>NC_066349.1:13685306-14310306 GCF_024516045.1 Bombus affinis | reverse complement strand
ACAGGATCACTATAGTTGTAGGGTAACATAATTATTGTATCATCAGGACAAGCGTAAGAATTAATATTTTGTTTCGGAACGATTGTAAAACGTGCGCGATTATTTGTAGCATCACGAAATTAGAATACATTGAAAATACATTGTCATATAAATTTGCTCCATATAAATTTCACATTATCATATAAATGTGCTTCATATAAATTTCACATTGTCGTATAAAGTTGCTTCAACTTTCTTCGTTTGCCGATTAGACACTTCCCACTATTCAGTGCCTGGAAGTTTCCAAAGTCTCGTCTTGGTCAGTCTGCTTTAGTGAGTGATTTCCCCTTGTACTTCTCGAACTTACCGCCTCTACCAAAATCTAAGGTAAATCCGACTCCGTACAACTTCTGAATTCCGAAGTAGAATAAAGAAACAATAAATGGTTACTAGCGTACATATATTATCTGTCTAAGCGTGCGTAGTAGTTAGAAATGGGAAGATATTTTTCAACAAAAGTTTTGCCTCATCTTGTAATGAAATTCGCAGTTAGAGATGGAAAGGTTATTTTTAACAATGTTAACAATTTCATTTTATTCAGTTGAAATTTGCAATCAGAGACAATTAGACAAATTTTGACAAGATTTTCATTTCACTCAGTCACACGATTCTATTTTAACGTGATCTTTATTCGTTTGTATATAATAGAAATTTATACATAGAGACGACAAAGTATTTTTAATAAGAATTTTGGTTAATTTACTTGGAACGAAATTTATAATTAGAAATGGCAAGGGAAGTTTCGAAATAATTTTACTTCGTTTACTGCATTGAAAGTTTGCAACTGGGTGATATGTAACTATCAGCGATAGCTTCGTCCGACGTTTCGAAGCCGACATGTTATGATATGTGATAGTGTGACATTTTCGATGAGTAATTTCACAACAACATTTAATGACAGACAGACTGCAGAATTTCCAGAATTCTGAAACGAAATTAAACAAACCTTCAATTTTCTTCTGCTGTAAAAAGGTACAAAATAATGTAATATTCTTCAAATAATTCTCAATACAAGTGAATTAAAGAAATAAAATCTCCCAGTGCAGAGAACACTTGTCTAACTAGTTTATTAACGAATGGCTAGATCTACTTAAACATACTGCAACGTAGACCAGAATTTACAGAAGCTATTTACCTACATAACTTTGTACGAATTTAATCTATGACGAAAGTTGCAAGTATCCTTAACGATGGGAATTATTAATAATGAAAAGCAAGATGTAATCCTCTTTTGGTATACACACAAGGAAAGTTCTATGGGTGTAATATGTTTTAACATCATTACGTCATACATTACGTAGATACATTTTAAAAACTGATAATATAATACATTACATGTCACATACATAAAGTTGCACATAACATTTTGTATATTATTTGCATCAAATGTTAAATGCAAAATATTTCAGTAATTACCATTTTTTTTTTTTTTTTTACGAAAGTGTACAATCGCCTGTGTATTTCACATTTAATTCATAAAATACAATTTTTCATTCTATTTCATTTAAAAATCATTAGATTATAAAATGTACCGAGTTTCTAGCGAGATCGATTACTTGTCTGTGCAGTATCTGAGATAGAATTTTTAGGTTTTAAACGTCTCACAATATATCGACGAGCTAAAACGGGAGATTAATGCACTTTTCAAACGCTGGACATAATGTTTTACACTTTATAACATTGATAACTAAATTTTATCGTGGATGAAAAATAACTGTATGCTGATTTTGCAACACGAAGTGTCATTTGTCACATCACCTTTGCGTCACACCTAAGTTCTACATTCTTCCTCTAGTTTTTCTACATTTTTTCCGATGATTATACTTTGCATAAAAAATAGTATCTTTAACAATGATCGACAGAAAGTAAAGAAGTAGTCTTTAATAGATACACTTCGTGCAGCCACGCTACTTTCATACAGACGCTTTCAAATCTAAGAAAGAACGCAGCTTCTTTCGTACTAACGGCGACACCTCAGAGCTTTTCATTCTATTACGGTAAGTCTCTTCATCCTACGTTCGTTCATTTACATTTTATGTTCATATAATAACAAATTTCAATACAAGCTACGATGCCGTTCTTTGCTTCACTTCCCGTTAGGATTTCACTCAGAATCATTGTGTGAAATGAAATGATCCTCGCCATACTTATAATAGGTGAAAACGATACAGCGTAATCATAAATTAAAGCATCAAAAAAAGACATGCATTGATGTACCTTTATCCAACACTTGACATGATTCGTAGAGACAATTTGTAAACTAATATTCTGTTTATAACCGTCTATTAAATTTATATAATATTAAATCTCTTCTTGTTTAATAACTATTGTATTTTATGAAAAATATAGGTCTGAGAATCATAGTATATGTAATATGTAAGACAGTCTAGCATTATAGTTCATGAAACAGTGTTCTGTGTTTATTGTTACAAAAATTTATTTTTTGAAGTTAAGGAAACGTATCGCGGTAAAGAATAAAACTAGCACTTAATTAATTATGAAACTAAAGGGATGATACTTATGAGGTCTGAAGTACGTGACTAAATTCAAATTTTCCGAATTTCCCGACTTACACCACTATGATTTTCATAGTGATAGTTTAAGTGACTTCTTACTGCTTTTAGTTAATGTGCAAATTAATGGAACCCGCCCTAAGTTCAGGGACAATGCTGAACGCAACACGTGATCGATTCCACGCGTGTTCAGGTAGTTTGTGAATTTTACACGCCGCATTATCCGTGCACCTACTGCATAAACCTCGGCAACGTGACAGGCATTAACGCGTAACCATAACACTCGAGATATCGCGTGCCGCTAAATTACACCGGGGATGGCTAACCAGGATAAACGATCGATATTTGCTAATGCTTCTCATAGTGTAACATTATTCTTGACGCAATCTGAGCTACCCTGGTGATAGTAGATATCTTCGAAGAGCGTGCAAACTGCCCGAAGATCACGAGGAACCGTCTTATCTAGATGAATATGCAACATCCTCGATCTATCACGCGCGTTCTGACTAGTAAGTATACTGCTTTGGTAACACGCACGTTTCTTTGCCAATAGATGTGCGTGTGTACGTGTATTTGTGTATGGAACGTGTTTGCTGCCGACCAAGTTTCAATACCTAGGTTTTCTTGCATAATAATTTACTAATTAATAAAGTAAGTGAATTGACGAGTGGTAAATTGATATAAAAAAAGGTCTGTGGCTTACGGTTTACCATTAGTCAATTCACTTACTTTATTAATTAGTAAATTATTGTTCAAGAAAACCTAGATGTATGTATAAATAAATATATGGATGATAAATAGATGAATGTGCGTGAAACTCGATTGCTGTGGATCCAAGTTTCATTACATATCTAGGTCCTTTCGCGCTATAATTTATAGTTATAATATTATTATATTATAATATATAATATTCGTGGATCTATAAGTGGCGAGTTGTAAAATTCACTTGTAAAATTTACTTGTAAAGTTTTCTTCGTTTTATTGTGAAATTTTTACAGAAGAAAGGCATTTCAAACGCTGATAATAAAAACGTTTTATTCATGTTCTTTTCCAAGAAAACAAAAGAACGCCCTAGCATCTTTGATTTCAGCAAAATATTCGTCGTGTCATACATCTATTGTGAGCATATCTGTAATTATATCGCAAAAAAGTTGCATTTAATTAAGTCATGAAATTGTGAACTCCATGATAACGGACGTCATGATAACTTTCTGTTATCAGCATCCGAATTGATATTAATAATTTGTAGTTTATAAATTGCACTTCACTAACGATATTAATCCAGTCGTGCAAGAGAACTCTAAAATATTGTGTACTATCAAATACTCTCGAATACTCAAATACAAACTTTTTTTAAAACATTTGAGAAGAAGAGCAAGCTTTCACGCATCAATACGGAAAAAAGCGAAAAAAAATCAGTAAATTATCGCTATATATACTAGCTATAGCAGCGCACGTTTGTATTTCTTTGAGGATTCTCGGATTCGTGACGTGCGTAATGAATGTGTTGGATCTTATGAGGTATGAGAGTAGTGTGGTATGTAATAGGATGTAATGGAGAGACTATGATGGAGAGAATTGATCATTTTAGAATTTGAGGGATGGATCTTGAGGTATATAGATTACTTGTCTGACCATATATACGATTCTATATATGACCATATATAACAGCGTGTAGTTTGAGGAGAATGGCGTGTTGATGAGGATAGAGGATGATAGAGAGCGTTAATTCCTTTTTTTCAGAGCTCGAGAGATGGAGCTTGAGAAATATAAATTGAAAGATGTGTAGCATGTGCTGAAGTTGATTTAAAGGGTTTCGAAGAAAGATATTTTCCTAATAAATCCACGATTCATTTTTTATGCTTTTTCATGGTTTTATAGTACATCCTTCTAGTGAATTTTTATTTTGTTTGCATGTGAATTACCTTGTTAAATGTAGTATAGGAAAGTTGAGCGTGCAGAAATTGAGTACAAGTATGCTTCAGATATGCATGTGTCGTAACTGGAATACTGAAGATATTATTTTAATTATACAATTATACCTCCTACGTTGACAGAGAAATGTTTCATATGTGTATTTTGAAACCTCGCATAGAATTCAGTGAACTGAATTCACGTAATTTCTCCGTTCTCATACCTTTAAATTCTAAACTAAAATTCTTTACACACAAGCTGTATTATTTTTATTACATAGATCTAAAAAAGGATCAATTGTATGATTTAATATTCTTATGAAACCATTTTAAATATTTACAAAATTTCTAATTATTTTCTTTTCGATAATAATTTATTAATCAATGTTTGTAACAATTAAAAATATTCAAAATTCCATGTTGAAAACGTATTATTTTTTAGGAACATCGTTGATTACTTGGCGAAGTATATATATGGCGAAGATACGCGTGTCCGTATGCCACTTATCAAAGTAAGTCCAAAATAAACACACGCGATTTAAATCAATGGATCAGAACCGGTGTACATTCGTTATATACGTATGTACAAAGCAATCACTGTAGATATTTCATGTTCTAGCACGCGATATTCCGTGCAGGAATTTTAACACAATTACAATGAAAATAACTGTTTAAGCTACATTTGTCAAAATGCGCGATTTTAGTTTTTTGCACTTTGAAGTGTTCAATAAATATATCGACTCTGGTTACTGAAATTTTTCAGAATTTCAAAAAGGATAATGACTTCTTTAAGCGAATAAATATTTTATTTATTGAAGATTTTTTGATATTTTATTTAAGAACGAAAACATTAAAATTATATATTTTGCATACCTGCATATGTAGAATTTTGAATTTTCCTTCTCCTCTTATATTAATCTAAAAAATAATTTTAATCGTACTTTTTGTTATCAGCAAGGAGAACGTAATTTGAAACGTGGTATATGAAGACGTAATTAAAAGAAAAAAGAAATAAAATGAAATTCTTTAAAAAAAATTCGTCTATCACGATACAAGCACAGAAAAAGTTTGTTTATAAAAGTAGAACATCCTTAGAAAATGTCAACTAAAATGGAATTTTATGTTTCTATCGGATGCGTGTTCACAAAATTTTTATTCTTAATTCCCTTACAAAATTTTTGCATAAAATTCGCGTGCTTTTTTGTCGCAACGTATGCGCGTAGCTTGACTTTTCGAAATTAGTTAGCCAAAAATAAATTTTCATTATTTTTTGCAAATTTTTCCCCATTCACATTTAAAACTGAGATATTCAACTTCCCAAACATTTTTTTCTTCCATTTTAATACTCATCGTCTTCGCGTACGATTTTTAGGAAAAAATTTCTCTTTAGAAATAGTCCGCAAATATTCCACTAAATTTTAGCGTTCATCTCGTTCTTGTCTTCTACAAGAACCTACAATTCTACAGAATTCATTTCCGCCTCATAAAATAAACCCATTTAAGACACTTTTATTACGTGATTTGTTACGATCAATAATTAATGAGCAATCTTGCGGAAAAATTATTATTTGTTTTTACATTATCAGAAACGTACGTCTGATTCTTCGTTTTATCACGGCTAATCAATGTTTATGGTCTCAGCTTGCCTTACGCATTCACGATCGAGAAAACCGGATATCTCGGCAATACGTGACCACAAAGAACCACGAAATTACTTGGGTGCTTTCTAAAGATTGACTGATTTTATAATGAAGAAAAAAGAGAAAGTGAGAGAGAGCGAGAGAAAGAGGGAGAGTGAACAGTCTATAGAAAGATTAATGTACAATTTCATTTTATTTTGAGTCTTATAGTTGCGTGTCGTTTACAGCTGCGAACACAGGATCTGGTTAAAAATTATTTCAGATAAGATGACGTTTCTTTCTTCTCAATAAAAGAGAATTATTAGGTTGTCCGAAAACAATTTCTGTTTTATATTATTTTATTGAATTAGGTATGATTTATTGCGTTCTATTTCTATTATTATGTTCGTGCATAATTCAATAAACTAATGTAAAACAAAAAAATACTGTGAGTCTATTATTTCCTTATAAAACGGAAGAGACTTTTTGAACAACCTAATACAAAATATCTGTCTCCATCTTTAAAATATTAAAAAGCAAATTTGTACTGCACATATATAAATCCCATATGCGTTCATTTATTTTCTATCACAACATTATTCTTACCTACTAACGTAGCAACTGTTAAATGTCACGTATTATCTCGAGGACGCTTTTATAATAATAGAATAAGTCTCATCTTCGTTTCAAAGGCATTTATCTCAAGTAATCCGGGAGGTTGGATTTAATGGCGAAAGAGATTTAACTTCTGTTGAATGTTCCATTCCGGATGAAATATAAAAATTACGTGATTACGATTAAACTGGACGTGTCATTCGTTTTTTGGTTGTTGTTTTATATAAAAAAAGAATTTCATTTGATCATTTTCTTCCTGAGTATTATGACAGTTCAACATTGCGTTTATGCAACGTTATTTGCAACTTTTTTCGCTTGGCTTATGTAATTGTTTTGTTTTATGTTACAACATTTTGTTTATCATACTAAATTATTACGAAAGGGAATTTTAAGGAATAGCTTAGTGTTCGTCACTACATCTTCCATCTAGATCTTACAATTTTAGTTATACTAAACTATTTCTTTAGAACAAATTTTGTTTATGTCTATGATGCACGTAGTTGGCTTGTATCCTGACAAAACAATATTTTAAATCTTAAATTTTAATTTAACTTATCTTGAAACTTATCTATCTATCTATCTTTAATCTTAACTAATCCTGCACTTTAAGTCAGAAATAATTGATCGTATTAATTCCTTTGTATATGTATGTCTTGTTTACGTTTTGTTCATCATAATGATGTATTTATGTCAGATTTAATACATTTTCATCTTCTACACGATTCTTTAAGCCAAATATTTTTACATAGAAATCAAATTATAGTGTTACGAAATTTATCATTTTCAAATTTACTTTTATCAACCATTAGAAAGTCAACCAAATGTAAGGACGAAAATGCAAGAAACAGAAATTCAGTCGATTCGATAAGTCAAAAATCAAAAGTATACAGTTCTCCTTGAAGGTTGATTTAGTTATATATTTAACTTCTATAAGCGCGAACTTGAGTATCCAAGAATAAATCGTGATCTATGTTGCAACGCGATAAGAAAACATTTAAAGCGTAAAATTTCCTCTAGTATTCGTATAAAATCTATCCAGTGGTCATTCAATTCACAGGCAGAAAAAAATAATCCGGTTTTACGAATATCATAAAGAAAATGATTTCAACGATAATGCTAAAAATCTTACAGTCTCGATATCGTTAACCGATCTTCCGAGCTGAAACAACGATCTCGCGAATTGTTCGTTAAATGCACGCCAATAAAACAGTTACGAGCCTCCCTTTGTGCCATTTTCAGTACGGAAAATTTTTAGAATACGATCATTGCGATTGTGTACGTTAAAGGACGATAAAAGAATGGAGGAAAGTATGAAAAAGAAGAATTAGCTGTCGCCACTTTTGTAGATTTCTCTCGTATAATCCTACTTTTTGTTCTTTGGGCGTACCTTCATTTTTTCCCATTTAGCTACTTCCATGTTCGATTTATAAAGCGACTGGTTCTGGAACGAGCAATCGGTAATGAAGTGGACTTTTCAGATGATCCGGACCGAGTTCGGAAAATGACGAATGAAGCCAGATCCCTTTTGAGGATGAAGATTATATGAATTTGAAGATAAAAAAATTAAGTGGATTAATACGAATCATTTTTATATAAAATAATTATTTCAACTTAAGTGTATCTCTGTTGGAATAGAAAGGAATATTTCGTTATTCGTGGCACGTGAAAAATATTTTTACGTCTTCTGCATTGAGCGAAGCTTCTCTTGGAAAATATTTCCCGGCGTTTCATTATAATTTTTATACGAATGTTGTATCATTTAATTCTTTTCAGAGGAAACGAAAACAAATTTTATATTTCTTTTTCTCCAATTGGAGAGATTCCAGAAGTTTATAGTTAATATTAACGACCCTTTCGTCACGTGTTCTGAATTCCGAATTTTCTGTTCCGAACTTTATAAAGTTCCAACGTAATTTACATTTACATATCCATAAATTGGATTTCTATGTAGCTTTAATATTTGAATTTCTCATAATATTAAATATTTCATTAAATATAAAATACGTGACTTCATTATTTGATACAATTATTTTCATAAAACTGTAATATAATATAAAGAATACGTTCATGTATCGAAATTGAGATTTATTCCTAAGGTATTTGCATACATGCAGGTTAAAAGAAAAATGTAGATAAATAATGATTCATGGAGATTGTTGAATTTTCTTGAGGGCATGAATGCGTGCTCGATGTATTTAAATGAGCACGGCTGCGACAGCGTGGTTCTATCTTATGTGCGGTAATTATGACACTGTGCCTTTACTTCATTCAATTTTAATATAAAATTGCACCATGCTTCGCAGCACTTCTTCGAGTAATACAATTTAATCTTGATTACGTTCATTTAATAGAAGAACTGACAAATACGAGATAAATACCGACGACGAATTTATACGAAATGATGTTAGAAAATCCATTTTATTATCAAAATTATCAGTACTTGATAATTCAACGCAGGATGTTCTTATTTTGTTAGAAAGAATAAAATTTTCGTAAATTTGAAAATTTCTTAGTAAATTCTTCTGTACTTGCGGCTTAATTATCCATTATATTGTGAATAAATTGAAGATTGTAAATAAATCAAATTAATATTAAAAAAAAGAAATATCATATTTTTATATATACATATATAATTTGATGTTTTTCTATATACATATGCAATGATCAATATCTGTTTTGCGAATAGACTAATAAAATTAATATTAGAATTGAAAATAATGAAAATGTAATATCTCGTATGATTATTATTAAGTTGGTGAATTTATTACCAGATGGTTTGATTCAGTGTTACTTGAGCAAAATTTTGTACATCTCTGCAATCTGACGCGGCTCGTGCATCTCAACGCAAAGGGCAGTAAAAGTTTCCAGGGGAGATGACGAGATGGGGAAAAAGTTGTCGAGTTATCCTACCTTGCTACGACGATGAACTTACACGACCCCCGTCCACAAGCATATTATTTCCTAATCGATCTGTCGCTTGTCATTTCCTCATCTTCCAGTTAAAGTTTCATAGTGTCACGTAAAAACTCTTGAAAAACTTTCGATCAATTTCCACCATGCATCAGTTCCTCATTCTTCCATATAAGTTTTCGTTCTTACTACCACTTCTTTTTATCTTCGTAAGTAAGACAACGTATAGCACTATTTTACAAAACTTTTGAAATCATCGTTTTAAAGTCCATTTCTCGAACTAGTATCGAAGAATTTCAATAATCTTCCATTTATTAGATCTTCTATTTTATATTATTCTCATTTACACAAACAACTTGAGCGTTCAGAACTCACATTAACAACGATCTAATATTAATTCGATTAATTTTATTACCCAACAAATATTCATTCGTCACAATTACTTGCAAATCACAGTCTAAACGTTTCGGATACATTTCCTTCGTTAACACCATCCATTTAAGCGTCATCGAGGTACGATCATCACCTCCTCTTAACTGCTTCATATTAATAAGCAATCAACGATTTGCAATTAGTATTCACCCACGCATTGTTCGATACAATTTTCCATTTATATCTCGCGTAACGGTTGCCATCGATTCTCGATCATCGCGCCAGTCCTGTCCGTTCCATCTTACATCACTGATTAATTTCACGCCGACATCGACCAACTACATGGGAAAAGGAAAAAAGGAAGAGAAAATGGAAAAGAAAAATATATATATCGACAGCTTGTTGGACCACCGAAGGATAATATCCGAAATACGTGGAGAAAATTGTTTTTTCTAAGGTAAGGGTGATGCGAAATAAAGTTTCATCAAGCGCGGCCGCAGGCAGACTGCGAACTTTGTACAAAGGACCAAACGGCGGCTAGAAAACGCGCACCCTTACTGCGCACCCCTATCGTAAACACGATATTCCATATATATTTTCTCGGGATAATATTTATTCGACCTATTATGACATGTCGAGAATAGTTAATTTTTAAATACATGTAATTTGGATTTTTTTATAAAACTATATAGATTGGTACGGATCGGTTAAATCAGTATCTTTTATTCAGTTCTCTGGTTTTCCTACAAATCAAATATTACATTTTGCAACGCTTTTCGTTAGTTAATTATTTTTTCTTTTTAACATCGTTTATTGTTTAACTATTTTAGTTATTATTAAACGGCGGATTTTTATATATTGATGGAAAATCTGAAGGTACAAAACTGCACACAATACGTACAACATGCAAAAATATATAAATATTCAAAGCAGAATACACTTGTAACTCTTTTTACACGGTACCTTTCTACGCAATTCATTTTTATATGGTCATGTTTTACACGGTTTATTCGCGTTTTAAACGCGCGTTATTAATTGCCATACGGTTTATTTAACATGTTTTGGTTACGATTATGCGTTTTTTAAAAAACACGTTTTACCATTTTACTGTTAATGATACCGATCTCGGACGCTCTACACGATTTCAAGGGGAACTTGTATGACTTGTTACAAAGTATTAAAAAAAATGACAAAAGATACGTCGTTTCAACTAATACAAAACGATCAGACGAAGGGTGTTTCGTACGACGAGAACAATTTTTTTCCAGTGATAAGAAAACGTATTCGTTGTAATATAATAAAGCGTGACGATGAACAAACTATCGATTTAAGAAACAGATATTCTTTTGATTTTCTTTAACTATTTACTGAATAAAATATTGTTATCAAACGCAGTTCTATATTCTAAATTGCTTTTCATAGAAAATATTTATATAATATTGGAAGATTAGCAGTATTTGATAGATGACAAATTTGTATTTAGTTTCTATTTCTCTAGTTCTGTTCATATAAATATAAAAATATATAAAAATCCGCAGTCTACTTATTATATTACGCCATAACTGGTAGCTGTCTATGAATTATCCCCGATTTCTTGTAAGAAAATGATTTTATGTGAAAAAATAAGTACAAGTAATAAATAGTAAGTAGAATAGATAAGCGCTAAATAATGTCAGTCTGCGTGACGTCCTATGACATTTTCGTGGTCAGACAACCGGCTGAACATACTGTACATCGTGTGCCAACGTCAAGTCATTATTATGAGCGTGATATTGATGAATATTGAGCGAAACACTGAATAGCTTATGAACACGACTCTCGCTACAGATTTGATCACGCGAGATTTCACTTTCGAAAAGACTCGGGTAGAAGATCAGTGCGGTCGTTATTCTTAGGATGACCGTTCTAGAGATGTTACGGTCAGGGTTAATATCCAAATGGAATAAACTAGACACTGGATTTCTGCTTGTTTTCTACATGCGATTTCTCATTTGTTCGATCCAGAAAGGAAAAAGGAACTCTGAATGGTTCGAATAAGACAATTAGTTTTGTCGAGGAGTTTCAGGGGAGTCATTCCATTTGTTAGCGAACAAAAAGAATACAAAGAAATGTTATGAGTGTACAGAAAATTAAATCTGATCATTTTTTCGATCGTCATTATTTTACCCTTCTGATAATTTCACAAATTCCTCTATAAGGTTTTCGGATCTTTCGGTAACTATAAGTTGACAGATCGGAATTTTAAATATGATTTTAAATTAGTTGATGTTATTTTTCATGCTTGACTTCAAAAGGTTTGGAAACCAGCTGTTAAAAAATTACTTTTACCAATCATAATTAACCTAATGATGATAAATTCTTATTTATAAGTAAGAAGCGAAAAGAGTAAAATTAATATAAAGACTTATTCTTTAATAAAAATGAAATTAATGGAGTAGCTTTTAGTTATTGTCGAATAACATCATTTACGAATATCTACGAAACATTACTTATTCACGATACATATCTACATCGACATAAAAAGGCATGTCATATAAGAAAATGATCTTCATTCCATCCCATACTGATAATCAAGCATCTCACGTAGAATATTATACTCCTCGGCTAAAAAATTCTATCACGTTCGCTGTAATATTTTTCAGGTCCACCATTGAACCGCTTTTCCGTTGAAATTTGAATAATTTTTTAAAACGTCTCAAACAACTATCGACGAAAATGTATTAAAACTCACAATGCCTTACGTCACAATGTAAAGAATTCTATAAACATGCAGAAGTTGATGCAGAAGCTTTGTGTACTTCGCTGGCAAAAGCTTCTTTGTTCAAACAGAAAACGGTTTGATTGACAAAGTTGTTTGTTATAAGAAAGAACCAGTTTAATTTGGTTCAAATGATAGAGATAGTGTTCTGATGAGCCATGTGAACGAATCTACGAGCTTCTGTACGATCTATTAGGAACGTCGAATAATGCTAATGGTTTACACCATTATGCATGAGGACTATTATTTGCCACGTGTACAAAGCTGGATGTTATATTTAGAGGTTCACTTCGGTGAAGGTGATAGATGCTTGGTGGCGTTACTGATAAAGTTTTTATATTTTCCCGATGTTTTCACCCTTTCAAGAATACTATTCCTGTTTAATATCCGAATGCCTATTCACCCAGTGTATTGGAATATTGCGTTTGGTGGCGTCTAATTTTGCCCAAGGTCCACCCATTAGCACGAGAAAGAATGATTGGAATTGATTTATACGGATACTGATTTATAGCATTTGTTAGATTAAAAGAGAGAAAGAAAGAGAGAGAGAGAGGGGGGGGGAAAGAGTTAACTGTCCTGAACTTGCCCTTAGTATTACAATATATCTTGTATAAGATATATATACCAAAATATATTACTTGTATCTTGATTGATCTGACTAATTATTAAACTGTACCTGATCCGTTGCTGATGCTAATCTCTAAGCGTTGATGAGTGACTGACTTGACTGACAATGAATTAAGCTAAATTATAATTAAACTGCGAATGGAAGTGAAGAAGTTGGTCGCTGGTAGACGAAGATTTTGTAACAAGATAGAAAATTCCGCCAGTCAAGCAATTAGCAATTCAAAGCACTAAGAACTGTTTTACGTGATATCGAGAATTTAGGAATGGGGAAATTTAGAATGGAGGAATACTTTGTTTTGAATTTGCCACGTCACAGTTTGATATTTCTGTATCAAATTAGTCTCATGAGTTCATTTAAATTGTATTAATTTCGATTTCCTGTTTTACGAGACCTTTCGCAGTACCAATTAATGAACAGTTATTAAACGAGATAAAATATAAAATAATATTGAAACGAGTAGGAAAAATTTAAATCCTTAAAACCCTCCTAATGCGCGAAATTCTCAAAGAATTGATGCATCAAGTAAATAATTGTTAAACGTACCATATGTCGCTGTTATTTGAGTTTTTTAGTTTTCTAGTTATTATATTAAAATTGCTTCTTAATTAGCCATACATATTTCATACTTCATTCACGTTGAAGCTACACTTAAAGCCTCTTTCAAAGATCAAAGGAGAGTTTTACTAAATGGCCAATTTATGTAATAACTTTGTACATGTTAAAATCTAATAATTTAATTCGAAAGCCTCGAGAGATTTTACTACTTGAATTTCTTTGAAGCTTTGAAGTATAAATTAAAATGTTACACGTTTTGTGGACAAAATGTGGACACAAAGATGTGGACGTAGATTTTGCAAAAGGCTACAATTTGCATTTAAAACATTACAGAGAATACTGATTGTCCATTCAATCTACTTTTACATTACTGAAATTTCTGCTTTAAGAACCTGCTTCGGTTTTTGCATAAATTCATTTACGTATAAATTGTGTTCCAAGCGAGCGATTATAAGGGGCAGACACGTGATATTAATGTGGATTGACTTTGAGAAATAATGTTCCTTTATCACCTTTCAGATTTCTGTTTGTTTACGATTATTTGATTATTTCTAAGAACACTGTAAATTTTATGTAAAATTTGGTTGTTCAGTAGCTTTTTCAATTGCCATTGATATATTTCGAAATAAATTTTAAGAAATATTTTGAGAAAATGGCAATATCAATTATTGGAATCCTCGATAAAAGCAATATTTGATATTTTTAACCGATAACTTATTATAGTATTTGGTGCAACTGTAAAAAGTCAAGTAAAAAAAATATTTCTTAAATGATGATATAAGACAAATTACATGTAATTTAAGTATGGATGTAGAAAAGAACTGCTATTTATATAACAGAATTTCAATCTGAACAAGTACTACTCCTAATATTTGACGTGAACAACTCAAATACAACGATGAAAAAGAAACATTTAGAATTTATCAATAAAAGATACGTTTTGCAACAAGACAATGTTAGTTTTACGTATCACTGAAGTCGATTTCGGTTCACCTATCCTATCCATCTGTACTAGTACAGTTCAATAATCGTTTATTTCAATCTTTACGAAACTTTAAAATTCAAATTTTACGAAAGAACGCCATCGCTTGATCTTTATAAAATGAAAGAAAGCAAGGAATTGAGTGCATTAAAGTCTTGCGAAAGTTAAAAAATTTGACATATTGATTATTCATTACCATAAAAGGATAGAAAACTTTCGTCTATAAATTGTCATAATAGTAGTAGTTTTGTATAACATAATAATAGTTTTATATGAAGATATTGTCTGTTAAGTTTCTTAAACGTACGAAATGGTATAAAAATTTATATAATATGAAATTTCATAATCATACGCAGGAAAATGGTAATAGTATAATACAACGTCAACTCGACAAAGCAGGAGCTAAAATGGATACTAATCAGCTTCAGACATAGACGGAGCAACACTAGAAAATTGACGTTTGTCTCTTTAATGGTATCCTATTGAAAATTATTCATCCTAGAACAGAACCCAAAGATCTGGTTAGGAGTATCATAATGTTCGTGATATCAGCCAAAATTGTCAGAGGTATCAATGCTTTGATGAATAAAGCGTCGCCAAAGAGAATACCAGAATCGATGACAAAGGTGGTAAACTGGCAAGCTTTACCGTTGGTACATTGAACCTCTATATTCAAGTATTAAGATTAATTCCGATGTAATTTGTAGTTGTATGTTACATATGTTATAAAACGATGGTTTATCCAGTAGAATATTACGTTTATGAAACGTTTATATGTAAACTAATAATAATTTTGTAATATATTAGAAAATGATATATAATTTAAAAATGGTACATAATTTTCTACTTGTATGGAGTTAGGTACTAATTAGCACATTGTTAGTAATATAGTAAGATTGTATTTAATAAAAGACATTTTTCGAGATTTTCTATTGTTTTCTGTGCATCCTAATAATGTTTGTGATTTAAAATAAGGCTTGGTAAAGTATATAATGTAATTTTTAATTTAAATTAATGTATTCAGAGTATATGTCTCTAAATTAATTTAACTTAATTTCAATTATTGGCAAAGAGCGAAATATTGAGAAAGGCCGAGTAAAAGATGCAACATGTTCAAATTATTTGATCCTTCGAGAGACTGGCACGCGATGAAGACAAACGTTTGACTCTTTTGTGGAATACATTATCTATGAAATTCTTGGCCCTGAGCGAATATTCTGAGATCTATGCCTTCCAAGGTTTACCAATTCAAATCTGACATCGTGTCGGTTTGAAGGTGATACGGCTAACACTCTTACAAGTATTCGCGTCAATGGAAGCAGAAACGAAGTCGTATCCACGGCGTTAATAATTCAAAATTGTTTTCAGCCTCGACTCGCTCCTTTCACTGATGTTCTGGATTAAATTAGCCACGTTTCCTGGAGTATAACCTAGTTTCTAAGTCAGGAGACTTGTGATGGGTAGAATTTTAATTGATTCTCTCGAGTCACTTTTGTATGATAGAAACAATATAAAACTAAGTTACTTATTGCATATTTTTTGTTACGAGAAATATAGGAAAATAAGTGAAGTAAAGACAAAGAGTTAATAAAAACTGCGTGAAAAGTAAGATTACGTAAACGAATTAATAAAATAAAATTTGACGAACGTGATTAGTTAATGACATTAAACTTAATATTTGTCTTCAGTACATAATAATCTAATTTTCAGTATATAACAGATAGGAATTTCCAGCTTCCTTTTTTCACAGAATATCCGCCTATTGTTTTATTTATTTTTTCTTTAACTGATTATGTACACTGGCTTTAATATAAAATCTATTTAATGTTTTATTATTCACATAATTATGAAATTGTCAAAATTTCTTAAACACAGTTGTCGAAATGCATATTATCTCAAAAAATACAAAATTACTGTATCAAAGGATCGATCAAATTTCTTAGAATTCGATATGACTCTAATATATTTTTATTAAAGAAATGACCAACAATTTAAATTATGCTCTCTATCCTTTCAGAATACTGTTGATCTTTTTCTCCTTTCGAAGACGTATCTATAGACTTCACCTCAATGATAGGTATGAGATCGTCAAGTCACAAGGCGGGATATCGACGTCTGAAATATCCTTTCAATAAAACAATCATATTCTTGGGAAGATTCCAATGTGAGTATATATTTTCTGTAAACCATTACAAATTTTCCTCTATATTAATTATTAAAGTTCATGCAACAATTTTCGTTTCCTCGAATTACGTAAATAGTTTTTGGAAATGCATTAACATAACGGTTGAACAGTTTGTGTGTAAAGGGAGCAGAATAATTAAAGTCTCGTTTCATGCTAATAAGAATTACGAAATAGACGCAAGGCGTGGAGAACTTTATAGAAACTGCTTTTGAAAACTTCAAAATGATATAAGTAAGGAATGTCATGCGAAAGAATCACGATAATGAAGCAAACATATTTTGTTAGGTATGTTCCAAAGACGTGTTCTGAAATAATACTCTCTAAATAATACTATGTGGCTTCGTATTAATTTGAAACATTTTAATTACTGTGAATGACGTGTATCGTTAATATCATTAAATATGAAGGCAAGTTGAAAGAGAATTTCCATTGCAAATTTTAAAAGTGTGATTATTCAGTGAGTTCAACAATGCTCAACGTGATTATAGCAAAACAATGATCCGTTCATTTCAAGTTATATTCTCCAAGTATCTATAAATTAATAGGATATGTGTAAAGCCAACAAATATAGAGATCGAACATTCTCGTGACAAAAATTTCGATAGAATTTATCAATTGTTATTAATCGCTAAAAAATTCAATTTACGTAATATTGATGGAAAGCATGCCGGAAATTTGGTACACCAATCTCTTTTATCTATCTGTAAAATTAGTAACAAGGTTGAATATTTTTCAAAACAGTAGCAGATGCGGATACACTTTACTTGAAACAAAAATATTCAGATAATTTAATACTTTGATTTTTCAAGATAATTTTAGAACAGTAATTTTGTCTTATGTAATAACACGAAGGTCGCGTTCATGCAAACTAATCGTTTATACTGGCGAAGCAATAAAATAATTTAAAGAAATATCATTTTCTCATTTAAATGTACTAATGCATAATTATTTTAAAATAATTACGAGTCAAATAAGATAACGTCTTATTTAGATAATCGTTCTTGTGATGATTATTTACAAAAATTAGCTTCCCATTATATGTGCAGATAAAAGTTGGAAAAATTGATGGTCTTGACAAGGTATTTTAAGGGCATGGATATTATATACACATATTCAATTTATTTACATATATAAATACAGTCCTTTGGAAAACTATTTCTCATTCGAACATTCCCTTATCTTTTGTTTGCTTGTTGTACCATTGTTTGTTGTTAAAAATGCATCACGAGGTTTGAATGTGGCCTCCGTTTTGAGTTGTCTCTAAATTTCCCTCAAATTTATATTATAGAAATATCACGTATTTTTTAAAGAAACTGATTCATCAATCAAACACTCGTTAATTTTATAATTATTTATTGCAAAGTTTTACGAGTAGTTTTCAATGCAAATGACGAACATATCATAGTAGCACTGTATACTGCACGCTATAAATGAATTTGAAAATGAAGTTCAGGTTTTTTAATTAACCTATTCACCCATAAAGAAGAAAAAGTGCATTTTAGCAGAGTATTGAAATAGAAAAATTGATGAAAACTGAATTCGTATCGTTTCTGAGCTTAAAAAAATTATCCAAAAATAAAAAGTATTCGTCGAATTTAAATTTTCGTCCAATTAATATTATAATCGTCATATTGTAATAACTAGATCTAAATTCATTAATCGACCCCTTGTATGGATCTGTGAATACTTAGTGCGATGCCTTTATTACGTAGCATCAAAATTATGTGATGAATATATAATGTACTTAGTATCGTGGAAATATTATAGGGGTGTAGGGATACTATTATATAGAAATAAATATACTGTTGATGCTTAATTCTTCTGTATTATATTAGAACTTTCTTTGAACAAGTTCAAGTTTCGTGTTTACAATATATCGACAAATTATAAATCCAACTTATTATTAGAGAAATTTCTTCCCAACACATTACATATAAATTAAAACTTATTATTTATATATTTCAACCTTATTTCTCCATTTTATTTAATATTTTAGGCTAAATTATAATAATCAGAGATAATTTTTTTGCGGACTATTCAACTTGCAAAAAAATCTTCCGAGAGTATATCTGCCTTTATCGGTTTATCTCTTAAAGTTTCGGTAAAGGAATTAATCCTCCGATTTTTCCTGCACCTAACACACTAGCGCCGTCTTTCAAGTTCAACAAGCCTTTTGAGTTCAACGCACCACCTGAACTTAGCTTTCCAACCACGCCAAGAGCTCCTTGAACTGCCTGTAAGTCCAAAGCACTAATGCCAAGTTTCTTTGCACCTTTCGCACTCAAAAGGTTCTGAATATCTTCGCCTCCTTTCATGGATTGAAGGAGCACTGGAACCGTTTTCGTGACGCGTTCTTTATCTATAGAATTTACGTTAACAGTGGACCACTTGTTTAAGGTACTAAGGTTAATGTCTGTTTTTTGCAATTCAAGGATTAAAGGAATTACTGCTTGAAGCGGTTTTATGTCCGAGACAGTTTTGCTTTTTACTAAACCGGAAACTTCAGATACTTTGGTTATCTTTTCTGACTTTACGAGAACCTTTTCTATGGCGCTTTGCAATTCTAAAATTACTTTGCCACTCGCTTCTAAATCTAAAAGACCACTAGTGTCTTTCCCTTCGTTCACTAACTTAACAATCAAAAGGATCTTTCCTTTGATTTCTTTCAACGACGCAATATCCTTGCTACCCTCTTTCAAATCTAATAGGCTGCTAGTATCTTTGCCTTCTTGAATCCATTTCAGTAGGACAGAGATTTTCTCCTTGATTTCCTCCAAACTTGAAATTTTCTTTTCTCCTTTCTTTATTTTCAATACAGCCTCGAGGTTACCACCCTTTTCTAAGGATGTAGCAATGTTGCTAATCTGCTCTTTGACATCTGCCCAGTTTATACTAACGCTGTCTTCCGCCACTATTTTACCATCTTTCCACTTTTCTGTAAAATAAATTTATTGGTTTATGGATTAACGAAATCCTTTTATTTTATGGTTTCTAGTATTTACAGATCTATACTCGTATACGGGATAATTCTACGTGAAAAATAAGAGAAAAATTTACTATAACGTTTTTCCATTTGAGGCTTCGTTTTTTAGAAAATCGACTTTAAAGATTTAACAAGTGTACTTTAACCTGGCTACTTTCGCACTGAACAAGCATAAATAATTCATAGGAATTTAATTTCACTAACTTCTCTAAATTTTATAGTGTAGTAAATTTTTGTATATCTGTTTGATAATTTATTAATCCTACCTGATTCTTCACTGCTCTTCCAGCTGCCGTCGTTCTTCGAGTTTTCGTTGCTCTTCCAACTTTCGCTGTTTTTTGAGCTTTTGCCTTTCTTTCCGCTTTCACTGTTTTTCCATTTCTCGCCACTTTCCGAGCTTCCACCGCTCTTCCAATTTTTGCCGCTTTCGGAGCTTTCACTGTTTTTCCATTTTTCGCCGCTTTCAGAGGTTCCACCGTTCTTCCAATGTTTGTTGCTTTCCGAGCTTCCGCCATTCTTCCAATTTTTGCCGCTTTCGGAGCTTCCGCTGTTCTTCCAATTTTTGCCGCTTTCGGAGCTTTCACCGTTCTTCCAATTTTCGCCGCTTTCCGAATTTCCATCGTTCTTCCATTTTCCGCCCTTTTTCGAACTTTCACCGTTATTCCATTTTCCGCCCTTTTCGGAGCTTTCACTGTTTTTCCATTTCTCGCCACTTCCCGAGCTTCCACCGTTCTTCCAATTTTCGCCACTTTCGGAATTTCCACCGTTCTTCCAATTTTTGTCGCTTTCCGAGCTTCCGCCGTTCTTCCACTTTCCGCCGTTCTTCCATTTTTCGCCCTTTTCGGAGCTTCCATCGTTCTTCCATTTCTCTCCGCTTTCCGAATGTCCGCCGTTATTCCATTTTCCGCCCTTTTCCGAGCTTTCACTGTTTTTCCATTTCTCGCCACTTTCCGAGTTTTCACCGTTCTTCCATTTTTCGCCATTCTTCCATTTTTCGCCGTTTTCCGAGCTTCCATCGTTCTTCCATTTTTCTCCGCTTTCCGAGCTTCCATCGTTCTTCCATTTTTCTCCGCTTTCCGAGCTTGCATCGTTATTCCATTTTCCGCCCTTTTCGGAGCTTTCACTGTTTTTCCATTTCTCGCCACTTTCCGAGCTTCCACCGCTCTTCCAATGTTTGTTGCTTTCCGAGCTTCCGCCGTTCTTCCAATTTTTGCCGCTTTCCGAGCTTCCACTGTTTTTCCAATTTTTGCCGCTTTCGGAGCTTTCACCGTTCTTCCAATTTTCGCCGCTTTCCGAATTTCCATCGTTCTTCCATTTTCCGCCCTTTTTCGAACTTTCACCGTTATTCCATTTTCCGCCCTTTTCCGAGCTTTCACTGTTTTTCCATTTCTCGCCACTTTCCGAGTTTCCACCGTTCTTCCATTTTTCGCCGTTTCCCGAGCTTCCATCGTTCTTCCATTTTTCTCCGCTTTCCGAGCTTGCACCGTTATTCCATTTTCCGCCCTTTTCCGAGCTTTCACTGTTTTTCCATTTCTCGTCGCTTTCCGAGCTTCCACCGTTCTTCCATTTTCCGCCCTCTTTCGAACTTTCACCGTTCTTCCATTTCTCGCCACTTTCCGAGCTTCCAGCTTTCTTCCATTTTTTGTCGCTTTCCGAGCTTCCACCGTTCTTCCATTTTTCTCCGCTTTCCGAATTTTCGCCATTATTCCATTTTCCGCCCTTTTCGGAGCTTTCACTGTTTTTCCATTTCTCGCCACTTTCCGAGCTTCCACCGCTCTTCCAATGTTTGTTGCTTTCCGAGCTTCCGCCGTTCTTCCAATTTTTGCCGCTTTCCGAGCTTCCACCTTTCTTCCATTTTCCACCCTTTTCCGAGCTTTCACTGTTTTTCCATTTCTCGCCACTTTCCGAGTTTCCACCGTTCTTCCAATTTTCGCCACTTTCGGAGCTTCCACCGTTCTTCCATTTTTTGTCGCTTTCCGAGCCTCGGCCGGTTTCTAAGCTTCCGCTGATTTCTATGGCTCCGTCGATTTTCGAGCTTTCTTTTTCATTTGACGATTTAGAAGCCGAGGAGCTTTGCGATGATTCTTCCTTTTTTTCCACTTGGGAACTTTTCGATCCGGAGCTTTCTGCAGACGCATCCGCTTCCTTTCTGGCTTCTATATTCAAGCCTGCGATCGCTAACTGCACGCAGACGAATACTGCCAACAACAACAACGTGAACTTCATGGTTAGCTGTTTCCTTTTCGGTCTGATGCAGTACGGTGACGAAGTCGTTGCTTTTATACTTGAATGAAAATTAAACATCGACACCTGCAACGGCGAATATTTCTTTCCGCAGACATATTTTTATTTCCGTTTATTTTCTTTGCACGATATGATGGACGTCAATTTCCAATGTAGCCATAGGTATTGTCTTTCGTTCGCGGAAGCTCTCATAATTAGTATGTCCTGCTGTGTTTTTACAACTTGTCAAAAGTTTTGTGGTTTATTCAAGTTGATGTCATTTCGAATTTTGAAATATCTCAATTATAGTTGCTTTATTATTCTGTGCAAACGATATTTTAATACTTAAATGTTTCGTATTTACATATAACGAAACGCAAAGTAGACGAGTTACGTGTAATAACAAATTATGTTTGTTCGTTTGGCATTTAGCTAGAACGTTAATCGTATTGTATTTTTCGATATTTACGGTTATTTTCATTTAATTATTTATTAATGTTCTTGTTATAATATTTTTATAACAAGATACGAGAGTTTCGTTTTATTATTCTATCATTTTCGAACGTTGCAGTCAAAGTTAAGAAACATCGAGATATCAGAGCAACATGGTAATAAATAAAAAAACAATATTATCGGATATAAAAGTACTTACGTAAATTATGCAAGTTATTTTTATTATAAGTGACAGAGTTATACTAATGTCATCAATGTCACTTGTTTAAATATTGTTACTATTGCGTGCAAGTAACTTGTTCTGAGAAAACGTATTAAAGACATATTAAGAAGATATATGTATGACTCTAGATATACATAATTAAAGACAGTTTATTGTAAATTTTATTTATTTGTTTCAAACAATATTAAATAAAATATCAGTTTAGAAATGAAAAGACGAATATTGTGCTTTGACAAGTGGAAACAACGTTGGCTACATCTTGAGAAAAATACATAAATGGAAATTTTTATTGTTCCACAGAACAGACGTTCAATTTTTTATTTCGTTTTTTTATTAATTATTCGTGTTTTTCTGTTCCTTAGTTATTTTAAAACCAATTGATATCTTAAGAAAATTTGCTAACAATTTATCAATCTAAATACTTTTTTGTTATATATAAAGAATTGCCTTCAAATTATCGAAATCCTAATGTACAAACCAAAGAGATATAATTAAAACAAATTGATTTTATAAAAAGGAAGATGATCTTTAATTTGGTAATAAATGTAAAACTCTTTAAGAGGATTAAAACGTTGCAAGCAAAATTATTGAACAAGAAATGTACAATTGGAACAAATCCCATTGAAGATAATAAAATATAAATAAATTTTATTGTAAAATAACGTTGAAAATATTATCGAAATATGTTACCAAGAAATCAAAAAATTTCAATTTTTTTCGTTCTGTATGCAGCTTTGTTTCCCATATTATTTTCCAGATATCATATTTATCAGTTTAACAGGTGTTATGACATGGTGACGTATTATTGAATCACAATATGTTCAGCTGTAGAAAATAACGACCGAAACGTAAAATAAAATAAATATATCAAGAAAAATTTTTTTATTTGGTTGCTACTATGCTACTGTATTTTATTAGTTACTATTATTATATACAGATTGCGTTGGCAAATTATCTCTTTATAACTAACAATTATTTCGCATCAAAATGAAAACTGCATTTAATTATAATCTTTTCTTACGTAAGCGAAAGAAGTCGGATTTTAGAAAATTAACTATATTTTTATTTTCATTTAGCAAAATTTAATGGGAAATAAAATGAAAGTCTAATGCTTGGAAATATTCCGTCATTCATACAGTTTCTGATGAACTGAAAAAATTGAAGATATATTTTTGCAGAGTTATTGCTTTTATTTATTTCACCGCACTTTACATATGCAGCACTTTATTACTTCGTCCTGTCGTGATATGCAAATTTTATTACATTTATATCTATATACTTTGTCATTTTTCTTATTCGAAGCATATGTACTTATTTGTATAAATGAAATATAATAAATGTCTGATCTGACAATAAACATTAAACACAAAACAATAGAATAAAAATATAAAAGAACACAATTCGTTTCTTTAAAAATTCATCTATATTAACAAAGATAAAAAAGATTAAAATATAATTGTTCAGTTAATATTCGCCTAATATTGCCCTGTAAAAATTTCTTACAGCAATAAACACTTCTCTTTATCTTTTTATGAAGCTTTATATGCACAATCTTGTATCTTACATACCGATTATACCGAGTATAGATAATCAATAAAAGTATATAGATAAACGAGCTACAACAGAAGGATAAATGTTATGAAAAAAGAAAAATCATAGAATAATGGAATTTCCTCTTAATTATTCCATTCTTCGATATAAAATAGACATCTGTTTTAGACGAATTTAACAAGGTCAATTGATATCGCTTGATTTGTTTTGAAAGTCTGCTACTTCGACGAGCCGTATGTCAGGGCCGACGTATTCAATGTAACAGTAGCAATTGGATGGAAATCGGAATTGCTGATAGCTATACGAGCCACCCTTCTGAAGTCCTAGGAGTTGATTATGAACGTACCTTTGTTTACATACAGTTATGTAACCTCTTGCGAGCCCATTTATCGAGCTACAACGTTTGCCTTCGTTGCTATAAAAAAAATAATGATTCGAAGATCGTTTTAATAAAATGAAACATATATTAGGTCATCCCATAAGTTCGTGCCGACTTTTGTATATACATTTCATATTTTAAAGAAAGACAAGAGAACTTTTATCGAGACGGAATAATGGCCCTACCAGAAAAATGGGAAGAAGTTGTACAACGAGAGGGGGATTACATTTTTTCACGAAACTGAAAGGTATGTAAACAATTTTAACATATATAACCGCTCGAAAAACGGCACGAACTTATGGGATGGCCTAATATATACATAGATTATATATATAGGAAGATGACACGAACATTTTAAAAATTTGATAAAATTATGAAAATTTTAATAACCAATCGATAAGATCCTGACATACTCCTATAAGTCTTTGCCCTTACAATTAGGAATACGCGCACTTTAGGTTGAGAGCCACTGATCTAGGATACTTAACGATAAAATTGACAGTTATTGCTGCTTATATCGTCCAATCTGTTCAAATATTCTTCTTCCTATGTATATAGGTTGCAGTAATATAAATATAAAAAGTTGCTGATATTTTATGACGCGAAACAAACAGAGCCGATAGGAGTTAATTTCTTTTATATAGACAATGTATGTATTTTACATACACGCATTTTTCTATGTGTACCCCTTGTACTATATCATCAGTGTTAAGGACATACGACCACTCGTTATTCATATTTTCCGCCGTTTTTGGAAAGATAATTTTCTCCTGAAATTATTTTGAAAGATATAGATAAAAATCAAATACTAAATTATACGTACTTACGATTGACTGACAGAGTTTCGTTCCATGTTCTGAGTACATCGGCAGAGTGGGTTTAAGTGGTTCTATCTAAAAGTAAAATCAACAAAATTTGAAAAATAAAATGCAACATATCTATCATTTACAGATATTATATATAAATATGTCATAAAAAAGATAAAAGAATGAAGTAATCTATAAATTGATTAATAAAAATAAGAAATTAGAAATAAAAATGAATACTAACCATATCGAGATTACTATAATTTTTAAGAAGTAAGTGTTTGCTAATTATTTTCTTCACCGCATCAAAGGGATAATTCGCAACATTCTCGCAGAAGGTTTGTCCTTTACAAGAAGGTATTGTTTCATTTTGCCATTGAGAATCACTGTGGACATTGTTGAAGACCTTTCAAAAGATACGATTCGTTAACCCCTTCCCGTACTTTAGCGAGTCAGACTCGCTAAAGATCCTAATGTTTCTGATACTTTGAATCAGAAATGGAAAAATATATTTAACTGTGTGTCTTAAAATATTGAGATACTCCTTACAAATTTTCATTCTTTCTAATATCATGAAACCTTTGGTTGATTCGGAATTAATCATTGAGATGTTTACCTTGAAATTTACTAAAATACCTATGTACCAATCTTCGACAAATAATTTCTTGTATACTTATTTTTATATATCAGGTTTTCAATATACTCAACTTCGTTCAAAAAAGTTACCGTTCCTTTCATAATACCAAAAGATATAGAGGAGATGTCCTGGAAAATCCTTTTCAAATACAGCCGACAGATTGTCTTCTTTGTTGTTGGTAGATTGCGTTAATACATATTTTTAACTTTCAACGCGACGGATTCTAATAAGATACACGAGAAATAAAGAAAACGAACGTAAAATAAATATTATTTTTAATTCAAATGGTATCTAATCTCGCTGAGAGTCAGGGTATCGAACTACTCTGTAATCAAAAGCTGACGTTGCCTTTGAGACTTCCGACAAGTCTGTGGACCACGATCAGTCAACTGCAAAGACGGTCGTTGGTTTAAGTTCTACGAGTAGTTTATCGTTTCAGCGTATTGTTTCAAACAACGGCCTTGTAATCAAACTATCCGATAAATGAATTTCGTTTAATCTTCATTTGGGTTAACGCAATTATTCGGCTCCAAGCTTGAAAATGGTTAAATGGTTAACTCAAAGATTACTGTATTATCTTTGCTACAGTCCTTGAATTATGGTATTCTACTCTCATTCTTGTTTTATCAAGCAAAGAGGCTTAGAAATATATTTTATGTATTTTACTTGTATTTTATTTATGTATGAACTGTCATTTCATAGATTTTAAGAAAACATTAACAAAAGATTGGAACAAAAATTTATGCATGTCAATAAAGATTCATTCGTATTTTCTTCAAATTTAAGACAGTTGTTTAGTAACTGAGAAACGCTATTTAGTCGAAACTACCATGAATATTATTACTGCGATTAAATCCAAGCAATCAGACCTGATAGTATCAGATTTACAACTGATAAAATTCGTATAATTCAAAACCTCTAATATTTTTAGTCTTTGAAAAAAATTGTTTTTTATTAATTATTAATGATAGAAATATACTTTTTCGAATGGTTTTGTAAAGAAGAGACAATGCACTAAAATTTGAGAATAGTTTTATCGAAGACAAATATGCTAATTAATTACTTACAGCGTGAAAGGCTTATCATTCAGAACCGAATAAAAATGATTTCTTAAATTATTGGATTTCTTAAACTCATTGGATGCTTTTGTAAAAAAGTTACCAAAAGTCGAATGCTAAGTTAAATAGTAACTTATTAAAATATAATTAAGACTTTTCCATATTACTTACTAGTAACAAACCGATTGCAACATTGTATACAGAAATTATGCTTTGATATTCCTTCATAGTGTCTTGGCTTGTTCCCTTTTCCTAAATGATTTCTTTTCTTCCTTTTTCGCTAGAACACGATATTTTAATTTCAATGACTGTTTCACTAACTTCAACTATGTATGCTTGCAGGTTCATGTTTGCAATTAATTTTGGCTAACTTATTCACGAGGGAGAGTAGTGGATGTTCGAATGATAATTATCAACTTCACTAATGTAAGGGGTGTTTTTCTCCGAACGATGACAAGGTTTCGAAAGTTTTTAATTTCCGGCTATTGAGATAAGGTTCACGAATACGTATAGCACTCGGACGAGAACGGTCTTGACTCTTGACTCGATCTTAACTTGATCGAGCGTTTAACAAGGCCAAAGGTTCATCAGCATGTTTGCTCGTTTATTCATGCACTTCCGTGCGCGTGAATCGCGGGAGACGCTTAATGAGAAAAGGATGAGCCATACCTGGACGAACGTGAAGCTTCGAATCAATTAGGCAAGGATCGCGGAAATTCTTTTAGATGGTCCTCGACCGATACGAATGGCTAATGATCGTTCGGAAGTAACAGACGTTTATAATACGCTCGGTTACTGAGAACACGATGGACGTGTAAAATGAAAGCATCGCCACTATCGCTGAAAAAAGTCATTGTAAATGTTAATGTTTCGAGTAAAAAATATTCTTCTGAAAAGTAGTGGAAATAGCGCGAAACTGTACGTCATGAAATTACTCACGAAAATCCTCACGTTTTTTGTTCTTTCGGATGAAACATTCGATTTGCGCACCACTCAACAAGCTGTGTTTTTAGTCTAATCACTGGACTCTGGTGTAAACAACGTCTGGTGATCGTCAGTGTCAAGAAACTAGTACCTCGAACGATTTCTTAATGACTGATTCCGAGGTTTTATACGATCATATCGTGAAAATATATTTCCCGTTTCCAATTCGAGCATTCTCTTACATTTTTAATGGAGAACTTTCCAGGTCGATAGCGTTATTTCTGTTGCAAACTGAACATGTGATAATTAGTCCCATACATACCTAAATTATAGGAAAATTTTAATCAATATTTTACTTTGAAAAACAAGTTACGCACAACTACAAAAATTCGTCGTGTATAAGCACTCTGGATAGTTTCATCATGCCGTTCGTATTTATATGACAATTCCGATCTTTCCATCAAGTTTTATCGATAAATTTTATTGATCGCGATATCAGCGATATATGGCCGTTTTATTGCCGATGAAATGTCGGTAATGCTTACTGCTGGCAAATTGAATTTAACGAAATCGTCTTACAAGGCACGCCTAACGAAAGATTGATTGAGTTTCAGCGGATCTAATTATTCGACCGCGAGAAAGCCTCGATAATCCTTCCTGAACTATCGTTTCCTGTCAAAAATGGATAGCGAGGATTGAACGTGGTGTTTGTTTTCTGTTTTACTTCAATATCACGTATTTTTGGAAGGAAATATTCTATTAATTTAATACTTTTTAATTTTGTAGTTATTTATCACAAAGTTGTACAAATAATTCTCAATACGATATTATAATATTATTGTATAATACATGCTATAAATGTATTTGAAGATAAAATTTAGATTTTTTAGTGAAACGATGCGTCCGCAAATAAAAGGGATCGCATTTTCAATATTGAACATTGAAATAGAGAAATTGATGGAAATTGAATTCGTATCGTTTCTGAGCTTAAAAAAAATTATCTAAAAATAAAAGATATTCTCCGATTTTACATTGTCGTAAAATTAATATTATTGGGTTGGCAACTAAGTGATTGCGGATTTTGTCATTAGGTGGTATTGACAGAATCCGCAATTATTTAGTTGCCAACCCAATATATTCCCCGTAGTATAAATTTCACGTTTACAACATATCGATAAATTATAAATTCGATTTAATATTAGCAGAATTTCTTTCCAATGCAAAAAGAATAGATTACGTTAATGTCAGTATTGTTATTTGTACAATGTTATTTCATGAAATCTTTCTCTAAAAAATAAGACGGTCGACGAAACGATCTGGCCAAAGGTAAACTTTTCACGAAGATGCTCCATTGTCAGTCCGAGTATTTACGAACCACTGTGAACTTCCGGTTAGAGACCTACGACCAATGCGGTTGCTACCAAAGAATTAATCAAACTGATTGTTTAACGAATTAATAGCGATGGTACACCATCGCAAATTCTGTCATTAATCGATTGAAATTGCTATCTGTTTAAAATGAATTTTCTAATTAAATTTATTAATATACTCTTTTACATATATATACATATATACAAATTTTACAACTTGCTAGCATTAGGTGCTACATCTTACTGCTATTTTACTGATTTATGCTTTTCCGTTATTCTTTCTTGGCGCTTCTGATAAATACATATTATGTACAGTGGCACATGAAAGTATCTGAACACTTATAGAAACTTGCTCTCAATATATTATGTTGCTACGCAAATATTTTTGTGAGTCACTGTATGTATTTTATCGAGAATGAAGTATTGTAGTTAAAAAAATGGTAATTCTTCACTTTTTTCCTAACAGTGGAATTTTTATCGTGAAATTTATGTATCTTCCTTTGCTGACTTTTTGCGTCAGGATTTATCTGTACCTGGGATATTGGTCGTTTGCATTTGGAATATACTCTTTCAAGGATGATTCAAAGCTATTTTCTTTATCGTAATCTTTCTCGGGATTTTCGAGACTGCCCTCCTCGTTCTCAAGAATAACATAGTAGCAAGTCGTTGCCTCGAGTGGTCGTTCTTCGACGTTTCCCACGTCTTGTTCGCCTTCCTTCAATTCCGAAAACTCGCGTTCTGGATACTCTAGCATCCAGATTCTAGTACCACCTACGTGATAAGCGGTTAAAGCTTCGGTTGGCCATTCCGGACCAGGTGTCTGTCTCGATTTTTCTTTACCTGAAAATCAGAGTGAATAATGTTTGAATAAGGTAACTGTGCACGATATTGTACTAGCCTTATTATGAATAATAATGGAAATATAATGATATTATTAGTAAGTAAATGTTTTGCGTTTTCTTGGTATGTAATACGAAAATTTGAAGAGGGATATTTAGACAAATTTTTCTTTTTCTAAATACATATAATTTTTATGTGACTTAATTTGAATATGTTCCGTTTAATTTAATTAAATATAAAAAACTGTTTAGTTCATTACATTTTTAGTCTACTAAATTATCTCACCTTTACCGTCTTTTTCTTTCTCTTTATCTTTGTACTTTCTTTCACTTAGTTTTTCCTGAATACGTTGGCCTTCAGTTACTTCCTCCACTTCATCTTCGTTACTATACGTTTCCTCCTCCGGAACAGATTCTGTTTTCCTATCTGCATCATTCTTGAACGAATTATCTTCGCTCGATTCAATCTCAGATTTTACAGTCTCCTCTTCGATTTCATCATCTGTACTTTCCGTTGTACCTGGGAAAGTGCTTTCGTCTTGTCTCGGATTTCTTTCGACTTGATCCTCGTAATAACAATTTTCAACACCTGTTTCATCTCTTTTCACAATTATTTCGTCCTCTTCCTCATTCTCTTTATCTTCAACTTCAATAATTTGTAACATAGATCTAACCTTATATCTGTTACTACTAATTTTCCAATAACTCTTCTCAGTGGTCTTTGACGCTTCGGTGATCATGAAAATATTCGTAAGGCGAAAGCTACGATTTCCATATTCGGAAAATGGCTGCTCAATTTGCGTCTTTATATCTTCATTTCCATTAGTAAATTGATTAATCAGAAATTCAGGACAAACATTCTCTCTCTGAGGAATGTTTCGTTTAAATCGATTTTCCTCCTCCTCGAATTCTGTCTGCGATTCTTCATGACCCTTCGTAAATGCACCTTCAGTCCATTCGTGTTCTCTAAGGTGCAGTCCACTGATCTTTGTTTTCTGCTCTTTGGACGCCAACTTATCTGGACTGATCGGTAAGCAAAGTTTTCCCGTCACTAAACCTTCAGCTTGTTCTTCCAAAGGTTTTGACTTTAAAACATTCAAACATATCTTCGTTGTGTCTTTTACTTTCACCCGTTCTTCGTGTTCTTCTTCTTCCTCTTCTTCCTCATGAGATTGTGTGACGATTTTTCTCACACTAGTCTCTTTTATAGGTTCCGCTACTGTTGTTTCTCGAATTTCAATTGTCGTTTTTTCAGTAGGTGGTACCTGCGAGAAAGATGGCGTTGTACGCATTGGTTCTTCATAATAGGGTTCCGTGGTCAATGAAATTTCTTCCCCCCTCGCTAATTTCTCCTCCATTTCCTTTATTTTCTTCTCAAATTCTTCTTTCTCCCTCTGAAACTTCTTTTCTCTTTCTAATAATTCCTTTTCTCGCGCCTCCAGCCATTTCTCTTTTTCAGAATATTTCTTCTTCAAGTCTTCAATTTCTGCTTCGAGTTCATCTTTTGTCGTCATTGCAAGACTTATTGTCATTTCTGGTTTCATTGGAACAACATCAGTTTGGGGGACCGTAGCATTAAGCGGAGACGTTGTTTTGGGTAAAACTGGCAGTTCTCCAGTGACACGTTCAGTTCCTGTTGTTGAGGAAGACCTGGTTTCATAAGCGGTTTTCATTTCTTTTTGCTTTTGAAAGATTTCGTGCATTCGTCTTGCCATATCCATTTTCCAATCTTTCTCTTCTCTATCCAGCTTTTTCTCTCTATCTATAATTATTTCCGCAGTTTGTTCTAATTCTTTCAGATCTTCTATTAACTTTTCTATCTTTTCCTCTTGATGTTGTTTCTTTTGTTCTTGATTCGTCGTGCCTGTCACCATAGGTGATGTTAATTCAGGAGAAATAGGTAGCTTGCTAACTTTTTCTTTAGTAATATTCGATATCTTTGTAGAAGTTATGGGTATGGATGTTGTAACTTTTGCCGGTCTCGTAATATTTTCTTCCAAATAATCGACTGGCAAGTATTCCGTAGTGAATTTCAGAGTAGGAGGCAGCGTATACTTCAAAGTAGTGATATTAGACTTTTCAGTTATTTCTATCCCAATGGGTTTTTCTGTCGTTGTTTCAATAGCTGGACTTTTCAATGTTGTTTCCTCAATAAATAATGGCGTTAAAGTAATAGATACAATTTCAGGAATAGTCACAAAGGGAGTTGTAATATTTAGTTCTTCTTTGATAACTGTAACTTCTATTCGTATAATTTCTTTCGTAGGTGTTTCAATTTTTGGCGTCGAAGTTGTTATATTCTCTTCTACATAGTCGTACCAAGGTGGACTGAATGTCTCTTCTTTTTCCTCCTCCTCCTCCTCTTCCTCCTCCTCTTCGTACTCCTCTTTAGGAATTGTTTCCTCATATATTTCATATACTTCTTCTTCGGTCGTTGTAACGATAGGGGACACAATTGTTGTTACAGTAAATTCAGTCGTTTTAGCAGTTTCTACAGTCAACTCAGTTGTCAAAATTTCGATTGTTTCATTTACATAAGGGCTAGTAATATTAACTTCCCAATGACCCGTTATCGGTGATAAGACCTCTGTTAACTCTACAAGTACGGGTACCTCGGTTGTAACAGGATATATTACAGTAATAGTTGTCTCTGTAGTGGCAGAAATTGGAATTGTTTCAGTGGTAATGGGCAGGGTCTCTGTGGTAACATTCGTGACTTCGACTGTAGGTGACGTAATTTCAACAGCCAATGTTGTTTCAGTTGTCTCTGTAGTGACAGGAATTGGAATTGTTTCAGTGGTAATGGGCAGGGTCTCTGTGGTGACATTCGTGACTTCGACTGTAGGCGACGTAATTTCAACTTCTACAGCAAATGTTGTTTCAGTTGTCTCTGTAGTGACAGGAGTTGGAATTGTTTCAGTGGTAATGGGCACGGTCTCTGTAGTGACATTCGTGACTTCGACTGTAGGCGACGTAATTTCAACTTCAACAGCAAATGTTGTTTCAGTTGTCTCTGTAGTGACAGGAATTGGAATTGTTTCAGTGGTAGTGGGCAAGGTCTCTGTGGTAACATTCGTGACTTCGACTGTAGGTGACGTAATTTCAACAGCCAATGTTGTTTCAGTTGTCTCTGTAGTGACAGGAATTGGAATTGTTTCAGTGGTAATGGGCAGGGTCTCTGTGGTGACATTCGTGACTTCGACTGTAGGCGACGTAATTTCAACTTCAACAGCCAATGTTGTTTCAGTAGTCTCTGTAGTGACAGGAATTGGAATTGTTTCAGTGGTAATGGGCACGGTCTCTGTAGTGACATTCGTGACTTCGACTGTAGGCGACGTAATTTCAACTTCAACAGCAAATGTTGCTTCAGTTGTCTCTGTAGTGACAGGAATTGGAATTGTTTCAGTGGTAGTGGGCAAGGTCTCTGTGGTAACATTCGTGACTTCGACTGTAGGTGACGTAATTTCAACAGCCAATGTTGTTTTAGTTGTCTCTGTAGTGATAGGAATTGGAATTGTTTCAGTGGTAATGGGCATGGTCTCTGTGGTAACATTCGTGACTTCGACTGTAGGCGACGTAATTTCAACTTCAACAGCCAATGTTGTTTCAGTTGTCTCTGTAGTGACAGGAATTGAAATTGTTTCTGTGGTAATGGGCACGGTCTCTGTAGTGACATTCGTGACTTCGATTGTAGGTGACGTAATTTCAACAGCCAATGTTGTTTCAGTTGTCTCTGTAGTGACAGGAATTGGAATTGTTTCTGTAGTAATGGGCAGGGTCTCTGTGGTGACATTCGTGACTTCGACTGTAGGCGACGTAATTTCAACAGCCAATGTTGTTTCGGTTGTCTCTGTAATGACAGGAATTGAAATTGTTTCTGTGGTAATGGGCACGGTCTCTGTGGTAACATTCGTGACTTCGACTGTAGGCGACGTAATTTCAACTTCAACAGCCAATGTTGTTTCAGTTGTCTCTGTAGTGACAGGAATTGGAATTGTTTCAGTGGTAGTGGGCACGGTCTCTGTGGTAACATTCGTGACTTCGACTGCAGGCGACGTAATTTCAACAGCCAATGTTGTTTCAGTTGTCTCTGTAGTGACAGGAATTGAAATTGTTTCTGTGGTAATGGGCACGGTCTCTGTGGTGACATTCGTGACTTCGATTGTAGGTGACGTAATTTCAACTTCAACAGCCAATGTTGTTTCAGTTGTCTCTGTAGTGACAGGAATTGGAATTGTTTCAGTGGTAGTGGGCACGGTCTCTGTGGTAACATTCGTGACTTCGACTGTAGGCGACGTAATTTCAACAGCCAATGTTGTTTCAGTTGTCTCTGTAATGACAGGAATTGAAATTGTTTCTGTGGTAATGGGCACGGTCTCTGTGGTGACATTCGTGACTTCGACTGTAGGCGACGTAATTTCAACTTCTACAGCCAATGATGTTTCAGTTGTCTCTGTAGTGACAGGAGTTGGAATTGTTTCAGTGGTAATGGGCACGGTCTCTGTAGTGACATTCGTGACTTCGACTGTAGGCGACGTAATTTCAACTTCAACAGCAAATGTTGTTTCAGTTGTCTCTGTAGTGACAGGAATTGGAATTGTTTCAGTGGTAATGGGCACGGTCTCTGTGGTGACATTCGTGACTTCGACTGTAGGCGACGTAATTTCAACTTCAACAGCCAATGTTGTTTCAGTAGTCTCTGTAGTGACAGGAATTGGAATTGTTTCAGTGGTAATGGGCACGGTCTCTGTAGTGACATTCGTGACTTCGACTGTAGGCGACGTAATTTCAACTTCAACAGCAAATGTTGCTTCAGTTGTCTCTGTAGTGACAGGAATTGGAATTGTTTCAGTGGTAGTGGGCAAGGTCTCTGTGGTAACATTCGTGACTTCGACTGTAGGTGACGTAATTTCAACAGCCAATGTTGTTTTAGTTGTCTCTGTAGTGATAGGAATTGGAATTGTTTCAGTGGTAATGGGCATGGTCTCTGTGGTAACATTCGTGACTTCGACTGTAGGCGACGTAATTTCAACTTCAACAGCCAATGTTGTTTCAGTTGTCTCTGTAGTGACAGGAACTGGAATTGTTTCAGTGGTACTGGGCACGGTCTCTGTGGTAACATTCGTGACTTCGACTGTAGGCGACGTAATTTCAACAGCCAATGTTGTTTCAGTTGTCTCTGTAGTGACAGGAATTGAAATTGTTTCTGTGGTAATGGGCACGGTCTCTGTAGTGACATTCGTGACTTCGATTGTAGGTGACGTAATTTCAACAGCCAATGTTGTTTCAGTTGTCTCTGTAGTGACAGGAATTGGAATTGTTTCTGTAGTAATGGGCAGGGTCTCTGTGGTGACATTCGTGACTTCGACTGTAGGCGACGTAATTTCAACAGCCAATGTTGTTTCGGTTGTCTCTGTAATGACAGGAATTGAAATTGTTTCTGTGGTAATGGGCACGGTCTCTGTGGTAACATTCGTGACTTCGACTGCAGGCGACGTAATTTCAACAGCCAATGTTGTTTCAGTTGTCTCTGTAGTGACAGGAATTGAAATTGTTTCTGTGGTAATGGGCACGGTCTCTGTGGTGACATTCGTGACTTCGATTGTAGGTGACGTAATTTCAACTTCAACAGCCAATGTTGTTTCAGTTGTCTCTGTAGTGACAGGAATTGGAATTGTTTCAGTGGTAGTGGGCACGGTCTCTGTGGTAACATTCGTGACTTCGACTGTAGGCGACGTAATTTCAACAGCCAATGTTGTTTCAGTTGTCTCTGTAATGACAGGAATTGAAATTGTTTCTGTGGTAATGGGCACGGTCTCTGTGGTGACATTCGTGACTTCGACTGTAGGCGACGTAATTTCAACTTCTACAGCCAATGATGTTTCAGTTGTCTCTGTAGTGACAGGAGTTGGAATTGTTTCAGTGGTAATGGGCACGGTCTCTGTAGTGACATTCGTGACTTCGACTGTAGGCGACGTAATTTCAACTTCAACAGCAAATGTTGTTTCAGTTGTCTCTGTAGTGACAGGAATTGGAATTGTTTCAGTGGTAATGGGCACGGTCTCTGTGGTGACATTCGTGACTTCGATTGTAGGCGACGTAATTTCAACTTCAACAGCCAATGTTGTTTCAGTTGTCTCTGTAGTGACAGGAATTGGAATTGTTTCAGTGGTAGTGGGCACGGTCTCTGTGGTGACATTCGTGACTTCGACTGTAGGCAACGTAATTTCAACAGCCAATGTTGTTTCGGTTGTCTCTGTAATGACAGGAATTGAAATTGTTTCTGTGGTAATGGGCAATGTCTCTGTGGTGACATTCGTGACTTCGACTGTAGGCGACGTAATTTCAACAGCCAATGTTGTTTCAGTTGTCTCTGTAGTGGCAGGAATTGAAATTGTTTCTGTGGTAATGGGCAGGGTCTCTGTGGTGACATTCGTGACTTCGACTGTAGGCGACGTAATTTCAACAGCCAATGTTGTTTCAGTTGTCTCTGTAGTGACAGGAATTGGAATTGTTTCAGTGGTAATGGGCACGGTCTCCGTGGTGACATTCGTGACTTCGACTGTAGGCGACGTAATTTCAACTTCAACAGCCAATGTTGTTTCAGTTGTCTCTGTAGTGACAGGAATTGGAATTGTTTCACTGGTAATGGGCAAGGTCTCTGTGGTAACATTCGTGACTTTGACTGTAGGTGACGTAATTTCAACAGCCAATGATGTTACAGTTGTCTCTGTAGTGACAGGAATTGGAATTGTTTCAGTGGTAATGGGCACGGTCTCTGTGGTAACATTCGTGACTTCGACTGTAGGTGACGTAATTTCAACAGCCAATGTTGTTTCAGTTGTCTCTGTAGTGACAGGAATTGGAATTGTTTCAGTGGTAATGGGCAATGTCTCTGTGGTGACATTCGTGACTTCGACTGTAGGCGACGTAATTTCAACAGCCAATGTTGTTTCAGTTGTCTCTGTAGTGACAGGAATTGAAATTGTTTCTGTGGTAATGGGCAGGGTCTCTGTGGTGACATTCGTGACTTCGACTGCAGGCGACGTAATTTCCACTTTAACAGCAAATGTTGTTTCAGTTGTTTCTGTAGTAATAGGAATTGGTATCGTTTTAGTTGTTGTCACTACAGGTGTTTCAGTGGCAGTGGGCAGGGCCTGTGTGGTAACATTTGTGACTTCTATAATAGGCAAGGTAATTTCATCCTTCACAGCAAATGTTGTTTCTGTCGTCTTTGTAGTTACAATAATTGGAGTCGTTTCTGTTATTTTTATGGATGGTGTTTCAGTAGTGATGAATGGTGTTTTCGTAGTTATATTGGTAACTTCGATCGTAATAAATGTATGGTGTATCGTAATTGAGGAGGTGGTTTCGGTTGTTACCGTCGTTACGGTGGTTGGTACTGTCGTCGCTGTTACAGGAATTTCAACTGTGATAGTTTCAGTTGTGATATATTGTGTTCCTGTGGTAATATTTGTAACTTGAGTTGTAGGCAAAGTAATTGCAGGAACAGTTGATGGAGAAACGGTTATTACAGTTGTTACAACGACAGGCGTTGTCTTTATTGTTACAATAGTAGATTTAGTTGTAGTACTTTCCGTGGTAATGTGTGGGGTTGTAATATTTGTAATTTTAGTAATTGGTGTTGTGATTTCTGGTAAAACATGGAATGTCGTTTCAGTTTCAGTAATGGGTGATCTTGTAATGATTTCTAGTGTTGTAATAGGTATAGTTGTTATTTTTATTGATGTTGTGGTTACATAAATTGCGGTGATACTTTCAGACGCTGTTGGGACTATTTCAGTAGTAATACCCTTAGTTGTAATTGGTAAAATTTCTGTAGTTGTACCCTTTGTAGTAACTGGTAAAAATAACCTGGTAGTGGTTTCAACCGCAGTAGTAGTATTCTCGGTGATAGGGCTCTCAGTAGTGAGCATTACAGTTTCCGTGGTAATGACTGTACTTTCAGTAGGAGTAATTTTAGTGGTAGGTAATTTCGTAGTTGCAACCTTTAACATCGTGGTAAATTCTGACGTTATCATAGTTGTTTCTGTTGTACTTGCTGTCGTGAATGCTGATCTTATAATTGTTGTAATAGGTGCAGTTGTGACTTTATACCACGACATAGAAGTGGTTGTTATAATTAGTAATTTCGTGGTCTCCTCGTACTCGTACCATTCCGGCTTAGCAGTTTCCTTCTCTTCTTCTTCCTCTTCTTCTTCTTCTTTATATTCCTCTTCATATTCTAATTCATGATAAGTTTCGAACATACTAACAAGTTCAGTTACTGGCAATGTCTCCTCAGATGGAGTTGTAAGTACAAATGTCTCCATTGGCGTAGCCTACATAGATAGTTTAAAATCGTTATATAAACTAACTCTAGTATTTGAAGTACACATACAAAAGGTTTCATTATAAAACTAAAATTATTAAAATTGCCTGTCTAATGCCTTTACATCGGGTGTTGGATGTCTTAGAAGTAAAATAAAATTCTTTTCCAACTTACTATTTCAGTTGAAGTGAATAATGTTATAACTTCAGATGCGGTCGGCAATGAAGGAAGAGTAAAAATTGTGGTAGATGAAAACACATAAAACTCGGAAGTGTCGGGATACGGCTCTGTAGTAACAACAGCTTCTAAAGTAGTTATTTCCACATATGTTGGAGGCGACAGCGTGGTTGTAGTCGTGACGGGTGTGGTAGTTGCCTCAATCCAGGGAGTTGTAGTAACAACGGTTTCCTCTATAGTTGTTTCTACAATTGTGGGAGGCAACGGTGTAGCTGTAGTCGCGACGGCAGTGGTAGTTGTTGCAAACGTAGCTATTGTAGAAACAGTAGTTTCCCCCAAGGTAGTAGGTGGCGACGTTGTGGTTGTAGTCGTGACGGGTGTGGTAGTTGTCCCAATCCTGGGTGTCGTAGTAACAACAGTTTCCTCTGTAGTTGATTCTACAGTTGTGGGAGGCGACGGTGTAGCTGTAGTCATGACGGGTGTGGTACTAGTCTCAATCCAGGGTGTTGTAGTAACAATAGTTTCCTCTATAGCTGTTTCTACAATTGTGGGAGGCGACAGTGTGGTTGTAGTCGTGACAGGTGTGGTAGTTGTCTCAATCCAGGGTGGCGTAGTAACAACAGTTTCCTCTGTAGTTGTTTCCACAGCTGTGGGAGCCGACAGTGTAGCTGTAGTAACGGAGGGAGTTGTAGTTGTCTCAACACTGGGTGTCGTAGTAACAACAGTTTCCTCTGTAGTTGATTCTACAGTTGTGGGAGGCGACGGTGTAGCTGTAGCCGTGACGGGTGTGGTAGTTGTCTCAATCCAGGGTGTCGCAGTAACAACAGTTTCCTCTGTAGTTGTTTCCACAGCTGTGGGAGGCGACAGTGTAGCTGTAGTAACGGAGGGAGTTGTAGTTGTCTCAACCCTGGGTAGCGTAGTAACAACAGTTTCCTCTGTAGTTGATTCTACAGTTGTGGGAGGCGACAGTGTGGTTGTAGTCGTGACGGGTGTGGTAGTTGTCTCAATCCAGGGTGTCGTAGTAACAACAGCTTCCTCTATAGTTGTTTCCACAGTTGTAGCAGGGGCCGATGTGGTTGTAGTAATAGCGGTAGTGGTAGTTGTCTCAAACCTGGGTGTCGTAGTAACAACAGTTTCCTCTGTAGTTGATTCTACAGTTGTGGGAGGCGACGGTGTAGCTGTAGCCGTGACGGGTGTGGTAGTTGTCTCAATCCAGGGTGTCGTAGTAACAACAGTTTCCTCTATAGTTGTTTCCACAGCTGTGGGAGGCGACCGTGTGGTTGTAGTCATGACAGGTGTGGTAGTAGTCTCAATCCAGGGTGTTGTAGTAACAATAGTTTTTTCTACAGTTGTTTCTACAATTGTGGGAGGCGACAGTGTGGTTGTAGTCATGACGGGTGTGGTAGTAGTCTCAATCCTGGGTGTCGTAGTAACAACAGTTTCCTCTGTAGTTGATTCTACAGTTGTGGGAGGCGACAGTGTAGCTGTAGTCATGACGGGTGTGGTAGTAGTCTCAATCCAGGGTGTTGTAGTAACAATAGTTTCCTCTATAGTTGTTTCTACAATTGTGGGAGGCGACATTGTGGTTGTAGTCGTGACGGGTGTGGTAGTTGTCTCAATCCAGAGTGTCGTAGTAATAACAGTTTCCTCTGTAGTTGAGTCTACAGTTGTGGGAGGCGACGGTGTAGCTGTAGCCGTGACGGGTGTGGTAGTTGTCTCAATCCAGGGTGTTGTAGTAACAACAGTTTCCTCTGTAGTTGATTCTACAGTTGTGGGAGGCGACGGTGTAGCTGTAGTCATGACGGGTGTGGTAGTAGTCTCAATCCTGGGTGTCGTAGTAACAACAGTTTCCTCTGTAGTTGATTCTACAGTTGTGGGAGGCGATGGTGTAGCTGTAGTCATGACGGGTGTGGTAGTAGTCTCAATCCAGGGTGTTGTAGTAACAATAGTTTCCTCTATAATTGTTCCTACAATTGTGGGAGGCGACAGTGTGGTTGTAGTCATGACGGGTGTGGTAGTAGTCTCAATCCTGGGTGTCGTAGTAACAACAGTTTCCTCTGTAGTTGATTCTACAGTTGTGGGAGGCGACGGTGTAGCTGTAGTCATGACGGGTGTGGTAGTAGTCTCAATCCAGGGTGTTGTAGTAACAATAGTTTCCTCTATAGTTGATTCTACAGTTGTGGGAGGCGATGGTGTAGCTGTAGTCATGACGGGTGTGGTAGTAGTCTCAATCCAGGGTGTTGTAGTAACAATAGTTTCCTCTATAGTTGTTCCTACAATTGTGGGAGGCGACATTGTGGTTGTAGTCGTGCCGGGTGTGGTAGTTGTCTCAATCCAGAGTGTCGTAGTAATAACAGTTTCCTCTGTAGTTGATTCTACAGTTGTGGGAGGCGACGGTGTAGCTGTAGTCATGACGGGTGTGGTAGTTGTCTCAATCCAGGGTGTTGTAGTAACAACAGTTTCCTCTATAGTTGTTTCCACAGTTGTAGCAGGGGCCGATGTGGTTGTAGTAATAGCGGTAGTGGTAGTTGTCTCAATCCTGGGTGTCGTAGTAACAACAGTTTCCTCTATAGTTGTTTCTACAATTGTGGGAGGCGACCCTGTGGTTGTAGTCATGACGGGTGTGGTAGTAGTCTCAATCCTGGGTGTCGCAGTAACAACAGTTTCCTCTGTAGTTGTTTCCACAGCTGTGGGAGGCGACAGTGTAGCTGTAGTAACGGAGGGAGTTGTAGTTGTCTCAACCCTGGGTGTCGTAGTAACAACAGTTTCCTCTGTAGTTGATTCTACAGTTGTGGGAGGCGACGGTGTAGCTGTAGTCATGACGGGTGTGGTAGTTGTCTCAATCCAGAGTGTTGTAGTAACAACAGTTTCCTCTATAGTTGTTTCCACAGTTGTAGCAGGGGCCGATGTGGTTGTAGTAATAGCGGTAGTGGTAGTTGTCTCAATCCTGGGTGTCGTAGTAACAACAGTTTCCTCTGTAGTTGATTCTACAGTTGTGGGAGGCGACGGTGTAGCTGTAGTCATGACGGGTGTGGTAGCAGTCTCAATCCAGGGTGTTGTAGTAACAACAGTTTCCTCTATAGTTGTTTCCACAGTTGTAGCAGAGGCCGATGTGGTTGTAGTAATAGCGGTAGTGGTAGTTGTCTCAATCCTGGGTGTCGTAGTAACAACAGTTTCCTCTGTAGTTGATTCTACAGTTCTGGGAGGCGACGGTGTAGCTGTAGTCATGACGGGTGTGGTAGCAGTCTCAATCCAGGGTGTTGTAGTAACAACAGTTTCCTCTATAGTTGTTTCCACAGTTGTAGCAGGGGCCGATGTGGTTATAGTAATAGCGGTAGTGGTAGTTGTCTCAATCCTGGGTGTCGTAGTAACAACAGTTTCCTCTGTAGTTGATTCTACAGTTGTAGGAGGCGACGGTGTAGCTGTAGTAACGGAGGGAGTTGTAGTTGTCTCAATCCAGGGTGTCGTAGTAACAACAGTTTCCTCTATAGTTGTTTCCACAGCTGTGGGATGCGACAGTGTAGCTGTAGTCATGACGGGTGTGGTAGTAGTCTCAATCCAGGGTGTTGTAGTAACAATAGTTTTCTCTATAGTTGTTTCTACAATTGTGGGAGGCGACAGTGTGGTTGTAGTCGTGACGGGTGTGGTAGTTGTCTCAATCCAGGGTGTCGTAGTAACAACAGCTTCCTCTATAGTTGTTTCCACAGTTGTAGCAGGGGCCGATGTGGTTGTAGTAATAGCGGTAGTGGTAGTTGTCTCAAACCTGGGTGTCGTAGTAACAACAGTTTCCTCTGTAGTTGATTCTACAGTTGTGGGAGGCGACGGTGTAGCTGTAGCCGTGACGGGTGTGGTAGTTGTCTCAATCCAGGGTGTCGTAGTAACAACAGTTTCCTCTATAGTTGTTTCCACAGCTGTGGGAGGCGACCGTGTGGTTGTAGTCATGACAGGTGTGGTAGTAGTCTCAATCCAGGGTGTTGTAGTAACAATAGTTTTTTCTACAGTTGTTTCTACAATTGTGGGAGGCGACAGTGTGGTTGTAGTCATGACGGGTGTGGTAGTAGTCTCAATCCTGGGTGTCGTAGTAACAACAGTTTCCTCTGTAGTTGATTCTACAGTTGTGGGAGGCGACAGTGTAGCTGTAGTCATGACGGGTGTGGTAGTAGTCTCAATCCAGGGTGTTGTAGTAACAATAGTTTCCTCTATAGTTGTTTCTACAATTGTGGGAGGCGACATTGTGGTTGTAGTCGTGACGGGTGTGGTAGTTGTCTCAATCCAGAGTGTCGTAGTAATAACAGTTTCCTCTGTAGTTGAGTCTACAGTTGTGGGAGGCGACGGTGTAGCTGTAGCCGTGACGGGTGTGGTAGTTGTCTCAATCCAGGGTGTTGTAGTAACAACAGTTTCCTCTGTAGTTGATTCTACAGTTGTGGGAGGCGACGGTGTAGCTGTAGTCATGACGGGTGTCGTAGTAGTCTCAATCCTGGGTGTCGTAGTAACAACAGTTTCCTCTGTAGTTGATTCTACAGTTGTGGGAGGCGATGGTGTAGCTGTAGTCATGACGGGTGTGGTAGTAGTCTCAATCCAGGGTGTTGTAGTAACAATAGTTTCCTCTATAATTGTTCCTACAATTGTGGGAGGCGACAGTGTGGTTGTAGTCATGACGGGTGTGGTAGTAGTCTCAATCCTGGGTGTCGTAGTAATAACAGTTTCCTCTGTAGTTGATTCTACAGTTGTGGGAGGCGACGGTGTAGCTGTAGTCATGACGGGTGTGGTAGTAGTCTCAATCCAGGGTGTTGTAGTAACAATAGTTTCCTCTATAGTTGATTCTACAGTTGTGGGAGGCGATGGTGTAGCTGTAGTCATGACGGGTGTGGTAGTAGTCTCAATCCAGGGTGTTGTAGTAACAATAGTTTCCTCTATAGTTGTTCCTACAATTGTGGGAGGCGACATTGTGGTTGTAGTCGTGCCGGGTGTGGTAGTTGTCTCAATCCAGAGTGTCGTAGTAATAACAGTTTCCTCTGTAGTTGATTCTACAGTTGTGGGAGGCGACGGTGTAGCTGTAGCCGTGACGGGTGTGGTAGTTGTCTCAATCCAGGGTGTTGTAGTAACAACAGTTTCCTCTGTAGTTGATTCTACAGTTGTGGGAGGCGACGGTGTAGCTGTAGTCATGACGGGTGTGGTAGTAGTCTCAATCCTGGGTGTCGTAGTAACAACAGTTTCCTCTGTAGTTGATTCTACAGTTGTGGGAGGCGACGGTGTAGCTGTAGTCATGACGGGTGTGGTAGTAGTCTCAATCCAGGGTGTTGTAGTAACAATAGTTTCCTCTATAGTTGTTCCTACAATTGTGGGAGGCGACGGTGTAGCTGTAGTCATGACGGGTGCGGTAGTAGTCTCAATCCAGGGTGTTGTAGTGACAACAGTTTCCTCTATAGTTGTTTCTACAATTGTGGGAGGCGACCCTGTGGTTGTAGTCATGACGGGTGTGGTAGTAGTCTCAATCCTGGGTGTCGTAGTAACAACAGTTTCCTCTGTAGTTGATTCTACAGTTGTGGGAGGCGACGGTGTAGCTGTAGTCATGACGGGTGTGGTACTAGTCTCAATCCAGCGTGTTGTCGTAACAATAGTTTCCTCTATAGTTGTTTCTACAATTGTGGGAGGCGACGGTGTAGCTGTAGTAAAGGAGGGAGTTGTAGTTGTCTCAATCCAGGGTGTCGTAGTAACAACAGTTTCCTCTATAGTTGTTTCCACAGCTGTGGGAGGCGACAGTGTAGCTGTAGTCATGACGGGTGTGGTAGTAGTCTCAATCCAGGGTGTTGTAGTAACAATAGTTTCCTCTATAATTGTTCCTACAATTGTGGGAGGCGACAGTGTGGTTGTAGTCATGACGGGTGTGGTAGTAGTCTCAATCCTGGGTGTCGTAGTAACAACAGTTTCCTCTGTAGTTGATTCTACAGTTGTGGGAGGCGACGGTGTAGCTGTAGTCATGACGGGTGTGGTAGTAGTCTCAATCCAGGGTGTTGTAGTAACAATAGTTTCCTCTATAGTTGTTTCTACAATTGTGGGAGGCGACATTGTGGTTGTAGTCGTGACGGGTGTGGTAGTTGTCTCAATCCAGAGTGTCGTAGTAATAACAGTTTCCTCTGTAGTTGATTCTACAGTTGTGGGAGGCGACGGTGTAGCTGTAGCCGTGACGGGTGTGGTAGTTGTCTCAATCCAGGGTGTTGTAGTAACAACAGTTTCCTCTGTAGTTGATTCTACAGTTGTGGGAGGCGACGGTGTAGCTGTAGTCATGACGCGTGTGGTAGTAGTCTCAATCCTGGGTGTCGTAGTAACAACAGTTTCCTCTGTAGTTGATTCTACAGTTGTGGGAGGCGATGGTGTAGCTGTAGTCATGACGGGTGTGGTAGTAGTCTCAATCCAGGGTGTTGTAGTAACAATAGTTTCCTCTATAGTTGTTCCTACAATTGTGGGAGGCGACAGTGTGGTTGTAGTCATGACGGGTGTGGTAGTAGTCTCAATCCTGGGTGTCGTAGTAACAACAGTTTCCTCTGTAGTTGATTCTACAGTTGTGGGAGGCGACGGTGTAGCTGTAGTCATGACGGGTGTGGTAGTAGTCTCAATCCAGGGTGTTGTAGTAACAATAGTTTCCTCTATAGTTGTTTCTACAATTGTGGGAGGCGACATTGTGGTTGTAGTCGTGACGGGTGTGGTAGTTGTCTCAATCCAGAGTGTCGTAGTAATAACAGTTTCCTCTGTAGTTGATTCTACAGTTGTGGGAGGCGACGGTGTAGCTGTAGCCGTGACGGGTGTGGTAGTTGTCTCAATCCAGGGTGTTGTAGTAACAACAGTTTCCTCTGTAGTTGATTCTACAGTTGTGGGAGGCGACGGTGTAGCTGTAGTCATGACGGGTGTGGTAGTAGTCTCAATCCTGGGTGTCGTAGTAACAACAGTTTCCTCTGTAGTTGATTCTACAGTTGTGGGAGGCGACGGTGTAGCTGTAGTCATGACGGGTGTGGTAGTAGTCTCAATCCAGGGTGTTGTAGTAACAATAGTTTCCTCTATAGTTGTTCCTACAATTGTGGGAGGCGACGGTGTAGCTGTAGTCATGACGGGTGCGGTAGTAGTCTCAATCCAGGGTGTTGTAGTGACAACAGTTTCCTCTATAGTTGTTTCTACAATTGTGGGAGGCGACCCTGTGGTTGTAGTCATGACGGGTGTGGTAGTAGTCTCAATCCTGGGTGTCGTAGTAACAACAGTTTCCTCTGTAGTTGATTCTACAGTTGTGGGAGGCGACGGTGTAGCTGTAGTCATGACGGGTGTGGTACTAGTCTCAATCCAGCGTGTTGTAGTAACAATAGTTTCCTCTATAGTTGTTTCTACAATTGTGGGAGGCGACGGTGTAGCTGTAGTAAAGGAGGGAGTTGTAGTTGTCTCAATCCAGGGTGTCGTAGTAACTACAGTTTCCTCTATAGTTGTTTCCACAGCTGTGGGAGGCGACAGTGTAGCTGTAGTCATGACGGGTGTGGTAGTAGTCTCAATCCATGGTGTTGTAGTAACAATTGTTTCCTCTATAGTTGTTTCTACAATTGTGGGAGGCGACAGTGTGGTTGTAGTCGTGACGGGTGTGGTAGTTGTCTCAATCCAGAGTGTCGTAGTAACAACAGTTTCCTCTGTAGTTGATTCTACAGTTGTGGGAGGCGACGGTGTAGCTGTAGCCGTGACGGGTGTGGTAGTCGTCTCAATCCTGGGTGTCGTAGTAACAACAGTTTCCTCTGTAGTTGATTCTACAGTTGTGGGAGACGACGGTGTAGCTGTAGTCATGACGGGTGTGGTAGTTGTCTCAATCCAGAGTGTCGTAGTAACAACAGTTTCCTCTGTAGTTGATGCTACAGTTGTGGGAGGCGAGGGTGTAGCTGTATTAACGGAGGGAGTTGTAGTTGTCTCAATCCTGGGTGTCGTAGTAACAACAGTTTCTTCTGTAGTTGATTCTACAGTTGTGGGAGGCGACGGTGTAGCTGTAGTCATGACGTGTGTGGTAGTAGTCTCAATCCAGGGTGTTGTAGTAACAATAGTTTCCTCTATAGTTGTTTCTACAATTGTGGGAGGCGACCGTGTGGTTGTAGTCATGACGGGTGTGGTAGTAGTCTCAATCCAGGGTGTTGTAGTAACAATAGTTTCCTCTATAGTTGTTTCTACAATTGTGGGAGGCGACCGTGTGGTTGTAGTCATGACGGGTGTGGTAGTAGTCTCAATCCAGGGTGTTGTAGTAACAACAGTTTCCTCTATAGTTGTTTCCACAGTTGTAGGAGGCGACGGTGTAGCTGTAGTAACGGCGGGAGTGGCAGTTGTCTCAATCCTGGATATTGTGGTAACAACTGTTTCCTCTATTGTTGATTTTACAGTTGTAGGATTCGACGGTGTAGTTGTAATAATGGCGGGAGTAGTAGTAGTCTCAATCCAAGGTGATGTAGTAACAACAGTTTTCTCTGTAGTTGTTTCCACATTTGTATGCAGCGACGTTATCGTTGTAGTCGTGACGGCAGTAGTAGTTGTTTCACGCGTGGCCGTTGTAGAAACAGTAGTTGCTTCTACAGTCGCTTCCGCGGTTGTAGCTGGCGACGGCGTGGCTGTGATTGTGATAGCTGCGGTAGTTCTTTCAGTCTTGGTTGTTGTAGAAAGAGTAGTTTCTACCACAGTTGTTTCCACAGTTGTCGGAGGCGACGGTGTGACTTCGGTCGTGACGGCAGTGGTAGTTGTTGCAGGCGTGACTATTGTAGAAATAGTAGTTTCTCCGACAGTTGTAGGTGACGACGTTGTGGTTGTAGTCGTGACGGGTGTGGTAGTTGTCTCAATCCAGTGTGTTGTAGTAACAGCAGTTTCTACCGTAGTTGTTTCCACAGTTGTGGGAGGCGACGGCGTGGTTGTAGTCGTGACGCGTGTGGTACTTGTCTTCATCCAGGATGTTGTGGTAACAACTGTTTCCTCTATAGTTGTTTCCACAGTTGTAGGAGGCAACGGTGTTGCCGTAGTAATGGCGGGAGTTGTACTTGTCTCAATAAATGGTGTTGTAGTAACAACATTTTCCTCTATAGTTGTTTCAATACTTGTAGGAGGCGACGGTTTGTCTGCAGTCGTGAGGGCAGTGGTAGTTGTTTCAGGCGAGGCTATTGTAGAAATAGTAGTTTCCCTCACTGTTGTAGGTGGTGACATTGTAGTCGTCATGGGTGTGGTAGTAGTCTCAATCCATGATGTTGTAGTAGCAACAGTTTCCTCTATAGTTGTTTGCACAGTTGTAGGAGGCGGCGGTGTTGCTGTAGTAAAAGCGGGAGTGGTAGTTGTCTCAATCCAGGTTGTTGTAGTAACAACAATTTCCTCTATATTTGTTTCCACAGTTGTGGGAGGCAACAGTGTGGTTGTAGTCGTGATGGGTGTTGTTGTTGTTTTAATCCCGGGTCTTGTAATAACTGCAGTTACTTCAATAGTTGTTTCCACAGTCGGCGATGGGGACATTGTAGTAATAACTGTAATGTGTGAACTAATTGTTGTTTGAAAGGCCTGCGATGCTGTCACATTAGTTTTTGACGCTCTGGTTTTCACACTTGTTGGTAGCGACTGTGTGGTTGTAGTTGTATCGATCGTAGTAATTATTTCCGGCCTGGTTGCTGCAGTAGTATCAGCAGATTTTTCCGCAATCGTTTCCAGGGATATTAGAGGCAACATTGTAGACATGGTGGTAGTGGGCGAGTTAGATGTTGTTTCAGGTACTGTTTTTGTAGTAATAGAAGTGTCTTTTACAGTAGTTTCCACAATTGTGTAATACGACATTGTAAACTTCGTGGTAATGGGAAATATAGATGTTGATACCATTTTAGTAATAGTAGTTTCTTCCGCAGTGGTTTTAGCCATTGTTGTTGTCAACGTTATGCCAGTGGTATATAAGGGAATGGTAGTTGTTATGTCGCGTAAGAGTGTCGTTGTGACAGTTTGTTCTTTTGTAGTGGTTTCCACTGACGTTGGTGACGACATTTTAACAGTTACGTGGGTGATAGTTGTAGTTTCAAATGTCGATATTGTCGCAATTATAGTTTCTTTTGTAGTAGCCTTTTTCACAGTTGTTGGTTGGAAGGTTGTGGTAGTCGTTGATATTGGTATTGTAACATCAGTAATTTCATGCATAGTAGTTTCCACGGTTGTCGATGGCGGCATTGTCGTTAGAGTAATAATGAACTTGGTAGGAGTTGTTTCAAGCACTGGTGACGGCATCGTAGTCATGCTGGTAATGGGGATATTTTCTATCGTATATGATGTTGTGCGTGTAGTTATTTGTGATTCGTACAGGCTGATTGTTTCTTTCGGCGTTATTGCCATTGTTCCAATATAATGATCATATCCGTGCCACGTAGATGTCCCTTTAGTACTTTCTTCCTCATACGCACCATGCGTATCTATAATAGATTCAGTTGCAGTTCCTATTTGATCTAACCAGCTCAAAGTTGTCTGTAACCTATCTATTTCGCTTTGGTGTTCAGTGTTATAAGTTAACTGAGATTCAATATCCGATTTGGTCGTATGTAGCAGCTGCATAACATCCGAATACGCATGGATTTCTTTTTCATAAATATTCGTTGTTTTCTCACCTATGTCTTTTCTATTCCTAACATTCCTTTTTCTCCTTTTCTTAACGAAAGCTGTAGTTTTCTTAGGAATCAAATGTAATCTCAATATTTGATATAGATTTAAATTTTGACTTGTGGAGGGTGAGCCGGATGTCGTTTCATTGATAATTCGTTGCGCCTGCGATGCTTCCACCAATCTCGGCAATAAATGCGTTTTATTCCAATGATCTTCTAACTTAAAATATTCGTCGATCGAAGAACTCTGATTCAGTCTTTTCCGTTTGCCACGAAAGAACGAGTTTAACCATCTTCTTACCCTTTTTGTTCTTTCACGATCGTCTCTTAAATTCGATTCATGATTAACCGGAATTGATTTCAGATTCCTGACAAGCCGATGGTGTGGCTTTCTATAAGTACTTATAGGTGAAAAATCGGCGCAAAATCGGGGATGAATATAATCTGTGAAAGGATAAGGATAACTGACTTCGTGATCCTTCATAGGAACAGACTTCGATTTGTACCGTGTCTCTTCGATATTTACTAAATCTAAATCGTTCTTAGATGATATCCGAATGAAATTTTTTTCTACTGTACTGCTATTGTTCCGTAAATTAATATTTCTCCGCCATAGTTCGAGGATCGCTGATAAATCGGTACACTCAGCATGATACGAGTTTACTCGTTCGTTATTTACTATAATATATTCTTGCAATATTTTCACTGTTTCCGTAGCATAAAAATTAACGTTCTATAATCAACATTCTATAATTAATATTCATAATGACTGTAACGATTCGATCGTGACAGTAATCTTTAACAGCGATTGCCAATTGGTTATGATCGTGACGTATTAAGTATTCTCGAAATTACCAAATAAAAAATTATAACATTTTATTTTGTTAAATATTAATGGCAACGCTTTTGAATTGTTCGACGAAACTTTTTGTATGTACTTACAGTATTATCTTCCATTATAATAGCTCTATTGTTACTGTTACTGTAAACGAGATGGTTATCAATATTTTCAATGATGTCGACAGTTGCACGTACTTTCTCTGCTGCTATTGTCATGTACATCGCAATCAACTTACAAATCACAATGAGAAATATATTTTGCATAGCGTCATATCACGCACGTTCATTGATATTCTCGCACTTTTCTAAGGCATGCTTATCAATCCTGTCGCGTATCATCGTGTCAAACGAACTGTCACGCGAACGTAGTATTGTAAGTAATTTCGTCATGGTATAGTTCGACCGCGTGTGCCATCGATTATTTTCGATTTCTGAATAAATTAGTTTCGTTGCATGTATCGATACTCTTTTAAAAATAATACACAGTCCATAATACGATATGTGGTAGCGATTTTCAACGAACGATAAAAAATTGAATGGTATGTGAGATAATAGGAAATACTTTTCTATTGCTATTTAAATTATTCTCATTCGTGTAATGAGCAATTAAGGTTAATAACAGAGAGCTTATATAATAAAAAACAAAAGTGACATTTACCTTTAATCGTGTTTCGATGTCAATACGAATGGCATCGGTTAATGACAATTATTTATGCTACTTTTCATCGTTCAATGTGTTTGAACTTTTTTAAATATTTAACCGTACCATATATTAGTATATGTACAGATGTATCAATTAATCCTTGCTTCTATTTAATACAAGCTATGCTATGATATTGGAGTCCATTTTTTCGTGCACGAATCTAACGCTAACATGCGGTTCGTCAATTTACATCTTGATAAGACACTCTTACGCTCAGTATTCGAAATTATTAACACATGTTGCGTGTGCCTGTACCAGTATCGCTATGATTGGTTCTCGATCTTTGATCGTTCTTGTGTACAAACTTTTCTTTAAGGATTATAGTAAGTAGCCTATCAATTTCGTGTATTGTTTTACAGTCAATTAATCGAAAATCAAGAAATTTATATTTTTCAGCGTTCGATCCGTTTATGATGCAGCTGGAGGAAGAAAGGAACAAAGAACGATTCAATATTATAGACGAGATCTTTCGAACCTTGAGCATGGCCGGCTTAATTTATTCTTTGTACTCCTGCCATGGATATTACGCGCTCGGCGCCTGTGTTGTAACTAGCTTATCAATTTTAGACTTGTTCAAACTGTACAAAATAAAGAAGAAACAGACAGAGGTAGTTTCATAAAATATTATACGAAATTTCTTCAGCAATTTAAAGGTTCGCATTAACTCGTCGTTTAAAAAATCCCGTACTGTCGATCCACGATGGATTATTTGAAAGATACAGTGATCTTAAATATATGCTGTAGTGTTAATTTTTTATTTCGACAAATTTCGTCTAACTTAAAGACACCTTTTTTAAATAAAAGATTGCAGGGTATATGTAAAGTATATTTCAAGATTGAACCATGTGTTGAAATTTTAATTCCAGGAAATGGAAATGTCGCGTTTCTACGATAATTCAAGTGAAACAAAAGCAACCTACGAATCAAGGCTTAACATATTCAATTGGGTAATTCTTGGTGGGAGTTTCGCGTAAGTACAGCAGTTTTCTCTAATTGCAAATTAATTATAAATTATATTATCCACTGTTCAGTGTATATAAATAGACAATTAATTCATAGTTCTCGACATGATATTCAGGTATACGGTAGGTAATAATTACGCTGTAGTAGCAAATTATCCTCTGCTCCTGGCGAATTGGGCGCTATCTCCGGAAGGATTTTATCAAGAATGGACCATGCGACGTACCATTAACGATTACTTGATGGCGACTTACGTCATGTGCATGACGGAAGCTTTACGACAAGCCGGCACGTCATAAAAATGTTTCTCTTTCCCTCTCTCTCTCTCTCTCTCTCCCTCTGTTCCTCTCTGTTTAATTTACATATACATTTATTGCAATGTATATATTTCTTGTAATTATTTAAAATGTTGCTACGTTGTATATGAAATTAATAATTCCTCCCTCTTTTTGCTTAATAATTTTTTCAAAGTTATGTAGAGACAATATGAAGCTAACCCGCGAGATTCATCCGCGAGACTGCTGTCTTGCTCGAGCTTCCTCGTGTCGTCATGAATAAAGTACGCTAGGTGAGCAAGCGAGGGGAAGTTTTCGACAAAGTTATTCAATATGCGTCCAAACGAAGTGAGATAGAATCTGTGAGCATCTTTAATCTTGCCAAAAAACCGACAAATCGGGCTCGCCCCAAGGGGAGACCGAACTCGTCCCAAATCTGTCTCGTACTATCTGTATATGCCTTTGAAATTGCATATTTTTTTTAAGACACGCAATAGTATTTTTTCAATGAAATTCAAAGTAGGAAATTTTTATTCATATTTTCAATATAATCGTTAATCATTGTAAAGTATTCTCTACGAACTTTGTGTATATTTTAAATTGTTACCTGACGTGAATACAACATTCTAACCGATTAATCGTTCCTCATGTTTTATAAGAAATCATTATTAAACTGTTGGAGAATAACTTTAGAAATGTATAAACGCCAATAAACTTTATAAGATAAATCTATTCTATCATAAGAAATAAAATTTGTTATGTGGTCAATAATTTTGAACAGTTTTATGATTTCATTTTTCCTATATCCATCTTTCACTTTTAAATCACCAACCAAAAGTACGTGTATATGTAGCATGCAATTTATTCAAGTAGAGGAAAGAATGTGGAATTGCGCTATGTAAGAACAATTGGATGAAATGAATTCGAAGTTGAGTGCTGATTGTTCGAATTTTATTTCGTTTATGTTTATACCAACACGATTTTTCTACAGGCTTAACGTTACACGTACGCACGCGATATGTACAAAAAGAATTGTATATCTATTAAATACAATAAGTATATTTATATAAACGGCGGCATATCACGTTTACAAGAACGAAAGAAGTGTAAGCGTTGTCGTCGTTGTGATTACTGTCACATTCGTTTGATACGACACCAGCTAACAAGGCTATTACGTTCAATTAATACCTAAACAGAGAATTATTCTCTAAAACCGTTTAATCATCGTACGGCAGTAGCTGTACTAACAAATATCGTTATTCACCGGTCAGTTCATTTATCTTAAATATCTAAGCGCGAAAAAAAAAAAAGAAATAAAATAAAAAGAATAAAAATGAAGACAAAAAACGTTTTCTTCCTCAGGACTGTCTTTAACTCGTTCAAGTTGAACAAATATTTTAGATATAAAATAGAATTAGATATATTCTATTAAAGTCCCTAACTTATTATATTTAAATTTCTAGTTTCTATTCTTATGTAATTTTTTTTTTTTTTTTGTTCTTCGTTGTTCTTTATCGTTCAGAGAAGAAGGGAACTTTGTTCACTTTTTTTCGAATAAATAAATAGAGAGTTTAAAGACGGCCCTGTTCCATTTCACTTCATCATAAATTAGTCTACTCGAAGGCAGTCTTTTCGTACTTTTCTATTTGCTCTTACGTCATATAGAGTCAGATAATTAACAGACAATTGCTAGACGAAGCGCTTAAATGCATGATAATATTATAATTTAAATGGGAATCGATTTTATTGCTTGTAATGTTTAGCAAAGGAGGCGTAGCCATTTCTCGCTTCTCGTGAAACGTATGTGATGGTTATCGTCGTTGATCATCTAACAAATATTTTTATATAAGGATATAAAGTAAAAAAGTTCGTCAGTTTTAATATTTTCCAACAATTACGTACGTCCGTGAAGAATTTGTTCGAATTATGTTCATTCGTTTCAATTAAATATTGGTATTCGCATCTCTCCACGTGCTCTGACCTAGATTGTGAAGTCTGAGGCTACTTCCGGTATTTTCGTCAGGTTCATAGGCTGAATTCGTGTGGCCAGCGTGTCCTTCGAACATGTTTTTTACAGAAATCTGACTGCTTCTCGAGGGACGACCTTGAATCCCTAAAGAATTTCCTGCCACACCGTAAATGTTATTGGCTCCTAACGTTTGCATCTGCGACTTCCTCCTCATCGCCATTATGCTGTTCCTGCGCCCCTCAAATGCCTTAAAAGCCTTTGCAGATCTTCTAGTCGACATGTTCCTCGGCAGACCTAAATTGAAACATTACTCAAAGAATATTCTCATCCTAAAATCGAGACATTACCAACACAATTTCCTTAATATATTATACGGCATATTTTAAAGCTGCTGAAGAGACAGAAACATGTGGAAATATTAAAATATATATAAAATTAGATATACAAATGTTAAAACATTTGTATATATAAAAGCATGTAAATAAAAGTATACGCATAATCGAAAAATATTCATGTACCTATTATATACCGAGACATTGTTCCATTTAAGACCAGATTTGGATACGTTTTACTTGAAATAAGAAAGAAAAAAATAAGAAAACTAAAATAAATAATTATATTACAATTTCATTTTTCTTCATTTCTTTTTCTAATTTAAATTTGGCCTTGCACTCATGAAACGAAGTTTCAGATCACAAACGAGTATTAAGTACTAAGTTTACTTTTTCATTTCTTGCATCGTTGTATTTATAAGGTCGTAAAGTATTTCGCGATTTAAATTTCCAATCCATCAGCTTCTTATGATAAATGCAAAAATTTCGCACAAACATCTTACATACCATTGCCTTCTGACATACTGAAGAATCGCTGTCTAAAAGCGACATCAAGCGTATTGATTGCCTGCGTTTTTCTTCGGCTTTTTTCAAGATTTCTTATGGTTTTCCTTCTGCCCGGGCCGCTGCCACTGCCTTCCTCGTAGTCACCCTCCATGCCGTCTAATCTTTGCAAATCCCTGACTATTTCCACCGCGTGTTTTGATAATAACGCTTCTTCCGATAAATCTTTGGTCTGGTGAATTAATCAGAAAAGATTTAAAAACAATTATACTACGATTGCAATCACTGATTGTATTGTATTAAAAGCTGTATCAAAGACTATAATTATACGGGATTTTATCAAATCGTTATTTAACTGTAACATTATGAAAATGAGAATAAAAAAGAAAAGATAAAATGGAAAATTGTATAGAAGCTATTACTGATTACTAATAGGAAAGAATGACATGAATAATGTGAACAATGAAAATCTTTGATACTAACTAATTGTAGTAAAATTTTATCACCAACAATTGTAGATAACGCTCACCTTCTTGCAACAGTACCAATCTAAGCTAGTGCTGGCTAGAATATGAGCGAACGTGCCAAATCGATGGAACAGCATCGCGGTGAATTGAATAACTAATATCAATGCGAAGAAGAACACGAACACCAAACCGATAGGCTCGAGTTGTAGGTACTCCTTCGTAATGTGTACCTACGAAATACGTTCATTGTTAGAGAAGACATTAATAAGTTAGTCGTGATACAAGCCAAAATATAAATAAAATCACAAACAGAGAATACATAAAACGATTCACAATTGTTACAATTTTCATTAATGTGTATTTCGTTGTTACCTCATTACGAATATATGTATAGCGAACTAAAAATCATAGTGATGTATGTCAAGATTTTGGAAATTTGGATTTAATCACATATTCCCGATTGTTAAGGATATCATCCCTTTAGATTCTTAATAATTAAGTTACATTTAAATTGAGGACTTTCATGCGTCTGTGGGTAATTTAAATAAACAATAATGTACAGAATAAATATAATATACAAGAATACACGAAATATCCAAATAAGGCTACTTATAATATCATAAGTGTGTTTATAATATTGAAAGGACGAAAGAAATTTCCATTCAATTTCTATTTTTTTAATGACGTTCACACAAATTTAAACGTGCACGAACATCCACAATCTAATTATAACTTTATTCCTTGCCTCGATAAGATTTCATGACTCGATGAAACATAATGAGTTTTTTCTAATAATAAACACAGAACACTATTTTAATGCAAAATAGCGAAATTAACGTATAGCTCTATGATTCTCAGGCCCACATATACTTTTCAGCTACTTATACGGTAAAATACAAAATGTAATTATGACTGGCAATTCGTAATGAGATAACAATTATTAATTTCCTGAACGTACATAACGATAGCTGTTAGGAAGCAAGTGCTTAATGAAAACTCTGTCACGCTTTAAAAATTTTGTAATTTTGTAATTAATTTCAACGAATATTTCTATTAAATAGCGTTGAAAAATATTTATTGGAAAATTTGTGAAGGTACTAATTGGAAAATTTCTATCGTTCCATTTTTCAATCATTTTTATGTCAGCTATTCGTTCGTACGACCAGGATCACCGCGGGAAATACATTTTAAAAATCAGTTTTCGAGACACATATGTATACACATATAAGCCACCGTTTAGTTACATTGACGGTAACTCGTTAGTGGTGCTCCTCTGCTGCCATACCTAGCAGTGCGTTATCAAAATTAGACACATAAAAAACGTGAAAATCTGCTTAACAATTTCTCCCTCGTTCGTATTCAACCAGGTGAGCGGAAAAAAATGAGACATGTTCAAAGGTGCTTTTCCGACTCTTTCATGACCCACAAATCGTGCACGTGCTACTGTCCATTGAAAGACAGGAAAGAAAACTTCTAACTCGAGCCTTGGGAAAGTAAACAATCACGAGAGAGCCAAAAGATGTACAGAAGCTAAGAGAACTTTGAAAAAATAATTAGGAAAGTTATAGGAATTTTATTTAACTGAATAAATCATAATATTCGAATGTTATTTAAATTAAAACATATTATTTCTATTCAACACGTTACTTATTAGAATTCTTTTCAATTTAATTTTTTAATCCATTAATATTCAAAATAAAAGTAACGTGTGATTTTACATTTGTTCTCTGGACTTCGACAACGTTAATCAAGAAGAATATCGATGTTAGTCAAGGTGGAAACTTGATGGTGCGAGTGATCTGAGTAATCACACTCGATGGCCACCATATCGTTTTACTTTTTACGGATACTAAAAGAAAGTAGACGTACACATAATGAGGAAAGATAATGGGATTTGAAATAACAAGGCATCGATGTTATTTGTGACTTAGCTAACTAGTTTCGAGTCAGTTGATTGATAGTGCCCCCAGCTTTTCCATACGCTTCGGGAGTACCTGTGCAAACATGTTAATGGTAACTCGCCACGTGCTCATGATCCACGTTATTGACAAAACACAGACATGTCCCAGCAAGTGCAACATTATCACCGGGTATACCATTTCCAGCGTGCTCCGATGCTCACTATTGAACTGCGATCCCTTTCTCTGTATACTAGTTGTGTCGTTTTTTCACGATTTTTAGCAATTTCTTTATTCCTCTTCGAGAAAAAATGAAAATTCATTCTTATGTTCCTTGAATTCGAAGTTTGCTTCTATGTTTCTTGAAGGCAAAATTCATTCAGACAGTTCCACCCCTTGAATTTCGATTAGACTGAGTTGGATTCAGATCAAGGAAAATTGTAATTTTTAAAAAGAAACCGAACATAAGAATTTTTGGACAGGATTTGAATTTAATTATAGATACTGAATGCAAATATTTTGTTTTATTCAAATTTTTCATTAAATAAGTGTTTAATTTTAGGGCGATGAAAAATATTACATCGATCATATGTGAATAATAAAACCAGAAATTGCTAAATATCTAAATTGTCAAAAGAAGCAGCTCACGAAGTAAATACTCTATGCCTGAAATCTAAATTAGAAAAGGCAAAGGAGAAAATATTAAAAGTATCGCAACCGCAAGCTCGATTCTATTAGAACTAAATAGAAGCTCTAAACTTTCATTCTAAACGTATCTAAAATAACACTAAAAAAAAAAAGATATCTCTGAAACGAGAATGAAACAATCATTTGACAAAACAAAGGATCCACGCTCGAATTTCAATCTGACGATTCAATCGACCCTTTCTCTTCTTCCTCTACGTGACTCCGTTCTCGCGCAAAATTGTTCGTTTCTGACTCATTGACGCTATCAAATCGACAAATAACGGTGAATGTAAATTGAAGATTTTGAACATGTATCAAAGTCACACGTGTAATTAATATATTCGTGTTTTAATTCGCATAGTTTTAAATATACGCGTACGTGTATACTAAAAACTACACAGATTAAAACAGGAAAATATTAATTGTATGGGTATGGGTGCGTATTAAAAACTGCGTGGATTGGAAATAATTTAACTGCAGTCGTATTCGTATATTTAAACACGCGTAAAATAGAGTCCCCTAATTTAAACGTCATTGTCGGAAAAGTGGAAACGTAGGAATAAAACGAGAAGAAAGAAAATGGAGAGAAAATAGAAAATATAATATACGAGCAACGGAGCACACGGATGTGTTAGTCTCCCGAGGCATCAGTGAGACAGCATCTCTGTTTTTCGTTTAGAACACTACCAGATACCTCCGAGGTCTCTTCGATGAAGGTGATATTCGTCTTGACGCCGAGTGGCCAGACAACGTGCAGCTGATCTTTGTTCAGCTGGAGCAAGAATACGATCAGAACGAACAACGCATTGAACATAAAAAACGCGAACACGCTCTTGTTCCGCAGCTCAATTAGGTCGGCGGCAATGCGAGTCTGTCGTGGACCAGGGAAGAAACAAAAGAAAAAGCACAGATTAGCAAAGATATGAAGAAAAATACGCTCCGTCCGGTCGATCGTTGTTCCATCGGCTCCTTTCGAGGGAGGATCCTCTCCGTGATCATTTAGGTCTTCAAGCAAACTCTCATCCTCTAAAAAGCTTCTTAACAAGCGATAAGGAAAAATATAAAAATCGCTACTACGAATATTTGCTGCAAAACAATTTGAATGCTTAACTTGAATCATCGTGTATAAATTTTGCATACTTTTAAATTATCTTTCTTTTTTACTTTTTCCTGTGGTTTTATGAAAATATTTTCTTCCATTGTGATATTTATTATTATATATGACACTCTTTTCATTTGTGTTTTTGACTGATATATCATTAATTGCTTGAATCTAATATTTTGGGTAAAGTATACGCTTTTAGCATTTGAAATGTTTTGCTACAAGAAGCTAAATAAAAAATTAATAAGACGGCTATATGGTTCGTGGGATAGATCCTACTAATTATCTATATTATTTTTTTTTTTTTGTTTACTGTTTTAGGGGAAAGGGGATATGATTTAAGAAGCAGGACAACACGACGTGGACGGAGCGGTCTTTACCTCCTGGGAGTGATCATCATAGGTGATGTTCGTCTTGATACCAAAGGGCCACTTCACGTGCAACAAATCTTTGTTTAATTGCAGCAGAAAGACGATCAGGACGAAGAGGGCGTTCATCATGAAAAACGCGAAAACGCTCTGGTCACGTAGGTCCTTTAGATCTTTGGCGATTCGTGCCTGACGCAAGTAGCATGGATCGATTATTTATATTCTTCGATTATTGACAAATTTAAACAACCGTTATTTCGTACATACAATTATTAATCGTTTACTCTTTCAGTTATTTCCAGTAAGATTTCTTTAGATCTTTTAGATTTTGTTGAAAACTATTTTTCATTTTTTTTATCTTAATCTAGTAAAGTTCCAAAATTTTTGAAAATCTTAGTAACGTTATTGTATATACTACGTGAAATAACAATTAAAAGTACTGTAAAAATAATCGATTAAGAAGTTTTAAAAAATGTTGAAACAATTATTTTTATTCTGTTATTCGAGAAGTTATTTGATTCAAATATTTTACGGAATTTTTTCGTTTTATACTTCACAAATTCTAAATAATATCTATCTTTTTTTTATCTATTTTGAATTCGTTGAATTTTACACGAGAGATACTGAAATAAATAAAATAGAATTAATAGTTCTACGGTCGAGCAACATCCTCGACGCTAGTTACACATATTCAATTAACAAACAATACTAAAAACTTGGCTGATAACGATATATATACATAAATGATAAAATAACAAATTCTACGATTTTATAAATAATTTGTAAGTCCTACGCACAATAAGTACTTCGGAATCTCTATTTTTTTATCCAAAACAATTACTCTAAACATTGAACAAAATTTTAGAATAGAAAGTTTTTCAAAATTACAAAAAATATAAATTTAACTCAAGTATAGAAGAAAGCGAAGATAGACAAAAATTCTTCTCAAATTTTAAGAAATTTTAAGAAATAAAAAAGACAAAAACTTCGAATGATTACAGTTTGATTAAAACTTCTTACCTTTTCTGCCTTGTCTTCGTCTATAGGATACAGATACTTCTCCAGAAGATCCTTCCAAAATAGTTCCTCCTGCAGCGACAGGACATCGATTTCACCTTTTTTAAGTCCTTCGTCGCTCAACCAGTAAGGTCTGCTTAGGAAGTTGTTAGCTTCGCGATTCCCTTCCGTATTCTGACTAGTCACCGTTTCAGCTTCACTATGACAATCCTGATCCTCTGCTGGATCTTCGCCAATGGCCCCTAAATGATCAGCTGTTCGAGAACCCACGGAGGATGCACGACGTCGATTTGTCACCCCATGAGGATCCACGGCTCTGATAAATGGATTTATATTAAATTCAAGTTGAATATAATTGTCGGTATTACTTCAAAGATCTCATTATTTGGAATTAGAGAAGCTTTGCTTTGTTAAAACATACTTCTGGCTTGAGCTCTGAAATTTTCGATGCAGAAAACGCAAAAAACATACATTTTGTACGACTTTTTATTACGTCTAATTCAGCATCATGCTAGTGATATTATATTTAGTTTAGTATAATAGATTATATTTATCCAATAAAACCAGATGACAAGGATTATGTAAAATAAATCGTAATAAGCCATAATCATAGATCATTCGAGAGATCTCATTCGAAATTTCATTAAAAATTCATTTCAACTCGTCGTATAAATTGAAATTGATTGTTTAGTTTTGCATGTTAATAGATATGATGGAAATTTAATTACTACTGTTATGGTTATAGCAAGGCAATCAATAAAAAATAAAAGAATATTAATAGATTTGCAGAGTCTTGTGTTGAAATAATCGACCAAGTCAATAAACATTTGAATTTATAAAGCATAGAGTGGAAGATATTTTTAGAATAATATAAAATCAAAAAACCTTTCGATAACTTCCAGGCGTTTGCCAACTTGCTCCAAAGATTCAGCAATAGCGACCAATTGCTGTTTCTCATTCGAGGTTTGTCCATGAGTACAGAACATGCACTTGAACAATCCCGACAAAGAAATTTCTATCGATCCTTCTTCATCGTCGTTCGAGCCTACGCCACTTTGAAGGAACCCTAACAGAGATTTCTGTTTCGCTTTTCGTTTTGCTTCCTCGGCTTCCTTTTTCTCTTGTTCAAGTTCCTAACGATTCAGCGAGAAATAGTTAACATATTTTAATTTTTATCATATACATAAACGCTATTATAGTAAATACTGTTTTTAAAGAAATATATGAGACAGTAGCAAATATATTAAAAAATTATTAATTGCGTGTTATTAATTTATTAGTTGTGATTATCGTTATATCTACAAATGTAATATCAAATACTAGAAAGCATTACACCTTGAAACAAATTTTTCAGTCGAACGTTCATTGGAAATTCAAATACTTTTCACTCGTGTTGCTTCTCACTCCTGAATTATTAATATATGAATGGAAAAATGATGAGACAGAGAGCTTGATATAAGTTCTGAAGAAGACAATGATTTATAGTATTATACGTCCGGGCAAATTAAAAAACATATGTTTCAAATAAATCTTTTTAAAATTTAAAACTATTTTATTTTTCGAAGAAAAGGAAAGAAGCATTTACGTCATCCATTTGAAAAATCGAAGTCGATGAAATGTTTCGAACGTTGTACAAATTAAATCGTTTCTACGCTGTTTCTATATAACTTCTTAAATAGTTTCTCGATAGAAACTGTTCTTGCAAAATCTAATTTTGTAATCCCACCTGAGCAATACTGAGCATCCAGCCAATGTAGTGCATTTACATAGTTTAGTCGAATTAAGTGGATTTACTCGCGCAGTTTACTCTATTGCCGTATATATCTACGTAAAATACATAGATCGAATAGTGAGATTTAGCCGTAATATAGATGTCGATCATACTGACATAGTGGCAGATTTGAATTTAATAATTTAATTCTTGTGATAGGAATCACTATTATGAGGCAATAATTTTCAAATGGATTTTGTTAAAGCTTGATAAGTTAGACATGTCTAACTTCTGTTTGCTTCAAGGTGCATAATTATTAATGATACTTGGTAAAATAACAGAAAAGAAGAGCATGATTAAAATTAGAGTCGATTATTCAATTAAGGTTGAGCTGATAATTACCGCAGCAGTTTTCTTAGTCTGCACCTCTCTCGTACCCCATGTGATGTTGTTCAGATTACAGATCGAATAAAAAATAAGCAACACGTACATCGATGGGACGGTGATGAAGTATATGACGCTGTATAGTAAGCAATACATTTCTTCGGGGTGCAATAGTGCGGTTATTATCATCTGAGATATTACTAAAAATAGGAACATCGCGGATGGCGACATTATCCCGTCCTGAACGATGTTAATTGCAGTCCCAACGATCACGGCGATCATCACCATGCCGTACAGAGTACTTATTATCGCCGCCACGAAAACCTGGCACACCGTTGTTATTATTAGCAGTTATCGATGCTCACGCGTGTAAACCAATTTTTGTTTGGTCTTGTATAAAATAGTGGTAATACGTTGAGGATATTGGAGTAACCTTTCTGAATCTAATTCATACTAATCTTAGGCATAAGAATTAGTATACGTTTGTACGTATACTACTTTTTTTTCGTTTATTACATATTGCTACCAATGATTGATAAACGAATCTTTTTCCAGCTGGCCAAGAAACATTCAGTTCTAAAAGTGTTAAATGTCGAATTATTGAATTAAAATTCTCGTATCCTCAGCATAATGTCACTCTCAGTATCTACGTCATTATAAACAAGTTAAAACGTACACATGCAGACAAAAAAGCTTGCAGCTCGCGTGAAATTGTCTAAAAGCACTTGCCATCTTGATTTGCCACCACCACATGTTTCCTACGATGGTTTTACAGAATAATGGTAAATGTACAGTCTCTCAAAATTGACAAACATGATTTAACCAAATATTTTCCAGTTAGTTGAACGAGGGAAAAAAAGAAAAAAGAAAGTGTTCGATAAAGTCAATACAAAGGAACGAACCTTTTTGGTTTTTTTCACTTGGACCTCACGAGTTCCCCACGAGACGACGTTCAAGTTTATAATCGAGTAGAGGATCAAAAGAAGGTACATCGAGGGGATTGAAAGGAGGTATATTATACCAGGAACAATACACCAAAACTCTTGAGGATGTAAACAGGCGGCTATGAAAAAGGAGCTGGATAATGATATTAAGAATATCGCAGAAGGTGAACCGATACCATCCTCCCCAAGTTGGAGGGCCGTACCTACGATCACAGCCATCATTATCATCGCGTATCCTGTCGACAATATCTGCGCGCACAGAAGCTGAAAGACAACAACACAAAAAAAAAGAATTGCAAGAACAATCAAAGCGACAAATATTTGAAGAGCAGGTAGAAGGAACATGACAGATCACTTTATCACTGATCTCTTAATCTCACCAAGATCTCGACAACTTCTCCAGTTCTCTGAAAATACGTTAGCAATAAAAGATATTTATTGTTTATCCGATTCTATATATATATTTTTTTCTTTTCGTAGTCTCCACGTTTAGTTTGTTTCCATCGATCGTTCGTAGTCATATGAAAGTATTACTAAATGATACGAAATTTGATATATTTGGACGTAATTAACTAGCATGCCAATGCTATAATAAATACCAAGGTGTACAAATGACATTTATAGCCATTGTACGTGATTTCATAACGAATTAAAGAGACAATTTTGGTAACGTAGGATCAATTGTTGAATTTTCAAATTGTTTATCATGTCCTTTTCCTGTGTTCTTCGTTTACGATAAGCACGTATAACAAGTATTAATTATAAGTGGATTTACCTGAATGCTCGCTTTACAAGTGAAACATACAAGCATGAAGAACAGAATCGGAATAATATTATAATAGAAGCTGGTCCAATTATCGATTTTGAAGGCTGCGACGAAAGCACCGACCAACATGAGGAAAATCGTGCCTGGTCCTAAAATGGTTCCACCTGTAAGAAGGATTTAGACAACTTTTTAATTCATAATTGATAAATCTCAAAGCACGAAGAATGAAACTAATATAATGGGATCGTAAAAATTACATGGAAGTTTCAGTGCCAAGAGAGGAAATTAATTAATAGAGAAATAAAAGTAGAACGAGAGTTTGACTGACCCATGAGTAAGATTTGATAAGAGATGTAAGGCAGAGAAATGTTATCGTTGATTTTAATCGTTCGTTTCGCGTCCATCAGAAGATCCATGATATTGGCAATGGTAGATGGTACCCATCGACGCCGTTGATTGTAAAACTCGTTGAAACCTTCGGGTGCATGAGTGTAAGCATCGCTGGCTGCTGAATATTCTACCTGTAAGATTAAACGGTGAAGAATGTGAATAACTGACATTATAAAATATTTCATCAAATATTGAATTTGAATAAAGACTTCAATCATTGTCCTCCTGTATAAATTTAGTATGTAGATTAAGTAATAATAATTTTGAAAACTTCTCTGGATACTTACCCTGTACCCACGTTGCAAAAGAAGCGTACAAAGCCATCGATCCTCTCCTTGATCGTATTGAACGTAATGTCTAGCCTCGTCAGATCTCGTTGTGTACTTCTTCATCACGTTATCGTCCATCAAAGCTTTTCCTCTGAACAACGAGAAGCAACCAGGGCTACAAAGTACACAGCCGATCATATGCTCAGTTGCTTTTTGCAGCCAATGTCCGATAGCGTACTCGAACATCTGATACCAAACCATAGGACCTAATATCATAAAAAAAGTTGTACATAAAACTTTATTACTAAAATCTGTCGTAGGTCGAAAGTTGTTTGACGAAGATTACCTGAACCAACTGGATGAATACGACCACAGGCTGCGCCAAGATTTTTGTTCTTCTTCATCAAATCCACGAGCAGTTTCACAGCGGCTGGTTGAAAATCGATATCACCGTCAAGAGTTAATAAGTAAGTGTTTTCTGCGATCACTTCCTTACGATCTACGCTAATTGGCAATTCCATTAATCGATGTCCCAATAAATAATACATGTACATAACCTGGAACGCAAGTTTCGAAATAATATTATTCAATGTTGTGAAAAATTTTAAAATATAAATGAATTTTGAACTACTACGAATAATAGGTACGAGTAAAATCTGCTATGGCTATGAGTATTCTGAATTACTATTAAGTACTGTGTATATTTTTAATCCTTTAAATTTGCAAATATTTTTCATTAATGCTGAAAAAATTGACACAAGAGTCGGATTAAGGGTTGAAAATATTAACAAATCGTCAGATGGCAGATTGCTTTGTAATTATTAAAACTATCACTTGCTTTCGACTGCTTCATCCATTTCATCAATTTTAAAAGCTATGTATCTTTGATATTATTGATGGATTTTCTACTATAAGATTTCTTAGTCATAAGTTCTTGAAAAATATTAAAGCTTCAAAGTTGTATGGGAGTTTCAAAACAAGAAGGTTCGTTTAAAACTTCATTCGACATTAATTCCTACCTGGCTCCAACGTTTTCGGTGACGAATCCTGCTCTTGTCCTTCAAATGTGCGATCATCTTCGTTTTTCCAGGAAGAGTCCAGACTAATCGGCCACCGTAAGGCGTCGGATATTTCTTCGGTGCTCTGACGTGCATCCGTGTTTGATGAACGTCCGACGCTGCCTCATCTAGAGTGCCCACCAACAATTTTACGAATCTATTCACTTGCTGTTCGTTCTCATCGTGATCCGATAACTCGAACGCGTCATCGAAAAAGATGTGAGCTGAAAGAATAAACATCGTCTCTCAACGTGCTCGAATGATCGAGATCTTGCAGACTACAACGCTAACACCAGAAAGCGCATATAGATACCTACTTTCGAATTCATAGTAGTCCGGATCGACAACCTTCAAGTACTTTTGGGCTACACGTCTAGCACACTGATCCTCGTCCAAACGTAAGATACTTTTCAAAAATTCCATCATTTCCTCCTTGTTCTCATGCCACATAGTCGCGCAGGCGTATATTCTCGTTACGTGATCGCTGCTCTTTACAGCCGACGGAGGTGTAGTCGTGCCATCCGTCTGTTCGTATATGGTCTCATAATCTCCGTCTCCCTTTTCTTTTTCTATCTCTGCCAGATCCTACCCGAAAATACAATTCTTATATTTTTATATAAACGACCGTGTCTCCGATAATGATCGAGCCTATAGAAAACTTTGTCTTGCTATGCGTAAAAAAGTATATATATATATATTTCTTTTAAATGTAAGACTTGTACCAGAAACTTTTAGTGGATTAATTTAATTCTGCACGTTTCGAAACAAAAGCACCTCAATATGCAACGGTAAAGCTCCTCGTAATATTTCCGTAAACACACAAAATGTTATTAAAAGCAGCATTATGATTCAGAACAATAAATAAAATGAAATTGTCTATGTTAAGAGCGTCTGTGGAAATTTTCCTTTCTAAATAAAGTCGTATTGTACAGCTTTATATCGTTTGTACATGCAGCCCATAAGACAGAAAGTAAATTTCAAGACTGGAACCTTGTTTTAGCATTTAACATATTTTCTTATTCGAGGAAAGAGATTTGGTGAATATGAAACTATCATTATGACTAATACTGTTATTACGATTAATATTTTAATTATGTGTGAATTTATTTGAATTCTATTTTTTGTACGAATTTTATTTTTATTAAATAGATTTCCCCTATCAAATCTTTTTACGTCAATGTATCCTTCTATCTTTCTTGGTATTCTTTTAATTAAGAAACAATTGTTCGCGATAAAACTTAACAGTCGACCCATGAATAATAAGAAGACAGATCTCGTTTAGCGCGTTCTCTATTTTAAGGTGCCGAATATTTCGGATATTTATGCTTCCTCGCATTTTACAATTATAAAAATTGTTAAATTGTATTTATATCAGGATACTTTTACTCCGTTGACTTCATTCTTATTTTTAACGAGACTAAAAAGAAGCATACGGTTTTAATTTTAAAATGATTGAACATCCTTTTAAGGATTTTGACGGACGAAAAACTGTTCCAAATAAAGATAAAGTAAGGAGATAAAAGTATACTAGTTACTTAGTGGCTCTCTCTGTGAATGAAGAGACATTAAGCGTTGGGACAAGGGATTTCCTTTAAGAAATTAAAACCAATCAAGTATAGAATTTAATGGCGATGAAAACTCGTGAAAAGCACTGGAAATACTGTACACAAGATTTTTATGGTTTTCTATACACTCATTGCAAGTGCCAAAAAATCTTTTCATCCTTAATTATAGACAAGGGATCATATAAGATTTAAAATTAACTTTTTCAAAGAAAAATGCAGCTTTATAGTTAGTATTACCAGAGAAAGAATAATAGAAATAAAGAAATAATTACCGAGTTTTTCATAAAAACAGTGTATAAGATAGAATGGCGGCGAGTAAAATTACGTTGGAGATTTTAATTATGGCCTTTTAATATTTTAAAGAACTCTGTTTTCTTAAATCCACATAAACATTTCATAATCGCCTAACTGGGAAGTACATTTGGTATCTACTCAGGGCATAACTTTGTACAAAATTAATATAAAACTTTGCTTAAAAAAGACAAGTAAAAATTTTGTCATGCCACTAAGCTTGAAATTGTTTTATAGTAAATTACCTCGACTTTTACTTCCGGTTGGTCGTCCCTCTTTCTGTTTAGACCCATCGATTGATCGATTAACAGAGAATTGTACATAGGAACGACGAACAGTTTCTCTGTGGCGGCGAGACGCTCGCATTTCGGTGTCCAAACGTGCAATGTAATCCAAGTTTGTGACAGCAACCACAACAACCATACCCAAGCATATTGCTTCGACACGAAATCATTGATGAAATGGGTTGGCGGTGACTCGTAGAACAGATAATCCGGAATCGTTCCTTGAAATATGCAAGGATCGGTGTTCCTCAAGCCACAAGCAGCAATTAATAAAGAGATTGACACTGGAATTGTTAGATTTACCGGGAAAGCATAACTGAATCCTTGTATCAGAATTTTGCACGCGAATTTACCTGAAACAAGCGAAATACCATTCATTTTCTGTTCTCTTCTTCTACTTTTTTTTCAACATGTGAATAGGGAAAAACGTAATAAATTGTATTTTTCGTTTTTCCTTTTTTCGGGCGACCAATGTTTAAAAATCCAATAAGTGGATATGTCAATTAAATCAAATTAGCAAAATTTATATCGGACTCTTTGTCCGATTTGCAAATTAAATATATATTTTAACCACACAATGTTGATGAATGTTTGGGAAATATTGATTGTCATAATGTCATGTCCCATGTCATAATTTTGTTATAAAATTTTTTAATTTAAACAATTTGTATTTAATAACAATCATTTTTTAACAACGTTAAACTTTGCCTTTGCCAACGTTGTCTTTGCAAAACTGTAATTTTTTATAAATATCCATGATCTAGATACATAGCCCAGTTTGGTATTTAAAAAATTATTTAATCCAGTTGAAGGTATAAATATAATAAAGGAAATACAAATATTTACCAAATATGTATGTGAAGTAAGCACCAAATATTTGCAGCAGTAGAACGTATATAGGGGTATCTACGCTTCCTGGTACAGGTACTGTGTCGCCAATTTCCAAGATATCAGCAACATCGGTGATTTTATCAGTGACTTCAACCCGTTGTGTCCATGCCATAATGTCATGGCTTCCGAAAGCGTCACTCAGCATCGTGAACAAATGGCCAACTGTTTCGCCTTTGACGTGGAGTATCAGCAAGGTGCTAATAAAAAATGCCACGATCTTCCAAACCGAGATGAACATATAAGTGAAGTATCTCGTCAACCGCATTTCTTTCTTCACTCTTCCCAGAGATCGAACAAATCCTAACGAGGAAGATTACAATTATCTTGAATATTGGAATATTTTCATTTTATTATTGTAATATATAATTTATAGTAATTATTAGTATTTAGTAAATATATTATTTGTAATAATATTTGAATAGATGCTTTGAATATTTGCTTAATAGCAGGAAGAGTTGATTCAGATCAATGACTTGATATCGATTATAACAGTAAAGAAAAAGCTTCTTCCGAAAATTTCAATTTCGTATTGAATACCTGAATAAATTGAATAAATTCTGTTTTCTTTTACGCTACAGTTTCTTCTTAATGGTATCTCATCGATATCGTAATACTTACCGATCGGACTCTGTATCGAAACATAATTTTCCCACCAGCCGCACGAAACCAGGAATAAAGATGGTGGTATGAGCCATAACGAGGGTCGAGAACTATCCAGCAAAGGCCAGAGGAAGAAACTTGTTCCTTGAGCAGCGAGCGCGGCAATATCTATCAGCACCAAAACAAATCTCTTCGACTCGTCTTTGTTCTTATTGCGAGAGAGCAGTCCTTGAACAATCGAAAGAAATCTTCGTCTTAATCCAGTACAAGTTCCCTCGTTATCGATAAATCGAACTTCGTGATGTCTTCCTTGAACGAAGGACTCTCGAAACTCTAGTACGTCAGCCTCTTAAAATCCCAAGGGCTCATAAATAACTCTTAAAGCTCCGTAATACTGTGAAATCGCCCAAAAATGTTGTAAAATAAAATTTCTATGTAAAATCACGATTAAGTACTTGTTAGATCTCTATCAGTCTGGTATTTCTAGTATTAATCCAAATACATAATTCACCTTTCTCTTGCATCTTTCAGTCAAATCGACCTCGTTCCGCTAATTACGTAACAAACATGCTGTTCTACCAGTTCCGACGTAAATAAGAGAAACGCGTTAAAAATTGAAGTTCAAAACATGTTGTGAAACATGGCGTATCTTACCTAGTAAACCAGGTACGAAGCACACGCAGTTCGTCAGCATCGCACCTTTAACCACGTCCAATTCAGGAAGTACTGCCATAAACATCAGAGCCAGACCGGTCACGTGGAATGTCTCCATGAGAAAGACAAGAAGGAAATGAGAAGCCGGTGGTTTCTTCCACGATTTGAAAATACATATCCTAGTACTGCGGATTAACGTGCCGAATTCTGGCACCGCGAACGCGATTATGATGCACCAGATCCACGCTATCCTCTCCTCTTCTGGTAACGTTACTGTCCATTGCCTGTCCCGGCCTGTAACAGAGACGAAGAAATACGTCTTCTGAAATTGGATTCACGAAACAACAAATATGTTCTCAAAGCTTATCTGAAAACAGAGCAGAAAGAAGAAAGCCCACTTTTTCATATTACATAAATTATCAGTATAGCTGTTATCAACATGCCTACAATTAGTTTTCTATCTAACAAGATTTAAAATAACATGAAAATCGTATCCCCTTTAGGTGTTTTTTAATAAAAATGACACACTTTGACAGACATTGTTTCAAAATTAGACACTAATCATGCACTCGTTTCGATTCAAAAGAAAAATCGATATTCAATTTGTAAAGCAGGTTTAAGCCAGTAAAAAGTGCAAAATGTCGCAACATAGAGAAGTACTTGTTATCGATGAATTCAAATTATTTTCTCTAGTTTGAAGATTTAGTACAAAAATATATCGAAAGCCTAGAAAAATCTGTAATGATTGGAAAAGCGACAAATAACGATAAATAATGAAAATTGGAACAGTGATTAAGATTAATACAGTTCTTCTTTTTTTGTTAAATATAATTTTCTAATACCGCCCAAGAATGCTTATTTGGAAAAGCAAATTTAAAACAAAGAACTATTCTTTATCATCGATCAGTAAACGCGTTTGATCGGGAGCTAACCAGAAGAGTGCACCTGCATTCGACAGATTTTCAAACTTGATTTTCGCCAAAATAAAGCTTCGAAAAGAATAATTGTAGTCCTTTATTAATGGTTTATTTTTGCTTATATAATTACTCTCAGTTCTTTCGTGTCGTTCATTCTAGAATAATTCCTCGAATACCATGCTACGACAGCGAAATTTGCGTCAAAAGAAACCATCAACCACCGTATAGAAAAGCGGCCAGGCTACTAGGTTCACAAGATTTTTTTAATTAACTTTTATTATATAGAATCGAACGATTTTATAGAAGGTAACCTCGCGTATGTAATGCTTCAACCTGGTTTCACGTACTTTCTCTCCTTTGCTCGCACCGCGGTTATACATAGCGAAAAAATTCCGTTGTAACTATGTTGCGAGCACGATCCACTTTTTACGTTACTCCGCGACGGTTTCCATGAATGTTTTACCGTTCTGAAACTCAAGAAGTGCGATTTGGATTTTGCATCATTGGCGCGTTTGATATACTTTTTCATATTACGTACATTTTGTGTATTTTCGCATCTTCCAATTTTTCCATAAATGTATAAAAATCTGATTATCGATTCAGACGTTGCTAATACTGAAAAATTATAATTAAAATTTCTAACACGATTTAATCGATTCGTTATTTTACCTTACGAACCTTTATTCCAGCAAGCTTTTCGATTATCTCCCAAGTCATTCATTTTAAATTCTTCGTCGTTTTATTACACTGTCAAACGGTTAAAATAAACGTATTACATTTTACATAAAAAGAACAAATAAGAATTAAGCTCATAAACGTCTCCAAGGTATATCCTGCAGGCACTTAATTTCACGTTGTGCCCCACTATAGTATCCTTACAGACCCACAAAGTGGATTAGCGTATAATCCTATAAAGCGGTCATTTCGCAAACGTTAATTGGCTTATCAAATATAAGAAAGGAAAATCGCGTAATAATGAACCGCAGATAACGTATTGCTATTATACTACGAATCTGGATTACATGCATCGAACGGATTACGTGTTGCATCAAGCACCGAATTCAACACAGGCGTAATTTGTAGAAAATTCACTACACAAACGCAATATAGTTTGCAAAGCGGTCATTGAGCGTTCGATTCACATCGAAATACGAATGAGAATTTGAACGTATGAACGGTACATTTTATAGTACTATTATTTTAATTCCATTTATTGCATGAATAAATATATAGAAATACGAGAAAAAGAGCTTCGATGCTTGCTTTGATTTTAAAACTTTAAATCTGTACCATTCGTACTGTAGATTTTAGTTTTATTAGTTTTATGTTGGATTAATAGCTTTATATATTAAATTACTTTATTGCGATATTTTCATTGGACCGATATTACTGGACAGAGGACATGCTAGATAGTATCTGTGACCAAAGCAAAAATGAAAGTGAAATCAAGAAAATAATAAAACGACAATGAAGATCGATTTTACTACACGGAATGTTTAAGTAAAAAATATTTAAATGATAATTTATGTTACTAGTCTAACGTAACAACGTAAAGGTTTTAGGAATAGAATAAAGCCAGTCAAGATACGAATAACATCGAATTGCCCAGAGCTACAAGAGGCGTCAAAAGTCCTAGGATTAATTAATAATATCCGATGATAGCGATGATATGTACAGGAGTTTGACTATCACTCACCTAATTTCTTGTTGCAGTAAGCGATCGTTCGATTAGCTCTTAACTGCGACGTCATAAATAGAATTGTTCCTTTGGCTACTACGCCGCTTCCTAATACTATCACAAATACTAGTAAGTAGACGATCACCTTCGTGATCTGTACCGTCATCTCGAGGCATCTTTGATTTGCCATCGAACCGGAATCGATCTTTGGCGGTGGATTCCGGAACACGTCCCATCCTTTCGTTTCCACGACAGTTCTTTGACTAAAAAACGAAACAAACAGACGTAATTAAATTAAACAACTGCACTCGAGTTCTTAATTAAAATAGATGGAGCCGATATATTAATTCTGACTGTCTTCTCAATCAAATAGCAGTTTCGTATTGTTATTAACATAACTAACTTTTCATCTTTAAATTTTCCATAAACGCATAAAAATTCGTGATCTAGTTATTAGTTTCAATTCCAATTATACGTGACAGTTTTAAACTCTAATTAAAAAAGTCGCCAGGATTAACTCCTAAATTTCATATAAATATCCATTAAAAGAGAATTAAATCGAGGCAATAACTGCGATTTTTCTCGAAAAACGAGATGGCTCGTCTGACGCAAAGGACAAAAGCAAATTTCGTTTGCTTTTTCCCCTCTGCGTTAAAAATAAAACGAGCGACGTTTGCGAATACCATAGCTGCTTGGTTAAGGACACATTTGCCACATACCTTTCTCCATAGTCCTGAGTCAATGGAGTACTCTCACCATCCGAAAAATCGTCAGTGTCAGCGACCGGTCCACCGCCTCCTATCATTCCATTCTGTTGCTGACTTTTTGACATTCTGTAAAAAAAATATTTCTTTTACCAAAATATCTTTTAAAAGAAACGAAGAATGACAATATAACTTTGCTTAAGTAGCAACTGTAACTTTGCAAGTTAAATAATTGTGATCAACGAATTTTAAGTTTCACAATGTGGACATCTTATAAATAAATTCTCAACCATTTCGTAAATGCCAAACCACTGAAATTACGATTCAAAAATTTCAATACCACCAGCTAAAAATATATTTTATTTTTTGTATAAATAACAATTCGAAATCGAAATTTAACGAAACGTAATAAACAAATTATCCATCATCAAACCAAAGATATACGATTTGATGTATACGTAATTGAAAACTATTGATTTTAATCGTCGCGTTATAAAACGCTATGAAGCAAAAACTTCGTCCTAATGAAAATATTAAATATATGATTTCATAACATGTTTTTATTTTAAAAAGACAAGATAGATTTGAAGCATTATTTAAACTGTCATCCAGTGTTATTTATCATTTAGAGAAAGTAGAGATATAATTTATGATTATTCGTCTGGTCAGTTGAAGTTCTATGCTAACGTAACTTTGGTATCTTGGACATCTTCGCCTCTTTGAATAATTTCACATGAAGCGTGAACCGCTGAATTATTTCGAATAATAACAAGTGAACCAGGAAGCGCGAACTGTACACCAAAAATTGTTTTCTGCATGTTAGAAAGCTCAACCATTTCAGAACAAATGTTTACCGATTATATCGAACAGCTGAACAAACTGTTACATTCTACTTTTTGAACTGTATTACTTAATATTTTGATCGTAAGAAAATATTCGGAATATTATTCATCGCACGATATTACTACTAATTAAAAAACAAGGGAATACACCGACGGCCCTATTTCCTAGATTTAGCAACGATCGTCTCGCTTCATGCTTTGGGAGCGTAGAAGAAACTCGATAGGATTATCAAAGACAAAATATAACACCTTTTATAAATATATTATACGTATTGTACGAAATTACATTATATTGGTAATGTTTGAAGTAATTCTGAAAATATCTATCGAGAAGAAACTTATAGAAAAGAGGAAAGATAAAGAATGTAGAACACGCGTATTAAAGAAGAAAGTTGGTCGATGAAAAGGAACCTCGCCGCTGTAAGCGGCACATAATGATTGGAAAATGGAAAAAGTAGGAATTGTCGGTGAAACGAGACGAATTGTCGCAGTATTCTGTAGTTTATCGACGTATAAATTCACCGATCAAATATCAAATATTATTGAAATAAAAATGGGCGAAGAAATAAACGGTATGTAACGGATCAGTAGGTAACCGACTTTCTTTACTTCCCGTCATGTTTTATGAGTTTTATTCTACATACTGATTCTACTATAACTGCGTTTTTTGTGAGAAAAATCGCTCTGTGTGAACTGTATGCACGAGCACGTTCGCGAAAGGGTCTCCTCGTTGAACTAATTAGTGATTCATCGAAAGCGGAATAAGAAGTTGCTGATTTCTGCAACTATCCGCTTTATTACTTCGATGGAATGTGTATCACTCATACGTTGTCTGCTAGTTATTAAGTAGTTACGTATACCATAAAAAGACGGGCGATTGAACTCTTGCAAAAATGTACTAATTTCGACCTTTCTGAACTTATAACGTATATTTCTATCGAAAGGACCAATTTCCAATTTTGTATCGAATCTTACGGATTTAAAACGATGAATTTTTGGATTAAGTATATGAGTCAAGGTTGGCTTTCTTTCTCGCGTTCTCTTCGGTACAGGCGTTATTGGTTTCTAGTTCTAGCGTTCAATGAACGAATAAAAAGACTTTTATTAACAGAAACGAAAGTATTTTTCACAGAATTCCTAGAAATTCAGATTGACGTAAGGGAAATCTAATACAGTACGTAACAGTTAAGAGTTAACATAATATTTCTTGACATTTTTCCTGCTGGTTAATGACAATCTCCTATATCTTCTTCAAAGTTGAAATGAAATCTCTCAACGAACGACAAAATACAATTTTATCGAGCACGACCCAAGTGGAAACGATCGTCGCAGGATTATAAATGTTGGCCGATCGACAAAGATCATATTCACACTCGATTCATTGCACCAAGCAGAAACACTATTCTTTCTGCATTCTGAGTTCCGGCGTCATCGAGATATCGCCTGACATATGTTACGAAACTCTCGAAGAATCACGGAAAATCGGTTGTCGTGTCACACATCGTTTGCCAAGTGTACCTTACCTGGTACCGTTTCCTCGAGATCTAATTATCGGTTTTGTCAAAAGAGGCAACTGCTATTAAGTGGCGAAATAGGGCAGAATAAAGAAAAGAAGGTAGGTGGAACGTCGGAGGCGGAGTAGAACGAGATCTGGCTCGTGCTCCTCGCGATCGTTCGTGGCGCGTTTCAATCTCACACGGACAACGCAAAGGCGGAGGCGTATCTTTGTTCGTGGAGGTCTGGGCTTTCTGGTTCCTGGACACTGAAAGTGAAAGGGAACGAACCGTGAAAGATAACATAGCAAGGACGTCCACTGCAACTCGCCGTGTCGGTTGCTGCCCTCGAGGCACGTCACGGATTCGTTCGTTCCTCGGTTTCACCCCCTCGACGCCGCTCACCAGGCTCCACGTATCTTCTGTTCACCGAGTCGACGTTCTTTTCTACCTCACCCTCCTTTGTTCCCTGGCTTGTTTCCCGCGGTTCTTGGTTCAGGGATGTCGATCGATGTTCGATCAACAACTCGATCGGTTGTTATTTAAGTTCGAAGGAAAGTTACACACGTTAAAAAAGATTCGTTCTGTTCTGATCAGACAGGCATTTGAAATTATAATGGCAATACGATGATCGATAATTTTACGATCGGGTTTTCGAAGTTTTTTGTAAGTTGCTACGGTACTTTCGTCTGTCTTCAACATTACCTGAGCTCCTTTTTATGCTGGTTTTATTCCATTCTGGCTCTCGTGGAAGGTCATTTTTGTGGCTTCGACGAGGTCCCTACCCGCTATGGAATTTTGAATATTTCGTGCTCTATTCGAAATAATTAAACGATTCAGATTTTATATTGTTCGCGATAGAGAATGAAATGTTAAAGTTCAAAAAGTGTTATTAAAAATGTGATTTTTTCTTTTTTTTTTTTTTTTGTTAATACTGTTATACTCTATAATTCTACAGTAGCGAGAATAAAGTAGTCAATAACAAAGTATTAAAGAAGAAAATATTAAATACGAAATTTAATATACTTGAATCTAATTGATTAGTATATAACTGCTATCATAAATACAACCGTGTGCTAAATTTTTTTGTAGTCACTAAATTACAGTAGAATGAATGTAATCTTAGAAACATTTATCAAACCTAGAAACAATAAATAATTAGTCACGCAAATTCTCTTTTGCTACTAGAAATCTCAAATTTCCTAGTTAGCTAACACCGATGATCAATCATGCTTATTACTAACAACGTAATCATGTAATATATAAATAATAGGGACTCGTTGCGTCCAATCCCGAAGAATCGTTTCTAATTTATCATTTGACTAACAATCCACCGTTTAACCGATGCTCGTCTTTCTAACCGTCTTCTTCTACTTTCTTGCCTAAGTAATCTCAGCAGTAACCGCTGATCGTTGATTAATCTTCATCGCGAATGAAACAATTACGCCTCGGTTAATACCGAATTCGCGTGCTTGAATAACTGAATCGTTACACAACGAATAAAATAGAACGATTCTACGTCCGCTGTAGAAAATAGAAATTACTCTACAGAAAATAGAGCTTCAGTCTGAAGATTTCCACTGAAGCTTCATCCACCAGCAGTTCAATATCGAAGGCAAGAGTTCCTCGAGAATATCAGATATTTTTCTATTAATATATTGTATACTAAAATTACATCTTTTAATAATTCGACATTCTCAAACATTCTCATCGTATTTTCGTAATTTCTATTTCGTAGATATATTTATTTTTAAAAATTATTATAGAATTTTTAAATAGGAAGAATCTTCGTTCGGCAATAAACCAAGATACAGGAGATTTCGTATAACATTGATATCACGTTGTCGTTCTATCTTCTAACTGCTATAATACGTCATTGTACGAGAAGCCTAAAAATTTGACACTGATCATCTTTGTTACCTACAGATCCTTCAATTTTGAGCGCAACAATTTTACGAGACAAAGAATCTGTCAAAAATACGAAGCAAGTCGGACGTTAAAAATAAAAGCTTCGAAATACCCAATCTAAGTTAACAGCTTCCTTATGTTCGCAAAATGTGCCTTGGATTCGATATCGAAGAAATCGTGTCTGAACCAGCGAGATGTTGGTACCATTAAGAGTCTCGCGGGAAACATGAAAAAATACGATGGAATGTCTGCGTGAAGCTTATCAGGCTTCGTATATAGTCTATTCTTCTTGTATTTTATTCCGATCATAAGTTATGCTCGCATGCATAAACGTCAAGCGACCACGACCATAGAAACATCGTGAGGTTATGCACGGTTATAGCGCGTGTCTCTACTCCCTAGGCTACCACTTTTCGTCGTCTTAAGGCCGTTGTCCTATGAGTCATTGTCCACCATGGAATTGTTCGCCTTCCCCTCGATGCTTTAACCCTTGTCACGGTCCAGCCAACCTCGCTTGGCTCTCGCGACCACTTGTCCCTACATTTAACGAGGAATTCAACAAATGTGTATACCGTATACCTACGATTACTTTTATATGCGCGAACTTTCCGTTTTCTCGACTGTTAACTTCGAATGCTATCCGGTCACGGTATTTCCTTTTTTGGATCGTACATGTATGCGTTACGTAGAAGGGAACGTTACGGAAGCGTACAAGGTGTACGGATATGACTGCGGTAGTAAATGGTAAATGGAAGTTGAGTTAATATGATCTTTAACGGGTACCAGAATTACCATCAAAATTAGCAATTTGTGATTTTTGTTTAATTTATTTTATCGCTTAGTTTGTCTACTTTTTAGTTTTAAGTCATATTTAGTTTCATTTCGTAGAAGTTTCACAGATTTATAAGACTATATTGTTAGAGATTTAAATATTTTGGTAGAAAATGTCTGATCAAAAGCTTGTTCGTCGCCTTGTAGATATTAAGGACGAGTAAGCGTTTTTGAAGTTAAAATTTCTAATGAACACACCGAAACTTTGTAGAAATATGCAATTTGCGATCTCCCTTGGAAATGAAAAAAAGTACAAAATCAAACGTACCACTTTCTATCGATTACATACCGCATGGATGAACAAATTCTAAATGTCGGACGCTACTATTTTTAGCGATTTCTCCAAAAACGTTCACTTAACTGTTTCGTTTTGCTGCTAACACGAACGTCCTAGTTTCCATTCTTATCCCATACCAACGTCGATATAACAACTGAATATTATACATTTTACTTCTCTGCTCCAATTCTTCTTTTCCTAGAACATCTAATAATTTCTCTAATAGTTTCTCTTTCATAATCGACTAGACGTGATCGTTTGTAGATAAAAGCTTGATTAAGTGGAAAACTTTCTTCACTGGACGTCGTACATTTTCAATCGATTGAATCGCGCATACTAACACGAGTCACTCGATTATTCGACAGAAGGAGATAACGGTAACGCTTCCTTGTAGCCGTGACACCGATGACAGAGATTCAAATGTCGCGCTACATCTACCGATCGAATCGACTGCGTGGAACGTGGTTCCATACGCGTGACAGACTACAGGATGTTTCATAAAATTGAACAAAGCCATTTGAGTTACTATTATAAAACATATGAAAATATATATAATATGAATACGTATTTCTTGAATAATTTAGATTTAAATAATAGCATAAAAAATAAAATATCTGTGAGTTAAATCCGGTGATCATTGTAGCTAACATATTGATCCTCGCGTTGCAACCGAATGACAAAAGTAAACTTTAATGGCTTATACCGAAGAAGTTATTGATTCAACAGAAATTTTATTGCTACCATAAAACACATTTCGATCACCGTTCCCATTCTAGCGATTAGACCTGATAACAATGATTCGACTATTCTTTTCGTTTAATTAATACCTGCAGAAGAAACACTATTTCCCAAAGATGTTGATAATTTCGGCAAAAATTTGATAAAAGCTATCGCTATATTTTAAAATAATTTATAAAATAAATATTATATATATATTCATTTTTAATAAATTTCCCATATGTTCCTCCATACTTTTTTACAATTTCTACGCTATAATCGCGTTTCATTTTCAACTACAACTCCTATCTAAATGCCACCATATGGTTCAAGGAAAACAACATATCTTAAACAATAAACACTTAAAAACTGGTCTCCATAGATTACTTACATATAACAACAATCATATTAAAAACTAAGATTTCCTTAATAAACTGTCCCTTAATGACTATCTCCAAAACAAGATAACCCTGAAACAAATCACTTTAAAATTCATCTTGTCTAAAGACAAGCCAAAAGAACCGACACACGGATTCATTTTTCAGCGAACAAACGGATTCCGCAACTCTTGCCCCTCTCGTTCCGCAGAATGACGAAAAGAAGACGAAGGGAAACGATCGATGATTCGAATCGAGAAGAAACTTACGAAAACGGTATCGCGTGCGAATGAATCATAGGATTAAGAAAAGGGAGACACTTTCGCAGAAGAACGCGAGCCTAGGGAGAAAGGAATGACCTTGCAATGGAGGATATTTCGAATCGATTACACGGACAGAACACGCACAAAGGCGCGAACGACGATTAACCGATTCCCCTCGCTGTGAATTCTTTGTGAATCAACAGTTTTCCCGCGTATCCGGTAACCTGCTTCCTCTTTTATATCCTAGTGTCGCCGATGGGTTACTGTGTCTCCAGGCGCAACGCGTGATTCCCACGCGTGTGATTCACTTGACTTTGTCATCTTCGATCGCTTTCTTAATGCCACACGCGAGCTCTTCGAAAGTTTGCCGCAAGAAAAACCCAACGCGGGAGAAATATTACATCGTGTCTGAGTGAATCTGCCGAGGTCGTGGCGTGTTCTTGATGGATAGTGTGGAATTTGGACGACTGGATTACAGAGAAACGTAGAAAGTATAGATATGTAGGCAAATTCGAACTTTTATGAAGATTGTTAAAGCAACGGACCTTAAGCGGAGATTCGTTTCACTGAGTAAAAATTATAATGATTACTACGCTGTGGATATTGCACGTTTCTGATGAATGGTGGGATTTACAATCGCGGGAAAATGAAAAATGCTCCACTTAGTAGCTGCTTTGATGCCCGGGAAATAGAGAGAAAGGTGATGATTAGACTGCGGATGTTTGTGCGTAAAAATACAAATTTTTATCGACGTTAATAAGGAAATAGAGCTTGAACGAAAGTTTTTTTCGTTCGCTAAATGTTAGAACGATTATTTTAACCACGATAAATTGTATGTATAAATTATACGAGCACAACTAGAGAAATGAATCTTAAATAGGGATTTGTCTCACTGAATATTCTAAAAGTAATCGTATAACTTTCGTACCGCTAAGTTCTTTCATATGTTAGGCTGGATGCCTCCATAAATGTATTTTGCCTCGTACTACAAGTACATACATACTTCAGAATGAGAACATTCTCAAAATTGCACATTGTTGTAACTTTAATGTTTCTTTGCTTTTTAAGTACGTATCGTTTCGTTTATGAATTACATCAATTCCATACTAAAATGATAGAAAGGATATACATTCAAATAGTAGGTATGTATGCATATAATTGATTAATTAAATTAATATTTGAATATTGAATTAATGACAGATTAATATATGTCGGAGGGAATTCTACCGTAATATTCATAATATAATATGTCTTGGATGGACATCATTTTGTAAACTTGTAAATCATTATATAATTAGACAAAATTTCAACATTTTGAAAATAATTTAAGCATCTTACGTTCGTCTGTCTTTGACATTAACAGCGTCGCAACAATTTCGAAACTCGCTATGAGAAGATAGTCAGATGAGTGAATACTAATTCGATGCAACACCAGTAACAGCGTAATCTATTATTGGATTATACGTCAAATACTATGTATGTACTTAGTTGTTTAATCGTGAGAAAGGATCTTCTCTTCACCTATATGTATCGTATCTATATAAATGCATTTCTTTATACGTATTATTAAAATATAATTTAAAAACAAATCGTACGGTAATGTAATGTTAAGTAAATAAAAGTGTAAGATTTGGAATTGATCAAATAACGTGTAAAATTGTGTTATAAATTATTGTAAGATAACGAAATAAATATATTTTATCAATGCACTTTTATACTAATACACTTGTGAATGTATATTACGATAAAATATTTGATATTTATCTAAATTAGATTTCTCTGTTCAATTACTACGGATTATTTCTACTTACTGGAACTAGTTTATTTTCTTGCAATAACAAAAAAGAAAAATAAGATTCTTGAACGAGTAACAGAAAGATAATAATGTTCCATGATATATGATATTACAGTGAACGTTTAATCGAAGCAACTTTTAAAGTTACATCGTATCGATCGATATGGCGTGAATATTGAAATCTTTCGAAAATATTATCGATACGCACGTGTAAAAGAATCGTATTTCGTTCGAATAATTCGATGTAATTCGATATAATTTAAAGAAAATAGTTACCTTGATAGCGCAGAAACTAATAAACCTCAATGACGAGAGGCACGGCGATTCTAAGATATAAGTCACACTGAAATCTACTATGTATGAGTTTAACAATAATTTCTTAATCTCGATAACGTTGCATTATTATCATTTTCTTTGTCGTATTTTATCTTCCGTTACTACGTCATTCAAGGAATTGTAACGTAAACTATGTGACAAGAATTAAAAATTAAAATATGCTGGGTTATCGATAATATTAGCTAGTACTTGTACGTGTATTTATTAAATTACTTCCTATCATTAATTTATTTCTATCATACCTGTAATATCATATCTTTTCGAATCTATTAATTGCAACAGATTTTAACTAGAACGATGAAAATTGAAATAGATTCTACAATTGCACTTAATTGCAAACTGAATTATCTTTATCGATTACCGTTCTTTCAATTTTTAATCCGGTCTGTTTGCGCAATTTCAGTTGCCACATCTAGTGGACATGTAAGAGATAATAAAACCGATAACGAGCATCATAATGCTATTTACACATATATGGGTCAATGTCTATATTGATCGTCCTTAGAAAAGTATTAAAAGGAAAATCATTTTTATTACAAGTAAAAATTAAACCCATTTATCGCGAACATATCGATAACAATCGCATGATTTTTTTCTCTTTGACAGATTCCATTTCTAATCGATGACTGTAGTAAAAAACAGTTGCGTACCGATTTAGGATTTAGAAGCTTCAAAGTTCAGAACATCGTGGCTTATTGTTCCTCGATGATTCAAGAGAGATAATAGCGAATTTTATTACAAAGGAAAACTTTTTCATCGGAAGATAAGACATTTTTCTAAATACAAGGAACTGAATCATTTTTCATCGCGCGATTCAGAAATGTTATTACTTGGAATATCTGGTAAGTCTACAGGTGCTGGAATAATTTTTGTTTAACTTCTTAAAAACACGTAATGAGTGAAAATTGTACAAGGATGATATTAAAACGCTATAACCGAGATAGTAAGAATTCAGTTTATTAAACAGATTCATTAAACAGTATCTGTTTAAATATTATTTGGCTATAAAAAGAGGAGATTATAGTTGATCGTAGTTTTTCGCTTCAGTCAGAAATCTACGGATTGACAGACCTTACAAATGAATCGTTTAATGGCAGTATAATGGTATATTGATAAGGTACAACCATTGAGTAATAAACAAAGAAAGTAAAACTTTCAAGATGTGGATATAGAGGTATGTCATTTCTAAATTCTACAGTATTATAGAAAACAAATGTAATTCTTTATAACTAAAAAATAACGATCAGACGGATTAAAATTAACTTATGGCGCGAATTTATGGATTAACTTGATACTTTCGTTTATTTACTTCTCATATCATTTTTTGTTGTTTCAATCTATCTTTAAAGTACAATCAAAGATTCACCTGTTCAAACGATACATTACAACTCGTCAATTGAACACTGTACAAGCGTGTAAAGCGTACTCTCAGGTTCTCGATATAAAAATTTAGATATTACATAGATATTAAGTTGACAAAGACACTTATGACGACGATGTATCATTACAGGATATGTCATCCATTATTTGATCGACCATTTTATAGAACATCCTAAGATACAGAGAAGCGTATCAAGATAAAGTAGCCTCTCAAATTATTTAATAATTACTCGAATCTTGATTAATGTCGATTATAATAGCGTCTTGATCCAATATCAACGTATTATCAGACTTCGTTGATATTCATCTTATAAATTTGACACTTAATCGATATGCGAGTTTAGTACAGAAAATCCTAGTAACGAAACGTTGGAAACACTTTACTTTGTAAATAAATTAAAAATAAGTTGAAGCGAATTGGAAACAGAAAAAGATCGGGAAGAAATTAATAAATTAGAAACTGTTGTTTGATACAAATAATTTGCATGTAAGTATGTATTCCTATTTAAACCATTCTATCAACGGAAACTCGAAGGGAACCACTTTCATGCCAATTATGCAACATGCAATCGAAAACATATAACATCGATCACGCAACGCACCGCGATTAAAGAGTCGAACAAGAAGCGCGCCATACTTTCTAGACGATCTCTTCGATTCTCGACGAATTAGTATCTCGAAACGAGGAAAAAAAGGAGAATAATCAACGAAAGTGAAAACAGTAGGAAAGAGAGAGAGAGAAAAAGAGAAAAAGAGACGGCATCGGCAACACGTCAGACCGTCCTATAAATATCTAATTTCCACCTCACGCCCTCGTCGCTCTTTTGCAATACCGTTATACGTTAACGTGTTGTCTTGCAAAATGATCAATGAAATCCCAATCGCTAGTACTGATATGGAAATCACGCATTCTCATAATTAGACAGCGGAACCGTACGCGACGGCCGACACGAATAACTTGTTCCTTTATTTTCCTAAATTTAATAATTATTAAAATTATTATTAAATTATATTTATCAATTTAAAAACTTGTAGATTAAATTGTACCATTTATAGAAATAGTACAATTCAAATTGCTGCTTAGTTATAAATATATTATGAATATTTATACAAATTAATACCTTGCTAAGTACAATCGAGAAAATGGAATTTAAACAGAGATTTTTCCCAATTACCCAATACTGTACATATAACATTTTATGTTATGTATATTTGCATGTATTTTGTGTACTATGACACATTTAAATTTCCCATAAGTGGCAGAAAAATTCGCGTACTTAATAAAATTATAATATTTCGTAGAATATTTTTCGTTCTATCTCGATGATCAGAAACTTTGCCGCTTTTTCTAATGCGATGACAAACGAGACGCGCGACACTTGTCACATTCATCACAATTTCGTGACAAGTGACTAGGAACTGCTATCAGTTGCCTAATTACAATGAAAAGATCGAACGTCTGCTAAAATTTAAGTCTCATTTCTCTGCTGAAATTGAAATTTGATTCGATTCGATTGGAACTCGAACTTCCGACAAGCCGCAAACTTGCAAATCAGGCGTTACATGCTAAATGATTAGTGGAGAAACCACATATTTCCTAAGAAGGAATTTTTGTTATTCAGAAATAAACTCACCTATCATTTTTCTATGAAGTTCTACGCTACTAGAATTTGAAAATTCTTAAATGATATTTGCATATTTAAAGATAAACACATACGTAATAAAAAGTAGAATCTAATCTGACAAAATTTAACGGCAGGGCTAAATAACGGCAGAGGCTGGTAACAAATATTCTACGAATAATCATAACACAATAATTAACAAACAAACAGAATTACAAATCTGTTACCACGAAGCTAATGTTAAACGTTAAATACAACTGATACAATAATGAATAAATCCATAATTCATATTATGGATATTTTATAGAAAATCATCATTCTTCATCTCTTTAGTAAAAACAACGATTAATTAATGCCATCAAACCAGTGGACTGATGGAAGAAGCGAAGAAGTTATAAAACCATGTAGAACTATAAATAGATAGTATTATAGAAATGGAAGAAAAGTTGAAAGAGAATTTAGATGTATATTCATAGATGAACCATACATCTTCCGTAAAGAGACTTTAAACAAACCAAACGTAATTTGATGTAACCCGACGAAATCGATGTAAGTCGACATTGCAGATAACAAGCATTTCCATAATTCATCCGGTTCGTCAGGGTTCATCGTCTTCTACCAACGACCATAAGGCGTCAAACGCATTGCCAAGCGGTTCAGTAATCCCGTGATTCCAAGTAAAACAGCTGTCATCGGTTGGCAAGGCGGTCGGAAGCGATCGGATCATTCACGAAATTACGAAACCCCATGGCTTCGATGTACAATAGAAAGTCAACAGTCGCGCCAGAGAAACGTTCCCCAGAAAGAAAGAAACGGGTCACGTACTCTGGCCGCGGGACCACGATTTCGAACCGATTGGAATTCGCCTGGTCCCGCGCGTCCAATGGAAGCGAAACGCATACGCGACACAACAAAACTAAATACGACGATAAAAATAAAAATAATAATATTGGCGCATCGAAGATCACGTTGTACCGCGCGATTCGTCTCGAGAACGCGGCAATACCGCACTTTCTCCGCGTTGCATCGCCGATGAAAACACAAGCACAGAAAGCCACGTACCTGCTAGACGAAAGTGAAACCTCCTCTTGCAGTCGAAACAGAAACCGATCAGACCGATTCGTCCAACGGGATCAGCGGAGCAAAGCCGTCAGCCGATCGTCAACGATGTTTTTGACAGGCTCTTTAACTTCCTGGCGAACAATAAAATCCCTTGTTTCCTCTTGATCGTATAAAAACACTATTTCTACGAAGGGAATACACCATTCACCATCCAGAAGACATGTCGACTGTTGGGTCGATCACCGATCACCGGCCACGGAACCACGGGATTTTCGTGTGCATCCGCGCAGATTGAGAGAGCGGTTGTCCGTTGAACACGATCGTTCGAAGGCGGTCGGCGACCAAGGATCTTCGTAATCGCCCAGGTGAAAGCCGTTTAGGTGAGCGGCGAGCGAGCGACTGGCTTAGCCACGATCTACCAGAGGTACCAGAAGCGATTCAGAATCCCCCCTTGCTTGCCTCTCTTCGCTATAACTTTCACGGCATATACGAGGCTAGAGAGCGAGTCTCTCTTTCTCTCTTTCCTTCCTCTCACGATTTTTCAAAGCCTCCTCTCCGTCGCCCCTTCTTCGTCTCGCAAATCCCAGACCCGCTGCCCCTTCGACGATTTTTTATGTCAAACCCGGTTGACCGTTGCTTGGAGACACGTGTAACAACGGTCGATCTGTCGCTTGGAATTCAGGCTCATTGCGAAATTCCACGATATCAAGAAATATAACGAAGATATCGAAGAACCGGAAGAGAATCCCCGAGAATGAGGATTTCTTCCGAGTACGAAGCTTCCTTGCGATAATTTCTTGCTGATTACAATATTTCTAAATTTTTGCTAATTACGATCGGAAGTTATGACGCTTGGTGATTCGATCCAGGATTTCATAGTTCATCAGGACGGTACTTTTGCTTCTCACCTTGGCTCGGTTGTTCTATAAAGAGTTAGAAACACATGGTGTCGAGGTTCGTGTCATGAGAACGCTCTTGCGAAATTGCGACTATGATGTTCGAGAAACGCGTTCATATAGAATATCGAAATGACTGAAACGATTCGAATAGCCGATCCAATTGCTCTATCAACGTCCTTGGGCTTACGTCACTCACTATCATCGCCTGAAGACGTTATCGTTATCAGATATTGATCGATCTCTGATATCTTTAATCCGTTCTAGTATGCTCGAATTGATTAATTTAGTTCCAACTAACGATAGAAAATTTCTAATTTATGTTAACAAAGAAAGATAGAAATTTTAAAAAGTGACTCCTCCGAAGAATAATTTGATAAGGAGATGCCCTGTAAACCGATTGAGATACGTCGCTTTTACGATGAATTTTTCTTTAACGGTTCCATCGAACGTTTAGCAATAATCTCGATGAATTTGCATATTGCGATATCAGTTACGGCCGTGTAATTAATTGTGCGTGCAACGAACGCGTCCGCTTAAATTGCACTCGACCCGAACTAAACACCTTCGCTGTTTCCGAGCGTTGCATTTATCCAGAAGGTCGTATTTGGACATCTTGCGAAGATTCGCGGATATCCGTTCTGTCTGAATAGATGGCTTGATCGAAGATATTTAAGAAAACGATATAATATAGTCAGCGAATAATCTTTCCTGACTTGGAACTTTTAATTTTAAATATTAATTATATATATTGCCTGTTTGTTTGTTTTCTTTAAATTATACGAAGATGTCATAAGTATAATGTTGAGCACAAGATTAATTACAATGATGAGAACCGAGAGGATACTGTTTACCGTGGAAAGGCGCGCTTCATTCACTCGCAGCTCTCATTAACGACTTTTTAATAACTCTTCGTGTTTATTTATCGTAGACGTAAAATTATTTCCCTTTCAGTTGGCGTAAATTCAACGAACTTTACAGATACCAAAAGAATGGAAAGATGAATATACAGGAAAATGCTTCTTCGTATTTACATTTCTAATTGTTATACACATTTTAAACGATTAAACGCAAGATAGAAGGGATACGAGAGAACTTAAACGTGAACTGAATACTTCCGTGACGTGACACACGTTCTACGAGGCATCGATGTCTCCAACATTTTGGATAAGATCACAGTATGCGATTGAGATGAACGTTAAATTCTAATTTTCTTCCCTAAAAATAATCTTGCGTACTAATTCTACAAATATAATAACGCTTTTAATTTTACCAAACACTGGCAAATTCAAATACATAAATGCGCACCGAATAAATTATCGAAAGATAGTCTGAATTTAATATGAAACGATATGTGCGTAAATATAAATATCTAATAGAGAAAAGATATGACAATTAATATAGATTTATGAAACTTCGCTAATAAAGCTAAAATTTCCTGCTTAAATAAATAAATAAACAAATAAAGAAATAAACAAATGATTAGTTGATTTAAAAAGTACATGTACAATGTATGTTATATTGTAAATTACATTGTAAATTATCGCAGCAAAGATCCCAAAAATCGAAGTTCTCCAACATGGAGTTGCGACGATATCCTCCGTGCAACTGCAGCTTTATTATGTCAACATCTACCAACAGATGGCAGAACATTATCGATATGACGGTAGTTCAGTGAGTAAGTGCACAGTGAGTAAGTACACATAAATGTTTTGTTTCGTTATCTATAACTGCCTCTTACTTCCAGTCCTTTTTAAGTAGCAATTCAATTCACAACTTACATCAGAATTCATATTTCATACGATTCCTTGTCATATCATTTTATTTAATGTCATTACGTCATCCTATTTTCGCGGTATCTATCACAGATACTTTCGAATTTTGAGCATTTCTTCTATTTCAATTGAATTAATTTCAATTTACTTTTTCCAGTATCGAAAGTTACTATTGATAATCGTCTGTTAGTATCTTTGGTCAATGTAAGATATTATTAATTCAGTTTCGTTGTATCAACGGTATTCCGTGTTTCGTCGACTCAATTTTTCCCAGAATAAAGATTTTCGAATGACTTTGGAAATTTGAGAAATAAAATTGCCGACGACATGGATCAACATTTTAAAGGAACGTCTAATCGTGTAAATCAAATGCTAACAACAAATTTTCTACTTTCGTACGTATATATTTACTCTGGTTATGTTATTTCGATATTTAATAATAAAATACTTGTTTCAAAATGCTGGATAAAACATGAAACGATGTAAAAATAAAAAGAAACAAAAATATATTTCAATTACTAAAAGTTCTAATGAAAAGTATATATTTAGGTTTATAACAGCCAGTGATCTTTGCTCTTCTCTATCCTAAAATGAAACTCCTAACATTTTATTTGTCATGACTAAGAAGGAAGAAAATGAAACGAAAGGAAACTCAGGTATCTAGAGTAAACTATACAAATATTATAATATCAGTATTGTAAACCAAAATATCATAGGGAAGATACGAGAAAATCGAAGGGGTGATAAAGAGAACGGAAAATACGATGCGATAACTTAGGCATTGGCTTCAGCTATTTCTTTTATGAGTCGATGATGATTTATTCTTAAAATAAATCGTACTACATGAAAACATCGGAAACTTATACACGAAATATACACGAAATTTACTTGATACTTATTCCTAAGGATACGATAACTGCAACCACCGCTTGCTTTTATTACAGGGAAAACAGATATAAAGGCCATTAGTCCCATTGTTGGCCTGTTATCTTTTCTATGCGAGTCGAGTAGGGGAGACGACGAAAGAGCAAACTGAACTAACGTCTTCATATGATACATTACGAGTACGAGAAATTACTAATTTATAATATAAAATATAATATAATATTAAAGAAAAAAGAATAAATATTCTTTCTCTTTTTATAATTAAACTGAGAATATTCATAATTTGTGAGAAATTTAGAATAAATTTTAAGGAAATTTGATATATCTTTATACGATCGACGTCAATATCAATTTTTGTTATGGTGGTTAAATCGGTTTCGAGATGAAACTGGTTAGGAGATGTAATCGCCAAAGGGTTCGTTCTATCTACGAGGTTCTTGACCTCCCTAATATTTAATAAGCTGTGTAATTTGTATAAATAATCATTCCTGTACGATGTGAATAACAAATATCATTTTACGTATCAGTAAAATGATTGGTCCAACGATACGTATAATTCTTTTGTTTTTCGACTAAATCTTTTGTAGCTATTAATAAGTCAAATTATCGATATGAGCAATTTCGCAAATCACGGTGTGATTCGCTTGCTTTTCTGCTTTTGTCGTTTAATATAAATATTCGCCATCCTGTATATAAATGCAAAGAGAATTTCGCTATGAACTTCCAAGTTTCATGGCTAAGTATAGTAAAATAGTTTAATTATTGGAAGCATACAAGTTGCTGTATCAAATTTTAAGTTAATTAATGCTTGCAAATTAAAGATTTTTTGTTACGTGTATTAAATTCCGTAAATAATAGTAAAATGAGACTGACACCGTAAGTGATATTATATAATTTGACCTTATTTCCATATTTTGAAATTAAAATACGTAGATACACATCAAAACATAACATTCAATATGATAAAAGTGACCCTAACGCGAGATTGTATATGATATTTATAAACACTCACAGGCTTATCGTATGATCTTTAGCCTAACCCAAAACTGTGCTAAATCTATTAATCAATCTTATCAAAAATTCTACCAAATACAATTCGTTCTGGATAATTAAAAAATGAAATTTGCTTACAGTCGTAATTAATAATTGACGTTATTCGTCAATAATTCTGCAATTATACAATCTGTTTGTTCGCCGGCTTAAATCGCATAAATAAGTTGCTGCAATTATATCGAACTACTAATAACACGGAGTTAAACACTTTATTTTAGACAATTTTCATTCTTCTTAGAAAACCAGTTTAAGGATTTCTCTTTATGGTAACAAGAATAATTTATTTGATATCTTCCTAACGTTTCGCAGAAGAACTACTTTCCCCTCATAAAATATAAACGCGAAACGGTAAGACGAATTTATTCTTCGGTATAAAGTCAAAGCAATGATTACTTCGAATTAGATTAACTTTAACGTTTAAAATAAAAAAACGTAAATTATAGAATCTAGGATAAAAATGCAAAATGTAGAGTACAGAATATAAGATCTAGAAAAGATAAATAACGAACAAGTTTTCTGCTAGAACAACGGATAAAGAATTGTAATAAAAATTGAAAAAGATCTTATTCTAGCAAGAACGCACCTAATTCCTATTATTTCTTTCCTAGAAACAAAATTGCAGAAACAAGTACCGAGTCGTGAAACTATCCTAAGAAACAATAAAATTTCTCGGCTATGCACAACGTGCAACGAGTTGCGAATATTTTTCAGCCTGTAATTTACACTGCGTATTCTCCGTATCTCTTGATTCGGTGTTGTTTCGCGCTGTGAACGCGACAGATTCAGTAAACGTCCAGGCAAGCCGCAAACCGCTATTGCAATTACTTAATCAGAAGAGACGAGGACATACAAACGAGTGACGAGTGCGCGTGTACTCGACGAAGAATGAAAGGACGATATCGCTGCCTAGACGAAAGAAACGCGGGTGATTCTATTGCCACGCGATCAACTGAAAATTTCGATAATCGTTGCTACGGTCGCCTGTATTCTTGACGTTCTATATGCTTGTGCTCTTCCCGATCCGGCCGATGGGTCAGTAGCGCTTTGCGCCTCGTATAGTGTAAACGCTTCCCTAACTTCTAACGTCGTTTAGTCGATTCGTTTTCGAATCTTTTTGGCCGTGAAAATCGGCTAAGTCGGTTATCGGCTAAAGAAACTATATTGAATGGATTCGAATTATCGCAGTGCTCGAACTGATTTTAAATCGTCGACGTTTTCGAAACAATTTCTTTTTCTATCACCGACACCTCGAAATCGATCTGTTTTTTAAACATCAGTGCGGTTGAAGTGGCCATTAGATATATTAGCTCTTCGAGTCGTCGTATGTGTTTTTGAATCAACTCGTCTTCGAAGCTCTACGAACAATAAATTAATTCACAACATCAAGCAAAATACTATTTCCTTGGGATCGAGTGCCCACGATTTCAGTAATATTCACTTGGTTGGTCCACGGGTTTGTCAGGATTTAGCGATATCTGTACGGATCTCGGGATACTTGGCGCAGATTATTCCAATATTTCCGGGGTGAATTGCCAACCGTATGGTATTTTCGTGAAACCTGACCGGTATCGAGGTCCTTCGAGGTTCATTGAATATAAAATAATGAATCGTTGAATCGCAAATAAGGGAAAACGAATAACGAACTATGATGGAACACGTTACCAGTGAGAATACCAATGAGAATACCAGTGAGACGCAGGAGGATCCGAAGACACAAAGTATGTGCTGAATTGATTTTATAGCGATATTGACATTATTACCTTTAAAGAGGAGATTGTACTCGATACAGATACGTACTTTCCGAAATTTTCTTTAGAACGACGAGCAAATAATTGCAATTGACAGATGAGATTACGATTAAAGCGAAATTTTGAATATCTTGCAAGCATTGTACCTTTTTATTACTTTATTGCAGACGTGGAGTTGACCAAATTCAAGCAATGCGGAGTGCGTGATATAATTATCAATGAAGTGCAAGGCCAAATGCAGGTATGAAAAATCAAACTGTAATTTATAATAATTCGCGTATAGTATAATCGATTTATATTAATTTATCTGAATGTTGTCTTCTTAATAGAATCCAATAAAATTCGAGAACGGATGGTAACGCCAGATGTTCGTTTCTTGCTAATTCACAAACTCGTTTAATTTTAATAGAGGAATCTAATGAATATAATTAATTCTTTGTATAAGTAATTGATCAAACACATACACGATAGATCCAATTAATTTTTGGAACTATTGTAAAATACAGGAAATTGTAAATTTGCATATGTTCATTACCACTGATTCGTTTGATTCGATTAAGTGAAATTAATTAATAACGAAAGCGTACAATTGCATGATTATTGTAAAAGCACTAGAAGATAAATTGGAAACATTATTATACGGGCGAATTGATCTATTACTGGACGCTATGGGCTTGTTAAATGTTAAAATTGACTTCATAAAATAAACTTGTTAAAGGCGGTAATAAAATATAATTATCTTTTTTTCTACAGGAAATTAGGCAAGACATTTTGGAGATCATTAACAGCCAAATGAACGATATGATGTCGGAAATAATGAGCAGATTCAATTCAACGGAGTTGAAAGATCTAACGGAGTCCGAGAAATACTCTAACAGAACGTAATTGCATAATCGCACTTAAACCTTGATATTACACTCTTCTATGCTCACATTACTTTCGACTTACACTATTGCATTCGCTGCTGATTTTATACATATATACGACTTTTTCTTATGCTTCAAATCCATCCTTCAGGAGCAACTATTCGATATCAATTATTTTTTAAATTGACAAATTATTTTACTCGTGTGAATTATCGCAAGTTGATTAAATCGATTGCTTCACTGTTTTTAGTCAAAATTAAGAAAAAATCAAACATTTTTTCGAAAAAGAATTCTTGAAGGTAAAAAGAGGAATTTATCCTGTTAAAGTAAAAAAAGATTCATTTCATACTTGTTTCTTTAAATTCGAAACGAAAATTTCGATTTTATATTTCGTTTAAATTGCATCCGAAATTATTTATTTGTCCATGGTTCATACGAGTACAACACTATGGTAGCCAATTGACAATGGCAAAGAAAGGAGAGCAATTTTTCTCTTGGAAGATATGGGTGGCAATTTTCGAATAAATAATTCACGCCAATGTTTAGCTGTGAAACAAAGATCTCACCACGCGCTTAACCGCTTTGACCCGATTCGACAAACTTTAGTGTATTCTATTGTTTGTACACAACATATGTATATGTACAATGTTCAAAAACTAATAACAATAGTAAAATTATAAAGAATAATATTGCGGTCAGAAAGCTAAAAACAAAGCTACATTATATTAGAGAGAAGAAAGAAAAGAATTGTAAACTGTGTGTGTAAAGATTAATAAGCAAAGGAACCAATACATGAACGATAAAATAACATTCCTTCGTGCTATCATAATTTTGTATACGTGCTATAAAAACATGATAAAAGTATAAAGCAAGATACATTGAACTTAAGTACAAATATACTTACATATCCAAAGCTGTTTTCGCGAATTAGATAATTACGCAATTTCAGTCCATTTTTTTTCTTTTTTTTTCATGATCCACATTAAAGAAAAAGATTTAATTTATCAATTTATATCAATTGATATTTTTGTCGCAAGTAATTGAACGTTAAATCTAGTTTGTTAAATACTGATCGTTTCATTGTCATTTTATTATTATAGGAAAGCAACAAAGGAGAACATGTTACCTACCAAACAATTTCTTCAAAGAAATTCTTTATTGACCGACCTGTACGAGATTAAACATATTCGTACCCTTTATAATGCCATCGTAGCAATGTTGATAATTCTCTTAATACACACCGCTGCGTACGATATCCGTCACACAGGCTCGTAAGTACACGCGTACTCCTTGCACTCATTTATCTTAATATTTCTTGACCAAAAAGAATCAACACTCGAGAAAATATTTACTCGAATCGATCATTATGTAAAATCGAGCTCGATGTAAACAGTAAAGATCGTCGTATTAGAAGTAATAAAAAGGGAAATCTTCAAATCGAAATTAATTGATCCTATTAGAGTCTTTGAATTTTTATGCCTCAATTTCGCTTTTCTTTCCATGAGGCAAAAAATAATTTGACGTTTTAGATAAAACTTTTCCATAAGATTGAAATAGTAAGTGAGACGTATCGAATTATCTTTCGTATTTTCCACAACTTTATGCAATTTCTTAGCAACGATAGAAAAATACGATTAGATGATAAGTGACCCAAGAAAGTTACGACGAAGTATCTTAATAAAATAAAATTTAGGATAAAGTACAGAGAATAATAAGATAGAAAAGTACTATGGAATATAATATATGCAAAAATCTTCGATCGTCCACATAATTTATTCTTTCAGACCTAATCTCGGCATCGACACAGTGCGAGCTGGTTTTGCCAAATTTCCAATAGTATTGCTCATTTGGACTCTTATGAAGTTATCGGTTCTAGGAGTATACCCCGCTTTCTGTTGTTGGGCCACTCGTCGTCTCAAATACGAGCCAAATTGTAAGTTAATTTCGATTCAATTATCTTCAGATTTTAATAAACTTCGAGCTACTGATGCTCACAAATTTTCTTTCCAGCTTTCGCCAAAGAACTTTGGGATTACGTATGGCTGGCAGGCATCATCCTATATCTGACTTTCTTATTTATACTTCCTACCAAAGCTTTACTCGACAACGATTTGCCCTTTGCATCTAGTATGATCATTCTTATGGAACAAGTAAGTATATTTTAATCATGCGAGGTTAAATCGTTTTCCCGAAATCTTATTTAATTACAAATGAATAATTTCTATCGATAGTGGAAAGAAAATATCGTGCAATTATTTACTAACATTTGCCTAATTAATTTTTTTGTAAAATTTATATAAGGAATATATTCCTATACATATAATTTCTGGAGAAAAATCTTTTTACAATTGAGAATTGAGAATAGGTATTTGTAATGTAAATTAATATTCATTAAATTATATCGTAAAATTGCAAAATAAAAATATACCTTCTTATGCATTTCATAGGTCCGGCTAGTCATGAAGATTCATGCATTCATAAGAAGCGTCGCACCGAAATTTTTGTCTTTTAAACCTCATTCAGATACACCAACACCACAGCCACCTGATTTTTCCAAGTATCTCTATTTCTTGTTCGCGCCAACTCTCATTTACCAAGACAGATATCCTAGGTAAGTTGAAAACTTAGGATTAAATTCAATGATTATCGTTATACGTTGTTATACGTGAGGTGAAATTTAACGTTTTCCAAGATATCTAGGACGTTTTCTTCTCTTTCTATAACAACAAAATTTACGTATATTGAATCAAAGTATTCCTTAAATTTATCATCCTGCCGTGTCAAAATCGAGATTTAAGAAACGACACGAGGAAATATTATTATTATTATTATTATTATTATGTATTATTATGTATTTAAAAATGACTATCTGCGTCGCTAAATGATCTTTTGCAGTTTAAATGAATCTCGAGATAGTATCATCATATCGAGATAGTATAGAGAACAATCGGTGTTTTGATTCTTCTTATCCCTCTACAAGAGATAAAAATTGCAAATATCGAAAGATACGATCAAAAATTTGGATACGCTCGAAAATAATCTTTCCTATAAATATTTCAATCTTAGATTTTGTACTTTGTTAAGAAATAGAAGAATCGTGCGAGAAACAAATTTTGAATATCAAAAATACATACTCCGATCTTAAATTTCAATCTCATGTATAAATAAGACAAGTACGTATAGACGAAGATCGACATATTATTTGAAATAAACATTTACATGTAACGTGTGAAATATTCCACTGTTTAGGTTGAAGCGCATTCGATGGAACATCGTTCTGTCCAATTTCGTCGAAGTAATAACGATCATCATTTTCGTTGCGCTTCTCTACGAGCGATTGTTGTATCCAAACTATCGGGATTTTGGGAAACATCCAGTCGAGGTGGGAAAAATGATGCTGAATATTCTCAGCTCGATGCTGCCCGGCATTTTAATGTTCGTTTGCGGTTTTTATCTTCTCCTGCATTGTTGGATGAATGCTAGCGCTGAACTGTTACGATTCGCTGACAAGATGTTTTATAAAGTAAGTTTCTAAACATCTTCAACGTGATGAAAGATTACCTTAGCGCATGACACATACATCCTGGAAACCAACGAACAGTCAGCAAAAAAAAAAAGAGAGAAATATCATCACAGCCTCCAAATTCCACTCACAAAACCACATAATATACACTAAACGCTTCTGGCATCTCAAATTTCCTAACAGCCTACCTGAGTCATCGAGATCGTTGCATCAAATCTATCGTGTTCATGTGGACGCTTCGTCATCGTTCTTTCCAATCTATCTACTCCTTCCGATCTATCGCACCTTTCTTATGGGACGTTCATCGATTCATGGATTCTCTCTTTATACATTATTTACACGCGCATAACACAATGACAAAATAGCAGTAACTTTATGTTATACCATTTCAATTGCAGGATTGGTGGAACTCGATCTGCTTCAGCACTTATTATCGAACCTGGAACATCGTGGTACACGACTGGTTATACACTTACATTTACAAGGACATGTACGAGATCCTGACTCCCGGAAACAGGACTATATCTACTTGTGCGGTCTTCGCTATCTCGGCGATCATTCACGAATATATCCTCAGCTTCACCACCCATTTCTTTTATCCAGTTATGCTGATTCTTTTCGGTGTTATTGGCCTCACGGTCGTGTTTGTATTGAAGACTGCTGGAAACGTCTTCCTATGGTTCAGTTTGAGCGTAGGTAATGGAGTAATGGTTAGCTTATACTGCATGGAGTATTTCGCCAGGATCAATTGCCCTCCGGTTCGAGACGATTTCTGGGACGTTTTCATCCCCAGAAGTTGGGCGTGTGTTTTTAAGTGAGGGATAGCGAATGTTTTAAGTTTTATTCGAATAAACACTCTGAATATGTTGTGAACGTGTTTGTGTAAGGATTTTTGCCAGTGGTTATTGGATTCTAGATATATTTGAAGAACAGTACAACCGAAGCTGTATAAATTAGTATAGATAAATCGTGAATTATCTGAAGCAGAAAAAATTAAACACAAAGCATTGAGTAAAGCTATATAATATATATATATCTAAGATGTTGTATCTTATGAATTATAAAATACCTTCTCTTTAATTTGAGGGAGGTGACCCAGGAATAAAAGCCAGGGAATTGTAACTAAGAAAAGAATCATAATCTTTTAATAAGAAAAATAAAAATGATAATGTTTGAGTGGTAATGTTTGTATGCTAGGTATCAATGTGTAGATGTATCGTGTAATACTCCCCATCCATAAGCTTTCGAGCATTTACACATTTACGGATTTCGCATAGATTTCAGTTTCTTTTACCGATTTATTGCGTTATCCTAACATCTTGATGTTATTTCTAGGCAATATTGAGCAATATTTATTAACATCTAGTATCGATAAAATTATTATAAACATAGCTAAAAGAAGACGTACATATGCGGCTAACGTGAAATTATCGAAATGATAAAAGAAAGTGCCACATAAGTTTCTCTTCACGATGCTATCTATTTGATATGTTTATTTCTTGCGAAATTCGGTATTTCTATATCTTCAGATATCTTTAAATGGTATCAACCATTTTATATTAATATATTAATTAATTTTTAATAGAATTTAGTTGTTAATAGATACTATTTATACTATCTAAGAATAATATCATGATGACATTAATGTAGTATCGGGACCAAAAGGCCTAAGGTATCGGCCATTAAGATACTACATTAATATGATTATAGTAACACGATAGATTCGTTAAATTGACCTTTGTAAAATTTTTATGCGAAATCCGCAAACGTAATATTTAAGGATTTTATTATAAGTCCAAATAGTTATGGACCGAGGTATATACGTATATGTATAAAACAATGAAATAAACGACTATTATTTGTTTTCTCATGTTATATTTACTCTTCTCTCCTTTCCCTTTCCTCTTTTTTTCTGATAGAACCAAAGTTGAAGAAACGCGCGAATTTCCAAAAAAAGACATAGTCTTTATTATCAAGGCTTACATACGTGTCCCGAGAATTCAGCGTGTATTCGAAGACACTCGTCGATAAAGATAATTATATATATATATATACTTTATAATTATATGTATATATCTTCTTTTTCTATATACAGGTCGATGCTTAAATGTACATGCACGCGTTAATACAGTTACATTTATACAGAGGCTCCTTCACAGATTTGTATTTCCGTTTTCTTCTCTTTCAACAATTCGATTAAACTTAAACTTCTTAAAGAGAACTCTTTACAGAAACTAGTTCTTCATATTCACAACAACGATTACTATCAATATCAGAACATAAGTACATGTATCCATAATTCGATCAATCAAATTCGAAACATTCACAGTTTCTCGCTTAAAAGTACACGTCCTTCTGGAAATAGGACGATCCAGAAATCTGAAATCACAGGACTATTGATCCTGACGAAATATTCCATACAGCATAAACTAACCGGCACTGCGTTACCGATACTCATTCTGAACCAGAGGAACATATTTCACGCACGTGTATCATAGAGAAATAAACATATTCCATATGTACATTCCATAAAATTCTTCCAAGTTTCACGCGACGTTTTCACGGTACGTTAAATTACATCTGAAATTTTACAGTCGTAACATCTTCAACAGAATCATCTTTCTAACAGAAAATTCGTTCGCTTTCGAGGAAAGCGAAAACGTTGCAGTTCTTAAACCGAAAGAACTTTAATAACAAGTGTTGCGAAATGAAATTAGGTTTAACACTTTGGTGGAAGATTGAAGAAACAGGTGATAAAAGATTTCAAACTTTCAAGATTGAACTTATGTCGCTTGCATTCTTACTCCTTTCTTTTCTTCTTCGCAGCTGATGTACAATTTGAGAAGCTTTTCCACGATATATTTCATTCGGAATATCTCGGAGAAGAGGGATAAATAATAAAAACAAAATTGCGTTATTTGTACCTGTGTTCAAATAAATAATTATAGAAATAATCAAATGGTCACTAACTGAACACCTCTCACATTCTCATATCTTTCTTCCTTTCGTTCACGTTGAATTAATTAAATTCAATATTTATCAGTTATCGTATTTATATATTTTTTATTTTATTACAGCACCGTTTACGCAGCGCAAACGCCTTCTAGGTCTATGTACACCATCGTGAGTATTGAAAAAATAAACCATATTTTTCCCTCGGGAGCACCGGACAATTTCCTCTTCAAGAATTTCTTTATTCCTCTTATCTTATCTTCTTCTTTTTTTTCTTTTATCCATCGGAGCAAAGTATTGTCTACGGTACGGTACTCCCGCTCGAAAATATAATTTTCTTCAAATTTACACATGGAAAATGATCTGTACGTCGTTATTTTAATTCACTTCTAATCTTCTCTTTCTTACTCTCGCTTTTTCTCGAATATCTCTTAATTATCCGCAACAGACATATAACTCGCTTACTTTATTCATATAACTTCTGTGTCTGTTCTCTTGCTTAATCTTTGGTTCAAACATCGAATAAATGCAACACAGATTGACACATCTAATTTTCGTTGACGTTTATTCAATCTTTAAACCGAAACATTTTTGCCTAATTTGTACAAAGACAACGTCATTTTCTTAAGATCAGAATTTCAATCCTTTGAAAAACACAATATGTATATATTATTACCAATAAATTCATCCTGAAAAATAATATTAATTATTAATTAAATTTCAGTGAAACAGATCTGACGATTTAGAAATTAAATAAAAATTAGTTTATTTGGAAACATTAATTTCGTAACATAATCAATTCCATATTGAAACGAAGATAGTAGGAAGCATCAAAGCACAAAGGATTAAAACTCCATCCTCAAAAATTGTCGTTCTTCCTTTCTTCTTTTTTACCTCTACTTGGCACTTGGTACCTACTATCTCTTCCCTTCCGTTTATTTCTTCGATTCACAATTTTCCACCACGCAGCTGAAACACTGAGGACGCTTCAAAAATATTCTAATCAAAACGTATCGATTCCAATAAGATTCTGTAAAAATTTTATGAACTCGTTTACAGAATATTGTTTACAAGCTCAATTTTCATCATCGCGACGTGTCCTTCGATGCTTCGATAATTTCGTGACTTTCTTTCGTCAGGAACCCATTCGTTCTGAAATATCTTTTTTTTTGTGAAAACGAAACATCGTGTTAAACGAAACTATGCGATTAATTCTCACTGTCGATATAAAGTTTTATCGTTGATACGTGACAAAGATGATTTTCGATGCGTTAACAAACGTTGATTTATTTTTCTTTCCTTTTCTGTTTCTTTTTTCTTCATAAATATTCATGCAATTTGTCAAACGAGAATTGCTTGAACTGTAGCAGAAACAATATCGAATTTTGCAATATCGAAGCACTGACTTTTCTTCGTTGTAAACTGCCGAAGAACACCGTTACGAGGAAGGACAATTGAAGCAAGTACAAGAACAGGAAGGTAAAGATAAAGGACTCGATAAATTGGCTATATAATCTACCTTTCTCACGGCTCCTCGTCGAACAAAATTTCTCCGTATCCATGATATTTTCAAAATAGTGTATTCCATATAACTTGAGAAATTTCGGATGAAAAACGAGCAAAATTTATGTTAATAACAACATAGTATTTGATATAATCAATCGTTCTTCCCTTTCTTGAAATATCTCCATAATTTCAAATATAAATAAATTTTCAGTAAAATTATTATTATTTTTGAAACGTTCATATTTTGTAACCAGTAAAAATTCCAGATATATGAAATACGCCAATCGAGAAATATCCCGTCGATATATTTAATACCATATGCCCATTCTACGGTGCCCTTATAAATATTGTCCAACATGGATTTCTATCGAAAATAACTTGTTATGTCCTTGTCTATATTATTCCTCATATGTCGCAATCATTTAGTACAGCGTTCACTCTTTTTCACACACGCTATCTTTCTCTCTCTTAGAAATCTATAAACAATTGTTTTATTGCTAGCCTAGAGTCAATCACGGCATATGAATTTTATATATAATAATAAATCACTTTGATATACACGCTGGTTAAATCTTCGTTTCTATATCTGTAAAGTATCTTTACAAAGGGACCGCTTGTTTTTCTCTTTCTCCCAGTTTCTCTTTTTCATTTCTTCCTCTTCTTTTTTTGTATGCTTTCTTTTCTATATATATATATATATATCTTATATATATCTTATATATATCTTATATATGTATATATGTACATATGCATAAGAAAATTGAACTTGCTCGAGATTCGCATACGGGGACGTAAACTATATTTATATTCGGCAGGACATTTTAGGAGAAGTGAAAATTCTCTGCTATATACAGGGTGTCCCCTTCTGACATTTATCAATTATTTAACCTTTGAGAAACATAAGTAATGCGCTCACCTGAGAATTCTTAACGCATAACTCGTAGGAAGATATATTTTCAAACATACAAATTCTTCTAACATTAGTAAGATTCTGAATAATATTTTCATAATTTACAAAACGTACATAATTTGAGCGAAAATGTTTGTGTAAATGGATGTTAATTTACAAAGATATTTGTCTAGTTAAAGAAAATAAAATATGGTAAGAAAAGATATTTACTTTTACACGTACTCAATGTTGGAATTGGTAACAGGCTCGATCAAATCAAATCATTCTTCAATCTCTCGTAGTCTACAGATTAGATAAAATTAATTATTTAAAAAATTTAAATAATCTAAGATCAGAACGATCTGCTTTGTTCACATCTGATTGTAATTAGCCAGTTTCATAAATTTATTTGGATATTATCAAGAAAGCGTAAGAAGTAAGTAATTGTAGACTGGGCAGGATCGATCAATACTAATAATTAATACGAAACGATGTTGAATACTAAATTTGGATACAACAATCTTTCATATCTTTGTAAATAACATGCAGTAATAAACACTCAAATACAAACACATACATTTTCGCTTAAAATCATCAAAGATAAGATTGAACAAAAACTAGCAATCCTCCCACCTTTATACATAAAACAATTATATTTCCATGACATTTGAAGATCACACAAGGAAGATATAACTTTACTTTTATTGGTTTCCTGATTTTTATATCAGTTGATAACTAAAAAGAAATTTTTTTATATGAAATAGCTATCCTTTTTTAAAAGGACATAACCTGATAGATTCGAAGAGACATAAACTCTATGTCATTTTAATTTAATTAATAATAGTCTATATAACTAACTAACATTATTAATACTTTTATACACTCAAGATGGTGAGAAATCTATATGCTTAATCTCAAAATCAAATGCAGAAAGATGGCTTTGATGTAGAATTAAATGTCAAGAAATTGAATTTCAAAATTGCTCCTCTATAAAAAAACGAGAAATATCTTACCATATTTTTCGCCTGTGAGCTTCATTCTTTATCTCTACTCTCTACTGATCAAAGAGAACCAAAGTGAAATAAAAAGATAGATACAACAAAGATACCAAATTGTTAACAATCCTCATAAAGACATTCCTTCACCCAATGTTTCAAAAACTCGAGGAGCGCCAATTAACTCGACGACAATTCCAGGCTGTGCACCACGATATCATATTTGAGAAAGAGCGGTCGAAAACGTGGAGCACAGCGAAGCAGGACCGACTAATTCAACAGCAGCCAGTCAGCCAGCCTTTCAGGACACCCTGTACCAGTCGCGGCTAAAATTAAATCTACAGTTTCAGTAACCTTCATTTGCCCATTCCCACCAGCGCCTCGTCCATCAGCTCGTCATCGGTGATGCACGGCGAAGCGGAGTGAGGCGAGGGCGGGATGACCCTCGGCGAGGGTGCAGGACTTTTCACGATGTGCACACTCACGGAAGGACTTGCTGGAAAAGCAGGCGGTGGAGGTGGTGGCGTGTTCCTGCGAACCGAAGCTGCCTGGGTCATGGCCCGCTCGGGAATACTGGTGAAGTTCAGGCTCTTAGCTACTTCCTTCGGCGTAGAAAAGTCCAGAAGCATTTCAGCAGCTTCTTGAGACGTCGTTGTGGGTATCTCGGTGCCAGGAGGCTTCATCGTACTTGACGAACCCTCCGAAGACATCGTTGTTCCCAACGAAGACGAAGAGGAAGATCCTCCGGAAGACGGAACTTGCGGTGTTTGTATTTGTTGCTGCTGAGACTGTTGTGACTGTGACGTTTGTTGTTGAGATTGTTGCTGTTGCGGCTGAGGTGGTTGAGACTGTTGCTGCTGCTGAGACTGCTGCGATGATTGTTGCTTCTTCTCCTCGGATTTGTACTTTGTCATCGTAACGTCCACTGGCTTGATACTTAGATTCAAGCTTTCTGAGGTTCCGCTACCGGAACTCGTTGTAGCTGTACCATTTCCGCTAGTTATCGTGCCTGTCGTCATCATCGTGGGGTAGACGGATTTACTATTAGGCTGTGAATCAGATGCTTTGGATAGAACGGCCATTACCGGACCACTGGTATCGTCTTTACCAACAACAGTGGAATTTAAACTGCTACTCAGAAATTGCGTGCTAGTCCTACTCATCGGTGGCTCTTTGTCGCGGGGTTCGTTCTCGGTTGACTGCATCGAGAGATTCGTAGGAACGTCCAAATCGTGCGAGCTTCCACTAGATAAACTAGGAAGTAGAAGGTTACTGGTACTATCCGTACCGAGATTTATTACGGAGGCAGCGTTTGTCATGGAAAGATTGTCAGGTTTCGTTTGTACATGGTCTCTTCTACCCTGGCTCGATTGATCCTCTGAGGCTGTCTTAGAAGCGGTGCTCGACGTGTTCGATAAAGTTTGTAGTTTCCCCTGTTCCGACGTCTGTTTCGTGGCAAGATTGTCCAACGCTTTTCCACTATCTGGAAGCATGGATAATTTCTCTGATTTCTTGTCGCTAGAGTCTGCGTTAGCTCTAGCGGACAATTTGGGTATCTGGAATTTAGTATCTAACTGTTTCATGAGACCTTCGACGACTAACTGCGGCGGTAAATTGGGCAAATTCGATAGATTCGACATGGAAGCGTGAGCAGCCAGCAGCTTGAACGCTCTTTCGCTCTCGCTCTCCTCTCGTAATCCTGACGGACTTGATTTTCTAGTATCCCCGATTCCTTTTGAAGGAAATATACTTTTGTCGCTAGACTTTGATAATCGGGATTTATCACGATTTCGACTGAGATCCGTCACACCGGAACTTGCTGTTTTCGGAGAACTCGAAGAAGATTTAGAGGACATCACATTTTTAGAAAGTAATCCACTACTACCGCTACTCCCAACACTGATTCCTCCAGCTCCGTTACCGCTTCCAGAATTCGACCCTGAAATAGACTTCAAGGCAGACAACATCTTTTGTCCTATGAGATTTGCTTTGTTTCCACTACTACCGCCAGAACCGGAAGAGGAGGATCCAGATAGCTTTGGGGATGTTTGAGACGATGGTTTCTTTGATGCAGGACCGGAACTTACCCCTGGCTTCAAACCAGTGTGTGTTTTCGGAGAACCATTACCTGATATGGCTGTCGACGACGTGGACGAACTCGAAGACGTTCCAGTAGCGACAGACGTCGAGGAAGAAGACAATTTAAGACTCGTACCAGACTTGGAATCTTTCGTTCGAGTTTTATTAATTGTTATCTTCATTCCATCGGAACTATGCTTTACCATATACTCTGCAGGATTTTTCGTATCCATAGATGAATTTTTACTAATACACTTTCCTTCTGCGGTCTTATTCGAGGAGCTTCCAACGTTTCTTTCTTTCTGACCGCTTGAATTACCACTTCCACTAGTTGCTGACTTCGTCCCACCGTTGCCACCATCATCCGTACAATGCTGAGCGTTCTTCAGCTTATCGATAACGGCACTCAACGAGCCCTTTCTATTTCTCGCTTGTTGAGCGATGGCTGACTTTCCAAGTTCAGAATTGCCCGATGGTGGTGTGCTGCCTCCACTACTAGGCAAAGTAGACTGCGTTTCCCCGCTAGGAATTAATTCCAGTTGTTTTAACTTACCACTGGAAGACTTCGTCTTCGGACTCTGATGACCACTCGATCCACCGAAGGCTAAAGACGATGTTTTTCTCTCCTTCTCTCGATTGGAGTCTTTGCTCGACGACGACGAAGATTTTATTTTTGATTGTCCAGAATCAGTGGTTTTACTAGATGGTGAATTCGCCGCAGATTTCAGCGCAGACATACTCGGCTTACCGGTGCTCGCTGAACTGCCGTGCTTTGGTGACGAAGTGCCGTGTTTCGGACTCACACTCGCAGGTACTGGCGTATGTTTGGGACTACTGCTATAGACCGGAGAGTGCTTTGGACTTTGCACTGGCTTGTTTGTTGACTGTTTCAATGTAGGACTGGACTTACCTACGAGAGCAAGTGGACTGGTGTGCGTCGGAGACGGACTAAATTTTCGTAATGTCGCGGCAGGTGATGACGGTCGTGAACTCAAATTTGGCGGCGATTCAGTCGGTTTTATGCTCACTGAAACTGGTTTCGACAAAGGATCTTGTTTAGATGGTATTTTATCCGGCGGCGGTCCCATAGGGCTGTCCTCTCTCTTACGCTTACGCCTTTTTTCCAACTTCCCCTTATCCTCTGTCGACTTGCCCTTGGAACTTTTTCGTTCTCTACGTTCATCCGTCAAATTTTTCGACTGTGTCGGCCCAGCTATTGGGGTTATGGTAATAGAGCTTGGTAAAGTGGTTTGCGGTGACGATGCTATTGGTATTATTTCAATGCCTGGCCTCCTTTCCAAACCCATCCCCGTAAGTACAGAGTTATAGTTCGTAGTCTGACCCAAACTACTGCTTGAAATTGGCGTTATACTTACGGATGGCGGCACCAGACTTTTGTTTTCTTCAAAAATAATCGGGCTCTTTTTCTCCTCTCTCTTCCTCGATTTGCGATCGCGCTTGATCAATTCTTCCACATCTTGCAAATCGTGAACTTCCGTTATCTCGCTTTCGTTGTCAATGTCATAATCGGAGCTCTTATCCGTTCCTAAAATATCCGTTGGATCCAAATTAGAAAAATCCAAACCACTAGTTAAGCTCGTAGCTGATGTTGGCGTAGACGTTCTTGTTTCGTTTAAATTTTCTCTACCACCGGTTGGTGTACCTAGGGGCGTAGAATCTGAACTAGAGCTTTCTAATAATATTTCAGCACTCTCGTCTCCCTTTCTTTTGGGACTTCGCCAAATACCATCCGCGGTTTTTCGTTTACGTGCTTTTTTCGTACGTTCATTCATTGGATTGGTCATAGAGTTTTTTGCCTGTCCAAGTAACGCTCCCAATTGTAATGGATTTAACATAGCAGTAGTCGCGGTATCGGATTGGCCGGAATACGACGGAAACCCGATACTATTCTCCGTTCCGGCATCTAAAAAAGACTGCTGTTGTTGTTGTTGCTGTTGTTGCTGCTGCTGTTGCGACAATTGTTGCCTCCCCATTGTTCCATTTCCATTATTCAACCCAGGTTCCTGTTTGATTTTCGTTTCTCCATTAGTAAAGTCGGGCATCCCGGAACCATTCTGACTGTTCTGATCTTTTCCGGAACCGAGATTTACATTATAGCTTCCATTTCCGCTATTCAGATTGTTCATCGTACTTAAAGAGTCACGACTCTCCCACGACTTCATAAGAATTCTCATTGTCAGAGGTATACTTAAACACTTCTGCAAGACTTTTCCCGTCAGATCTGACGTTTGTTCCGTGTTTGTTATACTTATGCCATACAATTTGCACTTAAGCGCAGAGATATCCGTCAAGTCCAATTCTGCTGTTGCCATTGTCTCCTCGAAAGGATGCTCCAAACTTACCGATATGTGTTGCCATGATAAAGCGCTTACTTCGAATATAGTTGCATGTTCTGGATCTTGCCGAGCCATAGGTCTAACGCAACTAGCGATTAACGTATTAAAGAGCGCTTGTTGACGCAAGTATACCAAGATTTGTGGAACATGCGCCGGATGAGTGAAAGGAATACTACACACTAACACACCTTCCATATTTTTGTTCTCTGTCATGAAATAACAGTGCTGTTGATCCGGTAAAGTCTGTAACAGAAAGTAACGTTTAAAATAGCATAAGATTTTAATTATTAAATATCACGTAAAATGTTTCACATACAACATAAAGTCCTCTGTTATTCCGACAATCCTGTTGTCCTTCACTGGCATGTTGAATAATTAAACTAAGTAATGGATGAGGAGCGGATATGTCTCCACATTCTAATTCTGTTACTTTCTGTATCCTACGCACTAGTTCCATGCACATCGGCATTTTCTTGGCGAGCTTCAATACAAAGCAAGCGGGTAATACCGACGAATTTGTACCAGTTAACGGAGCATATGATGGAGTACTACAAAATATTAGTTATCAATTAGAAATTGATCATTAAGATCAATGCAATGTATGTATTTCGTAAAAGACTACAAACCTTTTTCCTGTAGGACTTCTATTTACAGTTATGATACTAGATGTAGGCAACTTGTGAGCAGTCGAACCTTCCATACAAACAGTAACGGAATGACCAATCTTCCGCTTGATAACTATTTCTGAATTCAATGCATCACAGGTACGATTCTCCTGATCTATTAAATCATAAGGAGAAACAAAGTATGTCAGCTTCATAGCATGACCACCTCTTCTTCGTTCAAGGATTCCTGGAATAAAAAATCATTACCTTATCATGGAAATTTGTATCTCCTTAATCTCATAAAAATAAATATGATTTGACACTAACCAACTGGGCTTTTATGAACAAGATTAAAAGGTTCTTTTATAAATGTTTGCAATTGAGCTAAGATACCCAGATCAGCCTCCAGTGACTGTAAAGCACTAAATGCTTTACATTTTACCTTCTTATCAGCATTTAGTTGATATATTGAAGCTAAACCTTCTAATTGTACTGTAAAATCAAGAAAGTCTCCTCTTGACAAGCAAGATACCAATACGTCACAGCTCTGCAAAAATTTCATTAAGAATTATTATATAATAAAATATTATTAAAAAAATTTTTTAAATTATTTTCTTACAAAAACTAATAATCTATACCTGTTGTTCGTTTTTCCCTTCGTGATGAATTTTAACATCTTTAACTACACCAGATGGCTCCAAAAGAACCTCCAAAAAGAACATATCAGAGGAGATAAACAATTCTGTGCCTGGTGGACCAGACATCATAAACTTTAAGCTGTAACACAATCACAATACAAATGTTGACTAAATTATCTAATTTAAGTTTTCTTAAAATAGATTATTCACAAATATTTACCCTAATTGTCTAGTTAAACTCTCCAAACGTTCTACCATGGATTGTAAAGACGTTACTTTAATGGAATGTTGCAAAGTATCCAAACATTTTTGTAGTTGGCTTTTCTCCGCACTATCAATTGCAAACCTTTTATCCTATTAAAAATAATAAAAAATATTGATGTTTACCCAAATATAATTTATCAAAATATTGCAAGTCACTTACCAACATAGCCATTCGTAAGTTTTTGGCGGTTTCCACCAAAGGTTTGAATGTAGAAGCTTTGGAACGTAATTTTTCCATAAGCAATTCCATCTGCCACTCTTTTCCCTTATCCATCCCTGAACCACCAGTGGCAGGAGGTTGCCCACCTAAATTATAAAATTTATCCAATAAATTGTGTAATTCATCATAAAATACGAAATGAATATTAAATGAATAGCAAATAAAAGAAACTAGTTTCAATAAGTAAACTGAACAAATTTCCATAATCGTATGTAGTTATATCATTGAAAGAGTAATTAACTTTTTGTATATGTATGAATAAATATAAGACGACGTTTCCATAAACGTTCAAATTTTTAAAAATGACTTCTATACAAATATTTTATTCAATGGACTAAAATATTTAATTTATTTCGAAATAAAATAAAATTTCATAAATTACATTAAATAAATTGTAAATTACACTCACTGAGGGGCTTTTGTCCGTTCGCAACATCCATGTATTCCGTGGTGAATCACACGGATGTTTTATCTACGCGTATATCGATATACGTTTACTATTGTAATATCACAAAAACATTATTATACACTACATTGTAATAGGAGCTGTTATTTTCACCCAACCCACGTTTGATCGCTTACCTGCTCCTAACCTTCACGCACAATATACTAACTATACTTAGAAGCCATACGTTTCTTCGTATAGGCGTTTTCATCACGATTGTACACACCGTGGTTTTCATCCATAGTATGCCTCAAGAGGGGGAATACTATAACGGTTTATTAAGTTTCATTCTTTTACGCCCTCTTTAGTTACATTTAGATGAATGTTCATTAAAATATTTCATACTTTATTCATAACAAATAATTAATTATGTCTTTGGAAAAAAATTTGTTCCTTAATTTGATATGAATATAATATAATAATACATCGTATAATTAAAACATAGAATTTCTAGAAGTAGCAGATAGTAGAAGCGGATAATATGAAATACATTTCTATATAAACTATTATACTCATGTAATATTATGCATATCTAGAATCATAACAAGACAAATATATTGACGAGTAATGAAAAATATTTCATTTATAATTCAAACGATATTGCAGGTAATATATATTTTCAAACTGTAACGTTTTAATGCGTTCGAGAACGATATCGAAACGTTGAACGAAGCGACATCTCTTGGCGTGTCTAAGAAAGCAAAAAATGTCCCTAATTAATGCAGGTAGATATGTAAATGTACACTCGAGATATGTACATATGCATTGACAAGTAATTAAAACAAACTGAGTCTAATTACCATAAAATTTCCATTAAATTCTACAAGTTTAAATCAGTACCAGAGAATACTTATTACTATAGGATTATACATTGAAAGTACAATATAAAATAATGTTAATACTAAAAACTAAAATTAAATAATTAATTGAATAAAATGTCCTTTCTAAAATATATTTTGTCTTCTCTTTATTGTATGTGAATGTTTAATAACATTTAAATCAAAAATCTGCTACGTAGATATTAATTTATTTTTGAAGGTTAGGAAAAAGAAAGGAGGAAATCTGAGAACGGACATTGGTTGCAGTTTAATAACTTCAATGAACATTGAAAATATTCTTTATTAATGGACATTCCTTCTTCTTGAACTTCGGCTAAAACTTATGCAATTAACTTCATTATTAATTATTAAACATTTTGCCAAGATATTAATAATGCTACTACACTGAAATGTCCATTATTTAAAAATATTACATGAAAATGATTTCTAAAAAGCTGTATTTCAACATTTTTCCTAAAATTTCTTCTATAAAACTTTTAAAGTACTTTTTTTACCACTAAAAAAAAATTAGGTACTCTTGCGATCGATATTTCTACGTATATGACAAAATTTCCACGTTTACCTTTTATTAATTACCCTAATACTTTATGGCATCTTACCCATAAGTCTCTGTTACCAGCAAGCAGATTTTATTTAATACTGATGATAGCTTTCAATCCAACGAAAAAAACAAGTTTCTTTTTAATAAAAATTACAAAATTACTATATGCATCATTTTTACCCTAATTGAAAAATGATCTGATTAAAAAATCAATTCCAATCTTGTATGATACCAGTCAATCTTAAATCTCTCAATATTATTATATTAGGAACTAATTTAATGGATCGACTGTCACCAATTCAAAATTGATCTTTCCTTCTTTCAATTTTTTACAAATTCTTCTAATCCAACCTTCAACTGATCTATACCAACTTTCATCCTACTCACAGACTCGAACTCTCAAACTTACGAAGTTATACCTACTTAAAGAAAAAACAAATATTTGCCTATCTAACTGTAAAGCACCAATTAAACAAGTGCACAGTCTTATTTAGGAAAGTCTTTAGAATCATTCATGGACTGGCCCTTTTTCCGTGGTAACTGCAACGTGATAGGTTGAACATCCTGGACTTTCCTGGGCCCCTGATTCGAGCTACGAAACGTGATCTTCAAATTGGGCACATGCTGTTCGGCCGCCCAATCGAAATTAAAAATTGGAGTTTCCGGATGTAGCTCGGAGTCTGGAGTGTCGACCGGCGTAGTTGGCGTCGCTACATATGGGCTAAGTTCCTGGTGTACGACATCCGGTACCCTTTGCAGAGTGTCCGACCAAACTGGACTCGAATTCCAATGTTCCATGGGTAACTCCGAAGGATCTGCTGTTGATCCTGTCGTCGTAGATAACGCTTTAGTCGGAAGTCGTTTATGGCCGCTATTCCTCTCGTTACAACAGTACTCCTTATCTAAGTCCGTGATATAGTACTTGGGCGACAACGTGTCCATACTGTATTGGCTGTGACATTGCATAAATTTTGCGCGATAACCGCTCAAATTTAATGAATTTTTATGATGCGCTTTGTACCTATCGGTAAATTGACCAAGCGCATAATGGCCATGTTGAATATTCATGTGTACGTTCCTATTCTCATGCTCGCTACTACTGATCGACATATCAACCGGTTCTGCATCCTCTCGTGGATTTCTAGTTGCGTAATCCTTCAACTGTGTCTTCGACGAATTGTGCGGATCCTGCTCCGAATTTCGTATATCAGGAGAGTGTTGCGTGTCGTTGTTATGTGCGTGAGATAAGGAACGACTGTAATCTTGCTGCTGATTACTTTGGCTCCCGGTAGCATATGGCACACCGCGGTTCTGACTCCCGGAGCAGATGGTGTAAGTAAATTTAGTTTGGGATGAATACTGGTACAGCCAGGAACTTGAACGCATTACTTCCGCCTCCCTGTCACTGTAATAGTGCATTACACCGAACACGCTTTTTGTTATAACCGTTACCATCTTTATTTTACTAATAATTACTAAAATAATGATTAATAATTACCCTCGTATTATCTATTTAATTTATAAGAAAAGAACGGATATATTTTGTACATAATCTTTAACATTCTATTTAGCGGATACGAAATTCATTACTCTCCAATATGAAAAGAAGAAAGCGAGAAATATTCGGAAATGAAAATTAGAAATATGGGAACGCACCTCAGAACTTGATTCGTGCACACAATGATAGGATGTTGACATTCTTCGGAAGTATCTTTGACTTGTAAAACGCAGTGCACCCAGAACCACCGTCCGGAACGGCTTTGCAGTCTCAACAATGCAGTTGCTGACCGTTCTTGATCAGATTGAATAACTGAAACAACCGTGGATGATATCGAAACTTTCAAATGTTTTAAATATTAAGACGTATCGTTTAAGTTTTAGACGAGTCTCTATTTCATATTTTTAAAATTGAAGGAAAACATACTAAAATGTATTTACATTTGTTTTCGATTAAAGATAAACTCGAAAGTTGAACTATTTTAAATTTCTATGAACGTACCAGTCTGATGTTTGCAATATGCTGTTCGTATCGAATCCCAGTGTAATAAATTATACCATGACATATTTACTAATTCGTTACGGGTGTATTCCAAATGGCTTTCAGCACTGAAAATTCAACAAAATCATTCAACAAAAATGTATTCTGTACTTTCCAAGATCATTGGAATCTTTTATATTTTTCAAACAAAGAAATAAAAATGTTACGTTTTATCGATATGAAGGTATTTCATATCCATAGAGTGAATGGTGGTGAAAATATTTGTCGCACCCTGCACGATACTTTCTCTAGTTTCTGGCAAAACAACGGGTGTACAGGAAGCAAGGAAAACAAACTCATTTCGATTACAAACAGGAACGAAAGGTAAAAAATGGCCTTCAACTAAAACCACCTATAAAAAATAACGATAAAACTAAACGCACAAATAATATACTATACACTACCAAAAAGATAACATTAGGAAACAAAAATAAATATTCAGAATATATAATTGCAAGCATAACGTGAAATAAAATTAGAACAAGAATTTCTTATTCGACGTTAAGGAAAGGACAAAGAGAAGTTTATTGAATTTAAAAAAAGAAATGTTATTATTTCGACTAAATACAAAACTTACTTTTTGATCACCGAAACGAAGTTGCCTCCGTGAATTCCTAGATACGTTGATCCGACAAAGAAACAATCTTCTATCGCTTGGAATTGGACTATTTCTAGATAATTGATTTTGTACAACCATGTGATCTTGCTTGTCTATTACGTCGTAAACACTATCCCCGTGGATAAGCAAATCCTCCTAAAATACATTGTGCAATGTAGAACATTGAATTAAATTTAATTTCTCTGACAAATTATGTACGTATATTATATGTAGTATCGTATCTTTCGTTTTATCATGAACAACGAAACATTTAGAAGCAATTATTTTATGTTTGTCTTGGTGAATTCTTACTATGTTCGATTACCATAATTGTTGTGTCTTTGCAATTACTTTACCATAGAGTGTCCAAGATACTCTGCCGCATTTTCCGATATATACAACAGTTTCCCTTGCTGGGTCATCATCATTATAAATCCGGACATGGCCTGAAAAATTGCATGCATTGTATGGCCAACATTTGTACCGCAGCAACTAACGGTCAAAAATACAATGCGATATCATGATAAACAATATTACTTTTGAAAATCCAATGTTAGGGGTCGGGATATTCGAAGAGTCGGACGGACAGTTTTTCAAGGCTGAAACAAAAAAATACAATCAATGTATTACTCAGCATTCGGTAATTGATCAAAGATCTGAGGATAGTCTCATCCAATATATTTTTTTAATTTTCGTACGAAATGTTAAATTTACGAAAATAGATCGATCAAGGATTAAGATAAAAACAGTTTTTATTTCTTTATTAACATTTTTATAATTAATATCAGTTATGGATCACTCTGTAATAAATCTACAAACGTTAATGGTGCATAAATGCATGTTCGTGAATTAAAATTGAAGTTACTCGCGTAACATCATCAAAATTGATGGATTAGAAACGTTTATGACTGTTATACAATACGTTATAAAACTTAAGCTTCGGGTATGATAACATAAAGTTATTACGATGTTCAAAAATGGTATATGAAAGCAATGTCTGTATTGCTAGGATCTTATCGTTACCGTTGCTTTTATTATTCATAAACATTCCAGCTTAAAACTTTTCCAGATAAGATCCTGTTTATCTCAATAACTATAAAATAGCTTTATGGATAACATCTCGTATGTAAACACAGGATAACGAGAAAAATAATAAATATAAATTAAGTGATAAAGCTTCGATAACGTGGTCGATACAAATAGTTTGATTAAAGTAATTAGAATTCCTTTGTCTAAAGGATTTCGGTACCGAAAACTTTCAGAGTTTAACTCTATCCATAATTTCTTCAAATTGAATACATATGTGCTACTTTTCCTCAGGATCACTCAACCAAGATATAACCAAAGCGGTATTTCTCAAAGCACATCGAGTTTGATGAAAATATAATCAAATCCCCTCTCCTCTATCGAAATCTTCCTTCGTCCGCCATGAAAAAGGGGCATGAGCGATTGAAATCCAAGGAAACCAAAGAGTAACGACAGAAAATTCGTTGGGTCTGCGCGTTTTCCATGATTGTCCCGGGGAAAGAGACCTAGGGAAAGAAAAAAGGAGCGAGAAAGAGGAGAGGGAAAGAAGCGTATGCTAATGCAGTACGGGTACGTTTACAAACGGCGCTACACGGGACTATAGTATCGAATACTGTGAAACAATGAGTATGTAGGAGAGAAAGAAAGAACGACGGAGAGTGGAGAGACGATACAGAGGGAGTATGGGTTACAGGAGCGTGAGAGTGTTGTTGCAAAGGCCGACAGGTCAGCGGATCACCCGGAACTCGCGCTTAGACTCCGCTGAGTTTGAATGTACGCCGATCTTACCTTCTTGCCTTACCTACCTCCCTACCTTTTACCTATATATTACTCTCTACGCTTGCACAACGGAGATGCCCGAAGTTTTTGATGCTCGAACGACCGTTTAATATTCTTGTCAAACGATCGATCCTTATTCCTACGAAATTTCGATCGATATTAGGATTATTAAAATACCAGTAACTTCCCTGTTAGAAATTATAATACTTATCATTATTCATCGAGAATGTTCATGGAAATATTTCTGAATACATTGAAACGATATTTAAGCGGAGATTTCCTTCGCCCTGTGGATATCGTTGCTAGACTGCGGATTTTTACGTGTTTATGGAAGATTTGAAAGTACAAAAATGTTTAGAATGTATATAATATGTAAAATTATGTGGTACTCAAAGAATTAATATTAAAATGCTCGCTTAAGTTCTACTTCCTTCATTGTGTTATGGAGATATGTATTTTTCTATAAATATTCGTAGTCTAGTTGAAACGAACTTACTTAGGTTGGATATTTTCTATACTTCTCCGTATTGTGTGCCTTCTGTATATTTTTGCATCTTTAAATTTCCATTTGAAATGTATTTGAATTGTCGATAATATAATTTTGTTGTTTCGGTTCGAGGAATCGTTGGACCATACATGTTTATTATATTATGAGTGAAACAAGAGTTGCAAATAGAACAGGATTTTTTAAATATAATAGACGAAAAGCAAGATTCAGTAATGCGCAAGAGTTTGTATGATCCGAGTTTGAAAAGTTGAAGTCTAGACAAACGAACAGAGAACCTCGAAAACTTTCTATGTTAATTCACTTTTGTAACTTGATAACATATCGATAGTTTTTTACTTCTTCTATTTTTAACACTGTACATTGTCAAGGAATTGTCTCAAAAGTAATGAAAAAGTGGTACAACTGTGAAATTATGGAGACGCAAAGGGTGAACAATTATTTACATAATACAGAACTTGACTCGTAAAATTGCTTATACGTCATGTTGAACGATGTAACTTTACGAACAATGTAGTTATAATTTAATGGCCTGAGACGTTAATAATTCATTCTAAAGATCATTTTGTTATGAACATTAATTTATAACATACCGCTGTATTACCTTGACTGTTCCATGGTATTAGATCAACATATTCGTACATTTATTATTCGAGCATTAAAAGTTGAAAATAATCAGTATCACTGTTCCTACAATATTTATATTTTTAAAAACAACCGCAATAATCGATAATGCTATTTTGGTCACTACGATTATCTACCACTTACCACCTTGAAATAACTAATACAGTTACTGATATTTTGATATTGGTTTTTGCGGTGACGTACAAGTCTACTGGAAGACGGAGAATGTAAAAATTAAAACGACAAGCGTCTCGCCATGAAACAAAGGCATAGCGTTCACCGTGCAGCAAGTATGCGCAAAAGCATTCGCAATTTTTTATCTTTGCATCTCAACAGTTTTTGATATCTATTATAAAGTCAGTTATTTAATGCACAACGAAATTCTTTGTAGTATTAGGAAAATTAACAATTAATATATTATATAATCGTGAATAATAATCGTTGTCTATATACGATGAAAATTATTACAACATCTAGTGTTTCTTTGTCATATTCTAAAAATTTCGTTTTATTCGTTTAATTGTGAAAAACAAAATGGTATTTTCTTACGCAGATTGTACACTGAAATCTATGCCTCGTAAACTGATGATGATTTATAACGATTTATAAAGCATTTAAGAATGCTATACATAGCGAAGATCCATAAAATCCTCACTTTTAATTTTACATTTAGATTTTAACTTCGTAAGTTATAGATATTGATAATTCTTCGACAAAGTTTTCTACGATGTATTATTATAAAGTAAAAGTCTAATTACTTAGGATCGAGAACACAGTATTAGTCATTTCTTTACAAATTACTAAGTTGTTGAATCAGGGAAGCGACTGTGGGCCAGTTAAATATTTAATTTTAGGCTTTCAGATACAAGAACCGCTGAAAATCAATGAAATAACATACGTATGCGATAATCAGAAATGAACCATGTGCCTCTTCTCTGACTCGCATCGCGTGTATTCAACAAATTATTAAACTAAACAAACCAGTCAGTCTATGAAAAGCATTTCTTTCTACTTCTAATTGTACCTCGCAACTTTCTCATACCGACGGTCGTAGATTTTTTGAAAGCATGGTATAATTACACAGCTTACTCGTATCTACCCAGAAATATTTCTGCAAAATGTAACTGTATCTATATCAAACGACTCATTTTCTATCGAATTTTATATAAATAATCGTAACGAAATCAAGATATCGAGATTATGTTGAAGTAAGCGAGTAATATTTGTTTTCGCGGTATAGAGTTTTCCGGAATCAAACATGGCGGTTGCCGAGTACCGTTTAAAAAAAAATCACTCGAATACCACAAAAACATAGTCACTCGCGTAATAACCATGGTCTTTTACGCATTAACCGAGTACCAAGATGATCGACTCGATGAGAACAAACGTAACGCGCGATTACGATAAGGATATCGTTAACGTATATACCTAAAAATCTTGCGGTTTCCAAATTTTTGGGACTCTTTAGTTAAACAACTCAATTAAATTTATCCTTTGATGCTTACCTTGTTGAAAGTAATTGGCTTTTCGAAGAAATACGCAGACCAAGGCCATAAGCTGTAACTGGGAAAGCCTCTGACGAGTTGAGGGCGGTAATGGCAGTAAATCACGTAAGTTGGCGATTTCGGCATTTATCAGGTCCCTTCGAAGTTTGCTGGCACCTTTCGTTGATTTGCTCGCATCTATCCTTCAAGCACACTCGGATGTTACCGATACGCTATACTTTGCCGGACGGCTGAATCTACTTGCGAAATTGACGCGCGTTCAACGGACATTTCTACTACTTCTAACCGATTCCTTGCAGATAACAAAACACACACACAATACATATATATATATGTAAGAATTGTTTAAACTACATGCAAATGGAAACTTATATTAATGTCTACAAGCTTATATCAATTTTTAAAGATACGTAAAGATATGCTCGAGCGACTGTTTTTATATCACTGACGGAAAATTAAACCATTATCGATAAAATATAATACAATACTGTATAAGAGAAGGATAACAGTTAATCCCGCATTCTATCGAAAGAAAAGGTACAGCGAAATTTAAATTTCTGCGAACTGATCGAATACAATCTACAATGTGACGAATGCCACTGTCGAAGGCGCTAAAGGGGTAGGAATCAGAATCGACGGTCAATGGTCGAGAGATAAGTGAATGCGTTAAATGTATCGTTCGACACGTCGATCACGTGACCGAGCATTACTTACCGATTGAACATATTTCGGTAACCAGGAGGACATTAGTAGCGGATCACTTGTAGACGACGAACGAGACATCCGGGTCGGCAGGTTCTCGCAAAACTGCAGCTACGATCTAACATCCGGGTCATAACGCGCTACTACACTGAACACGTGGATACTGGCAGAGGCTGGTTCTCCTACCTTCTCACCTCCGCAGCCCCCCTTTTTCTCCTTTGCCGCCACCACCACCGCCACCCACCTTTACCTCCCTTTCCATCTACCTCGAGCTCAGGCCATCCTTTTCCAACGCGCAAATGGTATGATATTTTCTTCCCTGTTTCGCTGTTTATATTTCTTGGTCGCTCCCACTCGTCGATTTATCTCACTCGTTTATTCCCTTTCTCCAGTTTTTCGCTCGCTCGCACCTTTACCCCATGTTGCTACTACGGTCACGATCGGGCAATCGTGTCCCTCTACCACCGCCATCATCGCCATCCTCGCCACTACCACCGGCTACTGGTTACGTTTCCTGTACATGCGGTTTTGTCCGAATCATTTGCGCAAAGTCCCGCCTCGAGAACTTTTCGGTACTGGTTGAGAGCGTGCGCCAGGGGTACACCATCACAGTACTCGGGTAAGGTTGGAATTTTTCCGAACGGAGCCAACCTTTCGGACAAGGTAAATGTTCGTAAAACAACCCGTAGATTTCCGATTTCAAAATGTTCTTTTTTTTTTATCTTTTCTCTGGTTCTTTACTAACAACTTTTAATTATTTTGAATAATTTATTATTTTTAAATTAAAACAGTGTGAGATACAGTAGGGCTAAATGTTACTGATTTTATAGAATATTTATACTTTCTTTACGTAATTTGCAAATATTTGTAAGTTCTTTCGAATAATTTGTTCTTTGAGTTGAAACAATGTAACGTACAAAGGTAGTCAAAGTATTATCGAATTTTTAGACAATAGACTTGTTATTTTTTACGTTATTTCCTATGATACATTCTCACGTGATATTTTCTTATGTTACTCTTGTTACTTATCAAACGAAGAGAATAATGAAATTATTTGATACTTCCTTTTTTCATTTATATATTCGTTACTTTATTACATATTTTTCGTCAAATATCTTATACATATTTCCTATTTAAAATATCGTTTTACGAGATTATTGGCATCAGAGGCAGCTTTGTGTCAATCATTAACGATTACATTGTGATAAACTATTGATCGAACGAATTTTCTCCCCTTCTTACAATATTAATACTTAATTTGCACTAAAATTATCTTTACTTCAATATCGGATAATTTTATTATCACCTATTTTCTCGACTTTATTCGTATAGAGATATTTCTTGACATTGTTTTTTTCCTTTTATTGTGGATGATGTTACTGCACATAAATTGAATCAGTACATTGAATTTCATTTATTTATCTTACTCCATAAGCATATTTCTTATAAGAAATTACGCCGCTCGAAATAATTGGAATAATTAAGCTTATGTATTTATTTAATTGTATAATTTAGTAGGTGATCTCTTAATTATTTTGAGCAGCACACGTAAAAGTTCGTTCGTTTAGCTTAAAATTATACTCGGAACGAAATATCGGGTTGCCAAATTTTTTAATCGATTTTACGAACATTTGTTTATCCATTTTTCAAATTACAGACGATATGATTGATGTCAGCGTCGCTTTTCAAGATTTCGTAAAACATTATAAGACGAAAATATTAAACAATTTTACAGACATGTAAAATTGATACGTCAAGAAAACAAAATATTATGATATTGACTCTATGATTGACAAAATTATGTCGGTTTTCAATAAATTAAAAAATCGATGTGCACTAGCAAATGATCGCACTAAGAATCATATTATTTTTATCTCAGAAATTTCTCGTTTCTAATTAATTGTCTAAGTAATTAAAAAAAGTCTAAGGAAGCACCCTGTACGTTTCCATACTTCGCATAACTAAATTATGAAGAAAGTGGTAAAGGAATCTTATACAATGCGAGAAGATAAGCTTAAGTAGGTGTGTGTATGCGTAACTTAATGATATCGTATCGTATCGAATCTAATGTAACGATTTTTATGTAACACTGCCAACCATTTTTAAAAATATTGTATAAAGTAGTTACTAATAATTTGATAATGGCCATAACCGAATTATGGCAGTTAATTTCCTTCTATTTTGCATGCATTCTAGATCTAGCTTCCTTGTTCCTCCAGTCTTTCTGTTCTTATTTGCAATAATCAGAGATCCAAACACAAAACAATTTAAATCAACCTTTGGTCGATTTTACATATAAAATTTTCGTTACTATTGAACGTTCGATAAGATCGAACTCATTGATATATCCTAATATAATTAATTACTGTTCAAATTATTAATATCGTCGATACAATTTCTTGTATCATCGATACATATTTCTTTATTAACAATAAGCAGATATCGTATTTTGCGGAAAAAATAGACATTTGCCAAAAATTGATATACATTTCAATTATACATTAATAATATAAAAATTAATACAAAAAAATGATACAATTAATAATATAAAAATTAATACAAAGTTCGTCGAAACAAAATTGCACGATATGGACAAGATAAATCCATTCCAATCTAACAAATGATACTAAATTAGATATACAAATAAAATATTTTTTGATCCAAGAATTCCTATGAATCTTGACAAATTTTAATCCTAATTTTTTCTTCAATTTCTATAATTCTGAAAATATTGAAACGAAAGATTGTCACTGGACCAAAATGCGTTACGGTGATGAAGTTACGTTAGTATTTGACTAATGTATATTTCAGATAAAATTCTTCGACGTTATAATTTGTTAATCGTGCATAGGTTGTAGTAAATGAGAACTCAGAAATTACATATTGACGTAAATCAGTATTTTCCATAATGCATGTATATATAAAACGAGGCACTTAATACGCGCGCACCGTGATTAGTATTTTTCTTTGAAACAGAGAAATTTATCGTATATATCGAATTCATCAGATTTCCAAGTTAAAAATAAAATGATTCTTTGACACATTAGCGTGTATTTACACGCTAATTTGTTACACCGTTTGAATTTTCTTCGTATCAAATGATTTCCCATTTACTTATAAATACAAAAATTTCAATTTTAATCTTGTATCCATTTGATCGATAGAAACAATTTTATACGTGTATAGATATGTATAAGTCAAAAATAAAACATTTGAAGTTAAATATACTAGACGGAGCAAAATAACTAAACTAAATTTATGTGTTTGATTTACGGCAAAATTGAACGCGTGTGTTAAAAATACAAATGTTTCTAGCATATTTTATCTACTTTATCGTGATCTGCATTTACATGTATTATTCGTTGAATCTTACTAACTCAAATATTCTTCTATATATAGCTTGGACTGTATTAACTCTAAATACCATCTTCGAAACATTTACTGAATTTACGATAATATTACTCTAATTTAAAATATTATGCTCAAAAACTAAGAGTGCTGGTTACTTATGAGAAAGAGAATTGACTAAATAAAACGCGTTAAGTGACTCACGCTGTACATATACAAGATATTCTGTCCGACTTTATTAAAAATATATTATCTTCTGTATCCAATTTTTTGGATGTTTTATTTTCTATTTTTTAATATGAAACAGGCATCGTGTATTTAATTGCAAATGATGTATAATGGCATTTGATTTCAAGAATTTTTTAAATTATTGATATCTCTTCGATAAAATCATATTATTCCTTCTAGAAAATAGAGAATATATGACTATACAAAGCATACTTTTTTATATAAATAAGTTAATGAATTATATTCGATTTGCTTTATTCAAATGTTTGTATAAAATTTCAAATATTTGAAACTATATATCTTAAAATTCTCCAAATCATGTAATGAAAGAAATAATAGAATGTATAATTTGGTAAGGAAAAAGTGATTGAGTTTTATTTCTTTTATTATATCAATTCCAGCAAAAAAATTTATTAATGGATTTGAAATAATGAAAGAAATGTAAAATAATATTTTGTCATTAACGCTTGATTGACTACGATCTTTTATTTTGGTGCATCATGTTTATCCGGACGCAAAATACGAAAGATATATACCAATTATCATGAATAATAATCAAATACAATATTATAAAATCTAAGAAAGAATTTCTGAAAGAAACGTATTACTTTTAATCTCTTTATTTTTAAATATTTGCATTGAACATGTGCAGTTAGGAATTAATCAGAAATTCGATATTCATATCCCTTCATTTTCTGCATTTCATATTTGTCCACTGCCACACGTTTGTGCAACTATATGTTCAGAGGAATTGAAAATTGCAATTATGTGGTAATTAAGAAAAGTTCATAAACAGTTTTTCCACTTTTCCTCTTCCTTTTCTTTGCAGATGTGATCAAATTAAATCTCTAACGATTGATACATCATACATACATACATATATATATATATATCAGCTTGTTAGCTGTATATACAAACATTTGTTTTAGGATAAATGTTGAAGTTAAAATCAATTTGCACGAATTAGTTGAAGCTTATGACTCTACATATCCTCTAAAAACGAAATAATTCATTTACATTGCTTCTTTTGTATCCGTATATATAAGGTATTTCCTACTTTTCTGGCAGGATTGTGGAGCATGATCTACATGATTGCCAGAAAAGTAGAAAATGCCTTGTATAGCAATCTTCAATCATTTACTATGTAAAAAATGAAGAAAGAAGCAAAATGAAATGCAATTCAAACATGTCATTTTGTTAGTCACGGATATTGATCAAACATAAGATGTGACAAAGTTAATATAATAATAATAATATTATTTATGAATCAGCTAATTCTCTACTATCGTCATCCCATTCTGTAAAGCTATTCGCTTTAGCTTGCTTATCATTTTTTTCCACCTCTTGTTCTCCCTCAAGATGCTCCTCTTCAATGATCATAACCGATTCCTGCGATTCGCCTACACTGTTACTCTGTTCGCTGCATTGTTCATCATATTCCACTATTTCTGTCTGTTCTTCCACGTATTGTATAACTTCTTCTACCTGATCAGAACTGCATTCCTCCAATATTTCCGACTGTTCAACTTGCATTTCCTCCTCCATCACCTTTTCTTCAACTTCTTCAACCACTTCCTCCACTATCTCCTCAGTTTCTTCGGTAAGTTCTTCCGACTGATAATTCTCATACGTTTGCCGTTCTACTTCTTCGTTTCCGTGAATGTAAACGATCATCCCATCCTCCGTACCTTGCATTACAATTTGTTCGTTATCGGTAATGTTTAGCTGTTGTGGCTGCTGCTGTTGATCATTTTCCTGCTGTTGGTAGTTGTCATTGTCAATCAGCATTATCATATGTTGCCCGTCCAGCTCGTGCGTGTTGTAAGTCATTTCGTGCGAAATATTATTTAATTGCATCTCCGGTACAATATATTCCGATACGTTTGAAGCTCCATCCTGAGGTTCCGAGGAAACGCTATCTCCAACACCTAAGGATGCCGCTATACCACTAGCCACGTGACTCAAGGCTTCCGCTTCTGAAGAAGGTTCTAAAGAAATCGTTGGCATAGAGACTGAAGCTGCATCCGAATCCCGCAGATCCTTGTGCACGCAATCGATATGTACTTGCAAATTCGTGGCTTGTACGAAAACTTTACCACAATGTGTGCAACGATGTCCCTTCTTTTTGCCATCCGGCAAGTTTCCATGGCCCGTATTAATTTCATGGGTAGTCAATTCGGTAACATCTTTAAACGTTTGTGAACATTGCATGCACTGAATCTCTTCGATGGATGACGAGTGTTGACGCGACGTTGGTCGATGATTATGGTTGATTTGATGCCTCACCAAAAACGCTTCCGATAGTGCCACGTAAGAACATGCCTGACATTTTGGAAAACTCATGCTTTTCGGAGGAGGCACATTGTGTTTTGTATAAAGATGATACATCAGGATGTTTCGTTTGATTGCTTTATAACCACAGTGTTCACAAACTCGCATATCAAATTTTTCATCGTGTACATCTTGCATGTGTCTTCTGTACATATAGTAGTTTGTATACTCCTCTTCTAAATCACACTTGTTACACTTCCAAGGTCCAGTCTCGCCACCATCTACGCTTCCGTTACTCTTTGCCTCGGTTTCGTCGCTGTTATTGCTTGACATCAGGTGATCAGACTTCAAAACTACGTAAGAGACCTTTGTCTTGCATGCTGAATTACTATCTGAAGACTTTGCTTCTTTTTGCATGATTTTCAAACGTATGTTCTTGTTATTTTTCACTAAATGGGGGTATTTCTTTAATACTTCTCGAATGATCTTTGCGTGATTATTGATCGAGTCTTCTGAGTTCGTTCGTTTCCCCTTTTCCATGTTTTCTTTTTCTTCGAGATCAAATCGTACTCTCTTAGATGGCGATGGCTGCGTATCTTGACCCCTTTGGAAACATCTAGTCACGGACCAATCATCGTCGGAATTCATTTCCTTCAGACTCTTCTCGTTTGTATGACTGTCATCTTCCTCATCTTCGGTTGTATCATTTTTACTGTCTCTGTCTGGGGAACATTTACCACTAGGCGAATTATCTCTTTTATATTTGTCTGGCGCTTGAACGATAGGCTTTGTATTGTACGTAATGTCATCGAATGACGAGAACACCCCGAGCGCAAACTCTTCGGCTTCGGGGAGATCAAATCGGGAAGGTCCAGGAGTTACCTCTGTAGGCCTATTTGTCGACGGCATCCCGTGGAATGTTCGCATTTCATAATTAAGCGATGGCATACTTTGTGGTGTATCTAATTTTCTTTTCCATATAGGAAGTCTAACATAATAAAAAGAAAATTTTTTGTACATATAAAATTGAAGAGTAAGATTTATATACGTAACTAAATTATTTGTAATGAATGAGTATTTGAATCTCTAATCTATATGCAGACATACTTACTTTCTACCTGGTAATGGCTGATTTGACAGCCCTGAAGATGAAGTGGAAGTAGTTGTTATTTTTGTGCTAGATGTTGAAGGCTTTGAAACTGCTATTATGGGTCGGGTATTGCATTTCACTGTTTGTTCATTTTGCAGAGAAGCAGTATTAAATTGTGCATCAAGTAATTTAGTTAGAACAGTCATGTTCATTTTCTGTGCTGTACGATACAAAGCATGTTGCTCAGAAGTCCAATACTCTAATTGGCCAGTGTACATAAAACTATAAAAGTATTATATGTATGTATATTATAAGTGTGATAACTTTATTTGCTATACAAACTGTGTTAAAATTTACCTTATAATTGACTTCACACATTCATATGGCATATCTGGTGGCATGATAATTACTCCATCAAAATTTTCATCTTTTTCTTTTTGTTCACGTTCAAGTTGCATAAAATAATCCGTGCATGTCGTTATGACTAAACGATGAGCCTGAAATATTAATGAAGATGTTCTTTGAACTAAATATAACAATAATTAGTGAAGAAATATTTAATTTTAAATATTTAATAACAATTTTTAAATATAAATATGGAATGTACAAGATTAATACCTGAACAGTGATATCACTGGTAGGAAACTTGATTGTAAGATCAAGCAATTCTTCTTCAAAATAAAGCTGTTGAAGTCTTTGAAGAAAGAAAGTCCCCCAGTTATCTACCTTCACTTGCTTCAAGCCCCGTGAAGGAAGTTGTTTTTCCTGATTTGCTGTTTCCATTGTACACCTGTATGTTATTAATTTAAAAAAAAGCTTTTGAAAGATTCTTTTTGAAAGATTCATCATTACTTAATAAATCTGCCACTAATATTTTTTGTGGAAAAATTAATTAAAATATTAGTATGTAGCTGTTTAATATTATCTTCAAGATACATTAATAAAATTAATAATAAAAATTAAGTATTAGAAAATACATATACACTGTAGTACAAAATAAATAATTTCTTTTACTACAATATGCTGTTTATAAGAAAATTAAAATTAAACTATATTACATTTCTTTACCTGATATTATAAAGTTTAACTATTTATTATATCTACTTATGCTGACAACCCACATGGACCAAATCCTGTAATAAGAGAAGAATAAAAGATATCACTATCTTAATCTTTAAAATTAAATTATAAGATACTACACTATGATTTTATTCTCTAACAAAAAAAATATATGAAGAGAAATTTCAAATCTTTTCGATTACATTACTCACAAATGTTAGAAGTTAACTATTAATTACAAGATTATATAGTATCATATGAAAAGAAATTATTTACACCACACATGCTATTTCAAAGGCTACAAATATTACTTAACATTCTTGAGAATAATCTCTTCGTACTTGTGACTCAAATGCCATATAATCCATGTCACAAAGGGAAATTATTCCCCAACTAATTACTTAGTAGTAAGTTAACCTGACTGGCTTCTAAAAATCAAAAGTTTCATATCTAACATTATAATAATAGTGCATCAGCGGGGTCCATTGACATCGGAATATGGTTGTGTGACTTACAGTAGCGACTAGTAGCAAGCGAAGTACGCTAACGTAAAAATTCTTTAGCATGTATATCACCATATATACATTGCTGCGATCGCTTCGAAATTCGATTAGACTAAAATATTGCAAAAAGAAGAATGCTATGCAAATGAAAAGAAGTAAAAGAGGCTTCTGACAAAAGTATCAGCGCATACTTTGCGGAACGCTGAAAAATGGAAGTTTAATAATGATGCACATCTTCCTTTCACGATCAAAGTCGAGCATATTAATGGTTATTTCGAATATATACAAATTCAAAATACCCTGTGGATGTATTGCACATACCTATTTAACAATATTTCAATATTCCTCTCAGCTCCATCTCTTATAAATTTCCTTAGTACACAAGTAATATTGAACATTCCATTGTATATCACGACTCACAGATGGAGTTATACGTATCAACTGATCACACAGTAACAGGATATAAAGAAACCTTCAACCATAGAATTATGAATCGCTACTATAAACTACGATTGCTCATATTTTGTGTAATCTGCATAATGCAGAAAAAAAATATTTTTGTGTTATTGTGTATAATTCCATACGATGAAAGCAGAGAGAATTTACATGGAAAAAATATAATTAATTTTATAAATTTAGGTGCAAGGTAACGAATGAACTGCGAGAATGGGCAATATGAACTTATGGCGAAGAATGGCTGTTAATAGTTTTAAATATTATCAATAATCAATTGAATTTGTAAACAAAAGATTTTTATTATTTATATCATATTAAAGTTTAGAGTATTTAAAAATATTTCTTCACAAAGTATATTATAATATACAAAATTCATGCGAAATGTTAAAAATTGATACACATGCAAATATATAATCTGTTCTTCAAATTCCTTCTATGTAATCGAGATTTCTTAAAACCACTGAAACTTTACCCATAGTTAATATTTCGCAAACGAATTCTAGGGAATTTATGTAATGCTACTGACACTAAATCAAGAATGCATGCAATTTTTTTTATAAAATAGACAATGCAATTAGCGAGAACAGATACAATATTTTGGTTACTGCAAACGATATTATGAGTGGAATGTATGAAACAATAGCTAACATCGATAACCATCGGTGATTAAACATATAAAGTCCTTAATGGAAAATGTAAAGGGAATATCCATAAAAAAGGTGAACACATATATGCATTTTAAAAGTTGTCATCGGCTGCTACCATTTGTTTCTTGTTGTTTTTAAAGAAATGAATTTATCTCCTTTTAGAATTCTACAATTTAAAAAAAATGGGGGAAAAAATATTTATCTTTAATCGAAGCTGTTTTTAACAGATAGGAAGGCAAGAATTTTAATAACATCTTGTAAGTAAGCATTGCATAGCAATGTTATTTATACTTTATAAAATTAATCTTCCTATGTATTGATATTATTTATAAAAAATCATTTTCATTCAAACTGACAGGTTTTATATGATGATGAGGTTGAACTTTAAAACATTATTACTTGTAATAATAGTTGCAGTATTAAGCTCAATATTAACATCATGGAATAATTGTGGTAGCCCATCGTTTTTTAAAAACACTGATTGGAAATCAAAATTTCAGCATAAAGTAAGCATAATTTGAGTCAAATATATAAATTTAACATACATTACTATTTCTATAAAATTATTTGGTGTAGAAATTTTATATAGTAATAATATTTATTATTTACTATTATTGTTTTTTTTTTTATATATATATAAAGGACCGAGTAAACTTAGAAACTGGATATCAGGAGATAGATTGTCATATAAATGGTGATTATTCTATTGGATGTCGTAAAGAAGGAGATGAAGTTTATATACCATTTTCATTTATTCATAAATATTTTGAGGTAAGTAGTAAAGGTAAACTAAATGATTAATCACAAGAAAATACTAATATGTTTAAAATACGTCAGATTTATGGAAAATTAGCCACGTATGATGGCTTAGAAAGATTTGAATGGTTACACAGTTATTCCAAAATCGTTAATCCTAAAGGAAAATATGATCCTAGAGGAGTGTTTATGACCTTTGAAAATTATAATGTTGAAGTTCGAGAACGTGTTAAATGTATTAGTGGAAATGACGGAGTACCAATATCTACTCAATGGGAAAGTCAGGGATATTATTATCCTACTCAAATTGCTCAATTTGGATTATCACATTATAGCAAAAATTTGACAGAACCAGAACCTCACAGAAAAGTGATAGAAGACTCTGATAAAGTTAAAAGAGAATGGATTATACCTCAAGGATCTATTGCATCTAGAATATTTGATAAACATGTTAACAGTTATGTAATGAGATTTGCAACACCAGAAACTAGTACATCTGGTATTACCTTAAAATTAGATCATGTACTTGATTTTGTATTGAAATGGGATTTTAATGTTAAAGATAATGGAAGCATTATGATCACATTGCAATCTAGAGAAAGAAAAGAAATGTATTACCTTCATTATGTTACTAGTAACATAGTATTGCATATATATAACAATCACGTTTATTATGGAATTGGTCAAATTAATCATCAATGGAGAAGATTCACTAGAGACCTAGTAATAGATTTACAAAAAGGTTTATACTTAAATGATAAAAATAAAAAGAAAATGTCTCGCTCGAAATTAAAGGTAATGTATATACTTAACAACTGCTATAAGATAATAAAAAAATAAATGTTAAGAATGATCTATTTTACAGATTGTGAAAATGACGTTGTATGGATCTGGAATGATTGATAACGTAACATTATCTACAAGTGAACACATGGAACAATTCTATGATGCAGCTAGATGGTTTGTTAGTAACCAGAACATTAGTTCTGGTGGATGGGCAAATCCTGTCAGAAGAAAAGTAGCCCCAGGAATGGCTACTCTTGAACCTGGATGGTATTTTATTTTAATAAATTATTTAATTTATATATATGTTATTACGATATATTTATTTAAATGCATATTTTTACAGGTATTCTAGTATGGGTCAAGGACATGCAATTTCTGTATTAGCACGAGCATATTATCATTCGGGCGAAGAAAAATATTTGCAAGCTGCTATTAGAGGTTTGCAACCTTTTAAGGTATCCTCTAGCAAAGGCGGCGTAGCTGCAATATTTTTAAGCAAATACGTGTGGTACGAAGAATACCCTACGACACCTTCTTCATTTATACTTAATGGGTTTATTTATTCTTTAATTGGTTTGTATGATCTTAAAAGCATAGCAACAGGTAAGGATGCGGTAGAAGCATCTCGCCTTTTTAATCAGGGTATGACATCCTTGAAAAACATGTTAACGCTATACGATACAGGTTCTGGTACTACATATGATTTACGTCATTTTACGTTAAAAGCGGCTCCAAATTTAGCTAGGTGGGATTATCATTCTACTCATGTTAATCAACTTCTTCTTTTAAATTCAATTGACAATGATCCGATTTTTACTACTACAGCAGAACGATGGATAGGTTACATGAATGGTAAGAGAGCTGCACACAATTAATATACTATCCTTTAGCGATCAATTGATTTTTGCATTCACTTTTATTCTTAATTTATTGATATTTAATATTTCGTTCCGTCTGCTCTATTTTGTATCATACATTTTGTAAATAAAAAAAAATAGTCACAGAATAAAGTGGACCAAACTATACTTATCTTCTTATGTAATTGTTGTTACATGGAAACAGTAACAATCAAATTCGAGACATTTGTTCATTATTAATGGATGCTGCGTATGTACTTGGCTATCCCATCATAGCAAAATATCAAATTTAGTATTTGATAGTTAAAACTACATATATTTAAAAAGACAAGTGTATTATTATATTTAAAAGTAATTTATTCCATTTAATTATAACAAATAAAATTTATTTAGAGTATTTCAGATATTTTAAATTAATATTTAGAAAAAGCCATCCCTGAACATGACTTATGAAAGTTAATTTGTAGAGATATAATGAAATGATATATGTAATTGCGTTACATGTAAATTTTGTACTTAAAGAATTAAACTCAACATTTAAACTATTTTATAAATATACATTTTTTAATTTCAATGTTATGTATTACATTCCTTTGAATATTTGAATGTTTTATTTTTAACAGATGTATAGATTAAGATAAATTTCATACCTTTCATGCAAATTATTTAAATTAAATAAGAAGTTGTTTCGAGAAAAAATGTAATACATTTTGAAGTTTTTTTTGTATATTATACTACTTTTATATGAAATTTTATTAGAACTTATATATGTGTGATACCAATTTAACAAATAAAATGAAATTATTTTATTTATAAATTTTTTGTACCTGTTGATAAATAAGTTTTTAACCTAATTTTTTCCCTAAATATATATAATTTAACAAAGAATGAAACTTATTTCATTTAATTTGAATGTATGCTTGTGAATGTGTATGGTCTGTTACATGTTGGTACTACTGATAGCTCAGTTTATGGTATATGTTCTTGTAGTTTACAAGACAGTTATTCCACTATGTATGCAAGAATTAATATTACATAGCATATAAGTAATTATAACGATTTTTTGTGAGTATTTTTAACGTAGTTGTTCTTGTTTAATATAAAATTGAAATATTACTGAAATATGTCATATCGAATTATATACGTTTTAAACTGTAGAAAAAGATTTTTAAATTCAATTTACGAAACATATTATATTATTGTTAATTGCTTTTATGACTTAATTTCTAATATAATAAATAGTTTTTTAAATGGAGCAAAAAAGCAGTTTTGCTTGCAAAAAAATATTAGTATAAAATTATAATTATTGAATGCGTCACTGAATATAAATATTTCAATAAGAGAAAATAAGTGAAATACAATGCATGACAAACATTTTATAACATTTTAACTTTATAATCGTCGTTTTTTCTATTCCTATATTTCAGGTTAAATTAAACACAAGCGTCATAAATAATAATCGAAATTTAATATGTAAAAATGAGTGGTGGAGTAGTTCCAAGTAAATCAACAGTTTATATTTCAAATTTACCTTTCTCATTAACAAATAATGATATACATCAACTTTTACAGAGTTATGGCAAAATTGTAAAGTAAGTTATGAAATTTAAGTAGCTGATTTTTTAATTCTTTATTAGTTTATTAAATATATATTTATAGAAATATATTATTTAAGTATTTTATATATTTCATTTATCCTGATATTCTACCTTTATCCTTTCATCAAAAATTGTATAAAAATTATTGTTTATTATATTCTTAATCCTCACATATTTTCAGATTAAATTTTCTTATATATCTTGATTTTAATAAAATATAAAAATTTTCAATACTTTGAGAATAAAAGAAATTTTTTACATTACATATACATCAAATAATTTAAAGTATAATCTTATACATATTTGAAGTATAACCTTTTTTATTTTTAGAGTGACAGTAATGAAAAACAGAATTACAAGAAGAAGCCGAGGTGTTGCATTTGTATTGTTTCTTACTTCAGAGGATGCTATTAGTTGTGCGAAAAATTTAAATAACACAGAGGTAAAATGTAATTTTTCTTATGTAATAATATTCATCCTAACTTATTATTTTTCATATATTACTTTTTAACAGATAGGTGGTCGTACAATAAAAAGTTCCATAGCAGTAGATAATGGAAGGAGTACTGAATTTATACGTCGCAGAGACTATCCAGATAAATCTCAATGTTATGAATGTGGTGAAGAAGGACATTTATCATACAATTGTAGGAACAATACATTAGGACCAAGAAATCCACCATTAAAAAAGATTAGAATCAGAAAAAAACATAAAACTAATACTCACCAAACAAGCAATTTGAATAAAAATAGTGATGATGAATCAGCAGAGGATAATTGGGATGAAGAAGTAGAAACATTAAGCGCTGCTATTGCATTAGAGGTAATGTATTAATGTGATCCAAATGTAATAAATATTTGTATTTATTATTTATATGTACATTATAGCAAAGACAAAAAGAATTAGAAAATAATCACCGATTAGGAAATAAGGGATATGAGGAGGAAAGTAGATCAGTTCATAAATCTGGCAAAAGATATAAAAAGAACCAATATTTTAGTGATGAAGAAGATTTTAGTGAATAAGTAAATGTAATAAAGTAATATAAGAAGAAAAAATTATGATATAATGAAGTTTAAAGAATGTTTAATATTATGTTTGTAAAATATTGTTTGTATATAGATTTGTAAATTGATAACTCATTGATTTGTGTAGAAATTACAATAAATTTATAACATCAACTTCAGTTTTTAATTGAAATTTTATTTTGCTTCATATTTAGTAATTAAATGTAACAAAGTTATTTAATTAGTTTTTACAATAAATCATGTATATATATGTGTGTACATATTAACATAGTGTGTACTATATATGTTATTTTATTTTGCGTTATGTTATGTTAGTATTTGTGGCTTAGTAGATTGGAAAACTTAACCTTACAAATGCCATTCGAAAGTCATTAAAAGAAATTTTAATATTACTATTTTCTTTGTACTTATAATCTATAAACTCAATGTATTTCGAACAACAAAGATTAAATATTACCGAAACATGACTGTATTTTGAAAAAATAAAAAATCGAACAATTAGTTATAAATAATTTCAAAATATAACCTCAAAGGATGAAAGATTTAAGTTAATTACAAATATTATACACTATGTCAGGTTTAGATTTGTTAAGTACGTACGCTTCTGATTCTGAAGAAGATGAAATTAACGATAACAGTAAATCTGAGGAAAATTCTAAACGGTATCTATCTTCTTTGGTTTTTATAATTATTATACTTACGATTTCTTATAAGTATTCAAATACATTTTAATAAATTGTTAGGTATGTTTATAATTGGAATAACTATTCATTTTTACAGTATGCATGTATTGAGAAATATATATTTGATTATTTATTTTGTAACTTTTATAAACAGATTTAACGATTTATACGAAGGTATCACATGTGCGTGCATTATCTATGTTTAGACTTTGAAGATTTAAATTCGAAATAAATAGTTAAAAAAAAGTTTTAGTAAACTAAATATTTGTACTAAAAAAATCATAGAAAATAACTTTTATTTTATAGATTACCTTTGCCTAGAAGCATTACATCATGGAAAGGTGTTCCTCATCATGAAGAAGTAGATGATAATCCATTGCAACATGAGGGAAGAGTAAGAAGTTTTAAACATGAACGTGGTAACTGGGCTACTTTAATTTATATTGGCTGTTAGTATTTAATAAAGGTATACATGTTTTAATTACAAGAATAAAATCATTACAGCTACCTTAAATTCCAGATAAACCCAGCGAGGATATGCTCTCATGGATGTTTTCAGTTTTGGGAGAAGTTCCAGTTAAATGTAATATATTTTCTGAAGAATTTCATATTAGTCTATCAAGAACTTTAATTTTAAAGTTTCATTGGATTGAATCCTTCGTAGAGGAGATCAAGAAGTTATGTGAGCAGACAGATCAGTTTAATTTGGAGCTTCTAAATGTACGGGCATATACTAACGAGGAAAAAACTCGAACATTTCTTGGGATAGAATGTATCGATTGTAAAGGAGTCCTTGGTCATTTTGTGAAAAATGTTAATAAGTTCCTTGCTGAATATGATTTACCAGCTTTTTATGAAGTAAGTAACGTATTTTAAGCAATGATTATACATGTTACACAAAAGTGCAACAAGTTATTTTTGATAAAAGTTTTATATTTATTGCTTTATAACATAAGCGATTATAATACGGTAATAATGATAATAAATTATCATTTTCCACATTTAGGATTCTTCTTATCATGTAAGTTTTTTATGGTGTCTTGGCAATGAACTGTCAGTTCTAGATGATCAAGCACACTTTTTGACTATTAAATTAAATCAATTTTTGATTGAACATGCAGAGGCAAGATATATAAATGTCACTAAAATATATCTTAAGATTGGAAACAAGTTATATGTTTTTAAACTGAGGTAACAAATAATAATAATTGATACGAATTAAATGTAAAATACTGATAATAAAAAAGTTACACTATAATATAATAACAATCTTTTTAAAACTTTACTTTCTTCTTTTTCCCTGTGTTAGTATACCTAAAAATCTTTACATTTAAGATTGAATCCAAATAATTCGTAGTTTAATAGGAATGTAAAAGTAAATAAATACGATTATTCAATAACAATATATATTTTGTTGCCAGTATACAAAGGCGGGTATCGTATATAAATGTGTGTAAAATATACCGCGTATCCACGATCAACGTGATGCACGGAAATTACATTAATTCTCGTCAGATTTCTAAATCGTATAAAAAACACAATATGTCGGTAAACAAATTATTTACAAGTTTTTAGTATTTTTATACAGGAGTTTTATCTAATTATTCATCTTTACAAAAGAAAGCGTCATTTATTATATATACAATATTACATGCTCGTCTAACGAGTATCGGTTATCTCATAAAATATATTAAGTACACAACAAGGAATGTATTACAAAAGTCTTCGAATTGTATATGTTTAAAATATAATAGCATGTACACCATATTTTTATACATCTAATTGCAAATGTTTAATTACGTATTGCACCTGGATTCTTCTTTTTAAATGAGTGTTTGTCACTAATATTGATATATGGCGCAATTAGATCTATTTGTCTTTTAAATGTTTTTAATATGAGCATCTTATAACCGTTATAATTATTTCGCGACATTTTTCTTTCTTAATAACAAAGCTTACCTTTACCTAGGTTTTCGTTCCGCGCTATGAAATTCTATTTGATCCACTGGTTGATTTCTCTGGTAAACACTTCATAATTGTTGGCTCTATCAACTTCCACACCTCAGCGAGCTATGGCGCATTTTAAATGTTATTTATTTAAATATTTGGTAAAAATAATACTTCGATCATTTTCATCCTGATATATTTACGAAAGATTGCAACAAAAATATTTTTCTCTTTCTTACATTTATGAATAACACTTACCAAATTCTCGTTTTTTTTTTTTTGCTTTCGTTTATTTTTGATAGCATAAACACGGTAAAAATTATCGTAATAAAGTATATTATAAGATATGTAGGTATCGTGAAGGAATCTTACCTCAGAATGGCCGCGTATTTGAACATTGACAAGACTTTGTAGAACCGTGGCGAGTATTTCCAAATGAGCATGAACGAGCTGCGTCTCCATGTGTAAACAGTGTAACGAAAAGCAATTTCGCAACTCGACATTTGCAATCACCGATTCTTGAGCAACCATCTTATTTTCCAGGTATTCGACTGTGTCACTCTGTAAATAAAAAGAAATTTGAGACATTAAAGCAGCTAATAAGAATGTTTTACTTTTGATAATTTATACTCTGTCATAAGATATACTATTACACGATATTACGTACTACTACAAAATAAAGTCATAATATCTAATAATACTAATACGAGGAAATGGCACATTATTTTGCTTTTGCCATTAGTATCGGTCCAAACTCATTCTAAAGCTATAAAGAAACATGAATGGTATAATAATCAATACAAAGGAGTAAGGGAACTTGTGGAAATGCAACAGCTGCACACATCAGCCTGTTTTCAATTGGGACGAATTATGTAAGACGATACAAGCTCGAGATTATATATTATCACATTTTTCCTCTGACATTAACATAAAAGACCTTGAGCAATTTCCGAATAATCACGTAATGACGGTGCACGCGGTTACAGAGAGTCGAGTTAAGTCATTGGATAAATATACTTTTCTTAAGGCTGTAAATCATCGTTTGCCGTTCGTCCATCTCGAAGGATTTACTTACGTCAGTTCCGCGTATAACGCCCTGCATTTGCCTCTTCTTTAAGGACAACATCGTAGATAATGCGCGCTGATGATCGGCGCTGACACCACGCTCGTGCCTTTCGCATAGGATTCTGTGCGCCACTAGCACGTCCAACAGCAGATTCAGCCTTTCACATACTCTCGTTTCCTCTCTGACTGCTTGTTGTAGAGCTCTCGTTGAAAGTAGATTAAATTCTCTGAAATTACGAATACATGGGAATTCCTTTAGAACAGAGTAAATATATAGTAAAATAATAAAGTAATTAGTAGCTTGGTGATAAATTAGATTCAATATCGAAAATATTTTCTCGATACATCGAACGAAGTCTCACGTTATCTCGCTTGGACGCTTACTTTGAAATTATGTGGAAGCCCTTCTTCATCTCTTGCCAAATAGTGGAACCACCGGTGGCCCATGCCGTGGTGCCATGAGGTTCTGAGGCCAAATTGCTTAATTGCGTACCCAGTTCCGCCATATCTAACCCGTAACTATGCGATCTGATTGCCAGACAGTCAGCGATATTCTTCAGTCGAGAAATTCCAAGAAGTATTACTCTGATTTGGTCGCGGCTGTTTGCAAATTCGGTTAATGTTTCCGGTGGCACCAGTTCCTTTGCCCTCGACGATAATTCTGACGTCGCGAACTCATCGGGCACTCGCCTAAATACTTCTCGGATCTTGTGTTGCGTTTCTTCACCGGTGTAAGTAAAGAAGAATTGTACAATGTGGTCTTTGCTCACTACAGGGTGACGAGCGATCACGGTGAGAAATCTTAGCAAAGATCGTCTTCTTTCTTCGAGAAATTGAGAATCCGCTGTAAATATTTATTTTACAGATCGTGTATCGTTAATTGTATATTAGAACGTGTCTGTTATAATCAGAATAATGTATCTTGCAGTATTCTAAGTAGTAAATTAACAGTCAAGGATAAATTTAATTTACTTTCTTCTACCATTATAGAATACACGAAGAAACCAAGACTTTACCTCCTACGATTTTCTTCGGTGGTAATTTCGGTATCAACCTGTAGGGAAATCTCGCCAAGAGAAGTTCGTGCAACGACACGAAGTCGTTGTAACGTCTATAAACGACGGAATTGAATCTCTGCAAATAGAAGAAACCGTTTTCAACCATCCTTCCATAATCGAGCGTATTATAAATATATAATTAATTCCAGCCTCAAGACGAAGGAACGAACTTTGCTTTACAATTCCTTGAACCTTAACCGCATGCATTACGTTTCGAAAAAATGGGACCAACTCGTATAATAAGAATTGAAATCGAAATTAAATATCAAAAGCTAAAATTGAGAATAACATTAAAAATGTATTTTTACAAGTATAGAAAATTAAAAAAAGGAAGAACACCTACTTTGCTGGTCACTTGATACTCCACGTGTTTCAAAAAGATTCCTTTTTTCTCAGGCACTAAGTTCACCTCTATCGTATCCAGATTGCATATATCGGAATAAGTGAGATTCAATTTGGCTGGATTGCTGCCTTTGTGCAATCTTTGAGCCAAAAGTGTTACCTCGGAGAGGTCGCCCAGAACAGGAACAGGTAACTCTATGGAAAAAACAAACATTAAGAAAGATTTTAAAGCGTTGGATGGAACGAAACGGACCAGTCGCGACAAGACTATAATTTAACAAGACTCTGAAAAATCAGCAAGGATATAGTCGATAATAACCGTACCATGTTAGCTCCCTTTTTATTCCTTTATCTATCCGTTTTAGGTGACGAATAATTTATGGCGACAACGTGGATCGTATCGATAAAATCTATGGTACGATTAGATCGCGTGTAGTTTATTATAATTATTCTCCAAGTCACAAGCAAGTAACCTCTTGAAGCATTGTCGCTTCACCAATGTGAAAGGTAATCATCGTCGTAGCCGCAACCTCGATACTGGAAAAGGCTTTTCAGACCTACGACACTTTGTTGCCTGATAAGATCCGATGCTCATCCTTCATTGCTTCTTTGTTGCTTGTTCGTCCTTTCGCTCCTCGTTACGTCAAATAGTAGAATACAACGTAGAACAATTGCAAAGAAAATCGGTCAGAACTTGAGAAACTTAATCGTACGAAAAATTGGACGAGTCGTGCAATCGGTTGTTTGTTCATTTGCAAATGAAACTCGTCTACCAATTTATTTTGTTCGATTTGAATTTTTTACTATGGACGATTTTACTATGGACGACAGAGTCACAGCGGGAAAGATTATCGGAAGAACGGCGTACTTCCGGTGAACAGCTTTCGTTCGTGATGAAGCAACGTTTTCTTCGCGATAAGGGAAACGACTGATTGTGTTGGTCAGTGACACCAATAAAGACCAGGTTTCTTTGCATGGGTGTTAATCGCGATACGCTCTTTCTATTATCAGAAATCACTGTGTGCTAAGGAGCTAATTACAGCGTTGCTTTTAGTAGCGTGCACTCCGTTACCTGTCGAACGCACAGTAGCAAAAGTCTGCTTACTTCTTCGTCGGTGTATTTTTGGGTGTTTACGTCGATTTAGAATCTTTTGAGAAGGAAGAGAAAGTCGTTCGTTCGGTTCGTTAATTTATAGCAAGTGAAAGATTCTATATATGCAAATGTATGTATCATAAAATCAATTTATACAAGCTTTTCTATTATTCTTAATCGCGTCAAGTTTACGTTCGAATGAAAAAAGCGAGTAACGTACCTTGAGATTCGGAATTCTCCAGAAGTTTGTCGCTTGGGTGCTTCCCTTGCTGAGCAAACGCGACTAGAGCAAGACCCTTGTACAATCCGCTCCTGGTCAGATAACCCGTCTTGCTGTCCACGAGTTCCCATATCTAATTGCAAGGAGAAGAGAAAAGATTGCTAAAGTCTAAAACAATATCCACGAGGAAATCCCGCTTTCTTTTTCCCAAGATTTTTAAAGATGGAATATAGACTTTTAACGTAACGTTAACGTCAAAATACACGTACAATGTGCGCAATTAATTCTGCTATGGCGATGAATCTTTACACGTGTCCTATGAGTTATATTAAAATAATATTTAACTAAACGAATGCGAAATCTAGATACTTATATCGGCACGCTAAAATATTAATCGCATGCATCGAAACAGATTTATTAGAATCGTTATGTTCACGGCGTAAAACTAATTTGTTACATTTATTTGATTAAACGTTTTATCAAGTGAAAGATATTGGTAAATTCGTAGATGGGCATAGTTAAATTCGTTCGTTCAGCAACTTTATTTTTAATGGAAACATTCGTAGAAATTTTGTATAAAAGATTCTGTATTTTTATGAAAATTAAAGGAGACTGTAGTTTCGCATAAAACATTTTTTTCCAACTTCCTCTCCATTTGGCAATCGTTTTGTTATTCTGGCTCAGGAAAGTTGCACATCGACAATTTTTTCTTTTACCGTCGATACGATTCTCACGACGAGGCATTGCCGACACGAAATTCAATCAAGGTCGAATTTAATAGCAACGAATCGCCGAGTCTTGTCCTTTGCATTCCTATCTGACAATCGTGTGTATTTTTTCTCTCGTTATATAATTCGTAAAGAACATAACGAAGATGTATTATCTTTATTCACGCAGCAGGTTCTACGGAAGTTCGCATAGGTTGAAACAAGCGTGGAAATTATAGCTTCAAGAAATTATTTTTTCTCAGCCGTTAAAGATTTTTAACGTATTCCGGAATAGATCGATTCTACGATTACCATTTATTATTTATCATTTTGTTATTTATCATGAATTTTAGAGAATCTTGTAATGGATAGGAAAAAAAGAAGAAAAAGTTTCTGTGCATAAAAGTGTTCGATTATTCGAATATCACTCCCAGTTCCTTTCCATCAATTTCCAGTCCTCTAAAAATTCTTTTCACGCCTCTGCATTGGATTTTTTCTATTCAAAATAGCACGATAACCGCAACCTGAAATCTGAAAGGCACGGCTAGCAGAAAATAACACGGTTGCGCAAAAGGCGCGCGCGGGAAAATTATGGAACAGGTTTGCGAGGAAAACCATGAGAAAGAAGGAAGAATATTAGCCTTATTCCGCGCGGAGACGACTTTCTCGACGCTGTGTGACCGATAAAAGTTCAGGGTTGTACGAAATAATTCCTCCCTTTGTTCCTTATCACCTAAATCCAACAGTGCTTGGAAAAACACCACGAAACGATTTGTGTCGTGTGAACAGGTGCTCGTGAAAAGAAGAGAAAAGGAAAAATAATCTCACGTTTAAAGATCCAAAAACGATTCAGACAAAGAGACAAAGAGTTACCGAATAACCGAAACGCAAAATCTGGCAACAACTTATTTTCTATACGTTTTGTATCTCTATACGAACCGATTTAATTTTCTATACGAACCGAAATCAAAAAAGAATACTAATGCTAGTCCGAATCATGTTACTAAATAACGAAAAGGCGAAACTTATACATCTCGAATCAGCGAACAGTCGCAATTACAATTTGCCAGTCTATACCAAACCTGTATTTATCGAAAACTAAAAGAAGGTATGTTCGTTAACAAATGTAACTGGTTTCGCCTCATCCTTAATTTCCATTTGCCGTTTCATCGTTATTTTCACTTGCGAGGTTAATCGAAACCGGATGAGATACCAGCAACTAATCTTTCTTATAACTTACAAATATACCTAATTTTTATCACTATGTATCGCGTGTATATGTATATGGTAGGCAACGAGTCGTATGGGATTGAACGAAAAGCAAGCCGAGTACGTATTTACGAGAAACGGAGGAGAGTCCTGATTTAATTTAAAAACGATTTAATTCGACGTAATTCGCGCGATACACTCGACTAACGGTGCAACCTCGGTTAACACTGCGAACGAGTCCGAAGGATTAGGCCATAAATGAAAGTAACTGCATTCCAAGAATTTTTATAACTTTGCTCTGCCATTTTACCTCTCCTTCTATCATTCCCACTGGCTCTCTGTCTTTCTACGATCTGGCAGAATACGCGCAGACAGCACGTTACGCGCATCTAGATTTCTGCTCCGACATTCACGATAACCCATCGTCCGTGTTATTTTATAATCGAGCATTTTTACCAAAAAGTGATAACGCAGATTTTCTTAAGCGAGAACGAGAGCTACGCTCGTAAGTTACATTCTCCGTTGCTTTTTTCCCAAAAAGTTTCTCCATTAATCGAACATTCGACGGATAGATTCGAGGAGAGAAGTAGTTTCCAAGAGGTTGTTGCATTAGTTTTGAATGTTACGGTAGTAGGGAAATAAGTTAGTAGAATACAAATGAACTTGAACATATCTCCTATTCAAGATACAAATCACTGTAGAATGCAAATGATTCTTTATAAGACGAGCTTTAACAACGCAATGTATTCAAATCACAATTTCTTGGCATACGACAGCAGGATGCGATTAAACTTGTCTCTACAAGACTAACGACTTATTGTCACGTATCGAACCTACCTACTTCTCTCCCGTGTTTTTGTCAGAATGCAGATGTTACGTAGAAGACACAAGAAATCACGAAATTGACAGATCCCCGATGATTTCCTCGCTTCGTACTTCCGAACGTTCCATAAATAAGCTAAAAAATTGAACTTTAACATTAGAATTACCATACCAGTCGAATCGACTGGTTTTACAATTTTATTTTAAAATTCCTACTTCGCGTTATATTTTCTTCCACAATGAGGTAATGACTTTCGCAACGATAACTAAAAGAATAATATAATGAATTTTATTTTGTTTTTCTTTATGTATTCAAACTGAAAATAATTTTGTATCAAGGCTACTTGTACCAATACTAGTCGAAATGACCGGTAAAGTGTAAAAATGACTTGTCAAAGTGTAAAAGGGTCCTGCAATCTGTTCGTCGAACCCCGATTAACCAGTTTCCTCGTTTTGTACAACTTGCCACTCGTTTTTTAAATTTTTATTGCCTATCATTCGATATGACGATATCGGTTATCAGGAAAATTGCGGATCGATCGTTAGATCGTTAGATGCTAACGCTAGGAATACCACATCAGTCAAAATGACTGGTTCTACAATTTTGTAAATGTGTTATTTAGGGATGATGGTCCCAGATGGACTAATAATACGAAAAATGTACTACATAACATGGAATTGCTTCTGTAAGAAAGTAATAAATCAATAAATATACAAATATTCTATTATTATACGTATTTTTTAAAGACCAGTCATTTTCACTGGTTTTGGTAGAAATAGCTTCGTGTTAACTATCGGTAGTTCTAGCGTTAAATAAGATAGTAAAATTTATTGTACGAATCCAACAGAGTGACGGTTCAGAGCGTTGTAACGAAAAAGGTGTTGAGAGCTGATTTCGCAGGGTTGTTATACTAAGGTTTGATCCCTCTGGAGGGGTTTTATCGTCGAGTGTATGTCAGACACGGCTATTCTGTTACTATCTGGTTATTGTTTCGATGGTTGTGATATGCGGGATGTTTAGCCTATCCTATTACTGCTTCTGAGCGTGTGACACAGGCGCATCCATCGTCGCATCGCTGATCATCTGGTAAGACGTAAGGATGTCAGTCGGTGATTTGCGAACGTCACAGAGCCATAAATTAGCGATAGAAAAACCAAGGGGGATCTAACGAACATCCCGCAAGCCACAAGCAACGACAACGTAGAGAGTGTTCCAGTGTCAGAAAATAGTAACAGTATGACCATCTCTGACCTGACACCCTTTCCATAGGAGCCAAACTCATAGTATACGAACCCTCCTAAAATCAGCTCTCGACATTCTCTGTTCTAACATTTTTAACTGCCACTCTGTTGGATTCACGTAATAAACTCTGCCAGTATGACTTTTTTTTCCTACCTTAAACTTACGCGAAATCATTCGGACGACGCGAGGAAACGACCAGTGACTTTCTTAATTTCACCACTGCCCGTGTCTTCGACGTAACACGAGCGAAGATGAATTTCAACGTAGAACAGGGTCGAACGGGAGAGAGAAAAAGGAGACGGGAAGCGAAGCTATTTTTAAGGAAGGTTTTGCTTATTACTTACGATGCGTTAATATTATATTTATACAATATTATGTTAAGAAAGCTACAAAATTATGAACTGAAACAATCCAAAGGCGATACAAACTTTCGAAACTCGGAAAATAAAAGGATACTCCGATAAATCTAAGAAAATACTACAAGATCGTAAAGGGGGAATTATTTATACGCATTCTCAGAGCTATTAGATTGTCCGAAAAGTTTCTTTCCTTTTATAAGGAAATAATAGACGCACAATGTCTTTTGTTTTATATTAGTTTATTGAATTATGCATGGACATGATAATAGAAATTGATCGTACGTAATTCAATAAAATAATATAAAACAGAAATTGTTGTTCATCTATTATCGCCCTATGAAACGAAAGAAACTTCTCGGACAACCTAATACTTGCGATTAATTTTCACTAACAGTTATTTCGTTCCTTAACGAGTCAAATCCCGTAAAGTGCCCGCGATAGCCACGTGTTCTCTTTACAAGACTAATTTAACATCTGGGCGATTTCCATTGTAAGAAACGACGAAAGATTTAGGAAGCGAATAAAGGACGTGCGAATGGGACCGTGGCAGAGACGGAAGAATGGAAAAAGAAGGAAAAGCGAGTGCGTTCGAACGTGAAATACGGGCAAATACAAAAGTGGACAGAGAGTGCAGTGTGTTCTGGTGGTTGTTCTCGCTGTTGGAAAGCGTCAGGCTCCTTCTCTAGTTGGTTTCACGAGCATTATTAATCCTTAATCGTTGATCAAGTTCACCGGTAAAGGAAACTACAATGAAAATAAATCCCTTGTTCGCGGTACGTGCGAACCTGGTCGCTGAACAATCGCCGCGAAAGCTGGCAGTGTGCGCGTCACGACAGCTCGTCTTTTCAATTTCAATAATCCCTCTCTTTCGCTGTTTCTCTCTTTTTCTCTCTTTTTACCTTCGTTGCATTCGAATCGCGCCGAGGAATTCTCCTCTGAAATACGATTGCCCGTGACCCGACGTAACAACCGTTTTCCTATTTTATTCTCCGTTTGCGTTTACACAGCATTGCAAAGCACGAACGACCGCAATTTGAACGAATAGTCTCTTAAGATCTTCTTTTCAGACGATTTTCACGGAACATCGAACGTCGAGAGGAAAGTTACCGATTTCGTGCGTTCTTTTGAAAGTTGTGTTACTCGTGTGGTAGTTTAATCGGCGTTCAACGTTGCGAATTGTACATGTCGCGGTGTTAAAACGCTTTTGTTCATCGTTGTGTTTATCTCGTATTCTCGACCAATTAGGAATTCGGATCGTCGATGAAACATCTTCCTTTTATAGAGAAGGAAGAGTGCATGTGCGTGTATGAAAGAACGTAGAGATCAGCCTGGTCTTAGGAAAGGTCAAGGTATTTACCGTCTAAGGAGATCCAAGATGACGCTATCGTTCATAGGTTTGATTTGAAAATTCTTGCGGCTTTATATTACGTCGGTCGATATGCAGAAACAGATGTGGATACTTTGTTTAATTAATTAATTAATGTTTCGAGGCTCTCTTCTAAAATACTAAACGAGAGTAAATGAAATAAAGCGAGAACTGTACCTGATACTATGATAATATAACTGGACGTAATAACGAAGGAGAAAATAAACGAAAAAGTGGCAGGAACACTAGATAGCAGTACGTGTATGTGTATAGCAGTAAACAGGAAGAGGAAATACGAGCGTAGATACACGTGTACTCGTAGAGTATTCGTTTAAAACACTGTCCGACATCTTTTAGCTCCGAACGTTGAAAAACTTTCTAACGTTCGATCAACGTCGATCTCGTACCAAGGACATATTAAGTTTTATATGTAAAAAAAAGAAGAAATTAGACGGAGTTATTGGTCACGAGAAAAGAGAAATAAATACAAGTGGAACGAATGAAATGAAATAAAAAGGAAAATAGGAGTAAAGAAGCGTCGATAAGCAGGAAGAGGGAAGACGAACGCGTGTGTATCGTATAAAGCGCGAAACAACTGGAATGTCATTAAACAAAATTAGTCTCGTCCGCGACGGAAGAAAATCAGAGGGAAGGGAGATCGACTCATGACTATGGCTATCACGATGGTTTTATCTCACGTGCATACTACGTTCGTGTCGATCGTCGCATGGTACGCGTGCGAGGATCCTATAACCCGATCTACTAAGCTTCCTGTTAATATCGTTCTTCTGTTTTCTAATTTAAAATTTATTTTATTACTTTATTTTCAGATTATCGTATTATTTTAATGGAAATTTCACTATGTTTTTTTTTTTTTTTTTTTTTTTTTTGAACGAAACTTGTACAGTGTCAACTACGATTAATAGTAATTTAACCCTTCAGCATCTAATCTTTCGTAATCCACGAGGGAGAATTATGTTTTTATTAATTATCGATAGGAGGAACAGGTTTTTTCGTACGATATTACGAGCAAGACTAAATGCATTAACATTTAAAACCTGTTTCGTCGAAGAGGATTGCACATGTAGCGCACGATGTTTTACTACGTTCGATAGTTTTCTCTTATTGCGATGCTTGATAGGATTTTCCCTCCGTTTCAGAGCGTACAGCCTTGAGGTTTGAGTCCTTTGTTCTTCGCGTAGAAATATAAATGTATTTCGTTTCCAACTTTCGACTAAAATTAAATACAAGCGATCGAGCTACTTGTCGATTTTAATAAAAGAAAAGAAGGAACAGAGCTCTTTAAACAACTTGCATATAAATCCGTCGTGTTCTTTGTTTTAAGCGTATTCTCGAGAGAAATGCGTAAAATATCGATAATCAAACTAGGTCGACACGCCAACTAGAAATATCCGACGATCGAACGGTATCTTTTTCTTTTTATTCGATTCCTCCGCTGTTATACGTATTGGCTCGGCAACTAAGTGATTGCGGATTTTATCATTGCCGCCTAATGACAAAAGCCGCAAGCATTTAGTTGCCAAGCCAATACGCGTAAACACGAATTCGTGCAACTTTCGTTAATTACACATGAAAAGATATGGCATTACGTCAGCGCGAGTGAAAATTTTACTATTCCACGTTTCACATCTCGAAGATTTCATCATCCTGTTATGAAAGCTCTTACGCTCATATTTATTTCATTCTAAAACTATTCACTCGCAGATATCTATTGAGAATCGTAATTAACAAAATTGATGTTAACAATAATTCAACGATAATACTTTTTTACCGTTACTCGCTGCGTGATTATCATACGACAGCACAGAATTTAGATAATTAACGAGATGGTTATGGTTATGAAAATGGAAAAAGTGGAAAATAAGATGAAAGGAGCACGAACATTAAAAAAATATCGTCTATGAAAATTTCGTAGAATGTTCGTAAAGGGTTAAATATACGTGTAAACAAGCACGAAAGCAAAGGGACACTTTGGCACTTTGCATCATCTTCTGAATCGGCCTATTTATAGTGACCCGCGATGACTAGCGATAAAGCAGCGACCCACGTAACGTTATTTTGATTGTGTCGTTAGTCAATGAACGAGACGCGACGTTCAATCCCTGTTACGTCCTATCGCGACGTGTTGTGTCATGTCGTGTCGCCCTGTCGTTTCTAATTACCCCAACAATCGTGCTCGACAGATTTTTCAAAGATAATTGCCGATGATTGTCTAATCTAACGTGACAAAGCAGCGCGTAGTAGAATGTTTTTTAAATAAATTTTATATCGCAGTTCGTGGAATTGCGAGATCAACGAAGGAACGTTTTTATAGAAACGTAGTTACATTTTCTTTGTTTATCCTGTGTTAAGGTATAGCGTGAAAATTTGGAACGTTACAAGAACGCGATCAAATTTTTAAAAGGATCTAATCTTCCCTGAAGATTATAAAACTCAAGCGAAACGTTAATAATTATTTAAATATCGTTAAAAGAAAGTTTGCTCGCAAATAGAGCCGTAACAGGTACGTTGATTCGCAACACGTCGAATTTCGAGCGTTTTGTCAGCTTTTAGTTCGCGCAAGACTTTAACGATAAGTTTGAAAAACTTTTTGTTCGATTTAGGAAAATGTATCGCGCAGATATAAAATGATCGTATTAAACACATGATTATGAAAATAGAGAGTTGCTTTCTGCTGTATGATCGTCTTAATGTAGTTGAAGAAACTATCCTACACGAATAGTGCTTTCATTCATAAATATACGCTTCACAACTGTAGGCAGATACTTGACGTAATCTAGTAATTACGAATGGAACATAAGTGATTTTGCAACGTACATTGCAGAGAAAAAAGCTCGTCATACCGATTAAAAATATTTATAGTTTTATAGTAATTAATTTTTCGATTCACACGAGTAATCTGTCGAACGTAAATACGATGAATGCAAAACGTGCAGTGAATTTTTATAAATTTTTGGATTTTTATGTTATCGAGAAGGAAGTGCGCCAACCTCAGTGAAATGATGTAAAAGTAAGGGGGAAATTATTGTGCGATAACAGATTTGAGAATCGAACGATTAGAAAAATTCGGAAATTTGAAAATCTAAACATAGAAACTCGAAGACTTGGGGACACGAGGATGTGTAAACGACTTGAAAATTTCGAAATGAAAAGTTATTCGGTTGGTCAGTTATTTTGTCATTAGATGGTAATGACAAAATCCGCAATCGCTTAGTTGCCAACTCAATATATTGACGCGACGTGGACTTTCAATGCAACGATTATTCGAATGAATACGCAAGTATAAGCAGATCTAGAACTTTAAAATTTAAAACTTTTGTATCCTTGTCGTGAAAATGCCCAAGTGATTTTCAGTAGAAAGTAAAAAACATTGCTAAAAAAAAATAATAATAATAAAAAATAAAAAATAAAAAAATAGATCCTATACTGGGATTAACGTAGCATAGTCAGAAATAGAAATAACTTGTTAGATCCAAAGATATCTACAATTTTAGAATTACTATTTCCCCTCCCCCCCTGCGATCTTCGTTGTAAATATGAAAACATTGAGATCTGTAAGACGCATTCATTGTAAAGCGTTTGTAGCTGACCCTGCTACGTAATCTTCCACTATTATAAAGGGGCGTCCCGTGCAGACTATCGTGAGCGGGCGTGTTAATGATAAAATAATGATACCGTCACAGCAGACACAGGACAATATAATCGTTACGGAAAGAAATTTTATTCAACGACCGCAAAGCAATTGTCAACGATCACGAGTTGCCTGTACGAATGATAATTTCGAGGATTCTAGGATGGATGGTTTCAGCATGCTACGCAACTTCGCGTAGATCCTTATTTTTCTCATATGATATTTTCTATACACAAGCACATGCTCTAAAGTGTAAAATAATATCTCTGAACGATAAAGGAAGTTTCAAATAAGGATAAATTTGTGAAACTTATGACGGTATAATAGAAGATAGCCTTGAAATTGCATAATCGCATAAAACAAACGTTACGATACCGATCCTTCAAAAACAAGCAAATTCGACGCGTGTAATTTAATCAGCACAGATGTACACCTCTATCTCTTATTAATATCGAAAAGAAAAGAATTAATTTTATATAAAATATATCTATACATACGAGAGACACGATTAAAAAGAACATTTGTCCAACGTTGTTTCAGGAAATTATTGAGCAGTGGAGAGGGGAATCTTCGAAGTGGAAAATAATTTAAAAAAAGAAAAAAAAAACAATCTCTCTTTGTAGATAGGAAAAATGTTCAATTTTTCTTTTAAAACCAATCCTTGCCTTAATAGACAACTAAATAGGATTACGTATAGGCGAAACGTTGAATCATATCATTAAATATGCACGTTTCGTGTGACCTCAGTGATTCAGACACACCGTTCAGAATACTAGTACCGGATACTAGTACCAAATACCGTATGACTCGAGTCAAATACCATATGGCACGGTTTGAATATCTATTTGATCCTCTTCTTTTCCGCCATTCGTGTTTCTTCATGTTTTTCGTGCATTCGTAAGGATAACACGAGATCGCAAATACGTAGGATCGACAAGAAGAACGTTCTGCGGCGTTTAATCGTCGAATGATAATCGTAAAAGAAATTCTGAAACGGTTTTTCCACAATGGAAACCGCTACCGCTACTCGAGAAATTTATTCACGCAGTATTATCTGTTTCGGGCACGTAGTTCGTATACCGTTGTACGATTTCGTTATCTAACCGTGTCGATGTATATATGTAATTCGTGTCATGCGATGCGTTTGCGCTGACAGTGACGTATTAATGATCGTTTAGCGCGTTTACCGTTGTCGACCAACTACAAATTGGTCAAAGTAGATTTAATTGGGAAAGGCAGCTTCGGTCGGTCTTTCAGTCTTCGAATTCGATTCGAATGGAATCACGATCGTTTCGTTGCACCAGCCAGACATTCAATAACATCTTTATCGAACTAAGCACAGAATATTTTGATAATCGGTCCAGAATAAACCAGAAATGTAAATATAGGAACCCCGAGTATACAAAGTTTTCGTGCTAAAGAAGAATGTAAACGGATAGCAACACAAATAATTCTCATTAAATCCAGATTTTCATTGACGGAAAAAATGTAATTTCTACCACTTAGAATTACATCGTTCTGTGAAATATATGTAGTATAATATATACAGAATGTCCCAATGTCGATGATGATATAACTTGGAGCTGGTGATCGTACGTGAGGAAGTAAGTCGAAAATATGGAATGTATTTTTTTCATTTGAGGCTTTGTTTTCGAGAAAATCGACTTTGAATTTCCTCCGAGTACGCATGCACTTGACCATTATCGTGGCTAAACGAATCACGATACAAACCATATGCCGTAGCTTTACGAGTAATAATAAACCGTGTAATTCTTAAGATTTACTATATTAATATAAACGTTGAAAATAAATACTAAAATAGTTCATTATATTAGATACAATCTATTATACCTATGTAAGTAGTATGTATATTTACCTAAGTATAGTAGTAGTGTAGTAGTATAGTAGTATAGTAGAGGTAAGTAGTATGTATATTTATTATCTACTATATTTACCATGAAATAAATTAAAGGAGAAATAGATAAAGAAATAGAGAAATAAAGAAATAGATAAAGGTAATTACCATTTCCGTGTGGTAGTTTATCTTGTGTAAAATATTATATTTTATATTAAATTATCTGCAATGCAAAGAATAATATGTTCAAGTATATTAAAATATTCATGTTTCAAAATCAGGACGTTGAACTGTTCCTGTTACCAACAAAGGACCATTATTGTTTAATATTAACGAAGCATGGTCGATTTTTATACGGATGATCGGACAATAACTGTTTCTTAAACTTAAATGTAGCTGCTTACTAATAGGAAAGATTTCTCAACTTCCAATGAGTCATTGTCCTTTGTATACAGTTTCTAATTTACTCAGGAAAATATAAATTTTATAAAAACTTGATTAGAAACGTGCATTTGCTATAATATTCATTATGCGTCATTGAATCATTGCTATTCACTAACGGTAAAAGATTGCATAATCCCATGCTGTATGTACACAAAACAACTATACGTATACTTTGCATCAAGATAAAAAATATTAAAACAACGTTTTAACAGCTCTACTTATTATAATAATTTTGTTTTCCAATTTAATTTGCATAAAAGCAAAATTTAAATAAAAAATATCCTAAATTATACTCAAAATGTTTTTCAAATATTGAAGTTCAAGATATTAACTACCGCGTTTGTTATCGCAGAATATTGATGCAAAGTGTTCATTAAAGTTCATGTTTCGATCCTTGTATCGTACATGTTATACTTTGTGTTATTAATGAGCCTTAATATTCAACGAGATCATTTTTAATACGTATTATATGTTACAGATCGCTATTCACGTAGAATTCTAATTTTTACTAAATATATATTTGCTAAACATTTTGTTTCTTTGTAATTTGAATTATGACAGCCGTGTATTTACGACGTATATGTAAATGCTTTCTGTGATAAGTACATCCATTTGTTTAGCGGTTAAAGTAAAAATAACGCACATATGTGAGGCTGGTAGCGAACGTTTTAAATCGCTTGGAATATTAGTTTAAAAATTTAGTTATACGATTCACTTTAAAAATTAATTCAGAGAATCTAATATTAAATTTAATAACTTTCATTATCATAATTTTATTATTTATTATATTTAAGAATATATTAAATCTAATAACTTTGCTAATTGCGATAAATGTAATAAGTTGAAAACGCGTTTCTCATCTAGTATGCATGAATGATTTAACCGTGATACGATACGGAAGAAGAGTTAACGCGCAGCTATAGCATTAACGGTGGCATTAACCTAAGCGCGGCGTGCGAAGAAATTACAAAGTTAAAGGCACGGTACTCTCTCTTCTTTCTATCTGGCAGTGGCTGGCACAGGCTCAGCGACACGGAGAAAGAGACAAGAACGAGACAAAAAGGAAACGTACCTGGCTGAGAACGGAGCTGCTCAGCTGAGACTTGACAAGAAGGGATTTAAACACCTCTCGTTCTACATTTCCACTTGTGGGAGAGCAGATCTTCTCGTAGACTTCTCTGTAGAACGCCGGTATGCAGCCTGGTTTGGTGCCGCGACGAGAACCAAAATAAAAGGACATCACTTCACGAGAAATCTCACTTTTCTTCAGAAAAATTAGCATTACGCAGAGACCGATACAAACGCGTTATTTACCAATTAGGAAAAACCCCAGAGATGTTAATGAGAATTATTATTGCGTAAACATGTATCAACTTTAGATAGCGAATGCAATAGCGTATATCGATGATCAATGTTTCGAAACTGGTTTCAATAAATTCGTCCAATTAAATTTTGCCTAACCGTTTCTTTAACGTATTCGTAATATCAATTCGTATTTTACCATGGAATTTGAGCGTTAATCGTGAATATTTTGTTGATATTCTAAAAATACATCCAACGTGTAATATTTGAAAGTGTGTTTACAACGCGATCGAATATAAATAATGAAACGTTTAATTCACAAACAGTGAGAAAAAAGTTGTACAAACAAAGCACAACGCGCAAATATGATGCTATTAAGAGAAGGAAAGAAGGGAAGAGAAAGAAAGATGGAGTTAGTAACGCTCGACAACGTTAAAAGGGATACACGTTGATCTTAAAAACCGGACGACCTCGGGAAGACCTTGTCAAAGGTGCGTACGGTACACGGGTTTATCATTTACCGAACGACAGATCGGTCGACGCCATATTGGATCACTTGTAGATCATCCGGTATCCTGCGAGATGGTTGCGCCGCGGCTTTTCGAAAATACAGTCACGTTTCACGAATTGTCTTTCGTACGATGTTTTATGAGCACTCGCGTTGCTTATTTTGATGGAATGACAATATGACCTGTCGGCGAGATACCAACGACAACACAAAAACACCAACAACATACGCCATTGCCGTGTGGCGCAAAACTGACGAGCTACCGCGATTTCTCCGGCAGGACCGTTCTTATTTCTCCCGCCGCGCATGCGCCCTCTCACACGTCCTACTTACACTAGCCGTTGTGTACGATTCGAGCGCGGCAAATTCGTAACTCTGAAGTTTTGCGTTCCAAAGAATTGTTTAATATTATATAATATTAAAAATCTATTATATATAAATGTTATATGTTATATGCATAAATTGTATTTATTATGCCATTATTATTACATTGTCGTATATAAATATTCAGTATATCGAATATGTACGTTTATATGTATAAATTGAAATTGTAAATTATCGAAATATGAAAAACTTGTGTAAAAACATCGTAAAACTCCATTTATTTCAGTGAAATTTTAGTCAGTGTCTAATTATATGAACACACTGTCCATTATACGAACAAAAAAATGTGAATTCTAGTTATACGAATTGCTTGTCCTCCGACAGTTTTATATAAGTAAAATAATATATTGTATATATTGACGTTTTGTTATTTTATTATACCTATCGGTTTATCTAAAATACTGTATAATATATGTTCTGTAAACTTTATAAAAAATATAAATTGGTTAAGTATAAAAGGCCGTGATTTATAAAAATTATTAATTGTCATCTAGCTCTCCTAAAGGAAATGGTTTTGGCAATGGTCTTTCAAGTTCTCTGATCTCTTTTCGAATTTCCTTCGATCTCTGCTTGTCCACAGATTCGATTAATCGTAATTTATGCGCTATTTCTTGTTGTATTGTAAGACGATATTTTTTCCCCATCCCAAGACATTCCATGTCGCTTAAAAACTCCATTCTTTCTTGAATTCCACGAACCACTAAAAAGATAAGAAAAGGTATATTAGAACAAGAACATAATATAGCTATTTATTTTAGTTATATACAATCATCGATGGGATCACTGGTATCAGGAAAGTGTGGTTCTCGTCTCGCTTTATGAAGAATCCTTGGACCACGAGGAGTTTCTGGCATGTCCTTTCCATACGCCATCATGCATGCTAAATGACGCTTTTGTTTTTCTGTATTACCTGAATGTTAATAATGAGAAGATAAATACACGTAAATTTAGATAAAAATCTATTACAAAACTTGGTCTCAAATCAGGAAGTTATTAACATCTAATCTTATTTGATGCAAATAATTATTTTATTATTAAAATAACTATTTGTACAGTCCAACCATTATGTAAAAGACCGATATAAACTTACGTAAAGGAGACGTTCTTCTATATTGTTCCCTCTCATACGCGCCGCTTTTAATAATCGTATCTTGCGATCGTTTCTTCCAAACGGTAGGCATTAAAACCTACATAGACAGATTTTATTAATTTCATTTTCTTGTTGCCCGTTAATCTTATTAATTCTACCTGATATCCTAAATTATGCTTATTCGATCCTGTTTCCGATCTTTCCGCGGCAGCTGGCAAGCATTCACCTTTGTTCATCGCTTCTTCGATAGATTTTCTTTTCATCATACTCACTTTGGATTCTTCCATTAGAACTAAGATCACAGATTTATCAAAATGTTCATTTCGACAAGAAAAGTAACGTAAATCAATATTAAGTACTTTATAAGAGCTGAATTAAACCTATTAGTGTGTTCTTGCGAAGACATTAATGATTCCATTAAGCAATAAGAAAATATTTAATGGGTTCCTGTTCGTTGCAACACTGTCGTAGTTTTAATTCGATATAAATACAAGAAAAATGAAATACGAAAATTATTTTAAGTAAGGAGTTTAAAATCTGTTCGATTAAATTTTCGGTGAATTTGCTTACGTTTGATCAAATTCTTCGTTTCCTCGCTGTATTTTGCTCTCGGTGGGTGATGAAACGCACCCACCCCCATCTCCACTCTCTGATATTTCCGATCCATTTTTTTAACCTCCTGGAAAGATCGTATATCGATGCTATCAGCACGTTAACATAGTTTAAAAGCTACGAACGAACTGTCACAATTCGTGTTACGTTCAAAAGACAACCACGATACGAGTATGGAGGGTCGCGTCCGTGTCGCGTTTCTATGACTACTTTGAAAATGATTCAATCTCGATCGAACCAACTTTCGAACTGTGATTAAAACCTCCCCGTTGACAATAAAACAATCATATGGCATTCAACGTAGTAATGGAATATAAACGATTTCAACGAAATTGAAGCATTTATGGATATTTTAAAACAATCATATTGCCTTTCGATAATAGAAATTGTACCGTATGCAACGCAAAGAGATTTATCGAAGTTAAAATACTATACAGGACAAAACAAAAGTTAAGGCACAATAATTTGTTAAAATACGATTGTTTCAAAATATCGGTGAAAATAATGTATTTTAAGGAAAACTGACTAAATAATAAACAAATTCCTTATAAAATATAGATGAAATAAAATATAAATTGTATAATATAACATAATATATATAAATGTATAAAATAAAATGCAGATGCCCAACTAATTGTACTTGGGTAAAAAATAAACATCCTCCACATCTAACATCAATTTATCTATTTTGTATGAAACGCAATATATATGTATATATTAATATCTATTTGCGCAGAACACCCACATAACCATTAAATCAATAATAAATCATACCACAAACCCTAATAAACCATAAAACCCATATAACCCATTTAAAACACTTTCAATTTTAATCGCGAATCGATAAAACTGAAAACAAGCTTTCGAATAACTCAGATCTATCGGGTCGAGAATTAATCATTTTGCGGAACTAGCAATCAATGATCAATTGAGAACGGATGCATCTTGAAGGATGCGGCAGTGGATTGGTATGTGGTGCGCATGTCGTTTAATCTACCGCTAGGGGTTACGTTTCAACCCCTTGGACGAGGTAAAGTCGCGCTTTGTGCGTCGAACGCACACAGACGGGCATCCCTCTGAATTATCGTTCGCTCTCGATAGCTTCTTAAAGAGGCTACCAAAACTGGAGCAACATATTCTCATGGCAAGTTCTCTATTCTTCGTGTGATTCCATTTCATTTGACAATCGCATCTTTCGCTTTCGTCCAGGCGAGAGACAGTGAAAGTTATCGATTTTCATTGTGAACTACGTTTCGGCGATATTCCGTGCTCCTTTTTCCGCGAGGTGAGTAACGACATATCGCGTCACGCGCTTTCCATTCGAAAGCGACGAATCTTCAACCTGGAGCGCGACTGCATTCTCGATCGAGCCTCGCACTTCCTCTTTCTGTTTCTTCTTTGTTTTTTATTATCATGGTATTATTGTTATGGCTGTATGTATACCGCGAACACCATGGTACGTGATAGTTACCTTGTTTGTAATCTCAGAGAGTTGCGCTTTTCTATTTAGAATATTAATTCAAAGGACTGCTGCGATCATCGTAGCGAACTTTTATATTTTGTATGATAGTCGATATATTTGATGCTCCGCTTGATAATTGGAGACTTTGGCGAATTCTTCATCACACGGTACAGAAATCGGTATACAAATGTTGAACGATGTTTCTATTGTTATTTTCCTTCGTCGATGTTTGCATCTGATAAAGATTGAAAGATTTTCAGTGATAGAAGGCAGCTTCGATATTTAGATTGTATTTATTGGAAGAGAAAGAAAGGTATAGATTTCACAATCAAAAGTACACAAATTTATTACTACGAATATTAGTTGACTATGAATTGATGGCATGTTCCAAGTAATGATTTCATTGTAATTGATTGTGTGTTGATTTCTTTGAATGTACTCAAATTTGTGGAAAGTGGAGCTGTCTCTTTGTCACAGGACCCGCTTCAATCGTTGGATGTAAATTTGTATTATTTCTATATGTTTTCAGGAATAATAATTGTACAGCGTTCTGTTGAAAAGAATAGGCAAAATGAAGGTGGGACTGTTGAAGAATTTCGTGCATTATTTTAACCTGGAAGAAGGTACAGTGTTAATAGCAGTATTTCAATTGGTAAATATGATCTGTCATTTAATTATTACCACGGTATAAGAAACACATAAGAAATTAGCATGCATTAAATTATATTAAATTACTTCATTTTTTAACACAGCTTATATCAGGATTCAATATGGCATTTTTCGTATTGGCATTAATACACACGATGGGAATTCAAGAAATGGTGGTAAGGGACACAGAGGATGCTCTAGAAAGAGAGGCCTTAGAAGATATATCGTCTAATCATCTAAATACTAAGAAAATGGATATGGCGCACCATAATGCAACTGGTGCTTACGATATAATCTTACAAATATTTTATATTCTATTACTTTCGCCTAATTATTCATTTAACTGTTTATCTCTAGTATTCGTTCGTTATACAGCAATTTTAAAAATCTTTTACACGTGTTTAGAAACGGTGTACTCGATATACTGCGGTCTGGTGATCACAGTGATACATTTTATTTCCACTGTCCTGCTGTTGTACGGTGTGCTGGCGGTAATTACAGTTTACGTAGTCATTCTCGAGAATAATTTCGTGGTAAGACAAGTTGTTTCTTTCGGTAGAACAATCGCCACTTCATGGCGCCCTGGTTGGTGGTCATGATGACGATAATATCGGCGTTGACAATTTCTGTGTTCGTGGTAGAACAAGGCTGCCCGTTTATTGCTACGCTCGGAGGCAACGCTGATATTTGTGAACGTAAGTTGATAAACGAACGAAGCAAGCAAATTATTATAACAAATACTAAATTGTTATATCGGTGCGTATAAAACCCTTAAAATAACTTCTACATAATTGTACGTAATCTTTCTACCGATTACCTAATCTCAATATTTTGTGTTCGTATGAACTGTCAACTTTAGGTTATAAAATTATTCGAGTGCTGCTCTTATACTTTTGGAATACTTATGTATTTATATACTATTCTGGAATAATTGATCTAAATATCTAACGAAATATCTATCTAAATGATAACGAAATATTCCACAAGTGCAAGATTGGATATATAAGAATTATATATGAACAATACGGTGAAATTTTATTTTATTATTTCCTATAGACTTTAAGACATGCATTCACTTGTTAATTTCAAACTTTTGAAAGACGAAATTTCATATGCACCAATTTAGTATATTCGTGATATATCTATCATCGATCAAACATTTCTACCATTTCGCAAATTTCTGATTTATATCGTTATTGAAAGTTGTTTTTTTCTTTTTCCAGGTATAATCGTTTTACTCGTTGCGATCAGTAATTCTTACGTGTGGCTCGTCGTGTACAGCGCTTATAAGAGTCTCGAGACTAAGAAAGGACTGACCCACGTTCTTCATGGCGTTAAGAAAAAGCCAGTAGTTCCAGTCGTGAAAAAATCGAAAGCCGTTAAGGCAGACGCGAATAAACCTTTCGAGGTTTAAAGATTACTAAACAAAGATATAGAGATAGCGACAGAAAGTCGGATTTATTCGTTACAATGAATGAGAAAGGTTGCGTTCGATGGTAAGAGCTCTCGTTATCGGGAAGTACCTTTCAAATGACAGTGTTTCTTAAACAAATTTTAAGATCACCCTCGGTCTGCCAACAAGGCCTACGGATTCAATCTTGTCATGTGAAATGTTGTAATCCAGTCAAATGTCAACGTGTTCCGTTTTTGACGATAATTGAACAAAAGCAAGGAAAGACAAATGAGAAAGGTACGGTAAATTTATGTTAGAAAAACACTGTGCATCTTATTTCTATACATAACACGATGGAGACGTTCCATTTTACAAAAGCTTAAAATAAATCTGCAGTACAAAAAGCCTGCTTCGTATTATTATACGTGTTATTGTTCATATATTATGATTAATTGTTGAGCTTCGCGTTGTTTTTTAATGATATCTTGAAATTTCAAACAACGCACAGAGATGAATAATTACAATATTCCTAATGTAAATCTAAACTGCATATCGAAATGCGATGACGCATATATCGTAATATAATATATATATATTATATATATATATATATTTTTTTTTTTAATTTCAAACCCGATATCATGACAAATTGTAAAATATTTTTAATTCAACAACGACTCTAGGTTAAAAAGCTTTGGTTTAGCAACGTGTATTCTCTTTCTGTAAGACTGAATTTTAATTACTAGTGTTGCGTAAGACTTTTCATCAAATTTCGCATAATATATACATATATGTATATATACGTATATATATATATTACAAAACAAAAAAAAAAAAGAAATAAAATACATGCTTGCAACTGATCAATATTATTATATTTTATTATAAACAAATACAGCGTTTCGTCTCATGATCATTTTTATTTTATATTCGATCCCAACTTCTTTGTGACACTACAAACTTCATATTTTGTGGTAATATTTCAATAATAATAACTAAATGTAGTTATTTCCTGTGTATATGTATATTAAATGTATGAAACGATAAAAATAAAAATAAAGGTTATAAAACTCGATTACGTTATACACGTCTCATTTTTTTAGTTGGTTAATTATCGAATTCGATCAATAAGTAGCCAAATTTCATAGTTTTACATTAATTCGTCAACATTTATGATACAAAATACGGAAAATACGGAATATATTTGAACATCGTATATTTTCTGTTACATTAAATGAGACATCTGTAATTTTATAAAATAAATATAAAAAAATACGTATGATTTAATTGCTGAGCATAATGAATAAAAAATTGTTGAATTACTTTCTGAATGATATTCCTTATATATTTGCATCAGCGTTAGTTAAAAGATTGTTTAATTTATGTGTAAGAAAATTACTTTTTACACTGACACATTAAGCAAAACTCATAAACATTGAGTTCTTCTCTTTGCATGTAACATCTAAGAACGTATAGTTCCATAAGTAAACATCTCAGAAATAGGCCTTCTAGCGCTCCTTAAAGTTCTTTTTATATTATATAGCACAATTCTGCACAGTGGATATAACACCAACAAATAATAGTACTTTTCATTTGGTCCTCTACCATATAATACGACTTCAAATAACAACACAGTACTCACGTTCCATATAAACTATTCCATGTGATCTCATCCAATGAATACTGAAAACATAATGTTAAAGATATATATTTTTATTTAATCACTTCATAATTAGTATATACTAATCAGTGTATAGTTTACCTCTTCCTTATTTTCCAATCACATTTTGTCATCTGTTAATTCAAGGAACTGTGCATAAAAATCTTTCGTACATTCACCTTTATTGTTAAACACAAATTTATAATAACTACCATCTGCGCATATTACTGTAACAACAAAAAAACCATTGTTATGTAAGAAATCATTACCATGCTATATATGTACATTTCTGAATATATTACTTTATAATACTGACCTATAATACTATTGTTATCAGTTCCAAATGCACACATACATTGTGGACCACCTGGAACTTGAAATTTACAAAAGCTCCAGCTGGAACTAAAGTATTTTGGCAGGAAAGTAGCAGATGCTAAACTAGATTGACGATTTAATTTTTGATCTTCTACAGCAAAAACGTGTACAGTTCCATGATCACTTGCTACACATAACCAAGTTGAATCGTGGTTGAAATTAATGCTATAATAATATAAATTTGAATGGTTAATATTTCCTTAATAATATATAACTGTTTATAAAATATTTCGTTTTAATTACCAGTAAATATTTGCATGATTAGCTCCCCTTCTTAACTCGTTAATCATATTTCCAGTCTGTGTTTCGAATACTCTTATTAAGGTTCCCTTTTCTGAAGCTGTAGCTAGTCTAGTACCTTGTAAGTTTAAAGCTATACATGATAAAGGTGTTTCATGCGCTTCGATATTTAATGGTTGCTTCTCTGTATTAGCCAAATCTATCACTGTAATAGTGAAAGCAAGTTATTTTATAAATTTAAAGAATGTAGAAGACCAAAATTTCTTGCTTAAAATTTACCTTGAACGTGTCCATTTTTTCTACCAGGGAAAGCAAGCAAGGAATTACTACTATTTGGACATAAGACACATAGACCTCTGGGATTTGGATTAGTCTCAAACACGTGAAGTTGCTGAGGATTTTGCGTAAATGTATATACTTTTATAACTCCTTCTAAAATTACTACTATCCTATCTCTTCTTAATTTAACACCCCTTACAGGAGCATTGAACTCTAAAGTAATTGCTGGTGATTTTTTAAGGTCATCCCATATCATAACTGCAAGTTGTATATAAAATAAATCACAAATAATCCGCTTTATTTATTTCAAGATAGAGAAAATATATAAAATATGTTACCTTTATTTGTTGGATACATAGGTTTTGTTCCACTACCAACTAATGCCAAATAGTTACATCTAAATAGCATTTCCACATAACCAAGGCCTCCATCACTGAAATGACGTACTTTTTCTTTTAAAGGATCACAATTATATACTCTGAAGCCATTTTCCATACCACAAGCGAAACATCCTACAAATGGAAAGATTATACGAACAATTAAGATATTCTTATCTATTCTCTTACATTACACAGTTACATTACACAGTCTTTTCCCTTTAAAATCACAATGTGGTATGTATATATATATTCCTTATTTGACACATAGAACACTAAGAAGATAAACCACCACAGTTGAATGATTATCATGGAACTCTTTATGGAATAATATCACATCGTACGATTATACGATATATGTAAAAGAGTAAGAAACATATAAGAGAGATAGAAATGAAATATAAAAATAGATTTTCTAATAATTCAAATAAAACCAATGAGTTTTAAAACAATTCATTATAAACAATTAAAAGGAAATTCTAATAATATACTTGAAAAAGAAATTTAAATAATTAAAACATAATGAATCATACGAATGACTTATAAATAACTTTATAAAATATGTTCAATGCAAAGTTATTATTAAAAATTTGGAATAATTGTACACGAATGAGGTTAAAAAGAAGAAAGTGATAACAAATTCTTTCATTTTAGCCATTTTAAGCAAACAGAGTTCGATGGAAACATATTTTTTCAGGTTAAATTGATATTAATCGTATAGAAAGGTGAAATTATGATAAATTTATTCGACAGGTGTTAGATGCAAAGGTTAGAAGTAAAAAAATAAATTTGACAGTACATGACTGGACTGTCAAATGTAGCACACTCGGTCACGTACCTTGATCCTGATTGAAACCAGCGTAAAGCAAACCGTTCCCGTGAGGATTCCCTGTGGTTAGGTTCATTGTAAATCACTTTTTTAATCGCAACATTCGTTCAAACGATCATTACCCGTGGAATTCTATCACATCTTCGCCGGCAAGCACATGAGATACTTTTTGTAACTACGAAGTTCCGTCACCATCATAGAATCTCTACGCATGCGTATTCATTTGTATTAATCAGCTGATACGTGCTTGAGCCGAATCGTAGTTTACAACTTGTAACTATACAAGATATTATATTCGATCACATTAAGTGTTACAATATTATTTAGACGATATTTAATTTGTATAAGTAATTTTGTGTAATGAATGATCGAATAGTGACTGAATTATAAAAAATAAGAAGACGATTCATTTGTGTATATATATTTTGCATATGAAGCTTTTTTTAACATTGCCAGCATTTAGTTAGGTTATATCATGAAGCGTTTTTCTCGAAATCTTTTGATATTAAGGAACTTGCATAGTTGTACTACATTATTTCGAGAAGTACCAAAAAATTTAAAAGGGAAGAAGCATAGCTCGCAATTATGGCTTGTAAGACAGTTAAAAGATCCTTACGTGGAGAAGGCTCAAAAAGAAAACTATAGATGTAGAAGTGCATACAAACTGTTAGAAATCAATGATAAATTTAAAATATTGCAGCCAGGTCATATCGTAATTGATTGTGGAGCTGCTCCTGGCAGTTGGACACAAGTTGCTATTAAAGCAACAAATGCAAATGCTAAGGAAGATGGTGATGTTGGAACTGTTTTTGGAATAGACAAGCAACCTATATATCCGATCGAAGGAGCAACATTATTGAGTGGCATGGACTTTACCGACCCAGCATCTCAAAATCTACTTCTAAAACATTTAAATGGTAAAAAACCTAATGTAGTTTTATCAGATATGGCACCAAATGCGTCTGGCATAAGAGACTTAGATCATGAAATCATAATACAACTTGCATATACTGTTTTGAAATTTGCTTTACAAATTAGCGAAAGAAATGGATCATTTGTCTGTAAAATATGGGACGGTGGAAAGTCTCAACAATTTGAGAAAGATTTGTTAAAATTTTATAAATATGTAAAATCCGTAAGACCAAATGCAACGAGAGACGAGTCTACAGAGAAGTTTTTGGTAGCTAGGGAATTCAAAGGAATAAAAAGTACATCCAGTAATACAACGTAACATGCAGTTTCTTTAACAATTAAGTTATGTACAATAAAAAATGCTTAATGAATAAAATGATTTGTAACATAATCGCTTATCATGCCTGGAAGGTTGTAAATAATAACAAAGCATGATATTTTGGTACAGGACCAACATCGAGTGATTTTTATAAGTTGTTCCATTCTGCGATCTAACGGCTCCTACACGACACGACACGACAATGTGTAATATACATCGATATATTTAGCTATAAATAATACAATAATATTTTTATACAGTTACAATTAATACACATTTAAAACGCCGATGACGCTTCTTAATTATGCATTGTATATACAATTTCTCTTAATAAAATTAATATGTACACGAACCAACATTCAAATAGATGAGAAAGAGAGATTACACACCACATCGAAGCATACGTAGAGCAGTAAAAAAGATTTACTGGCCGCGATGTCAGATTCGTAACTTTCGTTTCGTACCTACGTGATAATCACACGTAATTAGATATAATTTCGTTTCGTCGAAAATTCGAATGCTAATCTGATGGATTCTGATACTGATAATAAGAATTTTTCTTTCCGTAATTGCATGCATTCTACCGCGTATTCTTGTACCAAAAAGTTATCGTACGTGTAAAAAGTGGAAAAGAATTATCGCAATAACGGTCGTAAAGCTAAACGACGAGGTGATTCCGATTCATACTGTTCCGAGCATTATCTTCGGAGCGCTGCGCTTGCATAGAACAACGATCAAATCGCATACCGAAAACATTCATACTACATAGATACGTATTTTCGCTATACAATGTAGGTGTAAGCTTCGACTCAATTACACTGGAGAGACATAGAGTGTTGCGATTTTTGCAGATGCAAGTGTTCATTGTTCATTGTAGAATTTAATATGATGATTTCCTTCAGTTATGGTCAATCACATCTTGATGAAAATTAAATAAGTATCAGTACATTCGATCTTGGTTCATACGTGCAGTTGCAATTTGGAATTTAAAAATTAAATTAAAAGAAAATAACAAATATTTAAGTTTCTTAAGTGAAACGAATTTTTTACTTATTTATTAATATTCTTATAGGAAAATGTCACATTACTAGTAGATACGTTTTCATAATGAAACTGTCACTAATTTATACATAAAGTAATTTTAATTAATTTTTTTCAATTGTAATATCCTAAAAGAAATAATCCTGCGTATACTCCTGAACTAAACAAATTCTAAAAAGATTTGTATCAAAATAAGATCGAGACTCGTTTTTTTTTTTTTACATCATAATATCTCTTTACGTTCTATATCAAAATTCATCTCTTTTCTCTCTCTCTCTCTCTCTCTCTCTCTCTCTCTCTCTCTTTCTCTCTCTCTCTTTCTCTCTGCCTTTTTTTAATCCACGTATAAAAAGAAAAAAGAAAAAAACAAATTTCAAGAAAGAAAGTACGATCGCAACAGTTTATGTTTCTCCGTACAAGAGCAGACACGATGACGCACACGGTGAAGCTGTATGGACAATACTTGGTCGCTGCCGGGCAGATTAACGCGCACCTCTTTCGAGAGATTTATTCGTGACAGAGGGATTCATGATTTCTCTGTTCTATAAATGTTCTATAAATAAAGCAAATACCGCTAAAATCAGTCTGATTCGATATACCGGGGTCACAAGCATGTTCTCCGTGAGTTGGTGAACTCAGATTCCGGTGCATATACATATACATAGTACACGGGTATTTTCGAAGATGATCTTCTCATGATTCGATAGGAAATGTCGTAATTTGTAATTATACGAGTATAGAAATGCGCGTTCTCACTATGTCATATTATTATTACAAGCACGCGTCCATATATGAATTTCAGTATTATGAAAACGTGGTATTGATTCTCGTGGTTTGATTGATTCTTTGCGAAGATCCATAGATCCTATTTAACCCTTCTGTGTCATTCTTTATAAAACTTCTTCTTGTTTTTTATATTTTGATACTAATACTATATATTACATCCATGCACGTGCGACTTAATTTAATAGAAACATATCAGCGCAGATGTGTTGTTGACGATGAAACTGAAATTATAGTCAAAAATTAAAAACATATTTTAAAAATAAGCTACTATAATAAATTAGTTGGGGTAAAACGTCGAATATGTCTCAGACCACAAAGAGTCGATCTCAGCTCAAAGAGTTGAACTCAAAAAGGAAAAGTGGTCAGAAGACCATCTTCTTTAAAACTCGTTAACGTGACGATGATAAGAGAAATAATTAATCGATTCAATCGAGACAAATTAATTAATCGACCTTGCGTTTTTCGTATAAGGAATAAATAAGAAACGATAAGAAACAGGTGACAAATAAAATACTGAAGAATAATTTTACGTGCAATATTCGGCGACAAGAGAATAGCGTCTTAAGGTAAATCCAGCAATTTGCTTTCGTACAGTCGAATTATGAATTACGATAACGTTACATATATAGCGTTACTACGTGTAGTTTATACGCAATGTCGTACGCACGTGCCGGCATTTAGGTTCACGAACTCACGAAGAAGATGCTTGTGACCCCGGTAGTAGGGTCAGGTATCATCAATCGTAGTTCCTCCACGAGAGGAAGTTGAGTTAAAGGAAAAGAAACAGATCTAATAAACGGAGAACAATACTACAATTGAACAGTCCTCCGAGTACTGTTGGCCAGTTCTAGTTCTATCTCAGGTGCTATCGAATTCGGTGACATCGTTGTCGTCGATGAAAGAAGAATTAACATCGGTGACACTTCGGTCGAGTTCAAGAGTTGCGACTCTTCGCCCCATAATTCTTGATCGTCGCTAGCGTTCGTTGCTCTTACGTTGGATGTATTCAACGGCGTGGAGAGATCGATCGGGATTTTATAGTCGATCACGCCGGAGAAATTCGTGTCGTTCGTATCGTCTACGAACTCCGCTACGGGAACTATCGTGTCGAGCGTAGACGTGGTATTCTGATCGTCTTCCTCGTTTTCCGAAGGCTCGTCAGAAATAGTGGTGTTCCCAGGGGTGACACTGGGTTCGTTCTCCTCTTCCTCTTCCTCTTCCTCCTCCTCGTTTCCTTCGCTGGTGTTCAGCGTCTGATACAACATAAATACAGATCGGTAAAATTTTAATTCGACCAAGTATTGGATAAAGTTACTTTGACTGTTATGGTTCGTTATTCGAAGCTTGGAATAGTAGTGGCTTGGATCAGGTTTTTTGGAGCAAGGACAACCCTAGCAAGGATGTTCATCAAAGAACAGAGGATATTCAAAGTATTTAAGTTTCAACTATAATTATAACTTCGTTTGAATGTTTTGAACAACCCGCAAGTGCGATATAATCGACACAGAATTTTTAACTATCGTACTTGTTATTATACGTCGATGATCATATTACGAACGAACAAGTAAGATTTTTTCAACGAAAATGAGTCTAATACGGTCTCATCTAGCTCGTACTTTACTAAAATTCTAGCGAAACACGAACGACATTGTTTGTGCTCATTTCGATTGAAAGAACTCGATTCATTTATAGATACCACTCTTACGAGTAAAAAAGCCCCTTCGTTTTATTACCTCCTTCGGTTCTTCTACGTCTTCCATGTCTTCTACGTTCTTCATTTCTATTACGTCCTTCGCTTCTTTTACGCTCTTCACTTCTATTACGTCCTTCGCTTCTTTTACGCTCTTCACTTCTATTACGTCCGTCGCTTCTTCTACGTTCTTCGTTTCTATCGAATCCTTTGCTTTTTCTACGTTCTTCGCTCCTTCTACCTCCTTCGCTTCCTCCACTTCCTCTTCTATCTCCTCTACTTGCACATCCTCTCTCGAAGGAACCACGATCGGTATGTTTATCGAGTGGTCTCCTCTGGTTTCCTCGTGGTCTACCGGAACCGATTTGGTGTCCGTGTCGGAAAACAACGGGATGTTCAACTGCAGCGGGCCACTGGACTTTTTTTTATTATTAGACGACGCTTCGGAACCACTAGCTTGGTTACTATATCTGTTGTTCAATTGTTGCAAAAGGAAACCGATATGAGCTTGAGGATTGATGATCACTCTTTTCACGCATCTGCCCATCGTGTCTGCTCGATATCCATCAGGACAAGCTGGTAGTTCAGGAGCGATGAATACGCTCTTAGGCGTGATTCGTTTAAGAAAACTGGCGGAATCCAAGCTAGAGTGTCCCCCTGTTTGCGAGCCCAGAAGGAGCCAAGCTTGCCAGGCTAGATCGCTCGGCGAGCCAAGATTCTGTGACCTCGATTCACCGGAACTTCTCGATAACGTAGGTAACGACGATGGAGATGAGTCTGTTAGCCTCTTCGTGGACATTGGTTCGCAATACCTAATGAGGCCGGATAAAATGACGATGGCGAGCAGCATCCTCCAACAGGGATGCCTTTGACGCTGGTTTATCACGAGCATATTCGTTTCTGTCGACGAGGTTCCTTGCCGGATTCGTTCGAGGTATCTTGAAGATTCTCGTCTGAAACCTGCTCGTCACCTTCCCCTCGAACCTTGACACACCGGAATCGTCTGCAAATAAGAAATTGAAAATTACGTAACAGAGAAAACGGCAAATTGTAACTTTAGACGATATTATACGTACGTTCGTATAAAAGAAGAAATAAATTTTCCGAAACACAATACATCGAGTTAGGTTTAAAATTCTACGAGCAATTAGAACGAAGCAAGAAATTACGTAGGTATATCGTGTCACAAGGTTTGCATTCAACTTCAGTTGTCAGAGCTTTCTCTCGAGCATTGAATCATCTTCAGCCTCTATGTTAGCCTACTTTTCAACCTTAATAGACACCGTTCGTTCAAATGGCATCTATATACGTTTCGGAGACTTATTTAACGAATTACAAGGTACGAGGTTCTGCTTGGAATTCTAACGAACGGTCTTTAATTGACACCAGATTTTATTCTACGGTAATAAATCTTGGAATATCTAAAAAAACCGATACAGATTTTCTCTCAAATTTCTTTCAAGCGTTCGTACGAAGTTCGCGATACGAGTAAATCTAATACGAGATAAGAGTCCACCGATTCTCTCTACTATCTATAATTTTCCACGTTTAGATAAGTGGATTTAACAGGTAGAAGTTCGTTCAATCGGATACTAATTAAAATCTCGTTCGAACGAATGAAATTTATAGAAAGAAAGTTACGGCGTGTGCCATAAGGAAAAGTGAATTACGCTGTTTCCAAGATTTTATTAGAAACCTGTTCCCTGAAAATTTATGTTTAAGATTAACAAGTGGCCTGTGATTTATGGACAATAATGCACGTACATACGTATATCGATATTTCACTGCTGCCTATACACATGTATACGTTATAATACGTGTCTATACTTGTAGCGAAAGGGTTAATCAGAATGTACTTTCCTCAACGTAGACTCCGCTGATCAAGTTGATATTCGGTGGCGATCGTTAATTTCATCGAACTCTGCGATTCGATCTGGAATAGAGAGAGAGAGAGAGAGCGGATCACGGCAGATGCGGATCGGCTCCGATCTCGAAACGAAACACCGAAAGGAAAGGGTAATTCCATTAGAGTTATTTGTACACGGTGACTGGGTGGATCGATGACTCGTCAGTTTTAAAAGGTATTGCATGCCTGTAGCAGTCTTCGTCTGGTATATGCGATAGAAACTGCAGTCCGCTTGCAACGGGGAAAAGTGAATGCACGCCGATCTGTTTTTACCGTTATGCAGCCACGCCACGATTATGTCTACGCCGTGAATAGGCCGTACAAACACGAGATTCGGATTCACGAACGTGTCAGGCATCCTCGATACCTTGAACAGCGAACAAGAGGAGGAACGTGGGATGGCGCCGTTGGATTGCGTGATCGAAATAAAATTCCATGCCACGGATGATCGATCAATTTCTTCCCCCTTCTCCTCCAACTTGTTTTTGTGTTCTATTACTTTCGTTTTCGTTGTTCTATCGAGTGAAACTATCGATCTCGAGGCACGATAGAAACTGCGTTTGCCGCTGTACGCGGTTAAAAGTCCTCGATACGTGCAACGTGTTCATGGGAAAAAGATATCAAAGCGGAGAAACAACGTTTCGCGATTCCAACGAAATGCTACAATGGATATTCCTGTTGCGTACTTTCCTTCTTCTTATTCTATCGAGTTAAATATCGATCTCGAGGTATGATAAAGGCAACGTCGATACGTGCGGTTGTTGGACGCGTTCTAGAGACACGAGAACGAGGAGAAAGATATCAAAATGCAGAAACGATACAGCTGTTACGAATCTCACGATCGAAACGAAATGTTATAGTTGTACTTTCATTTTCGTTAGTCCACTCGATTCTATCGATGTTAGGATGTGATCGAGATGACATTTTGCTGATTGTTTCACACGTTGGAAAAGTATCGTAGTATTGCAGAGATTAAAATTGTTTCAACTATCTTACTTGTAATAAAACGTTTTGACCACTGGCGTTTAGTTTTGGTATCTTGTTACGCGCGAACTTAAGAAAATACTTTGCTTCGTTATCGACCATGGAGAATAAAATGACAAACGTCAACGTTCTTACGAAACAATTACTTCGTGGCACCGGTAAAAACCTTTTTATGCAAATATTCGTATTGGTTTTTAATATTCTTTCGGCTGTCATATCGATAACGCGTACAAGATATCCTTGATCTTTATAGACACGATGATATCATATCGAGTACACCATTTGTTCTGCAACGTGTCAACCGATTGTACGACGATTTCCAGGAAAAGTGTCTGAATTATTATGCGTCTGAGAAATGGGGAATAATTTTCCAATGGTTGAATTCTCCGACAATAAGTACGAATGATAAGAACATCGCACGATGAAAAATCTATAATTAACACTTTGCATCGTTACGTTACGATCTCCTACGATTCGTATATACACGTGTACGTTCTCCTGTCTTATGACCTTTCTGCATAATGAAAGTTGCATTGAAACAAGGCGTTATAGCAAAGTCGAATCAAAGGTCAGATTACGCAAGGAACCTACATTTTCCCTTGTAATCCACGAATACGGTGACTTCGTTGCGAGATCTTCGAGGTTACGGTCCGTTGTTTACGCGGTGAAAACACTTATCGTCTATTCGATTTAATTTCGTTCCTCCGGATTCTTTGGATCGTCAAATTCGATTTGTATCGTAAAATACTTTGTCTTAATACTATTTTACCTAAAATGGTCTAGGGCCATTTCGCTTTCTCGTTTACGAGTCTCGAATATCCTGCTTCGCAGGGATATATCATCGATCGAGAGCTAACGATCTTCGACAAATAGAATCCGATAGAAAGCGAAACGTAAGTAGTCGTGTTTTTAATTCATGGCACTTTTCCCAAATGTCTTTCCCCTCGCCTTACTAAACGAAGAGATCCATCCAAGTTCTCGATCTTAATTCCTGTTCCCAAATCGCATCAATCCTGCTTTTAATTAAAGAGACACGTGACTCTCATTGTTATAGCAGAACTATCGAAATTGCAAGTTTATTATTTAGTACAGTTTATTTGAAATATTCTGCGATACCGTAGAATATTTCACGATATTATAGAATATTGCGAGATATTTTAGCCTGACTCGCGTTACTTTAGGATATTCCATGGATATTCTTTCGAAGGAACACGACTCGAATCGAGCACCAAGTTCGACAACTACGTAATTCCGTTCTTGCCCTGTGCCAACTCGTTTCAAGGGGTCGAAGTTCAGGTCGAAAGACAAATAAATAGACTAGGGAAGCGAGAACCGACAAGTCGAATACGAATGCTTGCAACGTGAGACATCGGTAACAATCGTTATCACGGTGACTCGGGGTAGCGACATAAAACAGTAGCGTCGATGATAAAACGAAGCTGAGAGCGCATAGGAATTCTTGTTCGAAGATACTCTCAAGTATGTTTCACATTCTTGCACACGGTTATCTAATGACGCGTGTGAACGAACTCTATTAAGGGCTATTAAGGGACTAAGTGCGCTATAACGATGAAAATTTCCTCTATTTAGTCCTGATCTGGTGACGCGCCAATTCTTTATTTTCGATAAACAAGTAGATTCTTCTTTCTTACTTTACGTCAATTATTATAACACCGATTAATGATGGACGAAAGCGAAGAGATTGAAGTTCCACCGAGTATCTCTCGGTCGAATTCCAAGCCACGTTCCCGTCGGATCAGGTTTTTGTAACTTCGAATGAGTCACGCGAAACCGAAAATAACGTCGTAAATTATGCGAACTCGCGTTCGATTTCCGCGTACTCAAACAAATCGGCTCGCAAACGATGATATTGTTCCAGACGATTGCGATTGTATAGTTTACGCGCGCGGTTTGTATATTTTGCAAAAAAGTCGCGTGACCTACGCATGCTCGGTGAAACGTTTACTCGTGCAACGTTATCGTCGAGAGAATGAAAACAGCTTTTTTTAAAAATACGAAGATTTCGCCGTTTGGCGTTTCGGCGGCCAGCCCATTCTTTCCATACAATAGCATTTTCCATTTCGACCTGACTCCTTGGCGAGATGAATTTTCTCGCATGAATTTCCCTCTGGCTCGTTCGTTGAATTCTAAACGATTTGTTTCGAAAAGGATTATCGAAAAGATTACGATATTTAGATAGAATTACTCACGCAGTTGTAAACGATTTACTCGGAAAAGAGTTATCAAAAATGTTCTAATATTTGGAATGTTAAATTGAAAGGATTCGATGCTTTAAGTATCTGTTTAACAAACAATTTTGTAGAACATGGACGTAAACTTTTACAGCTTGCCATGTCGATTACATTTCGTTTAAAAGTTTCTGTCTGAAAATATATTAACTAGCTTTTGTTTGAACAATCCGCCGAAAGTGTGTACGATATTTTTCCTATAGTATTTGTTGAAATGACTCATCTGATCCGTAATAGTAAGCGAGGATCCGCAACCTAAAATAACAAATTATTTATAGATTTGTTTTATGGACGTTTCGTATTTCATTCGGCATTATTTTTCTTTTTCGAATAATTTACAGATTTTCGAATTACTTTAAAGGTGTTTGCGTATTTGTAGGAGATTTAAGCGGTCAAGATTTAATACGAATTTACATAAACAATCGGCGATCTATTCGTACAAAGTTCTTTTCGCGCTTGCTTTTCTTACTTTGCTTTTTCTATCGTTCTTCTTTTCAGTCAATTATACAGACACAAAGGTATTCGAGGCCCTGTTTATAAGCGCAAAGACGACCATTTCCCCATTATTTCGACAAACGGTGCGGGGAAAAAAGGGCCGCGAATCGAGTAAGAAACTCGTAGGATGAACGCGTTCCCTCGTCGCGTGTTACACTTGGAAGCTTTACGATCAGAAGGGAGTATCCGGTCGGAAGGAGACAACTTTGCGCGATCGTCAGCCAGCGGAACCTTAGCGAACACGATGACTCGTGGAAATGGAAGATACTATAAATAAAGGAGAAGCCAGCCTCATAGGAATGAGCAGCACGATCAGATCCCACCGAGAAAAAAAAAAAAAACCAAGCATCGAAATTATCTTTTTTCCGTTTGAATAAAACCTCTGGTCAAATTACTTGAATTTAAGATCGTGTTTATACGAGTCATTGATAGTTACATCGGTTTCGCTCTTAATTAATTTCTGAATATTTCCAATACGCTGTACGCTGTTACAAAATTCTCGATCGCCAAGGATTAAGTTAACTCGAGTAATCCGAGCGTGGTTTCAGACTCATCGATACGCGTCTTTCGATTCCACGCTATGAACCTGTCGACCGCCTGCTTTGTTATCTTTTACCGCAAAGTACGCATACTCGGATTTTACGATGGATTGATTTAATATTCGCGAAACGAATGGACATCTCTTTTTGGTGCGCGTCGAGCGGTTGTTGCTTGGAGGTAAACGATCGTTCGAACGAGGCTTGATTTTTATCGATAATTTATTGGTATGCGGCTACAACGCGCGCGACGAAAGTCTAAATGGAAGTTGAAATTGCGAGAGATGCGACGATCGCTGTACCATTTTATTTATTTCATTGTAACGAATGTTGTGTCGCGTGTTACGAACGAAGAATTTTAATTCAGGGTTTCCGAAGGGTTGTTAAACTTGCTTCTTCTACACGGTGGCATGTTTCCTCTGGATTACGAAAATCCAACAAACGACTTCCCCTGGTACCTATTATCGCGATAAGATAGCCAAGTTACGATACCGCGTTTCCAATTTTCAAAATTGCCGCTCGTTCGAATAGGATCACGGACGCTGTAAATCGGGAATTTCTCAATTCCGTCTACAGCGACCTAACGACTAACGAGCAAACGAACGACCACGGTGATTCACATTCTCAACGATAATTTCAATATTATTAATTTCCATCGGAACTCGTCACTCGCAATTTCCGACGCGATCGAAGAACCTGTTCTTCTCCCCAAAGGTTGGCAAATTGCAAACGTTATCCCTCGGCGACTCGCGATCGCAGTTCACGCTACGCTGCACCAAATCCCCGGAAGAGACCGCAGCTTCCGTTGCGTAATCGCCCGGCAGAAATTTCTATCCGACGCCTGTCCGCGTTCCCGAACGAGGAAAGTCGGTGATCGCGTGCACTTTCTACGCGATGAATGTAAATGTGTTCGATAACCGGTAGCAGTTTCTTTCTTGGCAGAGATCTGGCCAGGTCCATTACTATCCAGCCGTGTTTGTCAATGGCTTAACTCCCCTGTTTTCATTGCTTTGTACAATCGTGTGGATATCGAGAACTCTCTTCGCGCGAGATAACAATATCGCTACTCCAAATTGGTGATTCTTTGAACCGCGCGATTGACAATGCAACGGGTTCCGATAACGTTATCGGTGCGCGCTCGTTTGCACTTGCAACCGGTTCGGGACGTTGCGTTGTCCAACGAATTCTCGTTTTATTCGCTCCGTCTAGCGTGCCTGCAGATAACCGTGTTTGCTATTCACTCCGAATTATTGGCAAAATTCACTGAATCGTTTTTGAACGGACAAAAACTTGGTACGGATAATTTTTATTTATGGAGCGCTCGTCGAAATCGTAAGTTTCCATTCGTTCTTTGATCGTTTGGCAAACCTGTTTGGCTTGTTCGTAACTTCTAACACTCATTGGTTATTCGTTCCAAGTTATTGGTCAAATTTAAAGAATCGTTACATAACCGAAAGAAACTGACTAATATCTTGGTAATAAGCACGGATATCGCCCGATACCGTTCTCGATTTCCTACGAGAATTTTCGGGAAAGTGTTGAAATTTTCATCGAGTGAAAGTGGAGACTAATCGATCTTTCCGTCATTCGGGTCATCGTATTTAAGCGTAGTTTCCGAAGAATTGTAATTAGCTTAAGGAACGAGTCGCACGTTATGATTATCCCTTTGCGAGACCGAATATCGCAAGAGCGAATATTTGTTACCTGTCAAGCTTGCAAATCTAGCACGCGTGATTAATTATTCGAGGATCGAAGAAAAGACAGAAGATGGAAAAGTTGTATAATTCTTTTTCCACGTTACAACGTATCGCAACGAGCCGCTAAATATTTTTAACCAACAACTTCGTTATTTATTACAAATGACGTAAGATGTAAAAGTAAAAGTGAAAAATGACGAATCTCGAGATTTATTCCTGTGTTTACATTTACGATTACTGTGCGTGGATATATTTTACGGCTAATATGGTTTAATTAGCATACATTTGTAAAGCAATTAGTCGTGGAATATTACGTTCTATGTATCAAATATGTTTTCCTAATTTCCTACCGAATCAGGTTTCCGCTTTATAAACTTTCTCTGTGGCTCGTTAAATCATTAACGAAGAACACGCGCGTGGAACACACCGATCGACGAAATTACCGGAACTTAATCAACGGCAGGTAATTATTCGAGTTGATGACGGTGCATAAGTTTTCCAATCCATTTGGTAGACCGTTAAATTACACAAGCTATACCTCGTGTATACGAAACTGCAAACAAAAATTCAACTCGTTATAAATATATTAAAAAGCTCGAAAAATCACAAGATGTTTTATGGATTCTTCGGTCCTTAGAAGATTCTCGTACGTTTCAATTACACGATATTACTCATTCTGTGATATCACGTATTTCAAAGAGAATTTTCCAATTTCTATCGATATACGTCGAAACGAGAAGACGATCTTCCAAATCCTCAAATTCTTTTCAAAATATGCTACGTCTATCAACAATTAGCACCAGATACATCTAAAAGCATCGAATTAATTTACGCATCTAACGCGTCAAACGGAGTATTGAATTTTCGAGTTCGACTTGAACAATCGCAGGTAGTACGCGCGATTTAATTGTAAAATAATAGCGTCGTTTCGACGACAGAGTATTACAGTTCCTTTCGTTACTCAAACATCGATTAAGAAATGGTAAAGTGTATCGTGGCGGTAAAATTTTTTCATCGGAGCTGGTTAGAGCTCGAGATAGGTACGAACAAATATCGAAATTTATCTGTTTAAAGTCTTTTAGTAATTCGTATATACTTACGAGAAGTGGAGTATATTTATTTTACGTCGGCCGGTAGAATCGATGGAACTAACATTTACGTGCTCCGGAATCTAGATGCGTTAATCATCGTCGAATAACAATCGAATGGCGATCCCTGGAGAATTCAGCGTGTTCGACGAAATTTCCAATTTTCGAAGCGTAGCCAGAGCGTTCATTTTGTTGTTTGAGCAAACACGAGGGTAGAAACGGTAAAATATGCATGAGAAGTGCGTTTACCGATATTAGATATGGTCTTGTGCACTTTTCTTCGCATCACGATCATAAATTAGAATGGTTTCTACGTTGTAGTGTCTTTTTTCCTCTGATCGATCAAGAATTTTAATCGCCCCAATTAAAACTTATATATGTGTTCATAGTTCGATATTAATCGCGGATATTAAATGTAGCAATTTATGCTTCATAGTATCACCTCTAATACCGTTTCGTTTCCTTACAAAAGCTATACAAACGGTAGCCAAACCGGTTCAAATAAATCAAAAAGGCGTGGTTCGCTTTTCAAGCTAATTTCTCTGGTCTAATTGTTTCGGAATTTTCTATCATTTACGACGTACGAGTATCGCCTAGTATTGCGATATATTCGTCCCTTTCCTTATCTGCAAGATCGGCGCATCGACGTTATACAAATTTAGTATACGATTAAAATTTAATACAAATACGAACTTCATTTATTCCAACTAAACTCTAGTTGGTATTCGTTAAGCGAACGTTTGCCGATTGAAACAACGATGATAAACTGTATTCCAAATGCAAAGTTGGTTCAGTCGCTGCATGGCATATTGTTTTAAAGCAAATGACATCGAATAAGAATTAATATCGGTCGAGACAGGCCGCAAGGGATTAAACGGCCTCGAGATGAGCAATGCAGACGGTGCGGTGTCTTCGTGAACTTTCGTTCCTCACGAGGCCAACATGTCATGCCTCTCGAATCTACAATGATTCATGACAGTCTGACCTCTCCTTAAATAACTTTTTACCACGAAGTGTTCGAAAGGACAGGTGATTTCAGTGAATCCTGTAGCTCCGGTGTACAAATTGCGAAACCTAATTGTCATTGATCGCGCGAATTCATTTACCTGTATAATGATCTTCCTTTCGGTTCTTCTTAGTATTATGGTAATTTTAAGCGAAGGATGCGAATCGATAACGATCTTCGATGTACGATATAACGCTCGTGTCGGTTTCTTGTAAGTTACGTTTGAACATGTTGAAATCAAAAATCAATGTTTTTGTAAACAGGTTTTTTATTTTAAATTATATATTAATATTATACATTATACGCAAGTTTTGTTTATTATCGAATCGATCAATACTTTTGAAAATTATAGTATCGTAAAAATAAAGAGCGATGGAACGCATTTTCGATATTTGATGGTTCTTTTTTTTTTTTTACAAAAACGAAAATTTAGTTTGCGAAGCTTAAAGATGAGAATTTTATAAATTTCTCACAAAATTCGTTAAATTTCGTTGTCTCTTTTAGTTTCGTGGATGGATAACGTTTTAAGTAACATATTCGACTGTAGTATCATTCCCACCGATAACGTTTTACAGCAATACAAGCAAAACCCATTAGTGTTTTCAGGATTAGTCGGTAATAAAGCTTTCACTTCCATTAAACTCATCCACTTTTGACTGTTTTTCTATTCGTTCGTCCGATTTCTTCGTATTTAATCGAATGCGAAAACAGGCTGTACACGATATTCGTTAACGATATTGTCTTTTTGCTAGCTTCTATAAAATAATTTCCAAGAACGAGTAAAGTTGATTAATCCTTGGACAGCGTAATAAAATTACAGAACCGTTCGGCTGTTCTAAATACCGATCTTTCTTCAAGATCAAAGCAAATCGCGCGAAGCGTTAATTCAATTACGCGTAATATTAATCTTTGTGATTTACATAGAATTCCTTGAGATAACGCGAATGCTTTCGAAACAATTTCACTGAGTACATATATCGAACATTCTCTGGTCCAAGGAGGCTGAGAATCGTACATACTCGCGTTCGCATATAGCGTTAGTCACCTGTTACTTTTCCTCCAACTATTTGTCTTTTCTTTTTTACCTGATCTAATATCAGTTTATTTACCGCAGTACTTACATAACATACTACGAAAGCTATTTACACATATCCGTATCCCCGACGAACGAGCAGTTCTTTTCTATCAGACTCTACGTTTCATTTTTGAAATCTCGTCATGAAGGCTTCTTCAATTCTATCCACGAAGATACGAATTTGCATAAAAATCCGCAAACTCGTCGATATAGGACGAAGAGCTAAATAAATAAAAAGGATTCGATCGCTTGGTTCCGAAAGAGCGGCTGACCAGGTCGAAGGAAGGAAAGAAAATTCAAGCGTTAAGGGATTAAGCGCGATCTCTGATCTTACAATTAGACGAATTCCTGTAACCGATGCGCAGAGGACGCGTGTTCGGCGTGCATACACGCGATCGACCGGAATATGTACGCGCAGTCGGTAGAACGCGAGAGTAGAAGCCTTTCGAAACGACGGTTCTAAGCACATTCCACCGGATTGTAATCGCGGCGTTTCTCGGCTGATTAGTGAACCAGCTACTCTTGGTTTCTCTGGCCGACTAGGTTCTGCTCGATCGACAGCCGGCGATCGTGTTCTAGTTCCAGAAGATATTCGAGGCAGAATCTTTTTCTTTCTACTCCCCTCTCCGCCTTCTTTGCATTTTTACGGACTTCAAAGGCGCCGTTCAGTGTGTGTGCGCGCGTACCTACGTGTGTACGTACCATGTGAGTGTTCTTTTTTGCTCTCTACTCGTCGTCGGCTGCGTTCAACGCGAGCTTCGGCTCTCTGTGGGATGCTTATCGGTCTTCGAGTAGGTTTACGGCTTGATAGCTTTTTGTAGTGGATCGATCGATCGAATGGTAGGTGGGCCATTAAGTGCTTGCGAGTTGTATTTAATACGATTGAGGTAGTTTCTATGGCCAATCTTTGGCGCGAAGGATTGGCTACTCGTGTAGATTGGTACACGTGTAAATAGCGTTTAAGGGAAGTCGTAGATAAAGCAATTCCTCGATCGATGGTTCTCGCGCTCGATGCTTTTGAATCGGATCGATTTTTTATAACGATTACCGTGCCAGATATCGTTCGAGACAATCTTTAACGTATCGTAAATAAATCAAACGTACGACGTATGATCGTTCGAGTGCGAACGTAAACACGCTATACGATAGTAGTAACAGATTTCATGTTTCATCGCGCAATTGTCACATGTGCGGAAAATGTGTCAATGATAGGACTGAATCGATTACGTCGCGCGGATGATCTAGAATCGTGCCTGATCGAATTCCATTAAAGACGCGTTACTTAAAAAGGAGTTTCATTAGGTTAATACAGCGCCTTATAGATGCTTTCCGCGCCATTTCCAGAAACAACGTTTAAACCATAAAAATTCACGTCGTCTTCGATCGCAGTATGTAATTCCTATCCATAGTAATTGGTTCGAAGATAGTTTGCGAACGAGCGCACCAAAAGATGCAGTAACGAAAATTAATAGTAATAATAATAAAATAAATTGAAAGAGAGATATACGTTTGACACGAAAAGAAAAAGTATCTTTTTCTAAAAATATGTTTTAATAGTTTTCTGCGCAGAATGCTAGTTGTTAAATATCGTACGAAGGAGAATGAACGTTCGCGTAGAAAAATAAATCGGAAGGTTTATAATCGATGAGAAGTTAAATATTTTTTATACGCGTTCGTAATTTTAGAAGCAAAGTTCCCTTCCCCTGAAAACAATTTCGGTGAGCAATCGTCTCGAAGACCTTCGTAGATTTCCTACACAGGCATTGGCAATCTGCCTAGGGCACGCAACTTTTTTCCGTGCACTTGACTTCCTGTTTGTTCGATCGTTTATTTTCTCTGCTAGGGCGCCACATCGGAACCCTTGTAGCGCCCCTCGAGATAAACGAGCTTTATGGTGAACCTGTACTACTTCTTTGCTCCCCCTTTCTCGATTAATTTCAGTCTCGCTCGCGCGCGCAAAAACTTGCCTCGAGATATGACTATTAATACGTTCGTTTTTCTTTTTTTCTTGGCACATTTTTCCCGATAGCATCGATACGCGATACCTGAATTCAGGTTCAGAGTTCAACGAAAGAAATAATCGAGTAACTAATTTTCGACGTGGCACGAAAAAACGAAAATATTTAAGCCACTGTTCTGATGTACAGCGAACAAGTTTTTACTTTATTCTATCCGAGAAAAATGCTACTACGATTCTTATTCGCAAAGACAAGTAAGTAATATTACGAAGTTTAAGTTTCCTACGTTCTTTCTTATTACCCATGCGAATGTTAAATTTTTCAAAATCGCGAATCGAGTCGATCACGTCGCAAGTTTTACAACTTTCGTGCTAGTCCTTTGATATTAGCTGCGTTACAATTAATGATTACATCGACAGTAAGGAAGTTTATGAAATAAATAAAAATTTCATAATGATCCGACTTCCAGTTTCGCTAGAAAGTAGCACCTTCGTATTAAGGCCCTTTAACTTTTTAACTTAGCTTCTCAACTATAAGTGAAATTTCGTTTCGACAAATGTATTTCGGATAAAGGAACTTCTCTCGTACCATCTTTCCATCATCCATATCGAGCCTCTGCAACCCTGAACTCGAGAGCCGGCTCTCATAACCTTCACATTCGTCTTCGTACTCTTATCACCACTTTGTAACCATGAAATCGACATGTTCTCTCTGTGCCATTATCCTTAAACTGGTGGTAAGAAATCGCGGAATGGCGAAGGCTGGTCGCGAGATCGCATTAATCGTGTCCACGATAGCACGGTTTTTTCCCTTTTCCAGTGGCCCCCTCCTTCTCCTCCTGTTGGTGTGTCGATGTCGCGAAGAAAAAGCACCAGCGGCCAAGTCCACGTACTTACATACGGGACAGAGGGAAGACACCGCGAGGAAAGAGAGAGGAAGAGAGAGATTCAGCGGGGTCAATGAATCTGATCTGGAAAGCGACTGTTGGTGGCTGAGCTCGTGGGAGCCAGCGTAAAGGAACTACGCAGCCACGACCTCGAGGCCTCCTCTCTCAGAGGCGGCAGCTTCTTCTTCTTCTTCTTCTTCTCCTGCTTCTTCTCCTTCTTCTTGTTATTCTTTTTATTTTTCACCGGTCGCTGCTAGTATCGCGATGCCTCAGGATCATGTATACTCATACAGTACCGGGCAAAACGTCTTAGACCACCTACTTTTACTAGCCTCGTAGCAATCTGGTTTATTTTCTCTATTTTGGCGACCACGACGATATCCATAAATCAATGTTGGCTTTAATTGTTCGTCGATTGACGATTCTGATTCGCGATGATAAATGCGAATTAACAGACAGGAAATAGTTGAAAAAATCCGCTTATAAAACGCTTAAGGCTAACTTTACAAGGAAGTTTAATTATACGTGGAAATAAGTGTACAAAAATAACTATAATTAGACTGCGGATATTTATGTAAATTACTACTACTTTGGTACGCGCAGATTTTTTTTATCCGCTAGATATCGTAACTACGCCGTTGATACTCTGTATATCTTTGCCTACTACGTACATTCTGTACGTTTCAAAATTTCTCACAAATACACGAACATCGACAGTCCTTCTTACGATGAATGGCACGGCCGAACACGATTCACGTTGCTCAATCGAGAACACAATGACTGACCTGTCCCTTGCCCTACCTTGCGCTACCCCCTGCTTATTATCTTTATATCGACTCAATGTGGGATTCGCAGGTCGAAAAACGTCCATGCCCTTCGTGGGAGCCTTTACTACCCTCGATAGATATTTTCTGCACAATGTATCGGCGCATCGCAAGAATCAATAATAGGCTACCTGGAAATGGAATCGTGGGTGAATGTCAGATGAGCTTCGAACGAAGTACGATTGTACTTCCTGGTTGACTATGTATGTTTATGTGAAAGCTTCAGCCGGGATGTTGTATGGTTTTTCTATATTTTTGTTTCTTCTCTCTTTCGGAGGATGTTAATGATTCTGGAGGTTCTGTTTATGGAAGCAGCTTAATTGGACTGTTTCGTGCTTCGGTGGTTTGCTTCTTTTCTCACGGGTTTGATTATTTGCATGAAGCTTGAAATAGATGTAGAAGTTGGAGAATGGATCAGGCGATAAATAAATGCTATTCGATGTTTAGCTTGTCCGGTGTCGGTAGTTTTCCAAATAACAGCGATTTCTCGCCTGTTCTTTAAACCGAGACGTAACATTTACTCGCTGTAATTGCATCGTGTTTGTGCTTCGATACTTTACTCAAATTAATTCTTTGTTTTCGACGATGTTCGTGCATTTATGGGAAATTTTAGTGCACAGAAATACGGAAAATAATATTCGCAAAAATATTCCAAAGCACGAAAAAGAAAAGATACTCGTCGCTTCTTTCGTACCGTTTCGTTGTCCAATAACGCGGATACATGATTTCCGTATCAATGCCAGCGATTGACAATTCATTGATCGTTATGCGAAAAACAACACGGTCGTATAACAACCGAAAAAGGTATTTTTCCCAAAGCACCAGAACTTTTTCCGTGAACAGCGACGGTGATCCGTGTAGCGTACGTTGCGCACGTATCGACGAAGGTGTTCGCGAGGGGAATTCCGGAGCATGTTTGCAACATGTTTGGCCGCTGGCCAAGGAGGTTGGAAAGAGAGGCGGTAATAATCGGCACGACCGAAAGTTCGTCTGGGTCGTCGTAAGAATTAAGAGTTTGGCGATTCGCCAACCCGCCACCGCGCACACACGCACGCCCCCGATACTCCTTAATCATAGACACCTGCCCCCGAGGATGACTAACGAGTCTGGGCGACTAAATTTCTCTTTACTTCGCTGCTTCTTTCACCACCGTGTTGCGTGGTCCCTTTCCTTTCGTACTTTTATTTATTCTCTGTCTTTTCTCACCGTGCTAATATACGCCACACCACTCACGATTCACGGACGATGGCCTGGCAGGAATTAACGCGATTTCCTGTTAATGCGAACACGGTTAAAATCATCTGTCGACCGTACCGTGTCACGTGCCATTTCCTCCACGTATAAATACTCTGGGAAAATACCTACTATTTTCTTGGATATATTAATACGCGATTTAACGTATTGGCTGGGAAATCCGTGGAAATATGTTGGGAATTATCTCGACTGTTACTTAGAGAAGAAGATTATAAATCGATTCACTGTAGTAATTTTGATTTTATTCGTTTATCGAAGAGATAGATTACGGTCGATCGTGGTGTTACACATTCTGATGGAAACTAGAAGCTAATTATTCGAATATAGGCCGTTAATGTGGTATTGTGATAAAAAATATAGTAATATTTTTAATTAGAATATATAGGTATGGACGAACGAGTCGTGATTCGCTGGTCGAGCAATGTTCCGAGATATATACAATTTTGTTTCGATTGGAAATTCTTGCCCAATTATGTATTGGCTATAGTTCCAGAAAAGAAAATTCGGAAAATGTATTCTTAAATTCACCTTGTGCGCGTCTGGAAAGGTCTGCAACCCTCTGGTAAATGATTCGCGGAACAGTGAATTTATAAACAATGATCGCTGCATTTTAAATTATCGTATTTTTGTTAGTATTATTTATATACCTAAGTTTTGCTTGTACAACACGTATTCGTGTTACTTTACGCTGTAAGCTGTTTCATTTTTAGGCAAAAGTCCAAGCTTCAAGACCGTTGATTAAATCGCTTGAAAATTATTTTTTCTATATACACGTAATTACGGTCAATCAAATTGTTACTTTTATATATAATTCATAAAGTCCATGATCTTAATTCAAAGAATAAGATCCTGCAAAGAAAATACACGCTTCTTATTATACTCAATATCCATTATCTCTACCTTTGTAATGCTCCACTCCTACGTATAAATTACTACAAGCTTCCAACGTTTCACATTCTTTTCGACACCCTGTATACTCTCGTAATACCAGAGGATTCGCGTTCCCGGCGTAATTTAACGAATGCAACGCGAGGTATCGCTATTGACCAAAAATAAACGCGGTTCGCCGGTCAGAAAATACGTCGTCGATAAAACGAAGCGTAAAACGCTATCTGCGAACTGCTCATATTGTTTCCTGTCCCTGAGAACGTCTTCGTAATGCATACACCGATCCTGAGTAACGTTAAACCCTGCATCGAGCACCGCGCGAAACTAGCGATACCTGTAATTCACACAAGTGCTCTGTTACACGAGTCCAAGTAATTGCTGAATCAGGAGCAAAGAACGCTTGATACGACCATTAGTGGACGATACGTAGAGTTCTAGGATATCGTTTCCCAACCTGTTTCAACTTGCAATCCCTTTTTATAATAATCAAATAATTTACAATCTCCTATATGTACATTTTTCTTCCATTTATCCGCATTTTGTCGATCTCGACTATTTTTTATTCTTTTAATTCGACGATTTACCATGGCATCGGCTATAACTTCTAAATTTCTCGACTATGCCTGAACGTTACAGAATCGCGATCCTTTCACTCGGCCAGATATTCCACTACGCCCATTAGCGTTCGGCTTGTAAGCCTGCGCGATATTTACCCCGAGATTGCCTTCTAGAAAATGAATTACCGCGTTTCCATTGTTTCGAGGAACACGGTCGTCCATCTGGAGAGAGAATTGTTCCAATTGCAGCGACTATAACGATCAATGCCACGAGAAAGGGAATATTTGAGCCTGCAGACTGGAAATTATTAATTGTATATACAGTGGCTACGAAAGATATCGATGCATAATTACCTTACGCTGCAAGAAAATATTTTATCAATTCGCAGCATTCGCGTTTCAGTGCTGTTAACGTGCCGATCATAATTATTGAAAATGAATTAGCAGCGTTAAACTGTTCTCGTGACCTCGCTACGGTTTAGCCAAATTGCCGCAATATAAACGATTCGAGTAATTTGAAACGTATTATCGGTTCTTTATTTTACTAATACCCATTATCTCAATGTTTTATTATTTAAACGCTATCATCCGAACATAATACATATTTCCCAGTAAAGGATGTCTTTCGCGTTTTAAATTGTGTATCGTATTTTATCGCATGTATTCTTTCTATTATTCGATCAAGCGAATTCTGATTATAAGAATTTAATGTGAAACTAGTGGCGTTCTAACTGTCGCAGTAAAATAATTAATTAACCGAGAAACTCTAAGGATGTGGTGGAAGCACGACAGATTTTGCAATGATAAGCGACGTTGGAAAAGTCATAATCACAGGCATTAAAAAGCAAAAACACGATATTGAAAATTATCCGAAGCACGTGGATTGGTCAAGTGCTGGCAACGGTAGGAAAATCTGAAATATACCGATGCAACGAAGTGGTTTCATCGCGGTAAAGATGATATCAACGAAGATTTTATACGAATGGAAACAGCAAACGAAAGTAATAACAAAGAGGCGTCTTCTCGCGTCGAAGCATTCGCGGCACTCGAAAAAGAGCTGCGATGGTTCGAAGTATAAGAAGAACGTAACTCTGAACAGTTACTTGTGTTGAAAAGATTGTGTAACGTAGCAGCAAGAAAGATAAATCGAATAAATGAAATTCCATATCAGGAAAGCGATTGTTTTATTATCTGAAAATATTCCATTGTTCGAACAATTTTGTCTACCAGCATAAATGGAGCATCTATCGTTTTTTCCAAGTTTCTACGTTGATGTTCGGTAATTCACTTAATTTCAAGTAATTTCAAACGTACGATTAATTTCTATTTGTCGAAACACTCGTTCGTGTTGACCGATTTGAACGAAGCTGAAGCATCGGCTGAAAACTAACGTAATCGGCTTGCGTTTGAATGAGCATCGGATAAAGCGAATGCAGCAATGAGCGATTGCTTCCGTGGAATGCGCGAGAATGAGTTTCGAGGTATATTTCTATGGACGACTGTGAAAATATTGACACAAATGCGAACTCGTTAACGTCGATTACGCGAATTTCTTGAACGTTACCTTCGTATTTCTATGTTCGATAGGAGTTTGTACCTTTTGTACAAGTCGGCGGATTATTTATATTTAATTCATATTTTTAATACCGAAATGTCTTCTTACTCTGTTTTTCTTAATCTTCTCTGCGGAATTGAAACGAGCATTAAAGATTCTACGAACAACGAACTGAAAAACCGAAATGGGTACTGGTACACAACCTCAAGGCGACCGCGTTGGGAATGGCCTCACGTTCGATTAATTTGTAAGATAAACAGCTTCGTATAACACCGAAACCTTATTATCATATCTCGTATATCAAATCATTCAACGCGCTAATCTTCTACGTATCGTTTCTCTTCCCATTTAGTCTGATAAAGCATAAAGCATCTTTATGATCGCTAAACGTTGTCCATGAAACAACCCGAAAATAAATTTCTCATTTCTCATTCGGAGAGTCACGTTCGCCACATGGACGAGCAGTAGCCGAGGAAGAATCGTTCAAGGAAGGAAAATCCTTCAGATTGGCATATTTTCGTGTTTCGTTCGATACATTCTTCGTTTGACCTGCGTTTCACGCTGGGCCACGATAATAATAGGCGAGAGAAGGCGTGGTAGGTTGGCTTGGTAAAAGAATATGGGAATTATTTGGAACTTTATGGGGATACTTCGAGGTCTGTTGCACCCGATGGTTGGTAAAAACGATAAAAAGCTGAGAAGAGCCAGCGAGCTGTTACAAGAATCCCGACGACTGGATTCCCTTTCGTCTTTTTCTTCCTCCTAGTTCGGAAAAAACACGGACAAGCCAAGCGTTTCTAAATCCGTCCAACGACCTGCTATATTTAGAAGCAAATGTATTTTTCTCGCGGCACCGCGCTCTGTGTATCGTGCGTGACTTTTTTATTCTTTTTCCTTTCGAGCGGATCCTTATCTCGTATGGCTCTATTTCATGCCAGGTAAAGAAAAGAAGAGAGAAACGATAGAGAGAAGATGAAACCAGGTGAAACGATGTATGCCATTTAGAAGAAACCGATGGCCATCTTAAAGGTGCCGGTCGACTGTATGAATTTTTAACGAGTTTTCACTGAATTTCGATTTTAACACTTATGGAAATGTATGCCGCGTGTTTACGAAGCGATGTGACGCCGATCGCTGAAACGAATGCCTGTAATGAATGGTATTTTCATGATAAAAAGGTAAATTGTTAAGCGTTCCAGCGAGTAGAAGAAAAGCGTTTAGAGGTTTGATGTTACAGCTGTACGTATACGTGAAAATAGACTAAGTTTGACCGAGGTAACAGAATTAATTAAACATTGTCTACCTTGTAGCACTTGTGTACTTGTGTACCTTGTAGTACATTGTGATCTTGTAGTATTCGAATCGATATGATTTGCACAATTTTCACGAACATTTTAATAATACGCGATACGTGTATTATTTATATTTATAGCATACGCACGTTGATTCTATATATGTAGAAACGTTGAAGAAATATTTCAGACGGTTTATAGAATTTCAATGAAGCAATCAGTGAAAGAACAAACAAATTAATCATAGCTTCGTAATATTTTTCAAAATCGTTATATTAATTTCATTCGTCATTAAAGAACATATCACTGCAATCTTTATAAATTACACGCAATCTTCTCTCATCAGCGTCCATGTTTTCTAGTAGAAATTACATAACGTTAGATTGACCTTTAATTATGCTCGCTTATGGAGCCTCGATACGTACATCGATACTCACGTTCTAAATACAAATTTCCCATATCCATTAACGAGTCAAAAAGAAAATAAAGAAGGCGAAACTGTTTCGCGTTCGCTTTAAACGCGTAGTTAGGCGATCGAGGTTCGAACCATTGGACAACAGAGGCAACAAAGTCGAAGATGTTGAGATATAATAAATACAAGATGAACGCGGAGGTGTGCGCCTCCTCCAGGTCTGACAAAAACATTCTTGCTCGCTGAGCTGTGAACCCGCCCCCTTAAGACAGCCGGCTTTCGATACTCGTGTGCATTGAACGACGATTACGAGTGTGTTCCCGGTGTTGTGTACGAACAGTACAGAGGTACGTGCCTTAAGATTTTTTACGTCGCGTTCAGCACGATTGAAATTCTTTCACGTGGAAATATTGGAAAGGGAAAACGTACACGCGCGCTTTATGAAGAATTAAGTCTAACGCGTTCCAACGGGACCTCTGAAGCGTGAAAAAAATGACACACGACACGAACGCAAAGTTTTACGAATGCCACGAATCACGCCTTCCACTTTCCACTTTTATTCTTTTTTTTTTTTTTCTTTCTCTAAGCCTAGGCGATAGGTCAATGTATTTCCGTAGAACTCCATTCTCAGTCCGATTCTGTCGAGGAACGGAACGGTTCCTACGAATCGAGGTTGTCGCGATACGAACTCTGCTTTTTACATGGTAATTTAGGTAAACCGACGAAAATCGATTCATGGTCGATCAGAATCAAATCAATTAAAAAAAAAACTTTTCCACCTTTGAATACGAAAGTTCTACTTCTCTTTGTATTAATTCGCCGTTCAAAACTATTCCATTCTACTTAACGAAATTATTTTCTATCTTCTACCATTTTCAAGCTCTACGGTTTGACCCAATTGCGTGGAACACTCGGTACATTCCTGAAGTACAACTTCAGCCTGCACACAGCGATGCCAACGTACGTAGAATTTTCTATGCTAATATTGCGATAATAATACACATTCCTGAAGCATAACTTTTACCTACACACACAGAGCATAGCAACTTTCCCAATAATAACAGACTGTCACAACACTCGCAGCAGACACAACGCCATCGAGTTCTAAAACGGCGTTTCCACATTTTCCAGCTTCAAATATTGCATTACATGGTTACTACGAACGGCGTAGCTCGAATTAAGCAACGAAAGATATCGCGTTACTCGATTTTTTCCTTGCATTAACGGAACAAACTGCGTGCTCGGAATAATCCCGTTTATAACGTGTAACGTTAAGTAATATTTGAGGCTATCGCGAGTGACAGCCGACGGGACCTTGGGACCAACTGTCGCTTTGGTGCCATCAGCAAACTTTTGTGTAAACTAATTAATCTGTCAGCAGTCGATGTCATAAAGCAAGAACGCGCGTTGCTCAACCCTGCTGCACGGTTATATACAATTTTTTTGCGTGAAATCAATCCTACGAGGTATTAACGATTCGATCCAACGAATTGCTAGAATTTAGCTGAGTGAAAGGAATGTTAGCGTGTAAACGACCAATGTTGAGATTATACGACTTTGTTTCGGCGACAGAGAGATGAATAAAGTAATACGAATTCGTAATGGGTATTTGTAATAAAACAAATCGATAATGAAATTGTACGAATGCAGATTAGAAAATTCTGGCTGGAAGTTATATAATCTGAGGCGAAAGAGTTAAGGAAATTTTATTTCACACGGTATACGATACGTAAATCGCGCGACGAATCGTTTGTTTCCGATATTTCTTTGAGGACTTGGTCAATCGCGTGATCAGGGTTCGTTGAAGGTTCATTGGTCCGGTTAAAGAAAGAAAATCGTGCAAATAATTGCCAAGTAATCGAAGTTTCTAATTCAAACCCTCCGATCTATCATGAATGTAAATGTCAAATAATGATAGAGCATATCTTTCTTTTTCTTTTTTCCAGACTGACTTATGTATACCGAAATCGGTAGATTCCAGAACCGAATAGCTTACGATAAAAATGTCAGTGAGTTTTTTTTTTAGATAGTAAAGGTATTACATTTTGCTATTATTTAAACGCTTAATTATTATTTAATTTAACTATTTGCATAGCGCTATGTAATAATGCCAATTATACGGGAATCTTAATAAATAGTTGCAATAATGCATTCAGTCACCGTTCACATTGACATTCTAATTTCTATTTTGCATTCGCTGTTCACCGTACCAAAGAATTATTACAATAACCTAAGGAAAAAAGAGACGAGATAGGGGAAACTTTGCGAAAGGTGGTCGGAAACCGAGACGATAAAAATTCTGACAAATTAGTCGCAATTATTTAATTGTTTCAAAAGCAATTGCCTTTAAGTGCAATTCGCATTTTTTTTTTATTAATTTCTTTTCCATGATTAAACATTTGTTACGATATATTTTATTCATTTTGCTGGAAAATGGAGAATAATTTTAACGAAAGTTCGATAGAAATGCGTAATTTTTACGTAAAACGGGAACTCCTCTCTCTATAAATCATAGTAACGTACATAAGGAAAACAGGAAAAAATGCTGAAATCACTATTCTTTAGAATTAGAAAGATATTATATCAAAGTCTGTCGAGCAGTATTTAATACCGACAGCAAACTGGAATCGATGAAAAATCAATGCAACTCCTTCAGACACGCTCTGATAGACTTGGACGCCCGAGTCTATCGCAATTCGTCGACTCGAGCAACGCTTTCCTACATAGTATTTAAAAGCAATAGTTACACCTCTGAGTCTCTAGTTGCAGATTTTTCTGCATACACCACTTTCCATGTATGTAGCAACATCATTAGAAATTCATTACTTTTTGCTTCGTTTAACAACGTTTGCTGGCTAGTATTATTCACGCGGATTATTCTTATCGTTGGAATCACGATGGTAAATAATAATTACTACATGATTATTTTTTACCAATAACCAAGAAATTAATTAGAAAATCAATCGTTCAAAATTAATTATATTCTCTGTTCAACGAGTTCTTATTTTCATTTTATTTTAGAAACAATCGCTCGTGATTCATCGTGCGTGATAATCGTCAACGTATGCGATAACCTCATTGAGGTAAAAAGGCCGCTGCAAAAAACTGGTTCAAAGACTGTCATCCTGGAAGGATTGAATTCACTCGGTGTAAAATCGCAGACGTCTCGCTGGTCTCGGCGGACGCATATAGCGAAATTCCATAGCACGCGGCATAGCTGGTAATTTTTGCAACGTTTCGGGCGCGCGACAACATTTGGTCAGAACGTGTTACGAGCCACCGATACCATTGGTACGTGCCTGTACATCTTGACCGCGACGATGATTTACGCTGTGCTTGTCTCTCTCATTAGGAATTCCCGTTGAAATAATTCGAGAATACTAATTGAGAACGTTAATGACGGAATCAGAGAAAACAGGATGTTTCTTTAGCTGTTTGAAGAGGATCCTTTTTACACGATCGTGATCAGAGGAAATAAATAATATACATAGAGAGGAGAGATATTTCAGGTTCTTTGCCGTTCCACGTTTTTAAAAGTAAAGATCAAATTCTGGGATACTCGTCCATGTCTCTGTTACGTTATACAAAAATTGATCGAGTCGAAAATAAAGATTCCTTTAGAGAATCTCAAGGATAACATTTCGTTTGCAGAGAGTAAATATATAATCGTCTCAGAGATTGCATAAAATAACAAAAGGAAATGTTTGAAATTTTTTGGCGAGTAAAGTTTTCTTTTTTAAATGTCGTTACATAATGACAACATTAAACAGCCGCGTGTGAAACTTAAGTAATTCCGTTCCACCGTATGGAGTTGCGGCTCTCGCATCAAAAGAACAGTAAGAAGAAAGTTAAATGAAATATATGGTTCTCATCTGAAAATTATTTGCGTGAAACACGTCACGGTAAGTTCAGATACGCTATTTCACTCTGGTTATAGTTAATAGCGCGTAAAATATGCTTTTATTGCGTTCAGTTCGTTCTCGTTTGTTACTAGACCATCGCGCAATCGCTCATTCATTGCAACGTTGTTCTAAATACGAAAAGATAATGGTTGAAAGACTTCGTCGCAGTGAGAATGGGAATTTTATAACACGCGAACATACGTTTCGCTTTACGTTAACTTTGATATTCGATCCACCCTTTTCTCTCGTTCTTCGTTCTCTCGTCTTTTATTTATGAATTATTCAAACTCGACGTGTATTCGATTTTGCGCGTAAACCTGAATCTAAATCTAAGTACGTGGCGTTCGAATAATAAATCAACACGCAATTCCTCAAAATTACTCATCCTTCGCCCGACACAATATTTATGAAGCGGGGTTTTCAATTTACCAAACTTTACCTCTCGCTCTGCCCCTCTTCCCATTATCCGGCAAATCTTCATTACGTTTAGGAATGTTTCCAAAGTTTAATATCTTTCGGATTAAAAAAGTCGTAGAAGGATAAGAAAGGATGTATTTCAAGGTGAGTAAATTGTCAGCTGGGCCAAGGAAACATGGTCACGGATCAACGACAAAAGCAACAGCTATAATGTCGGTCAAAAGACGCTACAGACGAGAAAATGTGTTCGAGCGAACAAAAAGAAGAGCTGCGAGAGTCACGCTTCTATGGAGGTGGCTGCGTGTTTCGAATAAAAGGATTTCCAAGTTGCAATGGCGCCATTAGCCCCGTGACAAAGGAGAGTTTTCGCAGTTGTAACAGTACCATTACCTCGATTGGAAAAAAGGAAACGAGGAGAAGAAAAAAATGGGGATAGCGACGACGAGCGAAGAGTACGTAATACATTTGGCGAACACGTTGTTCTACGCTTGTTGGTAATTATTGCAGTATCTCTTAATTAACGGGACGCCTGGTGTTTCTCGTATTCGTGAATGTAGATGGACCCTGCGATAATTATTCCGATACGCTCTCGAATGGACTTTGCTGGTATGTGTACCTAGCTGGGGTTATCGTTGGTCAAAGAACATCGCGTCGTCGTGACCATGCTAACTAATCGTACAAGATTTCGAACAATACGAGTTTGTTTGGTATTCTAGTATAACGATAAACACCAGAAATTGGTAAACGTTACACGGTTACGATAGGGTTATTTGAACCAGTTGATCCTTCTTGTTTTCAAACTCAATCTCTATTTGTGTATTATTTACCGCGTATAACTTCCTATATCGTTATTTCTCTTTACGTTACTGTGTATAATTTCTTGCGTATTACGGAACATCGTTAATTTTTGATACTTTATCGATGGAAAAATGAGGAAATATAGCGTAGGCTATTTTAAGCCGAGCAAAATGAAAAACGAAAAAGAGCCTAGGAAATGACTTAAATTGCACGCGCACCTTTCACTGATCTTTCATCGTCCCGTATAATTCTCTATCCTCTGTATATCTACGAATTTCTCAACTATCTTTACCAACCAGAAATAAATTCCTCGACCGTTAACGTTACACCTAAGATCTCTGAAACTATCGATAACCAGATTCGTGGCATTAATATGCAACGGCGCGCGAGCGCGAGCGCGAGCGCGAGCGCGAACGTGGTGAGGGAAGGGAAAAAGAAGAAAAATGCATAAATCACACTGATATGGCCGTCGACACGGTTAGCAGTCAAAGAACCGAGCACGGCCAGGAATTCAACGGGGCTAATTAACGCGGCCAGTCTCAGCGCGCATAATGAACTCCAGGTGAATTTCACGTCGGCGATATTACGAAAGCAGCCCTATTTCAGGGTCGTCGATTAAATAACGCGAGATACATCGCTAGATTAATGGTCGTTGAACGCATCAGATCCCTGGATCGTTTCCGATTCGTCCCGATACCTCTTGATGACGTTGCCACCGATGAAGCGTCGTCACGCGCGCTCGCACGAGCTTCTCAGCGAAGAATGAAACCGAGGGATGAGAGGAGAGACAGAACGTGGAAAGGGAGAGCGTTGCGAAACGAAGTTTCCTCGGTTCCATTGAAAAGCGACGGTCGCGTTAATGGGGCAGACGCGTGTCCCTTCCCGCGCTATATTATGGAAATCGGCGAATCAGGGGTAAGGGAGGAGGCACTTAAAGGGTCGAAAACGATAGATACAAGGGTGAACGGGGACGAAGGTATGTTATTTCGTCGAAATTTCCCAGGATATCCTTCCAAAGGAAGTTTGAACCGAGCATTGACGATTGGTTTTTGGGGATGAATCGACGAAGGGTGTTATTTTTCGATTTCTCTAAGCAAAGCAATGTATGCAGATTAGAACTGGTGATGCTTGGAGAGTGACAGCACTCGAGCAAGTTTTCCAGACAAAGGAGCGGAGAACTATTTGGAAGCTTCGAGAAAAATGAGTTATTAAATAGGTGATATTAGCAGAAAGAATATACCGTAGGAAAAAATGGTGAAATACGTATTATATTTGTAATTTTCAGTCTTACAGTCTTCGAACTCTTCTTTTGACGATTTTGATGTTCTTTTAATACAGAAGTGAATTATTTCGTTTCCTTTTTAAATGGAAGTTAAAGTACATGTATGCAGGTAATAATAATATTTGTAACAAATTGTTTTTATGTAATCGGTTAATCAATTTTATTGTCAGCGTAATAAATGCTTCTCTTGCGTCTGTTTTCTCATGATGAAATGCAATCACTGTGTCATAAAAGTACGAACTCGTGTAATCACGTTCGCGATATGACCCACTTCCGGTCTAGCATGAGATACAAATCGTCCGTACATCTGCCAGCTTTGTAATCGTTACATTGTCATTCATGTTTGCGCGTAAATTATATTTGCGTAGATAAGACATCGATGCGAGTTCCCATTTTGTTTTAGTTTTCGGCTTTTCCTTGACATTTATTTCCTCCTAATATTCTCAAACATTTTAATTTTACTATTATTACGGTGAAAGATGTACGTTTAAGACGTCGATATTATATCTAAGCAAAAATCAATAAAATTCCTCAAAAGCTAGAAGCGTAACGAACCTCTTGATGTATCCGACAGCCAGATAAAGAGAAACATGTAAGCAAAATTTACCGAAGCATAGAAGAAAGAAACAAGTTTACGCGATACGAAGAAACGTGCCGAATCGGCCGATGTCGAGAGATATTTCAAAGAAAAGAGGAAGTCGGCAAAAGAATGACACTCCACTTCTTTCATCGTATCTTCTCTATCAGAAAGACGCTGAATTTCCGATATAAGACTCTTGTACGATGAAAGATACTTGCGGAGCATCGAAGAGGAAACGCTTGATCCATTTTCTTCTTTTTCTGCTCGTCTTTCACACCTTCTTCCGATAAAAATACCACAAATATTTTATTGAATATTATACATTTGTAATATATCTTCTTTCAAAAATTCTTACGTAATTCCATTGGATATCTTTAAACAACTTTTTATCCTAATTTAATATCATTGGTTTTTGTTAAAGAAAAATTTTACTTTCCGCGTATTCTTTGCATACGTACACACACACTTACGCAAATTAATTGCGTAGCTACATACTTATCGGAAACTGCTGCGAAAATACTCGTAAAGACTAGGCAAAATTCTACGATAACGTTCGTTCGCTATTAAATCATACATTTTTATATAAATGTCTAATTTTTCTAAGCTTTTCTCTAATTTTGTGCTTCTGTTGGAAATTCATTGGAAAAATTTTCAAACCACAAAGTCATCCTCGATCGAAAGTTCACAGAAACGATTATGAAAACGGAACAGTTTAAATCAACAACCTTCTCTCGTCGTGTCCAGATGCTCGGACCATTGACTCGGTCGAAAAAGAACGACGCTGGAAGAAAAATATTGGTCGTATCGTATCGTAGAGGAAGAATCAGTGCCATTAAACCCGACGAATTTCGTGGACGAGTTTTCCCCGTTCGCCAGGAGCGAACGATAAATTCCTCTGTAACGAATCGCCCGATCAAATCCCGTGCAAGTAAAATACTCGTTTTTATTGCTGCCATTATCTAGCGAGCCGTTGATCTAACGTTTAAAACGCCATAAATATCATCGCTAGCGTCTGATGACTTTGTTGTTAATGATCTTGCATGTGACCACGCAAGATCAGTTTATCACATCATGGCCGCTTTAATCTTCGACGTTGACTCGCTCGGGCATCAACTGATACTATTTTTATAACACAAGCATCGTGATGGAAATTATTACACGAGAGACGTAGTAGCTACTATGGAATCTTTCATTTCCTCGTACTGATATTACACTGCAGATAATAACGTCATTAATATTTCTACTTCGAACTAGTATTTTTGTACATAATTTCGAAGAATAATCGTCACAGAGCGTCGGAATAAAATGAAATTATAATTTATAACTTATAATTTTTGCTAAGTGGCTACGACTTTGGCTACGATAACGAAATTAACGCGATATATACATACAAACTTGATTGTTATTAATCGTATACTTTGCTTTGTAAAATTATCTATTTTCTGACGTTAAAAATTATCGCAAGTTTGAATGAAACATAAAAAGTTGTTTATTGATACTCGTGATTTCCTGTTTGAATTTTATGCTAAGCATCGCGTAGAACGTTACGAATACTCCTCGAACTGAGAGCAAAATTGAAACATACAAGTTGGAAGATCGCAGCAGCGTTATACAAATATACGTAGATATGAAAATTTTACTTGATACAAAATCAGCGTTAAATTTTTCACTTCAATCCGCAACGTTACGAAGGAAATCCATAAAAATATCGAAGACCGTTTCCAGCAAGTCCAACCCAATGGTCCATTAAAATAAGTTCCCCGATAAACCAAAGTACCTCGATTCAAGCCGGACTGTAAAATTCCAAATTGAAACAAACTCCAAAAGTAGCAATTAACGTCTGGAAAAAGTCGAGAAGACCCGTTTCATCGCGATAATCGAGCTTTAGTCATAACGATATCCTGGAAACGCGTTTATCCTGATACCGAACATTTGCAGTAAGTTTCCTCGCGCGACACAGCCAAAAGATCAGCGAGGAAAGTTTCCTCGTGCGTCACTTAGGTCCGGTTCGTGTCGACTGCCGGATAAATACCGTGTTCTTTTCTCGATTTGGCGTCCACCTTGAGCCAGGCCAACCGACGAACGATCCACCTTTCAGACACTTCGATATAAGTAAATATTTTTAATTCCAGCGTGACTAAGGCCGACCAGGCGGCCATTCCGGATTCCAACGTTTGTCAGAGGAAATTCTCTTTTTCCCAGGGGAACCCGCGAGGCACGGCTAGGTTACGCCAATGGAGTCATCGAGGGGAATTCAGGTGCACCACGGTCAAGGTAACAGGGTCAGCAAGGTGCATGTGCACGAAAATAAACAAAGGCGAAGCACGAGCCATCGAGCTCGGAGAAACGGGGCCCATTGTGTCGTGGCTCAGCTGAATCACGAGCCGGCGTGTATTTTTAACCCTTTAAAACCCCACCGTCGCGTGTTTTTCAGGCTGTTTGGGACCCGTCGTCTTTTCTGGCCTTCTTTTTCGTGTAAAGGGATAACTTGTTCCTCGCCTGGCCACGGCTGTTCGAGCCGGGTGAAAGTTTAACTTGGCTACGAGGAACGGGCCGGTCTCCGGAGTTTGCCGAGTTTGATGGTGTTTTGATGGCGTTGGACGTAAAGAGGATACGATGGACCGCGAGCTGGTTAAGCGACTAAGGGAATTGGAGAAGGGTTCTGGAATTTTCTGGTCTGGTTCCGGTTTGTATGCTCATTATGAAACTTTCCATTATCTATACGCTATTAGCTGAGGATAATTTCTGGTGGAAAAAATACTTTATAACGTCTATTTCTATATTGTGAAATTTCATGCGGTTTACGTGCCCGTATAACAGCGGTAAGAGCAGTGTAATTAGAAAAAATAAGGTTTTCAGGAAATTGGTTTGTATATAGAAAGCCTGAACTAAGACGTAGAAAATTCTGTGCGTTTCTCGATTAAGAATTGATTAAAGTTTATAAGTTTTCTTCTTGGAACACGTATTCTAGTAAACTTTTGTATTTGCATCGCGAAGGAAATTCTGTTCCAACAGATGATAAAAGATAAAAGAAAGAGTTGCAATAAATGTAATTTTATTCTACAGCGATCGTAGCGCAAGATTAAAGTCCTTACAGTCATTAGACACACTTCTTATTTTATCTGCTGCTTATGTATTCAGCGATTACCCGCGAACATGAAAAAATAAACATCTCGGCCATTAATTTATTAATTTATGATAATTGCGATTACTATTATGTACGTTAAATGATTTTTTGCTTTCAGATGATTTTATGAAAATATCGCGACAGCAACGAGACAGTTGTATTATCGAAGGTTTTGTACTTAACGAGCTCTACAAGAAAAAAAGCAAAGAATTATATAAATTTGCAATGACCGAACGATCGACTATTTGATTAATGGATAAGTAATTATATTTTAATACCATATAATTACATCGTTGTCAAGAAACTTTGTTTCTTGCGTGTTTATCGTTGGCTAGTCTGGCTAAATAATTTTTATTTCTGTTCCGTTTGCGATCTTAAACTTGTATTCTCCTTTATTTTCTTACTCGTCTGCTATTTGTCTAACAATTATCTTACGAAGATAATATCTGTGGTTACCTGCGTTTTTCACCTTCACTAATTAGGATAATATAAAGTTAAGCGTAGCATAAATAATTGTCGAGATTGTTATCTAATATTTCATGTAAGTCGTAAGTTGTGTATTTTAAAAACGTTTACTGTATTATTAACAATTTTTTTAATAATTAAATACAAATTTAGAAATTTCCGATCGATAAAGGTTGACAATTTACTTTCAACGACGTTAATTAAACATTCTTTTCAGAAATGCTAATTTGATTACAGATTTAAAATGACGTTAATTTCTCAAATTAATTACTCAAATAAAATTTGCATCCTATTTATTATTTGCTCTGTCATTTTGTTTCAAACAACGTTATTTAAATAATAATATATTTAGGAAATATAAATTAATATTTGTCGTTATATTTGCCGTTTAGATATCTGTTATTTAATTTTACCAAGAAAATAAAGCTGTTCTTTCATGGTGCGTGGAATTCCTATTCCCAAACCGTACTAATCAGACAATTATTATCACCAACGGTGTTTGCTTTTATGGCAAGTGTTTATATTCTAATGTCTACGTCTGAGTAGATTTCTTTTCCTACTTCCCGATAATCTAATAAGAGAATTTGACTGTCGAGTTGCTTCAAGGATGAATAATACCCGCTAATAAGTTTGTTTCTTACATACAAAAGATTTACGATTGTTTATTATTCTTTATTGTTTGAAATATTCAAATATTTGGCAAGTCGGTAATTTGCGAATAATCGATTTCTAAAAATAATACGATAACGTTTATTATCAAATAGAATTTTAATTCTGTCTGTTTACCGACCTTAAATAAAAATTTCCATTTTAATCTCTCCGAGAAAGAGATATTGATTTTCCTCTCTAATATATACAATATACGATATAAAATCGAGCTCGGCAACTTTCATTTCAATAATCGTTCCAATAACATTTTTATTCCATTTGTTACTCCGTCTTAAGTTAACCGATATCTTTTCTACGACTCTGTATCTTCAAATTCTCGAAAGGTGGCAATTTTCTAACGTACGAAGCACGAACCGTATCGATACAACCTCCTAAAACACGCGCCGGTACTTCTCCAACGGCGCCCCATAAGAACATTCCTGTCTAACTGGCTTCAAACGATTTCGTACGCGTGCCAGAGCTAATTATTCATTTCAATAATCGTTCCAATAACATTTTTATTTCATTTGTTACTCCGTCTTAAGTTAACCGATATCTTTTCTACGACTCTGTATCTTCAAATTCTCGAAAGGTGGCAATTTTCTAACGTACGGAGCACGAACCGTATCGATACAACCTCCTAAAACACGCGCCGGTACTTCTCCAACGGCGCCCCATGAGAACATTCCTGTCTAACTGGCTTCAAACGATTTCGTACGCATGCCAGAGCTAATTAAATCCCGGACAATCATTTATCACCTCGTAGGCAATGTGGCAAACGAACGATCCATATGTCACTTAATAGGCCACCCAACAAAAACATTACAACAGGCACGCATCAGATCGAAAAAGTTAACGTATTATTGCCAGACGCATAAATTCGTTGGATGGTTAGGCGTCGCCGGGGAGGACGGTCTCGAAACGACGTAAAAATACGTGTACACAAGTGGACGCGGAGATTAATGAAAACGTAGAAGATAAAAAAGATCGACGAGGACCGGCGGGAACACGTGCGGCAAACTAAGGGATCTAATAAATGCCCTTGAGGAACGAATGGGATCGTCGAGCCTATTAAAACGAATTGTTACGAGAGATCGGAGGCGTACAGTAAGACGTATCGTAGAATAACGCGACATCGATCAAGATACGAGTTATTCTCTTTTATTAATATAATTACACTGGCTCGCGAAAGTATTTGTACGCTTACTATAAAAAGCTTTTACGTATGTATATTGTGCGTTACTATTAGTCCGCGTATTTTTATACGTTTGTGGAAAATTTAAAGGTATAAAAAAAAATGTGTATATAGAACGCGTACTATACGAGAAAAGCCAGAAAGTATTCAAAGCGGAATATTTATTCCAATATTTAGTAGGTGGAAGAAATCTCTATTTAGAGTGCTGCTCTGTTTCTTTATTTACGTTCGTGTAAATATACAGCATAAAAATCTGCAATTTTCTTTTATTTTATCGATAACGTATTATGTGTTTTAATGTAACGTGGAACGTCGTTAGATTAAACAATTAATACGTACACATAGTTCGAGACCCACAGCGGTGAATAAAACGATATCAGCCGTGATAGTTGGCTCGCGTCTTCGCTTTATCTACGGTCTTCGATACGCGTATACGTGTTCCACGTTCATTGTTTTCATGTCGAATGTAGATGCAAAGGGGGAGAAACGTTTCACGCTCTCGAAACACGCTTCCGACGAAGGAATCCATAAATCATGGCCTTTTTACGAGACCGTTAATAACAAGCGCGAACTTAGAGCTACTGAAATAATGCGTAAACCAAGAAGCGCCTACCGCAGTTTGCTTTGACGGTTTTGCGGGCCCGACCAGTACACCGGGTGGACAAAAAAGAGAAACGAATATTTTAACGTTGGGAATTACGGGATCGGCTCATCTTGATTCGATAAAGAAGAGATAAAAGTTATTGTCAGAACTCTTTCGTATAACAATTTAGAAACGAATAATACTAATAAATCGACAAAGTTATATGTTAACGACTGCTTTTTTATAATTTTACGATCCTACGAATAGAATAATGAGGTGATTTATAATTTGAAAAATTTGTTTGTAAAATTTCATTTAATTTAGTACGAAAGAAAATTCCGACATGTTCGTAGCGCGTAATAATTTATGACTCGTGTCATAATAAGCGACACGTTGTTTGTCATTTCCCAGTGAAATGTAGGACACATACAGTATTCGTAATAGACGCAAATAGCGTCTAATAAAATATATCGAGTTCGAATCGATAACAATAACTTATCGTCACGATTTCCATTTGTTCCCCAAGGAATAAATCAACGAACTTGAAAGAAGAACTTAGACGGGCGTCAAACGCAACGTGAATTTACCGACTTGAGGAAAAAAAAAGTTAGAAATTCGACGTTTACAAGCGATCGCGATCGGAGGAAAAAATTTATCTTCGCGCGCGTATACTCGACGCTGTATGTTTGATGTACTGCGTGAATTATGAACACACTTATCTCACCTAACGTTCGTCATAAATTTCTTTTTCAGGGCTAACGGTTATCTTTTTCTTTGTCGTCTCGTAATCGTACGAATAAATAGCAGATATAGTACACGAACAAACTTTCAACATTTTTCTTTCAAAGACACAAGACTTCTACAAACGAATTTTGCGATTCAAAATCTAAATTGAAATGTTGCAATCTCAAAGTTCAAATATCGTAACACGGGAAGAAGAGATTGGATTTTTCAAGTTAAACCGTCTCTCCCTGAATATTTGAAATTCAGATTCGAATATTAAATTTAGACAATTTTACAAGTTCTCATTGGCAATATCCAGTTCCGTTAGCGATATCGTTATACGCGTATTTCATACTCCATTTATAGTTCTCCTCCATTGCGATTGGAACCGCAAGAACAACAATTGAAATCTTAAACGCGTTAAGAATATTTTACGCTACGAATCCCTAAAGTCGAACATCCATTCAAGTTTCTTTCCTCCTATCGTAAACACTCTGTTCTTCTTCCTTTTTGCCCTTAATACCATGATCGAGTATGTTTCGAAATGTTTTCCTTACCAGAACCATTTTATCACGAGGTTCACGCGCCGTTCCTCGCGCGCGAATTTTACGTATAAATCTCTCCTAATACGTGAACCAGCTCACCCTACATTCTGCCCACCCCCTCTCTCTTTCTTCTACTCTTTGTTTGAAATTTATCGCGGTACGAGCAGCATCTGCCGCCGTTCCAAAGAAATCCATAAATCGAATAGTTTTGCACGCCACGGGATAACAAGTTGAGCCAAGATAAGCCGAAATAACTTCAGAAGCCGCCAGCTTTCGACTGCCATCGACTAAATCAACCGTGCCGTTCTCGAGAATTCCTTGCTTCATGGAGGAATCTTCTCCCTTGTTACAAAAGATTATTCGCTCTGTTAAAACGACGTATCTGTCACGGTGCCCTCAAGCTGTCAAGTATACATATATCGTTGATATCTCAAGGTTGGCAATTAAAAAGATCAATATGTATATTGTCAATACAATATTGTCAATATTATACAACGATGTTGAGAACCTTGAAATATTGGTAATATTATTGGCTGCCTAAGGACACCTTTGGGAAACGTACATTACGTTTGAAAAAAGAAAACAGTTCAACGCGTTTAACATCGCTTGTTATGATATCGATCACGCCGGTGATGGATCTACGATGGAATTCATAAATTCGAATCAAATAGATTCTTTGCTTTGATATTTTTCTTTTCAACGTGGTAAATATTTTCTGGACCGAAGAACGTTCGATAGTAAGGATGAAAGCTCTAATAACGTTACTGTCGACGCTTCGTCAAACAGCAATTAAAAGACAAAAAGTATGTCAGGAAGAGACATATTTTCAAATTAAATCATCCCTAACCCTGACCCCGATCCCTCTCTTTTCCCAAGAAAACAAAAAAGGTAGAAAGATAGGAACTTCCCCCTTGAAGTATCGCTCAAAGGATCAGAACTGACACAATTTGGACACCGTTACAGCCTACTCGCAATGCACCTATACCACCCACGATTAGGAGGCGTGATATCACGCGAAACGCTCGATAACAAGGGGAAGGGGCCAAAGATAAGCCAGACGTGGCTTCTGTTCGTGGTCTCTCTGTGGTCGACGATCCTCGACCCTCTTTCCACCGCCGTTCTAGCAGCCGTAAATATTATTCCCACCGGGACGACGAAGCTTTTCCTTCGATAACGTTGCCCCGTGGCATGTCAAGTAATGCGCCCAACTGTCTGGAAACTTTTGGCCCCGGGCCAACCTGTATGTAAGTACGTAGATCGTCTACAGAATTTTCAGAGATAAAAGGACGAGCTTTCTGCGTGCAACATCTTTCCTCGAGCATGACGATGATCGAGCTTTCATCGCGTTTTCTCTTACGGCAGCCTCCACGGAGATGCTCAGACAGCTCTGCAACGTTCGCTCACGCCGACACCTTTGAAGCTTGGATCGCTTTATGCCGCGGGCACGTGACCGGAGGCGTACGCATTTTTCTTCGTAGATCTTTTACCGACTCTCTTTCGTTCCTCCATTTCTTTCCTTTTCGTGGTTTTTGAGTCGGTTGACGAATATGTCGGCTAGACCTGTCCCGGAATTACTTAGCTGCATGGAGTTTCAGTTGTTAGAAGTAGACTACGTACTGCGTGTGGCATACGATTCTCTAATTGTACTTAATCGACCATCCCTTAGTCTACGATCAGTCGATGATCGTTTATTAAATCAGTATTACCTATTAAATTTTGTTTTATGGCGAATTATCGATCACGTTAAAGAAGAAAACAATTGTTATACGATGTGTAGTGTGTGTGTATGTATGGGTATTTACTGTTACGAAGATTTCTGATAGAAATATGAATAGCTTGTTGTTAGCAGTGGCGAATAATCGGAATATCTATGATTTTCTTGCATGAGTTTAAATTTAAAAAATGGGTCGTGGAAGTTGCTGAAAATATAACATTTGCGAAAGATTCAAAACATCTGTGAATTTCTTTTAGCTTTTATATGCGAGAAAGGATAATTTCGTTAATCAGTTGTTAGCGAAATTTTATACCATTTAAAAAATGTTGACGTTTGTTCTCGACAAGCTGTCGAACGAGTTACTTGACCGTATCTAACAATTAGCAGGGATTACTGTGGCGACCTATATAGGAGCTCCGCCTAAAGTGTTACAGACTGTTTTCTCCGAAAGTATTAAAGATAACGGCAATTTTTGTTCGTGTGTTAGGGCCCGTTGATGTCTTCTGTCTGAAAGGAAAGGAATCGATACTTGATTTCTAAAGGATGGAATAAATCTTTCGAAATCAAACATCGACTGTTATTTCGGACCTTTGACCTTTGGTAGGAAATATATTAAACGTATTTGTTATTTGAATAGAAACAACGAATCCATCTTCTCGTCTTAAATTTTCAAATTAAATTTGGTTGCGATCTTCTTTTCCCTTCTATATCGTGAGATGATTCGCAAAGTTCATTGAACAGTATTGTTTAAACAGAATGCGATAATATTATCGGAAAAGATTCCAATTGTAAGAATCACATTTGTTTTTGCAGTTCATTGATGGATTTCCGTGTAATTAACGTTCCATTGCCTATTAACAATTATAATAATTTTTTAATAATAATTATTAACGAAAAATAATTGTTCGCTCGTTACAAATTTGACCCAGGTTTAATCATCGGTTATGATGTTCTACCTTGAAACGGCTTATGGCTGTTGAAGCTTGTTTTAACATACTCCAATTAGGACGCTGAATGTTTGTGGAAATAAATGTCAAAATAAACGAGTGCAAACGATACGCGAGAGATGTTCATGGTAGTAAAATAGTTGAACGGATTACGAATATTTCCTGATTGATATTACAGAGTACGGAACATATCGTATCATTGCTAGAAAATGTTATAACAAATATTACGTCACAAAATAATCCAAATATCCAATATAGAACTTATAGAAGCGTTGAAATAATAATTCATTATTTACTATTATTCGCGGTATGTTACCTTTCAACGTAACGATCTTCTTAAAATCTACGTACTGTTGAAATTCTACAAGTTACGAATAAAGTACATATATCGATACAATGAAATAACAAATCGAATCCACGCAGCGTGAAATAAGAAGTAAAAGAAAATTTCAGAAATATTGATATACAAAGTACGTAATCCGTAGTTTACATGGCATTAGGGAGAGTCAACGATTTATAAAAACTGGGAAATAAAATATGACGGAGGGTTAACGATCTTCAAAAAACCTTGACACGAACGAAGTAACAGGCGTGTCAGCGATACGGTCAGCCGCTAATTGCGTTTAACGTGGCGTGCTAATTATTCTCGATGCGAATTATTAATTACCTACGGCTCGACAAAAATATCCCCCGCCGCCATTCTCGTTTTTCTCTCCAGGGCAATTGAGTATAATCGAACAATTAGCACGCGCCTATCGTTACTGTTTATACCGGGACGCGATAAAGTTCGCGGTGACGAAAATTGTTCGCTCGTTGCGAATGTTTCGCCTTCGAAGATTACGAACATACGTTACACGATCACGTTCGTCGAGCTGCGGAAGCGTAATGCTCGTTATTGTTGCGAATTATTGCGGACGCGAGAAAACAAAGCAATTGCGCAATCGACTGCGTTGCGGCAATTAACGGACGCCTCGTGTAAGAATTTGAACGAACAACGCAATAATCGTTCGTGATTGAAGGATGCATCGTCGATTCGCGTATATCTGAAAGTTTGCATTCCGGTGAAAAAGATTTTACTTTGAAACGCAACTCGAAAAGTACTATCGCAGCGAAAATAGCCGGAAGAAGCCAGCAGCGTTGAAGTTTGATACAAAATGAAACGACCAAAGGATCAATTGGCAGGCCGTTTATTCGAGGAATGCAAAATATTGAAATCTCTGCCAGCGTGGCATGCTTCGCCGTAAAAGTTGTACAAATCTCGCTAAAAGTATATAAACTGGTATGTTTTCATTTTTCCTTGGTTTATGCTACGCGAATATCCACTTCGAACGTAACGAACGTTTCGCTGTAATAACATTTCTACAGAGCCAACGTTCGGTTGATTGTCAATCGATCTTGGGGATAATTCGGTTAAACGGGCGATCGGTTCAAACGATCGCATCTGTTCTTCCGACTAACTGGTTTAGTTGACGAATTGACCCAACTGTTAACCCTCCTAGACGCGTGAGACAAGCTGCGTTCGTGGCCAGGATTTCGACCATGTTTTCTATATCAGTCGCTTGCGTGTCCTGGCCAACATTTACGTTTTCTTTTTATCTAAGCTTTTTTCTTCTGGTTCACTTGAAGCCGAATCGACTTTGAAGTGGCGACCATTAGCCAAGCTTTGGATCGGTGTTCTGCCGGCGAACGAATAAAGTTTCGTCGATTATATACGTCTTAACGACTGCTACGCTGTAATCTATTCGAGGCTAAATAGCTTTGATGTATACGTATGGTCTTTAATACGACTGATAGATGCGACGCTCGTTTCAGGCCGATGCTGGCAATTTCCACTTCGAACTGGAATTTGGAACGTTAGATGCCCTTGTTAATAATAGTTGTTAATTTGTAATTGTGAGATATGACGTTAAAAGTTATTACAACGTTCGACCATGGCTTTATAACCCGTAATTCTGTTTTGTTTTTCTTTGTACGAATTTGTTTCAAGTTGTTCGACAAATATATACATGTAGACTGGTAGAAAAATATCCCAAGTTGTCCCACGTCGATAACGAAACAAGACTCTTTTCTTCCACAAGTTCCCCATTTTATCCAGCGTGTCGAAACTTAAACCATATCCCAAATTCCTTCTAACGCGACCCACAAAGATTCTAGTCTTCTCGGCGACGAGACAAAACCCGAAGAAAATACGGTAACGGTTTAACAAACAGAACTGCAGGTCCTTTTCATACGAAGACTCGTGAAAAATGGCTGGTGAAACGAAACACGATCCTACGGAATAATGGTAGACAGAGGAACGAAGCTCGCAGAGAAATATCTGATTCTATCGTTCACTGGACGACCTTAAGGCCGACTTTAGAACGCCCTTTGGAGAGTTGTCGTGGACCAGTCAGTCGTAGTGAGACGTCGCCTTCTCGCCGCTCGTCGCCAGTTTATGCTCAAACTCCTCAAGGTCGCGGAAAAGTCGAACTCCTTCACCAAGCGAAGGTGGCCTTTCGGTCTCCGCTTGGCTAATCGAACGAGACAATGAACGCGCCGCAACTACTTCTTCTGCTTTTCGAGAGGCTGTCGCTATTTTGCGCCGCGGAACAGGCGATCCTCCGAGAACTCTCGTCCAACTTTGTTTATGAAGTACTCGAAAAAAATGGACTCTCGGAAGAAGCTTCTACGTATTACGATGTTCCTTAAACGTTCGTTGGAACAACCGTCTTCTTAAAATACATCCGACGAGACGGCGCGGCGTTTCAATGGGCTGGTTGTTTCACCGCACGTGTACAGATTTGTCAGTGAAATTAGTCCTTCGGTTTTCCTTACTTTCTAAGCAAACGCATTCCATTTACGCGAGCTCGTCCAGGGATAAATAGTTCGTGCAGCTGGTGGTCATACGTGTGAGAAGTTTATCGATTTTCGTTAATTTTCGCGTGCGTTTCGTTCACGCAATAAGAGTTCGTGTTCAAACACGCAGGAGTTCAGGAAATCATCTGTTGGCTATGCTTCGTGCGATGAATTTCATATTCTTTTAGCGAGTTTAGTTGTTGAACGTACGATAAGAACGTTGGAAGAAGTTTATATTGTTCGATACTATTTTGTTGAAAGAGTATGGAGATCGTTTTACGACGTCGCTGACTTTTCGCACTGGAAGAGATACGCTGGAACTCGTTTTTCGACTTCTAAAAGTTTCTTTGACGTTCCAATAGACCGGTGGCCAATGATACAGTTTAATTAAAAGAATCACGTGGGAAAGCGACGGCACGGTGCGGCGTCGGGGAACATTGGCCGCTTTAGCGGCACCGGTTCGAGATTAAAATTCAGTTTCCTTTCACGAGTGTTTGCGCCAAGTCGACGCGACCGTGCAATGCTAATACGATTTCAAAGGGGGGACTCTGGCGAACGGCCGTTTCAATTTTACGAATCTTTCACTTACTTTTCGATTCTACCTTGCCCCGTCACGTGACACACGACCGTCGCAGCTCGTCGCACGGGTTGTGAAACAGTGTCAGTGACCGACAGCCTAAGGCCACCAGACCGCTTTGCACCGAGCATCGTGTCTCAAAGTGATTTAAGTATCGTTCACACCCGAAAAGAGAAAAAAAACGAGACTTTGATCTCGTTCGACTAACATCTTATCCGTATACTGTAATTTTTCCTTTATTTTAAATTCTATCGCTAATGCCTATTCCATTGGATACAAATTCCATTAGAATTTCTTACGTCTCTGTAGTGCGTACAGTTTATCATTAGCAGCAATTTGAGTACGACTTAACTGTAAATCAATTTCGTTAATTAGAAACAGACAAACGGATAATTGTAAATTTTATTACGAACGAGCCTTTACAATCTCATAAAACGATCGAACAAATCTCAATCAGAAACAATCTCTGAAGATACATATTTAATTAATGCTACTGCAACGAAGATTTTTCTAGAGTAACAGAATCCAAAGACTGTTTTTAAACGTTCGACAATTGCCTGGAACTGGATCTCTCAAGTTCTATACAGAACAAGGAAACAGCAAACTTTTGCTTAATAACGTACATTCGTATCTAATTCAGAAACTTTATTATTTTCTTAATTTACAAAACTAATTTCAATCGCACACTTTCTCCAATTTCTACCTAGGTCTCGTTAAATCCGAACAATATGTCCAACCCGTAAAAATCCAATAGTTCCCTGGCTTCCTCTTCGTAAAGACAGGCACAAAAAAAAAAGAAGTTTCGTCTGAACTACAAGATATCGAAAGAAGTTGGCTGGTTTCTTCGGCGAACTTCCGTCCATCGTTATCAAACTCCTTTCCCCAATAACATCGTATTCACGGTTCAGAAATCCAATTACACAGTTCTCCCTAGTTCGTTCTCTTCTTCCAGCGCAGGCCAATTAGCTCAACCGTCTTCTAATTAACATTTCCAGCGAGTTTGCTTATTCGTCGATACAGTTCGAGGCTCCAATTAAACGTCGAGAAAGAGAGAGGTGGCGGCCGTGTTTGTAGAAAAAGCAGAGCATAAAAGTCGAGCATCGGTGAACGAGAGTACCATATATCCTAAGAGACAAACGATCACGGTTTGGCCTGCGGCTGTGGTAATCCGTTACGATGGATCGATGTAACGCGAGACGAGGAGATCGTAGATCGAATCGATGGCGGGCAGATCCGCGATGAGAGTTCATTCGGTAGGCCAACGGTCGCTGGCCCTGAGAAAGCCTCATCCCTCGTCGAGATCGAGTTCGAGACGCGGTTTGGCACTGACCCACACACTGGTTGGCCCACTTACCACGGCTCCACGGCAACATCGTAGCCAGTGTTGCCAGTAATTATATCCATGTCGTTTACCCGAGTTTTTCCCTTTTGACGATTTTAAAGTTTCCTTAGACGATCGATGGTACGGTAAGGACCACGATGGATATCGTTTGAATGGATATTCAGTGAAATTTAAACCATTTACGATTTCTAATAATATGGTCGGTACAAATAAAGATAAAATTCCGATAAAGAGACGTTTGTATTAACAATAAAGCAAAAGTCCTTTACTCAGATTAAAAAATCTGCTTTAAGGTAGAACTAAAATAAGACAAGTTCGGTATAGCTTACCTAATAATTATGAAAATATCAGTGAGAAAATAAAATTACAAATTCCGATATCAAAATTGTGAAATCTGCTAGCAGGCAATGTACGGTGGGACTTTGTTTTTCGTCGTAGTAAGACTTTACATTCTGGTAAGGGAATTTAACATTTCCCGTTTTTAAGTATCTTACGTCTACGACTTTCGTTAGTTCCGTAACGTGTTACGCGAGCAGCAAGGAGAAAGAAAGATCGACATTTTATTGCCAGAAATTTGGTTTTACGATGAAACTTCTTTCAGAGAAGAGAAGATGAAAATTATGATCGATCGAATATTTCACGTTGAGAGAACTCATATAGAATATGAGAGAGAGAATATCCCTTTATATAAAAATTACTTTATCCACAACAATATACCAAAAGCAGTTCTAAAATTCTATCACATAACTCCTATGAAATAACAAAATACAAATCTCAACTCGGCTAATGAAAAAACCATGACTCTTTTAACCAACTTCCATAGTAAACAGCGCACGTTCAAAGAAGAATCGTTATCAGCGGATGTCGTGACGGAATACTAACGCAAAGACGCTGCAAACGAGGCTAAACAGAATTCATCAAAGCTGCCTCTGACCAGCCAACCAATATCTTCGATCTAACCCTGTACACTCGGCGATTAACGGGGCCGATCTTTAAATAGAAACTGCACCTGTGATGATAACAATTACATATACCAAGTGAAACGGTATTCGCCAAGGAAACACACGCGTATGCAACAAACATCGGAAAAATATAATCGGAATCGTCAAATGCCTTTTTCATCTATCGTTCTCCCAGATGGTCGACCATATACATGCGCGTATGTCTGCACACGCATGTGCACGCTCCTATAATTGAAGAGCATCTAATTGATTCGCCTCGTATCGAATATGGGATGGAAACGTGTGCCGAATGACTTGGCTGGAACAGTGACCAAGTCAGGCATGTAAACACGGCGAATTGTATCGATGCTCGGTCGACTGGAAAGTCTATAAAGCCTGGCTGAATCGTGCCAGGAAGAAAGGATTTAACCAATGCGTCGGATTTCTCGCTCAATTTGCTGAATATGACTGTGCTTCGATGCATGAACAGGAGTACAATGCCCGAGTCTTTTCGCAGATTGGCCTTTTCTCACCATATTCGACGCGTCAAACGTATGCTTGATATCGAGTCACGATTAAAGGGATGAATTGTTTCGATTCTGTCTAAAACACGGGTTGTTTAAGAGGGTGTATGGTATAACGACAGGCGACGATTTAATCGTAATAAATGAACTTGCAAAATAGGGAATAAGCTTTAGAGACGAATGTTTCGTTTATCGAATTTATTTGTTTACGAAACGAAGGTAGCTTTTTGGGGAAGAAAATCGATACCATCGTTATAATTTTTAATAACGCTCCGATCAATCGCGTGAAAATTCTCTGAATTTAAGACAAAATATGTCGAACAGTATTTAATAGCATAATTTTTGAAAGTAACATCACTGCGTAATATTTTCCAGCCTTCTACCTGTGACAACCAAGCAAACTTACAAAAAGGTGCGACCTTATGGACACAATGAAGTATTCGATGCCGGTTTTTTTGCTCGATTCAAGAGAGATATAACGGTAGTGATCATTACGCCACTGCTCGAACCACAGTTTCATTGTATCGCTCATTCAGGGGCCAGAGGAACACCGTACTTCCGTCTGTTACAATAGAACAGGTATTTACGCGGACTCGTATCCTACTGGGCTTCAACTTCTCTTTGTCGCAATTTGTCGGATCATCTACAAGCCAATCGTAGTTTTCTATGGCCAAAAAATGTCCTAAGTTCGAAGAACAGAAGGGAGAGTTGTTACAGCGATACGCGTGATTTCTTGCTTCATTTGTATGTTAAAGATTTCCCAAAGATATTACAAGTCCTTTTTCGCTTAAAACCAAAGCGAGATTGAGATAGTAAAAGGTTCGAGTATCGCAGCACGGTTAAGTAAATCAGTTAAGTAACTCGAGAAAGATTCGCGAAAGCTGTCAAACACGATATCTACCAAAATATCATCAACTGAAATTATTAAAATTTATTTTCTATAAAAAAATTGAAAGTAGATATGTATTTTTTGTATCTAGTGCCAAAAGAAACCTCAAAGATAAAGAGATATGTAACTCTTTTCTAAATTAATTAAATTAAATTATGATTTTCCCACCGTATTTTCACTCGTTTTATCTTCACACCCTCAAAGGGTGGAAAACTAGTTCCACAAATAGGTCAGCTAATCGAGAGTTAAATAACTGGATCGAGTGTTTTATCAGTATATACATCACGAACGATCATGCTTCAGGTAGGCAGGCAGGTAAGCAACGATCGAAAGCAAAGATCGGTAAAATCCTTGAGAGCTGGTCGTATCGAGTGGTGAAAGGATAGGATGCTAACAAAAGAACCATTGACACTGAGGTAAAGTTAACAGAATAATCAGAGAAATTACTATACCGTCGACGAGCTGCGTTCGTATCTTCGTATTGTTTTCTGGTATTCCCGTTACCCATTGCGAGAGACAACCGACGCTCATAGTATCCGGTGTACGGTGATTATCGCGAAAAAGAGAAATTGCGATCGTGAGAATGCAACAAAGATACATTTGTTTTCATGGAAATTGCTGTGGGGAAAGATGAATACCGGGTTTTGAGGTACAAATATTCGGAAAGTTTATAACATGTTTGACAAAACGTAAATTTTCCTGTTGGCGTCGACGGATACGATTTAACACTAGCGATTGTAATAAATGAATCTTATTTTCTATAAATCATAAATTGACATTATGAAAAATGTTTCAGAAATCCAAGTGCTTCGCACAATTTGCAACATTTGGACGTTAGAAATTTTATGTAGAACAATATTTCTACTCCACGAAAGCAACTAATACATTTTTTCTGTACAAGTAACAGATTTTACACGTAACGCAAGCAACATAATACTTTAGACGCGTCATAAGAGATGCGAAAAGCTGCAACTTAACCGCGTGGTACACTTTCTCACGGATGATTTCACGTTCAAGGGCTGAACTCGTGGCCAACAACGTGATCTGTATAAATGCTGCGATTCTTCGCATCACGTAGGTGTCAATTTTTGCCAGGTGATTTTGGCACGGACACCGTCTGGTGACCTCGTTCGAGGATCGTCTCGCTGTTCACAGGAGAAAGGTGGCTACTCGAAAAAAGAAGAGAGAAAAAAAAATGTAAAACGGACAGAGAGCAACGAGCGCTAGAGGAACGAGGAAAGAGAAAGAAAACGGAGAGAGTAGTTGACGAAGCGTGGAATGAAAAGATTAGAAGGTTATTCGTCGCTGGTCAAAGTTACGTAACGCCAGGATGTCCGTTCGTCTGGTTCATAAGGCATTCAGTGAGCAGCTACCGCTTCCACCTCGCCGGAACAGTTTTGAATCGCGCCTCGGAGCAACAGAGAAGAGAACTTTCCGGTTGACTCTCAGCCTGCTTTACGACACGTTACGTGTCGCGGGCAAAGCGATCGTCTACGTGTTTTATGTAAGAGGAAAGAAACGAAGAATACGAAAAATCTAACGGAGTTCGTTGTTCTTGACAAAGCTCTATGTAGTAGTAGGTTTCAGGATAAGTTTCTTTCAATTTATTTATCTTAGGGATCTTACGATTATCGTAATCACGAAATATCCAAAATTTTCATACCATCGGGAAATTCGTATTTTTATTTATACGACCAGCTGATTTTTTCATAGATATTCGATTTCCTACTACTTCGCAGTTTTCTAACTTCTCGTTACACCCTGACTATTTTATACACGCAATTTGATATCGCGCTCGATCTGATTCGTACTTAATTCTAACCTCCGATCTAAACTTAAAAACATATACAATTTTGATCAAGTTTCATTCTACGAATTATTTATCTTTTTTATATTCGATTTTATATATCACTCGAGTAAGTCTTTTCCTGCAAGTTTTTCTCTCTCTTTTTACGTATGAAATCACGGTGAAACCAAATGTATTATGTATCCCAGATTCTTCCGAAAGAAACGCTGTTCCAATGGTTGAAGCTAAGAAACCGTTTCTTTTTTCTGAATTATATTCGTAGTGTCCGTTAAAATAGAAGATTTTTCGGTTACGTGACTCGGAAATGGCGTGCACGCAGAGTGAACTGGATTCACCGGTGATACCGGTGTTACCAGGAAACGACCGCCACTCGTAACGCCTCCCACGATGGAGAAATTAGCGCAGGTGTCTTAATTGTTCGCGTAAAACTAGCTAGGAATACCTTTCGCGACACGTCGCAAGGTCTACGCTGTCTACACCGAGGTGAACGTTACGAAATGCATTTCGTGCAGTCGTTCGAACACCTAAAAGTGCCGCATGAAAGCACGCCTAGGCTTGAGAGTGAAATTCGTACTTTCTTTTAATTATTTATGTGTCAGTAGAGCGAGAGTTTACAACCGACACCCTCGATTTTTCTTTTAATCGTGCTGCTATTCTTAAAAAGGAATTGATATTGCAATGATTCAGAACTTGTAACATTTTATATGAGTAAGAAATGGCGCTATCAACGAGCATTAGTCATTGATTATGAGAAATTAATAAAGAAAAATCGAGACGCGAGAATATCGTTCAAATAAATTGTCTTCTCTATGAAATACTGCATAGATTTAAATTTTCATCACGGTCGAATTAAAATCGACTCTTTTAATCATTGCCCCTTTGTCGAGACATCGAAGAACGTTTTCCCACAATAAATAGCGGTAAGCGATAAAACGCAGGTGTTATTTCGCGTCATTTTTCGTTTAGACTTGATCCTTCTCTCAGCTTATAACGTTCAACTCGAAATTTAAAACCTAACTTTACAACTTTACTTCTCCGTCACGAAACTGTTAGACCACGCGTTTACCGTAACGCTAAACTGCGGAGTTGTGTCGTACGCTTTCTCTGTTCTCGAGGAAACATACATAAAGTATCTATGTAAGTGTATTGCTGTACCTAAGTACAAGTACATAACTGATCTAAGAGTTTCGTTAAAGTGATTTTTGTTGTTTATTTTTAAGAGCTTACTTGCTTTTATCTCTGTATGCAAAAGAAATTTGAGTAATTGGAAAATTCATATGTACGTATACACTTGCAGATAACTATACGATGATTAAGGATTATAACGTGTCATTTGCGCGCCTTCACGCGTCGTACGCGGGATATGGTTCCCCTCTGGGTAAAGTGGAGTTTGCACGGATGCTATGATTCGACTGACTTTACGCTGGAAACACAGGTCCATAAAGTTTAGCGTCGCCTTTGCAACGCGCCGATGCGAATGCGAAACACGTGTTGTTAATTTGTTACGGGCCGAGTTACGCAGCGACTGAGAGAGCCACGCGCTCTTTTCTCTTTCTCTTCGCTCGAGACCCTCGATACAAAGGAAAATCGGAAAATTTAGTTTGACGCTGAATTCGTGATCGAACTCGTAATGCCGGTTGGTTTGTGCGAAATAAATAGAAAAGGCGAGCAGCTTGTTATCGTCCTTTGCTTTACCTTTTCATCCAAGATTGTTATGTTACGCGCAAGTATCCTTCGATTCTCAACATAGCTTAAATTATAACCGGTGAGGTGGACATAAAAATCAATGTAACACGATCCTCTCATTATATTAAGCAATATGAGATTAACCAATATCACGCGAGTTACGTATTACCCTTAATCCCAGACTAGAGAATCCTATTTGATCCTCGTCCAACTAGCTTTTCTAAAAAAAAAAAATAAAAAAAAACAAGATTCCATCGACTTCACGAGACTTCCATAAGAAATGGATAAAAAAGAAAGAAAAAATATATATCGCTCCTACGTTCGTGGAAACCGAAGGATTTTCTTGATTTTTTGGAAACCCCTTTCAAAACAGAGCACGTCCTGCTACTACGTCGGAAATTTGTCTCCGATACTGACGAACGGCTTACGCACAAATACAGTTCGGTTCATCAGGCTCGCGCCATTGAATAGTTAATACCTATTTTCGTTTTAGTGAATATATATGCATATATGTATACGCGTGTACAATCATAGAATCTATGGGCATTTTATTTGGCCCCGGTGGACCGTGTCAAAATCCCCAGCCGCGATCCGAGGCTAAAATCCCGTATCGAGGGCTACGATTGGTCGGCACTTGATTGAATTGGCGGTCACTACCGGGCATTAGGTTCACCATCCAAAGGATTGAATTTCTGTCACAATTATCGACCCCTCCCCGATCACTCATACCCCTTTTTCGTTCGTTTGTATATCGTATACACCTACGAGACTTCGTTTCAAATCCACCACGGTCTAAGCGCAGCTGCGGCCTTTTCCGTCGCCGAGAATAAATCTAAACTTGAATTTCAATTCGACTATGGAATTTACGGCTAAGACGGATATACGAATTTTCAGAAGGGATTCCACACCCGGTATTATCGGATAATCGAATATTTCTACTCTTGGGGTTGCTTCAAATCTACGATTTAAGGCAATCTCAAATTTGTCGCGCTTTATGTAGCTTCTTTTTGAGAAATCGTTACAGACCGTTGCTATATATCTAGCTTTTTATCTGGATCGCTAAGTGAAACATCTTTAGAGTTATATTTTACAGTGTATTTTTGGAATATCGTCGAACCTTAACCGGTGTGATACAAGTGCTGATGTATAAACGATACATAAACGGTTAAAACATGTTAACTACCTTGAGTCGTAGGTTTCATTTCACGTTTCATCCTACTCATTCGTTCACAGCCATCGATACACCATAAAAGCTTTCCCACATTTCTCCAGCGACACGATTACTGGAAATAAACTTGACGGGGAGTCGTAAAATTATGAAAACGTCTTAATTAATCCAATAAAGAGGATGATCGTCGAAATCGTGGATTTCGAACGGTCGGTTCCTTTCACCACGCCCAAAAGAAAGAAAGAAAGAAAGAAAAAAAAAAAATGTGTGAGAGCGGGGTTCATCGAAAATTTCCTCACATTCTCCAGGTTTCTTGGAGACAGTGCACGAGCCGCGTCGAAATGAAAAGAGTGTCATGGCCGAGGTAGTTGGGCGTGCGTGGTGTATAAGCAGGTACATAGCGACTACAACACCATGGTGCGTGCACTTTCGTCGTTAAACCGCAGGAAAAAAGGAACGTGAGATGAATCTGCCCTGTACGCGTAATCGGGATCGACGTCGAATCCGATATTCCGATCAAGAGCCACGTTAGAAAGTGTTGCACCATCCATCTGACGCGTTTATCCCGCCTCGTAAATGCCTATATATAGAGTGGAAATGTATGCACACAGTGCGCAGCCTTACGTGAAGTAATATTAAGGCGAGGATCGAGGCGATTCGTGCTCTTGCCACAACACGCTCCTGCATAACTAAAACGAACGATCTCAGGACGTTCGATCTTCCTCAACTACACGCCGTGTCGTGGAACACGATTCTGATTTACCCCTTTGCACGATTCTTTTTTCGTATCAAACACTCGGTCGATGCACGAGAATTTGTAAAATGCTCGACCGGTGACTGGTTTTTTTAATTCTTTAGAGCGAGAAAGACGAGTTGGCACGAAATTTTCACGCTTGTCAATATGATAATATTCGTACGAATTTCCATTGAAAATAGATTATATGGTATTCGGATTTGGAAGAATTAAAATTGACCCGTTTGAAATTGATCTTTGACAAAGACTCGTGTGTGCAATATACAAGATTTTGTTGGAGCAGAATCGTGTGTTTAAGAGGAAGAGCACGAGGTACGCAACGTATACGTATACGAAACGCATTATTACAAATTGCAAGAAGCGAAAGCCGTGCTGACGAGATTTCGAAACAGGATTAATAACTTCGAATGACATGTTCATAAAACTGTCCTAACTTAATGTAACTCGCAAACACGAACGATCAATCTAGTACCGAGCCCGATTTATGAGCGATTCCCAGAGTGTTTGATTCAATTATTCGATGGAATTATCGAACAGGAAGTCGCCGGAAAACTTGTTTCCGACGATATTTCCCGTTGGACGACGCGATTGAAAAATTCACCAGTGAGTCCCATTCTTTTACGTATCTAATCTTTATGAAACCAGTCTGTTTTTTTTAGATAAAACATACATATCAACCGGTAAAATAATCAAATTTCTAAACAGAGGATGAAATTAAATTGTCCTTTCTGTTAAAAAAAAAAAAACCGAAAATTAGCGAAAAATACTATTTTGCTATTTTATTAATTGATCCGCAATATCGCGCGTTTCGATTAAAACCAAGTGTCACTATTACAAACAAACCTTAAGACTAAAAATATATAAAAATACCAGAGTAATGAAAATAATTATAAAGACGGAAGTTTTATAGATTTACAGTTATACAATTTTGGTTATTCAAATCATTCATCGTAAAAGAGATAACGTTTATCAAAAATAATTATCAAACATCACCACCAACGACATATCCTGAAACGAACAGGTAATTCAAGTACATAATTGGCATAACAAAATTGGCGCTGACTAGAGTTACTTCGAAGAAAACTAATAAGAAGGAAAAAGATCTTTAAATGATTCACCTTCCGTCCAAATAGATAATATCGAGAAGAAAGAATGAACCAAATCGAACCGCTTTTCACCGTTAATCAATCGTTAATAGCGTGCAAGAACTACACGCTCGTGTCATAGCTCGCGCGCGCGCATTCACTCGCTCGCTATCGGAAGAAAAGTCGACGTATAAACTCGAAGAGCTGCACTGGCGGGGTTACAAAACAGGATCGACAAGCGACTTGCACGGGCGCTCATAATATTGTCATAAGGCCTACACCTGCGTGGATACAAGCTGCAGCGGAGCGACCGTTTAAGCTACGCTCGCAAGAAGAAACGAGTCAAAGTACATCAGCAGGCTCGCGACGAATGATCGCAATCTACTTTGATCTCGATCCGCTTTTCTATGGCCTCGACGCGACCCGAACACGGATCCTGACCTCCGTTAACCTGGTATCTCTGACCTCGACAACCAAACTTGTCTACGGAATATCGCTTCTTATCGATTAGATTCCTAAAATATCGGCTTTCCATATAATTCATAGCTAAAACAATGGAATCAGATGTTAGGAAGTAGGAAAAATTGAAACGCCAGACAGTTGGATATTTAACGCGCAAAAATGCACGGTCGGTCGCGATTGTCGAAAGATTTACTCGTTATACTTGTTGGCAAATTTTTAACTGTTTTGCTTCGTTCGTTAATTTAAATCGTACGATGTATGTCGCGAATGAAGTAACAACGATGTACGCATCTATCTTCTCGTATTTCATTTCCGGGTCATTCTTTTATATATATAGAATCGTTTTAGAGGAATAAACTTTTCGTAAGCTTCGTTTTCCCCGTTGAGAAACTCAGGGAAGGGTAAAGGAAAATATGAGATTTGATAAGAGCACAGAGCTTATCTGTAATGTTGAATCTTATGTTAATGAAGATATACGAAGAAGAAACGAGATGAAAGAAAGCCGAAAGCTGCCTAATCTAACGATGTTTTATCAATTTCCTTCCAATAGTCATACTTAGCTTCAAAAATAGGTCATTCGAAAGAATTAGTGCGCTTACGATCGTTGAAAGAATTAATGTTTTTGTTCGCTGTCAGACATTCATCGACAATCTTGTACTTTATACCACAACCATTAATCCGAGAAAAAAGTAAATTGTGTAAGTTTCGCAGCTATCTTTACATGTCAAACGTGAATTTATTTTATTACACGCGGTAATTGGCCGTGTTTGCCAAAGCAACAAACAGAAAAAAATTGAGTAGTTACGAGACATCGAACAACGATCATATTGCTATATTTTACGATAAACATTAATCTTCCTATCGCGAGTACACGAAACAATTACCCCTTTTCGCTCCGTATTCGGAGACAGAATTGATATTCCTCGTAACAGAAGAATTTCCATCAACTACCACACGCTCATTCACACATGACATACACGCACACAGTGCTGCACGCCACGAGTTACAGCCACAGCCTTCCTATATCGATATCCAGACCAGCCAGAAGTAAACGGGAGTCGTACGAACGTGTTACGATGAAAACGATCGCGAGATCGTGTTTTTATTCGTTAGCTGATCCGATCCGATCATGGGTTCATCGAGTCGGCAATAGAAGCCAATATAATCCTGTCCGGAAATAAACGTGGCCCCCCATCTATTGTTCGGAGCTAAAAGGACGAGGCGTGTTCAACGCGAGAAAGGAAGCGGAAATATTTCACCGTCCGGTGTACGTTAATCTGACGTTCAACGTATACCTAACCCAATCTGCCTGTGACTCTCTTCTAATGGTCAAAGACATTAAGTTCCTAACTTTTTACAGTATTATCTGTCCCCCTCCCTTCTCGCACGCTTTATCATCGTTCCTCGCTTCATTATCTTTTTCGACGAGGACTCATCCCCAAAGCATACAATACCGACCAGCACGATCCCAGGGGTTCTCATCTGTCTCTTTTTTTTCTCTTCTGTTTTCGAATCTTCACCTTCTGGACAACAGCCGCACGAAATGACCGAGTTTTCGAAAAAATTTTACGAAACCGGGTAAACACGGTCGGTTTACTGGGTAACGGTATCTTATAGCCGTTAATAATATCCGGTCGTTTACACTGACTGGAAAACCAAAAGGGCATACGTAGGTCTTCGAGACCGAAATTTCATAATTACTGACCCCCGGCCCTTATTACGAGACAAAAAAGGAAAGAGAGAGAGAGAGAGAAAGAGAGAGAGAAACAAAGTCAAGTTTGTTGTTGAAGCGGGTTCCACTCGCCGTAAACAGATTATTCACGATACAAATGGAATGACGATAACAGGCTATGGATAAATAATTCCTGCTTGATACGATCGGTGTATATATCGTGTATATGTATATTGTTGCTGGTTATAAGCGACAGATTTTGTGGTATGGGATTTAAACGTTAGAAAATTCGACAATACCATCGAATATGTCGAGGTATTACGAAAGCGATGAAGGATATGTGACGAATTTCTTTCTAAACTGTTCCTATTCAGAAGTAAGTTTCTAATATAAATATGTAGAACTTTTCGAACGGTGAAAGGCGTGTGAAATATTTCGAAACGAATGACGTTCTCTTCGTAGCTTCGACGAAGAGAAGTTTGGATGTTTGAAATAATAGATTTATCTTAATTATTCTTCTTTTACTTCTATATTTCTTCACTCCATATCGAACTTGAGACAAAAGGTTGAAAAAATCTCGAATAATCTCGAATGTTTAGGAATTTTTGAAAGTGAGAAAGTTGGGACAGAGAAATTTCGAAGACAGTTACGTTAGTAGCTCCTCATTGTCGATTTTCATTTTGTAATCGAAGTGTTCGTGATTTGAATAATATTACGTATCAAATAGCTTGTGTATTTTGATTTACTAATGAATGGCACAGACAACTTGGTATATTGTCTTTAGAAGTAGCTATGTACACGATCAATTATGAAACCGAAGTTCTTTAAATAAACGATCGATTTTATTTTCGTACGAATCGATTTAAACGTTCAACTACCGATAGAACATACTAAACACAGGCTCCTTTTCAAAATCTTCTGCTTAGCATCGCAAAAGTATATTTTTTGATTCAGCGTTGACTCGATCGAAGAGAGAAATATTCGTTGTACGACTTTTGAACGACGTACGACTTCAAAGTAAACCAGCGAGTCAAGTCTACAATAATCACACAACTATACAATCAACGAACACGAACATCGAATTGTGTTTAGAATAGTACACGTTCGTTTCTCTACTATTCTTCTCTATTCCTCCTTACTTTCGTTAAATTGACACACACGTGCATTTTTAGAAATCAACCGCAAAAGTTCATTTTCGAATATCTCCGATTCAACATCGATCTAGAATATACTCTCATTCGTTCCTTGTATCAATTTCACACGTTGTTATATATTACGTATGTTAAAAAGACAGCAAGTTCTGATAGCATTCTATTATCTTACGTTCCGATGTATAAAGATCGTAATAAGAGAATATCCAAATTTATAGGCATTTATTTTTTCTTCGTAACGACGATTCATCGTCGTGTCAATTCGACACCAAAGTTGCGAAAACAAAGAACGAATGAGGGTTAACACAGTAACGGCAGCTGACATAATATTACGTACTTTCATAGCTGAATTATATTCCGATAGTTCAATTATCAATGGTTACAAGCAGAGGAATTTCTTCCGTATATTCACATTTAATAAGAACAATTGTCATAAATCACGATAATTTACCCTTCCTCAATACCAAAGATTTACGCTTTTCTAATCGACGATTTCCACGAAATCAGCGGCCGTGAACGTGTTAAATAACAACGCATCGTTTGCGCGATTGTCAAACTGAATGAACAATAAACAAAATTGATAGGACTCACCATTCGAATCGCTGCTTGTTGAACCGGGTTCCTGGACGTTATCCGATAAGAAGAGCGTCTTATTCAGCTCGAGTCCTCTTCGGCTGTCGTTCCGTTTCTCACGAAAAGGAATCAACACTGTCACAGCACCAAACAATTTCGTCGGTTTGTATCTTTGGCTTTCGTTTAAAAGGACGGGGAAAAGGTAACGCGAAAAACGGTTCGTTGAGTTTTCATTGCGTCGCGATCGATTTCACCGGGATCATGATCCACGTTCGAAACCAGTTTCGATTCTCGTCCCGGGGAACGGATGCACTCTCGAAAAATGCGGCTTGCGTCTGCGCACAGGCTGCCTTCTGTTCGATGCAGGCGTCGAGTGGCGACTGTCGTTTCTTCCGACAGTCGGCTGCTCCTGGCCTGTCCCTTCCCCCGCCCTGGCGGCATCGAGAGAGCCGACTACAACCGCGGATTTATGCTATTACCGCACCGCTGCCACCCCCTATGCTCCACTGCGCCGAGGTCTATGGCTACCGCTTCCCGGTGGCCTCTTCTTTTCAATCGTAGGCATCGTCACACTGTGCTTCCTTCCTTCGTCCTCCTATCGCTTCCACAATGACTCGACCGTCCTGAAAAACGTCCGAGAGAAATGATTTTTCACGGGAATTTTCGATGAGATATGCCGCCCTCCTTAGTTAAAAGACATACTATTTAGTATTTTTTCGTGTCGCTTTTAATTAATTCATCGATAGTTTATACGTCAATCGATTGAAAATTTATGTTAGAAAAATGATGTTTCGGAGTAGACAAAATGTTCGGTGTCCTGACGCCAAAACCGGTTCAGATGTGATTTTGGGGGCACCGGTCAGAGATTTCGTGTAAGAGGACATCGGTTAAAAATAGGTTAAAAGGCTATACAATGTCTTGGAAGATCTTATGTAAAATACTAATAGATGCAATCATTCGTAATTTAGAATTATATAATTTCCATATGTAAACGTACATCATTAAAAAATCGATAAGGATTAATATAGTAATTGTTTTAAAATAATAATTCTTTCTACTCTTCTTGTAGATTTTCTGTAGATACAAGTAAAATATTCTAAATTATTTTTAATATTATTATATCTGCAATATACTATAGTCTAATACACGTGTAGATCCACTAAAATATAGCTAACTTCTGTTAGAATAACTTTGTTTCTTAAGCTATAACTTTTTAAAATTGTATAACTGTCAAGTTCCATAAAATGGCCGAAATAGCACCTTGCAAATGGTCATCTGCAAATAGTTAACTATGCTTTAATAACATTATCCTCTAATTCCGAAGCCTTTATTGTACCCTAAAATCCGCTCGTAACACAATATACACTACGGTTCAAAGATATATATATTTTCTTTAACGTTCCAACTTAAACTTCCGTTAAACTTAACGTAAAACGTTAAACCTTAAACCTTAAACTTCCAACTAGCAAGATATGGATTGTAAAATTTCTTAACTATTATTAAAGTCATAAATTTGTCAATTTTATTTACATATTTCAATAACACCCGTTTTACTGAAAATCATTTGAAATGCTAGAATATTTATTCAGGTAGTACGCAGGTAGTACATAAGTAGTATATAAATACACTACAATACTACCGGAACGCTTAAATCCGAGTTATTAAGTGGCATAAGTTTCCTAAGCCATAACGGTTATTGTACTTACGAATTTTCTCTAAAGGTCTGAAAGGTCGAGACAATATTCCGTTTGCATTCGACTCTCACCTTTGACGCTAGTAAACCGAGTTCCAAAACAAAGATGTTTTCGTCGTTCATTTATAGTAGCCTGCTGAAAAAATCGCGAGATCCAACCTATTCCCTCCCTCTTCATTCATTGGCTCTTCATCATCGGTGGTGGAATCATCCCTCGTGCCTCGACAAATTTGTTCGCCAGGACACGATCCGGACATTTGGCGGACTTCGTTAAAGTATATATCCAGTTGGTTCGATGGCTGCAGGTCCGGGCTGCCCCTCGGTACACCCACACAGATCGGCTTGTCCGTGCGAAAACCGGCACGGCAGCGCGTGTGCACGCACGTGCGTGCCATGCCACGCGATTTCAGCCCCTGCGGAATAAATCAAGTGAAGAAAACCTGCCGGAAGGTATTAACGTTGGGGTCGGCTCACCCCGCGTGTTGTGTCCCTTCTCGCATCTCGGAGAGGGTTAAGCTGTACCCCCGCTGCCCTTATCGCGCGTCCCTGAAACGCCGTGTACTCCCAAGGGATCTTCTCGTCTGGATTTACTCGACTGACGAGCGCGATCCTGCTCGCTGAGCGACTAAAGTGGGCTAGAGGGATAGGGGGTATGCAAGCCTGGTACGACGAAGAGAAACAATGTGCGAATACTAGAAAGGGGAACAGAGAGAGTAGGACAGAGAACGGGCGATGGAAGCGGAGGGTGAGCGATGTTAGAGAGAGGACAAGAGCGAGGGAATCCCTTATCAGAGGTCGCGCATGACGAGACAAGCTAATTGTGTTATCAGTGCAGAACGGACGCTGCCTCCATTCTCCTCGCTTCGTCCTGACCATCATCGGTCGCCCTTTCCGATCTGCTACAAGCACCAGTGTTTATTTTGTAAACTGTGCTAACACGAGCCCCGACCGACCTATCGTCTCTTTCGTTCGTATGCTGAAAATTGCAACGGCGTGTAACGCGACAGATCGAACGACCCGCGGCTCGTGTCCACGCTTTTTCGGGAATACATGCATGTATATTTGTCCGGGACTCCCCCACTTTAACCGATGGCTCCGTTGCTTCCGCTTCCGCGTGTAAAGCGTGCCGTGCGTGTAATTAACGCTGGACATCTTGTTCAATCCCTTGGGACCAAGATGACACTCTGGCGTGGTGTTTTACTCGAACGGCACACGTGTTTCTTGCAATTATTCCATCATGCTCGGTGTTTTGTAAATATTTCGTAAAATGCAAAGCTACAATGATCCGCGAAATATTTGGATAGTTACCATAGAAAATTCTCGTGGATATTGCGCGAGTGTTACATGGAACATTTTGAAATTTTATTTCCGCTATAATGAAACACGATTGCCGTGATTATATCAGTACAATTTGAAACCGATCTAGTTGCTTGATAATTTCCGCTGCTATTGTACACTGTGCGAATTTATAATAACCAATGATATATAATTTATCAACTCTTGGAAAGTTAATTTTCAACAAATTCTTCGCGCAAGTTGGAACATGGCCTCGGGCAACTCTGTTTATTCTATAACGCAAACTTCGACTGAGAAACCTGCAATAACGGGGTGAAATTTCGTCGAGATGAAAGAGTCAGGGCAAACTCGAACGCGCTCGAAACGTTACTCGGCAACTTCTTTTATACACGCGCTATTATAATCGCGCATATAAAGCGCGCGGTTTGTTTCTTAAAAGAATCGCGCCGCGTAATGTCGACTATTACCGTAATCACTGTTATAAAAGTTTACCGGGCCGGTCAACTTCCTACGATATTTCTGCTACATTATATCCCGATTACAGCAATTTAACGATACCTCGGCGTGGTATCTGTCAGCGTGATGTTTTTCGACGTCGAAGAAGAAGCGTTGCACGGGTGGAATCGAAGGGAATCGAGCCGCTCGGAGGAAAAAGGAACCGAATTATCTTCCTGGTGTGTACGTACGCGTACCACGAGGTCTCGTGGTCGTCGCCATCGGCATCGCCGCAACGCAGACGGCTCCATTTATTATTCTATTAAATTCGTAGTTTCCCATCGGGGGCCCACCCCTGCCCGGAGCTATCTCTCACTCATGACTTAATGCGATATTCATACCGCGAGAGGAAAGGGAACCAACTTGGGGTCCGGTCCATATGCTGGCTTGTAATTAAGTCGGATACCCGTTAGATCTTCCGATTTTTTCCTTCTTTTTTTCGGTTACGTGTCCTCGATGATTAAGTGGCACGATATTATCTTCTCTGTTCGTAATGTGTGAATTTCGTGGATTTGGAAATCGTGCGGTAAGAGTTGTAACGTTTGATCTAAATTGGGATTTTATGTATGCCTCCTATCATTTTATCGAGTACACGTTAGACAATGAGTAAAGATTTGGATCAATCCCTTTTATTCGTCGATATTTTTAGTGAGATTCAAATGACGCTCGCGATTGTTTTAATTAGCGGTGATTTAAATTGAGGGGAAAATTTAGAAACCAATTAGTTCGTTTCGAGCAAATTTTCCTTAACTAAAATATTGAAATTGATCGAGTTGTTTAAAACTGCTTGGCTGCTACTAAAATAATTCCTGTAACCGTATTATTTTTTCGCATCAGAAATGTATGCGTGTCCTTATTTTGAATAATAATCTTTGTTCCAATACGTTATTTCTTGCTTCGTGTCCTGTCTACGTTACTTTTTTTTAAACACAGCGATTACGATGCAAAAATTATTATCATAGCTATTTAAATATTCGAATAGGTGTGACATGTGTTAAACCACACGATAAATAAACACATTCGAGTGACTTAGATTAAACATGTAAATTGAATGATCAAACCGATGAAAGGATGGAGATTATTCAAGTAATAACATTTACCAAAATCATTACTAGTATGTGTAATTACAGTGTTTGGGATGCTGGGTGATATAGTACCATTTAGATAATCGATTGTGCAATGGATGCTGATTTACAATGCATAATCATAGTATGCCTAGACGTGTCTCGAAAATTTATGTTTATTACTGTATCACTTCGTATCGATGTATTTTACGTTGGTATACCTCAATACTAAGAATATGTACGTATCACATGTCAAGAACTATACGAGGCTCGAAACTTGGATACTTAATCTCGAGTCACAAGATTTAAGAACGGATAATTCATGAATTATTTTATGACTTTTCATGATCAAGCAACGTTTGACTTCGTAACCTAAATAGGAAACACAGAACATCCGACGCTCGTTTGTCATATTTTTTTACTTCTTAACAAATTAATTGGCTTTTAAATACTTGGGCCGATCTAAGTTACCAAGATAATTAAAAGAATTTTAGAATTATACGACTATCGTTTAAATACTATCAAAAATACTGGCGAACAAAGAAACGTTTTTCATTAAGACCGAATCGAACGACGAACGACGTTAAGCGCTTTTTCACGATTGTTTAACGACGTCGTTAACTATATATAGTATCGAGAAACGGGTAATAACGAGGAGCGACCGAACATCGCGTCGTGCAATCGTGTAAAAGCAGCACACGTGTAATATTAATTTCCACGGGCTACGAAACGATTCTCATCAACGCAGCTGTCCCGCGAAGGAGCAAGCCGGCATATAGGTCTGTAGTGTAACACCTAAATTAATAATTGCCAGTTCCCCACAGTAATTATGTGTGCACGCTCTAGTCGAACAAGTAGGCGGGGACGTGCAGGTAATTGCACGCGCGTGTATACGTTCTCTGTGTAGCAGGAACAGCTTTATACGCGCGATAATTGGAGCCTGCTTACCATAAGGTTCTCATAGGTCAGTGTTTATTCTCTATCCTTTTGTTAACACACCTCTCAATTCGATTTATTTTCGGTGAGAACTATCGCAATACTTTAGTTTATTGTTTCAGTTTCTTCGAAGCAAAACTAACTGATTTCGCTTTTCATTAATTCCTTCGTTATTCAGTTTACAAAAGACAGATACTTTCTTCCGTAAGTTCACTCGTCGTAAGAAGATGATACAAATAATGATAAATTCTAAGATGAATCTAAACTGTTGAGGTTATTAGATGTATAAAGAGAGAAAACGCGTGGATAAAGTGTAAGGTACAAAATATATATATTTCATTTAATAGAGAAGTGTAATAATAAGTAGGAATACAATTCGAGCTGGCCCAGGTCCGCACGCTAGCAGTGTTACCTTATAACTGAAAATCTCGGAGCCAACGTCGCCTGTCTACTAATTATGGTCTACCTTCCTGCTATTCTTTTGTCTATACGCTGTCGATGGCTTCAGCGCTTGAGAAAACTAAAGAGACCAGATGTGGAGTTTTCGTAGGTGACCACTTCAACATAAACAAATCGTGTTCGTAATATCGCTGCTTTTTCTATGCTTTCAATTTACAGCGTTGATCAACAGTGACTTCCAAGTGATTTGTTCTGTTGCGCAAAGTACAATAAAACTCCGTCTACGCGAATTTCGAACGACGCGTAAACAATTTTCTAAAATTTTACGATTCAGCATAACGCATCGTCATCCAACTGCGTCCCTTCTTAAACTCCGTTTGAACGGTTTCGGGGCTTAAAAGAACTCGCCAGCCGATGCCGGCATAAGGCGCTTTTCCCATAATAAATCCAACTGGTAGGTACACGAGTATGTAGCATTGCAAAGGGGACTTAAGTGCGAGAGAGATGGAGGGAGGGACGGTGGACAGCCGCGAGTAGCCTCTCTGATGTAACAGGTTCGGTGCATTAGTTTGCCTAAAAGGTTTGCGCCATCAGTCTCTAAATGTCCCTCTGTCGTTCCTCCATCCGACCCTCTCTGTCTAGCGGTATGCGTCGTTTATAATCTCACTTACCCTCTGTCTCCGTTTCGTCGACGCCATCCTCCGGGGAAAAGGAGGGCAAACACCAGGGCCTGCAGCAAGCGCGAGGACGGCCGCCGCTGTAAATTAAGTGCGCTGCATTAGCGGAATCCAGATGAGTTAGCGCACCGCGTTAATTCGCGCTAATGAACAGGTTATGAAAGTTTAATTGTCGGTTAGCCGGCCGGAAGATCGATGGGGGTGAGAAGGGTGAGGAAGCCGGACCAGGATTTACGGAAGTTTACAGAAATTCGAGGACTATGTCTGCTCGAGGTCGGAGTTTCCTCTCCGGCGATGTACGCGTGTAGTTACAGTGCACGAGCTTGGTACGGTGCTCTCGATCCACGGAACGAGATGCTGAATTTTTAATTGCGCCAACGAGAACCGCCGTTTATACTCATCGTCGTGTGTGTATATTACACGTACCTCGTGTGTTCTCGATCCTTTCGTTGCTTACCTCGGTTGCAATTTTAACTTATGGATTTCGATATCACCGTGTACAGACCGAATAATAAACGCGTGTCCATATTTCAAGGGATGAATGTACGGGTTAAGGTAAGTAGAAAACGTCGTAAAGAACGCGCCCTACGTAATCTTAGTACTTCGTCTTAGTTTTATATGTACACGCCCATTCATATTAGTTTTATATGTATAACGAAGAGAACTTTCGAATAAGTCCAGGCATCATTGATATTAAAATTTCTGCATAAAAATTCTGCCGTTCCTTTTACTTCTGATTACGTAAGAGTACGTTTGCTCGAGCGAAAGTACGATTTGGAAAAATGCGTTTTATGCCTCACCCAAGACCTTGTATCGAAAAACGAACGATTCAAGTGTAAAAAAGGTACGTGTCTATCCGTTAGGAAGGTTGTGCAACGTGCTTTCTATGGGTCTCGCTATTCTCGCTATTTCATATTATCGATCGACTTGCAGCAGTCGACATACACGACTAGTTATTTCGTGATTAGCGATCGCGATTTGCGGCCGAAGCAATCGTTCAGAACACGCTCGTGTACCTTGTACCATTCTTCGCTTTATCGTCGCATTTTTCCCTTCGTCGTGTATATAAACTGTGCGTTTTAATGCGCGTGCAGAAACCGCCGGGAAATATTGAGAGGTATACGCGTCGAGGACGTTTTTATGCTCGTATAGTACGTTTCCCCAGGAGGCAGTTAGCGCGATTATTCGAAATTTCAGACTTCAGAAATTCTATATACGTTAACTCGTTGTCGATTCAGGAGCAATTATAATAATTTTTATCAACGAATGAGTTATACGTTTCGTACGAATACCTTTAGTTGCTGTTCGTTTGTAGACCGCGATTTGCAAATCGGTCGAAAACATTTGTTTAACATTTTCATTCATCAATTATCCGTACCACGGCGTATCCTTCTTCTTCGGTAAACACAATAAGAAGACCAGGCCTGGTGCACTCTGATTATTCGTGACGCGGCGACGGTAACTCATATTCTCCAGCTTACTTCACAATTTGCATCTCTCACTGTCAAAGCGAGGCAACAAGATTTCCACGCGAAACGAGCAGACCTCCTCAATCTTGTCTTACCACTACGAATCCTAGACAGTGGCGGCTCTGTGCGTTCCCGACGTTTCTGCTTGGTTTCACTTCTCAGGATTTCCTGTTTCCTGCAACGTGGATGACCCTACGAGCCGCGGTTTGCAGCTGTACCTATGCCATGCTCGCGAAGCGGATCGCGTAATGCGAGGGGAAAGACAGAAAATGAGCGGGCGACGTAGAACCGCTACGAGGAAAGCGGGAATTCAGAAAAATCCCAGAAATAAAAGAGTCCAGCGTTTTTCCTCGTTAGCCGATCGTTCGTTGCGTGGGTCGCAACTTTTTGTTCCATGGTTACCGTTAATTAGATTGAAAATGGTCTTTCGAATGGTAAAAGAAGTTTCATGGTTATCTTTGTCGTAATACTGTTACCTTTTTCGTTTCGCGGCGGTAATAGTATTTCTCTTCTTTTCTCTTTTCTTTTCTTTCCAACATTAACCGTGAATCTTCTGCGCACGGAATCGAATTTCTTCTTTAGGAACTTCTTAGTTGGCGAATCAGTCAAATATGAAATTCTACTTGTTGAATGGTTGAACGATTCTGTGGTATTTTAATTTATTTTTTATCTTTTTTCTTTTCTTCAATTTAGATAAAAGAGACCCGTACGAAAACATCTTTACTTTACAGAAACGACGGAGCGATTTAATTACGAATTCGAAGTAGCTTTCAATAGATATAAAAAAATATTTGGTGCAATTTATTCGATCGTCCATTTCGTTCTAAACGTAAACACGACTCTTTGGAAAATTCCACGATTCAAATATTTGTCTACAGAATACGAAAAAAATCTAAATATTTGTATCGTCACGTTGAAAATTCTACGAATATTTCGCTAGTCATTAAAATTCTTGTTCCTAACGAGCGTTTAGTGTTTTACACGTTGAAGAAAGTTGTACGTATAGCTGAATATAGCCGAATGAGCTAATTAAAACAAACAGCTCGGAGGAAAATTAGGTTTAACGAGGTCTATCAGTGCGTTTCGAGGGAGCCATGGAAAAGGACCGATGAAAGGAAATAGCAGAATGTGCCGAGAAGAAACTACAAGATGGCACTTTTCTCTGATCATAAAGGTCTCATTGAACGCGAGCCTCCTTTGAACTATGCTCACAGCTGTCGACTCGTGGCGGTAATTAACAGATTAGTTAATTGATTGCTTGCCTCTCCGATGCTGCGTGGAACTTTTTTCACGCTCACGATTGTTAAGGGTATCGTGAATGAGCTCGTGACGACATCTATTCCAGGAATCTTGTGATTCCTCTAATTGTGCCAATCATTCGGTTTCTGTCTCCATATGTATTCATTTGATAATATCACTTTAGTAATGATGTATTCCATTATGTTTTGAAAAATGACAGTATGGAGATTGATAATTATTAACGTTTGCAAGATTAATTGGCTATTTGATAAATATAATTCTATGATATAGAATCGAACAAATTCGTGTTTACAAGCACAGTTTGTAGATTTATTTTCATTAATTTAAATTAACAGAATATGTTTTAACTAAGGAAATCTCAACTTTTCGCTTGTATAAATACTTCATTACGTTGAAAGAATTACAATTATTCCACTCAACCGTTTTGCAACAAATAACAAAATTTAGCATTGTATACGAATTATTAGAAAAAAAAATAATTTCACTTTCGTTTGCATACGTAAAACACGCATGCAAAAATACAAGCTACAAGACTACGTTATAAAACATTGAAAAGAAAATGTTTGGAATTTCTGTTTTTCACGGGATCTCATTCGACTAACGAAACAAAAGAAATTTTTATCTCTTATTTTAAAAAAAGTCTTACTCAACGACGTGTGAATCACTATGTGATCCTCCGTACGTCTTCTCTCTACGACTTTCGATCATTTCATCCCGGAACCGATCAGTCCCCCGCTCTTATCCTTATGCTCGTCCCACTTTTCCACACGATTGCTTAATCCAGCAGGTTGAAGTTAATCCGACTCGTTAAATCCCCGCTTATAATACCGTTCCGTGTTTCGATCATTAATGACGTTCCCTCTACCGCTTCGATGATTACGTGCTGCTACATCTCTGCCAAGGAACAAGCTCGGTCGAAAATGAAAGCCGCTCAGGTACAAACGGGAATCGATTGGAAAATTTTCGATGATAATCGGCGTCGAGATAATTCGAACGTCTTCGTATTACGGGAACGAGCCTCGTGTTAAATTACAACTCTATCGATGTTGGACTCATTGCGTTAAATACCTGTTTACCAGCTTGTAACAGGATAATTCTTGTAACAACGATAATAGCGTTTCCAGTAAAATTGGTAGTAGAATCGGAGATACGTGAGTAATAAATTTCCGGCTGAATTGGACAGACTATTTTTAGAACGATTAATTTTGTGATAACGTGAGATGTTTCCTTCCATAGGATTTAAATTTAAATCTAGTATTTCGATATTAAGTTGTTTGTAATGTAATTGGATAACTGAATTGGTAAGCCAGGATCGATTTATTTCTTAATCGTTTAAGATGATCTTGGAAACTAAGCTTTAAATAATAGAAATAAACATTTTGATATTATTTTATGCTCGACACAGTTTCAAGTGAATTTTGTCCTGACTGTGAAATAGGCAAAAAGCAAACATTTCGACGCTTTTTAAATATCCTGCATTGCTTATATTCAGAATTCATATTTTGATACAAAAATGATATCTGTCTCCATTTTCGTGTATAATATACATTATGATTTAACGTATTAATGCCTCCATGTCACTCCATTATCATAAATATTCCGAGTTAAAAAACTGCCTACGAAACAGTATACTTTCAATAGTACGGAATGGTTGAACGATATTATATTTACAAAGGAAGGATAATAAATTTACACGAAAATATACTAATCTTGATTTTAGACGCTCGTAAATGGGCAATTAAACGTACGGGAGATTCCAAATTGTCAATAAAACGTAGGAAAGCGACATAGTTATAAGCAAACAAACGTTCATTAATCTACGAGAAGTCAATTAATCTCCAAGGATACAAAGTAATCGACGAAAAATAAAATTCAAGTAATTTATTACCGATAATGTAGGTAATAAATACATCAGCCATTTATTAGCCATTTCATGTATATCCGCTTTCATTCTTTTCAAACCGTAAATGCCTATGCTTTTTTAACGTAACAGATAACTATGATACGTAGCTACTCCATCTAGTAATAAAGATTTTCACAACCCTTATCGGTGCTAATCACCAGACATACCGTAGGTAGCAATCAACCTGCACTAAAGAAAAGTAACAAAATGAAAGGATTCTAGGGAACTGAGCCGGTAACCGAGCTGACGATTCGGTAATTTGTGAAACAAGAGGGAGGTGTTTCTAAAAATGTTGCGGTTCGTATCTTTAGAAGCAACGTTTTTTTTGTTTTTTTTTTATTGTTTATTTAAATTACAATCAATTCTCGCGTTGAGAATTTTCAGCAATTTTTCTGGCGTGGCGCAGTAACATGGCTAGTATTTATAATAAGTTGATACATATTATAGATAAGTATAATTTGTGAGTAAGTATTATAAATAAGTAAATATTACATTATTAAATAACTAATTGAATCTGTCGTTTAAGTCTAGCGGGTACTGTCTCTTCAGCCTGCGAATGTGGTCCGTCGTTTCAAGTAGTCCAGTGATTAGGGGGTTTCGGTGTTTGTTGACTCTTTTGCTATATTTCTCTGCAGCTATATTTTGCTATTTCCTCTTTGACTGTGGGTATCTTGAGGTCGCGGTGTATTGTTTCGTTGGTAACATACCAAGGTGCATCAATTAGGGATCTTAGGGTTTTCGATTGGAAGCGTTGGAGTATTTCAATGTTGGAGTTACTTGCTGTTCCCCATAGTTGGATTCCGTAGGTCCAGACAGGTTTTATTACGGCCTTGTAGAGGGTTATTTTGTTGTGTATGTTTAGTTTGGAGCGTCGGCCCGTGAGCCAATAGAATTTTCTTAGTTTTTCCTTTAGTTGCTTTGTTTTTTCTGAGATATGTTTTTTCCAAGTTAGCCTCCTGTCCAGGGTCATGCCCAGAAGCAACGTTGAAACAGTAAATTGAAGATGTTTGTAATCGTGGAAAAAGATTACAGATTGTGCGTGTTAGAGAAATCGACAAAAGATCGCGTTCCTTTTTAAATTTTATCTTAAAGTCGTTTCAGATGTCAATTCTTCTATTCTCTTTGTACATACTCAGAAACAAAGTCCCGATATCATAGTATTCCATGATTCACTCTTTTTAACGAATACAATCGTCGTAAGTTCTCCGTCGCATTACGAGTAAAAGTATGATAAAAATCCAATATTTTAATATCGATACCTTTCGTTTTGATTCGTAAGATCACAGAACAAGCACTTTAATTTCATTGCGTATCGTTCTATGTTTTATATTATTTATTCAAAGTTTCGTCTGGTTTTAACTAAGAACATTAATTACAACCATATGGATTATAATAATAAAATGAAACAAAAATACTTTTCACGGACATGAAAATTCTAACTTAATCTTTACGAATGGACGAAGCCGCGCGTAATCTAAGTAAAATTCTGAATCATTTTCATTGCTGTAATCCGAGGATTTGCGTCATCGTACTTAATATGGAGTTCGTCCGATTTTTAATGGAAAAGTAACTGCGAAATTTATATTTCTATGCTACGCAATTACAAAGTAACGAAGACTAAAGTCCGATCGCTGGTGCATTCCAGTTAATTAACAGTGATTCCACGGCTTTGGAGATTTAACCGGGACAGTAGAGAGAAAAAAAGATTACGACCGATTAAAAATAGACGCGAATTTACGCTTCTGAAAATTATCTGCTACATAGCTCGTACCTTTCACGAACACTTAGTTTCCTTTTTTTAGATGCTGTTGAAAGTTATTAAATATATGTAACGTATTATGACAAGATTATAACGTTTATTTAGGAAGATTACAGGTTCATTCCTCGTATCTTTCTTTAAATCTTTTCCTTGCTTTATTTTTATCTACGCGAAATATTCCATCGCAATCTGATCAACGATATATCAGCAAACAGTTATTAATATTTTCAGACGTAAACATAATCCCATTTATAAAACAATTGAGAGATCGTACAATCGAGAGATAGAAAAAATTAGTACAGTTTTATATTAATATCCCTATGAAAGCAATATTTTCGTATAAAGTATTTTTGGAAAATGCGTATGTTATCAGCATGAGTCAGACGGACGAATTAAAAATCACGAAGTTTCGAGAAAATCTTCATCCTAACGATTCGTGTGAAATACGCATATAGAATTTTACAATTTAAAATTAGATTCTCTATGACACTTATTCGATACCATAGAACATTTGTACCTAATGAAAAAATTAATCAACAGCGAACGCGTGTAACTTCCAACAAACTGGCCAACGTAATGCAATTCTTTGTGATTACGCGATATAACAGAAAATGGAAACGTATTTATTTGAAACCTGTTTACATCGAATTTCACTACCAAAATTTCCCCGTTTATGGTCACTTGGAAGAACAAAAAAGAGACGAAAAAAATCAAGGAAAAATAAAGTAAACAAGTTGATGGTAATAAACGAGCGGTTTAAACGGAAGCAGGCAGAAAGGGTTAAATCATCGGCGGCCTCGGTTCCCAGCGAGACGTGGCAGCGTTGAAATAATGTTTCTCGCTTAATCAACGTTTACTGGGTTGCGTTATTCGCTCGTTAAAAACGCGAGGAAAAGCGATAAAGCGTCGTTCACGAGCCGCGGAAGCCTTCAGACGCAATTTCGTCGCGAAGAAGCAATGCCGCGCCCGCCGGACCGGCCCGCATGAATATTAAATCCTTTCGCCGACAAAGAGCTCAGTGTTCAATGCGGCCGCTCGTAGCCGCTAATAACGCGCTGCCTATACTATAAAGCAATAAATGTCGTAACTGGGTTAACACCACCATGCCGCGATCTTGGAGAAACCGATCCAGACAGGGTGGTGCCTCCAGGGTGGATATTCCGTATTTTAACCTTTAACCCCTGTGCCTGATTAATTTAATTAAAGCACAGCTACATGCACAGGCTCGCGGAAGTATTCCAACACCGTTTACGAATATATTCTACCTTTTATGAATACATTATACGAAACATTTTGAAATTTCATTAGCACCGTTATGAGACTCGATTATCGCGATTATATCGATAAAGTTTGAAAGAAAGAAAATGTATAGATAAACTGCGGGATACTTACTACTAGTATATGTATGTATATTTCGCAAAAATCACAAAAGTATCGTTTGAACAATTAATTATTCATTATATTAATAAACCTCGGTAATATTTCGTTATTTGATATAAATCTCGGTATTCTCGGTCGAACTGTATTATAACGCTCGTACGACCGAGATAGCTATTCGAGCTTTATATTTATTTGTTATTAAACATACACGTGATAGCGTTCCGAATTCTATTTAAGATTATCGTGCTTCTTTTTAATGTTGCAAGAAATATCGGTCATGGCATGCACGTCTCTGCTTTTATGGAAACATTCCTTGGCTATGTCAAGCACGTTTCTTTGTTGATACTTCCTTTTCCACCCTTCGATACAGATACGAGGGTGAGATAACTTACTGCGTAAACTTTGTTGATCCTACGATGTCGAAGGGTGCAAACTGCACATGCGAAAGGATGTAAAGGAGTAGTTTGCGTTACATACATATAAGTAAGTTAATACATATAACAGTACAACAGATGGTTACTTCTTAATTCTATTTGCAATTTATGTCAGGCAAATATAATACTTTTTCAGGGGTTTTTAAGTTGATATCGAAATTAATTAATAATATATTAATATCGAAAAGTAATTAAAATAAGAAACAAATTCGATACAAATTTACTCTCATAACAACCTGTTACACAGGTACGAAAGATCTCTATCCCAAGACCCCTAAATTCTCGGAAAGGTCCCTTTTCAGAAGTACCAAATTCTCGGTATATCTGTGATCTCGGCACACTTAATCTTACAAGGAATTTGGCACGAAGAATTTGTCCTTTTCTTTTTATTCTATTCTTTGTCATTTCTTCCGTTTCCTACCCTCAGGGAACCGTTGCTTCCAGCGATTTTTTAGACATTTCTTGACTTTCCTTTCCGCGATGAGTCACAGGGAAAGCTAGATAGAGATGTTAACTTTATCCGCTGATTTATAAGTCTTTTATCGAGTTCATTGTACCGTATAACAATATCTTAAATTATAATAAAAAATTGAAGTAATGAATTTACTAAAAATTATCTTGGAAAAAATTAAAAATCACAATAGATGACAAATTTTAAGTGAAAATAGGCTTTATGAAAGTCGAGTAAAAAATAATACGGAATCTCTTCGATGATTAAGCAATTATAATAACTATTTAATTAGGAAACCGAAACGAAGATGACGCATGATTCGATTCAATTAAAAATATTTAATCAAACTTATTTTAAATACCTTTTACACAATGCTGTATTAAAAAGTAATTAAATCCTAGGTATTTTAGTTTTAATTGTATCTTTTAAATTGTTTCATACTCGTTAATAAGATCTACGAAGAAAAGAATGTTAAACGCTTCATCAAAGTTGCAATTTCTTTAAAATTACTGAAATTTCTTTTTACGTCGTTTCATTGTTGTGTCAATCATTTCATAGGATTCTCATGATGCTTCGCGGTAATCTTCATAACGCTGTATCTACAATATCGATTTATTTACTCGGAAATGCTAGTAGAATTAAAAAAAAAATAGATTTTTCTCTAGCACAGGACCGTCAAGGTTATTCAGATGACGGAGAAAGGAACTATGGCGCCATTGATGAGCTACAAGTACGGTATATTTACGCGTTCTTACCCTAGCTGTTGATGGAGGTTAATCGCGCTGCAAGGAAAAAAAATACGGTTTTTTTTTTTCATTATAGCTAAGCGCGTACGATAAATTACAAGGATTGCGTAAAGATTCTCATTTCCTTCGTAATTCATTGTTACAGCACGATGTAAAACAAGCAACGAATATAGATGTTCGTCAGTTTGTATTGCGATTAAATGAAAAATGTACGTATTTGTAGAACAAGGTACCTAAAATCTTATCACGTTTGTTAATAGTATAATTTTTATTGAATTTTTATTTGCAGATATGCGTATTTGTTAGGGATTTGTGCACAAGATATCGAACTCGATCATTTAGCAAAGAAAATAAGTCCCATTTGCAAAAAAAAGAATGCATATTAAAACGATGATAAATCGAACAATAACTCACCGGCCAATACTTGATATCAGCGAATGGAGAAGCTACAAGTTCTAGATTTATGCCCAACAAAATAATCAGCTGACTTGACATTTTTTAAAATTAATAACTAGCTAACTGATAATATCAGTGCAATCGTGCAAAAGAATCTCGACGATAGAATCTTCCTTAGACGATGATCCTTTTGTAAGCTACAACTCCACGGTCTATTCCACTCTCGCCCTATCAAACGCAATAATCAAAAGCAAAATTTCCATTCATCGGAATGGGAAAACCCGAAGTGCGGTATAATACCCTTTAATAGCAATTAAATCTATTCTTAATCGTTCCAGGAATCGCGCAAGTTTTCGATTCCTCGAAAATTCTTCCTTGTCGATCTTGCTTCGAGGAAGAAAAAGGACTTCGTTCTGGAATTTCTGTCCGCGCAGACATTACGCAAGCTGCACACTCGAATGGACTGTACGCCTATTACCAGGCGGTATGAGGCATTCGCTTTCATTATGGAAAGTATTTCTGCCTGGAATCAGTTCGTAAAGGGCTATCGTCGCACTTCGTTTTTCGTCGCCGCTCTCGTTCGCCCGTTAATCGTCTCGGGTCTTTCGAAATATCGTGCTATATCTGCTGGCTGCTTGGAAAATTTCTAAAAGATGATTCAAACCTCTAGGAATCTGTGATCGCTACGGCGATTCATTTAGACAGGCGATGGATGGAGAGGGATTATGAAAAAGGGAGCGATCGATAGAAAGAGAAATAATTGGGACGCGTGAAGCGTCAGCAGACAAAATGATCTTTAGAAAGAATAATCCTGTTTGCGGTGTTCCAGGGTGATTAGTATTAATAGCGATGGAATTCATATCGGTGGTGTCTGAGGTGGTGTCAGGTGTATTTCCATATTTTCTTGTACCTAGCAGGTGGAATACTAAATCTATCATAAAACGTATTATAGTAAAAATAGAATAATAAAAACAATAAAACTATTGTCATATGTTGTTGAATTTGTCACGAGAAATACTATTTTAGTATAAAAAGAACACAATATAGCAGCCGTTTAAAAAAATCAACTTGACTCTGAGATCTTTCAATGTCTCTAATTAAAACAGACATGCATATGGAATTTGAATGGATTTATTGTCGAAACTATGTGAGATGTGAAGATTGAATATAAGGGAAGATTGAATGGTGTTAGATACCGTTTCTGTGTCACCATTATCCATTCATGAGCATGAATATGTTCGGTTGTAAAGTACAGTTACTCCTTTACTCTGAATGGAATCTGATAGTCTCTCTATACTCATTGATTTAATCTTGCTTTTAATAGGAAAATATTAAAGCAGCTTTGTAAAACGGTGAATAAACTTGTTAGCAGTAGATATTGTTTGTTCTTTTCATAACTAAATGTGACCCATTTATATGAAGAAATAAGAAGAAGCGATTCGTGTGTAGAAACACGATTAAAGGTAAAAATAAAAATAGAATGGCTTGATATATCAATGTTTATTTAAGAAGATAAGAACGTGCCTTTTTTTTTAGCGATAATATGTAATACGAGGATAACAATAGCGTGTACATAAAACGAATAAACAACATTTCATTGTACGAATACAGAAGATAAGACTTAATAATGTGGAAACTTATTAGTATTTTCGGATAGAAATGTGACCGAAAAAGAACAAGATAAATATTCAAGAAATTGGTCCAGGACCAGAAACATTTACCTGTAGTTTCAATACGAGATAAATATACTATTGTTACTTTCATTCTATTTTTCTGTCCCTTGTGGAAGAAAATATCCATTCCATCTTTTTAATTTTTATTAAACGATATTTCCCATTATTAAATATTGAGAAAATTTGCATTATTCCGATATTGAAATACTTATTGCTATATTATCTATAATAGATTGATCTTTTTCTATCCAATTACAAAATGAATATAGTATCGAATAACGTAGCATATTAATATGTAGTCAATGAATGTAGCAAGCTATTAATATGTAGGTAGTCAATGAATGTAGCAGGCTATTAATATGTTCGCTAATGCTGTGTTTAAAATTGCTTGACGTCTGAATGCGTAAAGGCCGTGATTACAAAGGGTACGGTCTCCGTCTTATTATCTGCATTTCCGAAAAAAATATCCGATAAAATCATGAACGAAGCTGACACTGTGGAGAAACTTCGTGAAATGGCAAAAATCGCTAGTATTTATCATAGGAATAGAACGAAATTGGTACGAAATAGAAATCTTTCTCACGTGGTTCATGCTGGCTTGCATATTTTCCAATTTGTAAGTTCATTCTACTAATACAATCTCTTCCTTAATTTTAATCGTCCTAATTTTAAAAAATTATTTATCTCTGAAGACGTACGATATTATTGTGAAACGACCTAAATATTAGGTTGTATCAAAACTTCCTTGCGTTGTATGAGGAAATAATAGAAGCACATTTTTTATTTTATATTACATTATCGAATTATGTATGATCGTAAGAAATGTTGTGCATCTATTATTTCCTTGTAAAACGAAAGGAACTTTTGGGACAATTATTAATATATTTGTTATAAAATATACATACAGTATATGTATAGGTACGGATATTGTTAATTTCATAGGCAATACAACCTATTATTACGCGAAAGCTAGAACCATAGTGTTTTCACCGACACGAGTAGCCCCGTTTTATCTAGTTCGCGAAAGATATTATAATTCGCAAGGCAGCGTGAAAGAGTGTCACAAAAACTCGGCTAGAACGACACGGTTTAAGAATGCAAAAATATTTGCGAAATGCAATCGCCTTTCTCCCAATAACACAAATATCGCCCGATGACTCGAGTCAATCTTCTTCTTCCCCTTTGATTAACTTGGCTCGTGCCCGCATTCAATTTCGCTATTCAATCCTATATTATCGTAAGCTGCATATTACTTAAATCTCTGTTTAGAGTTAAGAGTGTCTAGTTACAAGCAGGAAGTGCGAATCGAAGGCACACGCGTGAATACACGCACTCGATCTTAACCGTGTGACCTAATTTCATGGTGTGACTCTTACGTAGCGAAATGTCGCGAGTATGATTCAACGATATCAACGAGGGTTACCGTCGTCTTTTTTTTTATTATTATTGTTACGCAATCGGAAACAAGATCCTGACACGCGTCAACTTGTATCGTGAAAAAGGCGCGTGTCAGCGCTTGGTTTCATTCTACTTCTTTTCTTTCTCCTCTTTTTCGTGTTGCAATTTTACACGATTCGAAGATAAGATAGAGTTTCGTTGTGTTTCGGCGTTTCGTTACGTTTGCTCTAATTTTTCCTGCGAATTCGATCGAGCCTCGGAAAGACGCGTCATTTGTTAAGGGTCATAGCGTCATAAATACTTCGATCGTGCCTTTAAATATCTTTATAATTATAGGAAATTTGTATAGATTATCGGTCTTGCGTTGATACTGTTCCATCACATCCATCATTATGTAAACAGGCAACGTCGGAAAGAAGACGAGTCCGTACCCTATATGCCTGAAGAGACAAATGTCATTTTTTTAATCTATCCATTGTGCATGCTTTCGAGCCTAACATTCGCAGTTATATGGATTTTCACAGATATTTTCAGGAGAAATCCAAAAATCGTTAGTAATGTTAAATTTTTATGTATTATTTGTACCGTTGTTTAATTCAGCATTATATTTACGCAATAAACAAAGTGTGAATAATCTCTATTTATCATTGATAAATAATAATAATAATAATAATAATAATAAATAATAATACAAATGTAGGTTCTCATTGGATGCTTTGTAGCAGCTTTTTTAATGTTTATAACCGGACTAGTCGAAATGAAGCATGCAGATTGGTATCTCGATATAACTAAAATCAACGACGATGAACTGTTGGTACACCCAATTTTTATTCACAATTTCATCATGTGCTTGATATCGATTTTCTGTATGAGCATCTACCTTACACAAGGTTGGATTTTGTTAGATTATTATCATTGGGTACGTTCGAGTTTCCATCGAATTTAGTTTAATTTTTTAATTAGAACAGTTCGTAATTCAAATCATAATTAAAGACAGTTACGACGTACTAATTTTTATAACGTGTAACATTTGGTAAGTTTCTTTGGTTCCTCGATAACTATTTTTAACTATCCTCAGATAAGAAAGCAAAGTGGAGTTAGTGATTTTCAGTATACTGACTCTGAGACGGACACCGATGCGATACAAGGTCTTAGTAGACGAGATGAAATACATAAAACAATGTACCATGAAGCACCTGGAGAGCTGGTTCCGATTGCTACGTTAGATACGCTTCCTTCTTTAAAAAAATCGAAAACATTGGTAAACAACAGAATATTCCAAAAAATTTTTCGTTATTATGTTTCATCGTATCACGAAATAATAGAACAAAGATCAAATGTAAATTATTATTTTTACTTCTAATTTTGCTATCATTAATGTTTTACCAAACGTAATGTCTAAGAATTACTTCATTTTTATTTTATTTGTTTTATACGATCTTTGCCTGAAGCAAAGACGGCGATATATATCTTATCTGCGATTTAATTCTTCCGCCATCTATGAAACCAACTTTCGGTATATCGTCGATCACTTTCTTACTGTCGATAATATCGCTTTATTCGAAACCACTGACTTTGTACACAATCCGCTCTATATTCGAAATGCAATTTCAAACCAATTTCTGTTTTTAATCGATTTGCGATTGCGATTGTTATAAAATAACGAATATCTACTATTTATTTGTTATATATTACCTATTTTTTGATTTTAATAAAGATGAGAAATTATAGAAATTGTAATATAAACAATTTATTATGATTTGTAGAATATAGATGAAGAGGATGTTATTTTTTACTGCTGCTTCGTCGATTGGTATAATTACCTCAAACAGAGAAGGCAAATGGATCAACCACTGCATGAATTTCAAGTAATTCACGTCATGTAATCTTTTGTCTTGAATTATATTACAACTGCATAGGATACAATGTATCCGTTATTTCCGAAACGTGAAGTAGACTTGTGCAAATTTAAAGAAAATTTTAAGAAATTTAAAATCTGGTAACTTTTTTATCGATAACTATGAAGATTACCACGTTATATCAGAGAGGGCGCAGAATGCTAGTGATTTGTTTAATGATACAGACAAGCTACAAACAAGGCACAAAATAAATTTCTCATCGTATTACATGGCTACATAAATATGTATTTAGTACCACATGAATGAAAATATTAATCATAAGGACAATCGAAGATTTATCCACCATTTAGAAAGATCTTAGAAATTACATTCAATTATGCTTTATATTCATATTCTTTTATATCGATGAAAGTCTTGAAAATTCAATGAAATTTGTATCGTAAAACAGTAACTATTTTGTAAAGGTGAATGTCTTCTCTTTAATTTTGCGCTTAAAATAAAAGATAACTTCTCATATAATTTTATACGCATTCACATTTTAAAATTTTTCAGAATGGAATAAATATTATGTTTGAATAAACTTAAACTTAAACTAAGAACTTAAATTCTTTTCAAGTACGAAAGATAATTCCATTATTTAATAACCATAGAATAAGAAAAATGAATCATGTCTAAGAGACATATGTAGCTTTAATATTAACGTTTGCTTCTATGACATGTATAATTTAAGGGACTCGGTCTTCATTGCGCACAGCTCAGAAGAAACATTATTTTTAAAATATACGTAACGTCATTCATCATCATTCAGTCATGTGAGAACTGTCACATATATCGTACAAACACAAGTTAGTTTAAAATTTCTCACCCATTATCACAGAAATAAAAGCCATGATGAAATAGGAAAATTTATCACGTTCGAACCCATCTTATATATTATATACCAACATATATCAAATTATACTAAGAATATTATTTCTTAAAAAAGATAACATTTTATAGCTCGATTTAGAAGTATCCACTTTTATCGAACTATATTAGATATCTCCACTAAATACGATTTCACACTATATTTTACATTAAAGTTACTACGATGCAGTTTCTCACGAACTAAAATTTCAACATAACCCAGAAATTGTATTCTCGTAATCGGAATAAGCAAAGGAAAACGAACGATAAAATTGCATTTTGTTATGACGCGTTCAGGAAAAGAACTAAGTCAAGGTAACGGGAGAACGGATAGAAAAAGATCAGCGTGAATGATTCTGATAATAGAAAAAGAAAACACGAAAACAGGAAATGGTCGACGATCCACACATTTCGAATCGAATTCTCGTATGGTAGTGACGTTGTTTCTTTTGCTGATATGTATTAAGGAACGTGACGTAGCTTGTGCGCTCTCATAAATTGGCCATTGTAAAATCCTCCAGTGCGAATTCTACGATGCTTCGCGTCTGAGAACGATACTGTATGACGCTGTAGGCGTAATCAGCGACATGATGTCATTCAGGAGGGGTAAGACGTGACGTAAGAGTCAACGAAAGGCGTGGTTTGAACATTTGAGGAAGGTCTACTACATATATACGATACAAATCGATGCGATAACTGTTCTTGTAATGTTTTTGGAATTTCTTTATCATCTTCTTGGAGAAAATTTATGAACAAATTCATGGAAATTGTAATTATAAAAAAATTAGGCTCGGACATGAACGACAGTTTGTCCAAATGTCTACATTTTATTCTATTGTGCTTTGAAGTTTGTAAGAATAATTCGAAGATTACAATTGTTTCTTACATTTGCGCTTAATTTCGAGCCTAAATGGAAAGATTAGCTTTAATTATCGTTTGATTAAAATTTGCTTTTATTTGACTAATAATTCCTCTAAACAGATAAAAATGTATCATCGTGGCTAATAAAATTAATAATGATATGAATCACGCGTGGTAATTGATAATAACATTGCTGACGTATATATTAGCGAAAAATGAATCAGAGGCTTGAAATAGCGTTAACAACGAACAGTGTTTAGAAACAGAAATAAAATGTATGTTACTAATAGATAAATAGTAAAAAATACAACATAGTAATTAAGTACATAGTATTAATTTAATATCCAAAGTAAGGCGTACCAAATGGTTATCAAGATGTACCTAACAAGGTTAAATAAAGCTCGATATACATACATACATATGTATATTCTCTTTCATGAAAACCAACGCCTGACCATTGACTTGAATGAACGTGATCGGGTTTCCAGTGCTTCTCAATTTTTCAACCTGATTCTCAACTTAACTCAATTTTATATCAAGGATATAAAAAATATTGAATTTCTTAACCGGTTTAAATTTACTCGATCAAATTTTTTACCATTTATTGCTATTTGCAAAAAAAAAAAAAAAGAAAAATACGTATTTGTAAAAAGATTGTTACTAGCGGTGGTGAGATGAAATTATGGAAAATTTCATTTTACTATAAAGCATTGTTTACGGTCACACTGGCTTTCCTTATGATTTTTGTTCACTTCGCATATTCTTTTATTTCTGTATGATTCTCGAGATCATAGAAATTGTTACGTCGGGCGACACTCCACCTAGACTAGGCCACACACCGCGGGCAAACCGAACAAATATTCTTTCACTGAATTATTTTCTAAAGTTTATTGTCCACTACGAGTTGACACAGGAAAGTTGCCTTTTAGCATGTTTTAGCATCCTTACTCATTCACCACCATAGCATATAACCGATTAACAACGAAGCCTATTTCCCTCACTCTCCTAGCCAAAATTGTCATCAACAAATTCAATGGTCCCGTGCGCTGGACACACCCATCCTTAGCTTTCCTCCGCCACAACATCGTCACCGAACTTCACTGATTTTCCATCCCTCAAACAGTCAACATCCCTTTGACCGGGTTTACACCCTTAGATCAGTCACTTACTTAACTAACACATACGCACCAGCGTAACTATCTTCTTTACAAAGTTGTTGGAATAAACTGTGATTTATAACTTGTTATATCAGTGTCATATTCAATTTAATTGCCTCTATTATCCTAACCGAAATAGGGGATCGATCATTTCGTGGCGTCGATTATTTAATCGTAACGAGAATTTACGTCTCCCGTTGACGTGTTTCCTCGCGGTCGCGTCTCTCCGCGAGTGGTCGAAACAGAAATTACATTCAAAGTTTCTGTAATTTATAATTTAAAACGAGATTCGACGTACTTCGAAGTTTCAAGTTCGAACAGTTTAAAATAATATGCTTGTTCGATTAATTAATTAGTAATTACGCAAATAAATTAAAAGATTGATCTAGGAGAGTAGATATAGATGTTTATGTTCTGCGTTGCACATTCTGAGTATATTATTTTTTATCAAGATCATCAGCGATTATATCTCTATTTCCGCTAACTACTATTGCACTTGTACTATAATTTATCAATAGAATTTAGAACGCAAAATAACCTACAGAGATAATTTCTATACTAAGATAAACGAAGAAATGAAAAATTCGATTATACGTACATACGACAATTTAGAACGGAAATCATATATTTAATATTAATCTTCAAGATATATAATATTTCCAAAAACCGATGTATTAGTTTTATGACGAGTAAACAATTCCAATCGTTCGCTGAAATTCTTTATTTTTGTAGAGTTCCCGTGTAATCCCTGTCTCGTTGCAAGAGAAAATAAACGAAAGAGTAATTGAGAGACACTATACTACTACGAAGAAAACACGATGCGACGTTAGCAAAGCCGAGGTTACACTACACGCAGTGTGCGTATGTAAGAGATCGTGTAAACGTAGACATGTTCAGTCACAGTCACTGAATTCAGCCCGGTAGAAAAATTGTTGATCAACGTTGCTCCTCACGATTCGTGATCGGTCTTCAGCGTTTAGTCTTTGCCGAACTCTCGTCTCGTGAACATCCACGTCCGACCAAGTTGAATCTTCGAATCTAAACTTCGAAGTAAGTTTGTTTTCAACAAGATATAACAAAGTGGATCAAGGTTTTGTACGATATTTTCAACGAATTGAAAGCAACAATAAGTAGTGAATTTTTAATGAACGAAACGGATTAAATTATTGAGAAAAATATCATTTTAATTTAATAAACAATCGATCGATAACAAGCGTGACGTTAATATAATTTTATCATAACTTTTTGTACCTTTTCTTGTATGAACGTAAATTAAATTAACTAAGAAAATTCTAACAGAGTATTGATAGAGGATTTATAACGTGATAAGAGAAGTGTTGAAAGCAAAACAGCATTAATAATTCATTACGACAAAGTAGAGTAATAACCGATGTTAATTAATTAAGAATATGTTCCTGTTTCTTATGTGATAAATAAAAATTCTCCTCGTTGAATAATGTAAACTCGATTCACTTTCATCTTGAATTTTTTTATGAATTCCTTTAGTGTTTGTATATGTCTTTCTTGAGCATAGGATAATTATATATTTATGTTTTACAAGTGGCGGTTCATTTAGAGAGAATGCCGCTTTCTTCTATTTATGTAAGGTTGTTTACGCAAGGATGTTTAAGTAAGGTTCTTTTGCACAATCAACTTAAATGAAAACGTTCTATACTTTAGACGTTTTAGAGAAGCAGATATTCGACTTAGAAATGTTCGAGGTAACAGTTTCCTATTTTAAAATTAATTAAAATATTTAAGTTAAGATGTAATGTTTCGCTAATGTATGCAACGTTTTAAACTTCTTATATTTTAAATGAATATTTAATTTAATTAGCGATGAATACGGATACGATTAAAAAAAATATCAATTATTTTAGTCTCTTCAACGAAACACAGTACTTATTTAAGTGAAATTAAATGCACATTTAAATTATTGTTTATTTCAACGCGTGAAATTCTATTAGGAATTTTGATATCTTTGAAATAAGCGAATGAGAAAAATCTGTCAAGTTAGAACGAATCAATAAGATTAAATTTTATCAGGGCCTGAATGAATCATAATTACTTTAAACGTGATAGTTAGTGTTAGCTTCGTTCATCCATCGACTGATAAATTTCATACGAAAGAGTGTAAAAACGCGGATGTGAAAATATTTTAAACAAACTGCTTCGCATTTTTCTTCTTCGCTATTCCAAAGGAAATCACAAAAAGGAAATGCATCGAGATAACTTCCTCGCAATAGCTTTAAATTGATAAGATATATACTTTGCAAACATATTGAACGATGGTGTTGAAAGATTTACGAGACCGAATCCTTAAGGATTTATAAAATTAGACTCATGAAAATCGATCTTGAAGCAATAAACAGTAAAATAAAAAATAAATCATCTTTCGAGGAGGAAATTGCTAAAAGAAATAACGTCAAAGAATCGAGTCAAGGTTTTCAGACCGATGACAGTACCAGTGAAAGTGCGACTTTCTTTTCAGCACTGAATGTTTCATGCGATGCACATCCGTTTCCTGTTTCACTTGTATCCTTTAACGAAAAAAATTTGCAAATTAAATTCTTTACAGATTTTATGGACCTCTCAGCTTTCGTTGTTTTAATAAATGGAGATACTAAGAACAGCATTCCAGTGTTTGATAAACTGACTTCTCTGTCAAACTTCGTGCCAGACGACTAAACTCATAAATATCTTTCTACATTCATCCTCGATATTTTAAGCTAATATACTTAAGAAGTCGATAAAATCGTGTTTGGGCTTTCAAATTTACCTAGAGTTTCTATAAATATGAACGTACTTTTTTTTACAAATATAATTCTTTAGAACGCCATTCGAGAGATTCAAAAAGAAGGTGGTATAAAATATCCTCTAAAATCTTTAATTTAAGAAATTGCGAATACAGTTAGACCCTAAGAGAGGAATCTTCATATTTTCAAACACCAGAACATATTACATTTTTTAATCTCTCCCCAATCTCCAATATCCTGAATCGTTCTCGTAACGTGATTCGTTTAATAATGATCTAACCATTCGAATCAGGTGTTAACGTTTCTGCCAGTTTTCTTTCTGTCCATTTTTGGAGGAACTTGGTTACCATAAATGACCATCCGTTTCACTGACCCAACTACGTGCAAATGTACGAAACAAATCATTTCGAAATATATTTTGGTGAAAGTCTAAATCTTCCGTTTTAAAATTCATATTACTATGTACATACATAACTGTTAAAAGCAATTGAGAACTATTACACGATAACTTAATCATCAACTTTTGAAGTAACGGAACATCGTCAAAACATCGTTGTTTATCAAAACATACAATTCAAATGCTAATAATATGCACCACAGACACGCAAATCTATTCAGGAAACAGCATAAACGCGTAGATATAAGTGTCATAGAGCCTTCGCATTTGCTATTCGATTTGTAGGAATGGGATGCGTCAGAGTAATGAGCAATTGTTTACCGTCTATATTCTAGAATCTTATCAGGTGACATTACAGAATGTATCGTGCAAATGTCTGTTCTTTTTTTATTCGAACGTATTATAGCTTGCTATGTGATTCATGAGACGAATGAGCAATTGATTTCGATCCTCGTGAGTAATCATTTTGCTATTACAGATAATATGAAACGTTCGACGAAATCTAATACCTAGCATAGCTGAGAACTCATAAAAATTATTAAATGTTGTTTTATTCGCTTAAATGTTATGATTATCGGATGTATACATATCCGCGTTACTTATCAGAAGATTGATTTCATTACGAGGAATATCGCGATTACGTTACATCGCGTTTTCTTTGTTTGTTTCGTTTGATCTGAAACTGATTTCGATAATTCGAGAATAGTTGCAGATGACGGTTGATCAAGAGGAAAAGACACGATTCACTGATTTCTTGATTAAAAATATTCGAAATAATAATAATCTGTGAACATTATTAGTAAGTGTGTAAACCATCGATATATTATGGTTAATATATTATAACTTTGGATTCTTATAATTTTACCATAGAAGTACAATAATTGCTATCATAGCTAGCTTATAATTTCGCACGTATTATGTATATTTTATTCAAGAAAGAAGCAAGCTGTTGAAACTTTCGTATAGTCGTATACCATCAATTTCAAAGTTACTTTGAAATCAAAAACAAAGGTTACATAAGTATCATGTTATAACTAAAGAAACTGCACAATATTAGTTACTTAAATTTTGAAATAATGCTGCTCTTTTACAGATAAATCAGAATGGCGTTCAATAAGATGACTATCATCAAACTGTTACAGTTGGTAAGTATAGAGATAAATACCAAAGACAAAAATCATATTATCTAACTACTAAAATTAAGATTATCGTAACTCCACAAATATTCAAATATCAACAAGAAAAATAAAAAAACCCATGATCAGTAAACTTGGAAGCCTAACAGAATTCCATCTAGCACTATGTCATCTAAAAGTAAAATTTTCAGTATTTACATAGGTCTCTGCTACATCGTAAAAGAACTATTCTTATCTTCAATGTATTATTTTCTTTAACTCGTTTAATTCTACGGTGAGGTTATTTTTATTGCGAATTTTTTTAGTTGCATCCGCATATAACTTCTCATAAATTATTGGTTTCCACTTCGTGCTTTTTTAGGTCTCTCAAAAATCAACAATAAACGTTCAAATCTCGTAGAGATTTCTAGATACTAGTTTCTTCGGTATAGCAGAACAGGTTTAGCAAAATGGAGAATGACATAATAGCTTGTGATTAGATACTGTATGCGAAATTCTCTTCATGTTTTATGATCGTAGCTTGAGCCGGAAGTCAATCACTATTGAAGTATCCGTTACAATTCCTCAGATACGCATACTATGCTATGTATTGCGTAAATTTTCCTAGTGGGTTTAATAATCAAGCTTTCTTTATCTCGCTTAAATTCTCTCTATAGTGTTGATCATCTTATATATGTATATGTGTATCTTGTTTTTATTTTTTATATTTCCACTACATTTGTCAGATGCGTTTAATGAAAATCGAAAGAATAACGTTGATTTAATCTGTGGTTTCTCAGAAAATTTGCATCATTAAGGATTTAATGATTTGATATAAAACATTGTAAAATATCGAGTATTATCGAGTTACAGATCCTGAGATTAAAATTAATTGAGAGGATACGAAAATGAACGAAAAAGTACATTAAAATGATTTAAGAAATTCAAGTAAATATTGACAGCGCGTTTTCTTAAAAATATTGCTATCTTATTGAAAGAAATATAAAGGTATCGTAGTGAAAAATAACAAATTTGTAATTCTGCTATTTAATAATCTTAAATATGCTAACAAACATTTCCTTATTCACGATATAGAGCTTTTAGATTATTACATTAGAGATTATTACAAGATTATTACATGTTTTATCTCTACAAACAAACTACTCTCCCAATACAGTGTCAAACTGATTACATCGGATAAACATCTATAATGTATTCGCAAATACCGAAATCAGATTTTTCAGGGAACAAAGATCAGTGCTATTATTATATCAACAACAAAAAAAAAGAGACAAATAATTGTCAGGAATTCGTGTCATATCTAATACCAAAAACTGAATGTATGACGTAATGTTATCTAATTAATTAACAATACAACACGATGAAGTGAACAGGACTCGTAATACGCCATGAATGTAACATTAAGAATGACGGCAGAATGCTTCCAAATTCGTACATGGATCGCCATCGATTGGATTTCTGCTGAAAATTTACATCTCTGTAATAGAATCGACTTCTATTTAAAACGAAATAGAATACGGTCGTTGAATCCTAATAAGTTACTACTTATGGTGGTATCGATGGAGTCGATGCACTTTGTCAGTTTGGCCCGCTTTCCCACTTATTATACGTATATACGTATGTCTCCTTTCAAAACTTATACCCTTGAAATAGAATCGTCTCTCCTAAGCGGAACCCGATCGTTGAATCCTAATGGGTTATTTATGGAATTGGATGCACTTGTTTCGTTGGCCCACTTTCGTATACTTATCACTACTCCCCCTTTTAACAGAACTGCTTATAACCCGCGCCTTTTATATTCTGTCTCTGTTCTCTAACATTGTTTACGAATGGCACAGCTTGAACACGAATTCGAAAACTCTGATCCTATAACGCTTTAGTCTCTGCGCTATATCTTTTTTTATCTTTTATTGTTACTTTTATATTTCAAATATTTCAAGAATTCAAGAATTATTAAAGTTCTAGATTCTAGGGATATTTCATTCGGGACAGTATCTTAATAACAATGATACTTTAAAGTATGCACCTGCCATCAGAATTTAAAGAAGTAAATGATTTTTCATTGGCATTCTCAACAGATACATATATAGTCTTGTTTCAAATTAGGTATGATTAATTATGATCAAGATGCTAGGTTGAGTAGTACTCGAATTAATATTTGATTGTTCGCGATAGTGACTCATACAACAGTTTAGAGATATTTAATTGAGCACCTAGTACTTGAGATAATTTTTGATTATATTTATTATATAGTTCCTTTGTGTACATTATTCCTTTGTTTTATTTCTAACTGTCTAAATATATATTTAACGCTTTTATAAATCGTATGTGTTCTTTTATATCATTTTCAGATAATGGTATGCATCCTCATAGGGTTGCATTATCACTCTTTCAGTGATGGTGGTCGAAACAGTGCGATGATTACGATGGGCACTTTCGGTGGATATCTAATTATCCTAGCTGGAGTATTCTTTGGAATTATTATGGGATGTGGCATGGATCGACGTCTAGTAAGTAACGTTTAATAAGCCTTATACTAGTTCTCTGTATTGACAAGAATTTCCAAGACAAAATACTCTGTATGTGCAAATTGTATCCTATATTTTCTTTAAACCGTGCTTCAAACTTTTATTAGTGTATTCGTTCTAATTTTCTCTACGTTTTTTATCGAAATCATAAAATATCAGCGCAACATAGTTAGATATACCGTTAAGTTCCATAACTCTTCCGTCATCAATTTTATTAATATGTTACAAGCATGAACAGTGGGTTAATCTGTTCATCCGCAAACAATGAATTAGTTCGTCATTCGAATTTTTATTTAATCCCTTTGAGTCAGATCTCTATCTCTTTTTGGCGACGTATCTTTTAATGCAATATCGTTCATGTGAGTCTTGATCGAGATCTCTCGCATGTTTTCTTTTCATTAAAACGTTAGATATTTTGGCCAACTACTGGCAAAATAATCAATTTATAAGTCACTATGTTTGTAAACGTGAAAGAGGTTAGCCATGTTAAATGTACGAAATGTTTTATAAGCAAATGATTTTATATTTCCAAATTATATAAAATAATTCAAAGCATGGTATTATATACAATACCATGTTACAATGCCTGATGTGTGACATTCAGTTGTAAACATTGAAAAATGGAAATACAAGATATTTCCTATGAAGCATCACGTGAACGATATTGCGTCGGAGATATATTTCGTATAAAAACATCGTATGAACAACATTGCGTTGCAAAATATCTTGTCCAAAGCATTACCCAGGTATTTTGTCCTTCGAGGGGTTAAGAAATGACTCAGTTAACAGGTTAATAGATAAAACGATGTCAATGGTAAAAAGCAACCAGTATTTTATGCAAATTAGAGAAAGAACTTACAAGAGTTTTAACTTGCAGGACATGTTTTACTCAGTGGCCGGTTCCATCCTGTTCATCATCGCCGGTGCTTTGATCCTTGACCACTTCTCAAATTCGGTTTATCGTGGTTCTTTCCGCGATACTGGACTCGCTAAAGGCTCTATCAGCATCGCCGAGGGAGTTTTATTTTTGGTGGATGCGATACTCGTGTTTCGAGGAGAAGCCTAAAGTACAGAATAAATTCTTAAATAATGTCAGGGACCGTCTAATCATCGATTCGTTCTCGAAAATACAATCATATGATGATGAGAAATCATCATGAAAATGCATTGAATAAGCTGCTGCCAAATATCTAAGGAATCGAATTGATTATCACGGAAACATCTTTATTCTTGAAAACTTGGAGAAGAAACAGGTGAAAAAAAGTGAAAGATTGATTCGTAAAAGGAATTTTGTGGATATAAAGGGAGTAGAAATAAAAATAACATTTTGAATAAGGATTTTTTAGCTTCTTTTATCGTTGAAGTAAAAATTTGTTTTTAAAAAGAAACAATTCTTATATCATAATAATTGAGTAATTTTTTATAGTAAATTCGTGCTAGATGAGAAACTGTGAGTTGTGTTATTATATGTACAATATGTATATGAGTCTAAATATGTATTTGAATGCATGAAACCAAAAACTTTTAGTAAAGATTTATGTAAGTACCGGATTGCAAAATTTGAAGAAACAAAGTGCTTCTTATCATCTTATAATTTTCAATTCTAATTGTGTTATACTTAAATCAATTTTTGATTCCCAAAGGACGATTGTTAAAATACTCTACAATTATTTTTCATTAAATTTTCTTCAAATTTTGTAACACATTAATTATTATACCTCATCGTATTAATAATAGCTTCGTAAACATTTTCGTTTTTATATCGTATTTATAAAATTTTCGTTTGCAAAACGTTCGAATGTTTTCATGATCCATATTTGTTCAGGAAAAAGTTCCTTTTCTTGGTATTTATTATGGCTTCCAACTGCCCCAACCAATTTGTATCAAACGAGAAAGTATGAATAATATTTGGTTGACGAAAGAGTTCGTGCGATTTTCAACATGTAAATAAAAAAACAGGAACTGCACGAACTTATTGACCGACTTTAATATTTATTTATTTGTGTCTTTTCCAAACTCAAATTTAATATGTTGAGAGTAGAAAAATATTTTTCTCGAGTAAATTCCTTTCTAACGTAAGGCCAGTGAAAGCGCTGTAATCGTGATCGTTACACATAAATTAAACCACAATCACGGCGCCATATTTACTGTAAGTTGCTTAAACATATTGAAATAATACTCTTTCTTTTCTATCACCTTATATCGTAATTAATTATTCACGTATTTATTATTTTTGAATGCTTACTGATTCTTATTTCATTTTATTCATTTATAAGTTCTTTATGTCGTCAGAAAATGTAAATCTTCAAAAAACATAATCTACATTTAAAATAACGATGGTTACTTCAGGAGCAAAAAAAATAGTTCTCTTCAATTCTGTTCAAAACATTTATCGTTTTATGCTGTGTAAAATTCTTTTGGAATAAATATAGCTTTTTGTTCATTAATATTATATAACGTACGTTAAGACACTTTATAAATAGCATTAAGACCACTATTTGAAAAATTGAAAGTTCAATTAGAATGTATATTGTGCGTAAAATAATCTTATGTAATAAAATCTTGACACATTGTTTAAATATATTTACTAGCACAAAGTTTTATATATAAATACGTATAAGAAATAAGGCATGTACGATTTACGTTCAAATATAATTTGTAATAAAGAGAAATACTTACGTTAAATTAAAACTTAATATCGTTTCAATGTAATCGTCCGGTAGGTCATAGTTTGTCTTCGATATATTTCGAGAGGCACGAGTCGACAGGCGTTTTGAGTCGATATGAGTCGGTAAGGTCGATCAGCTGCAATAGTCGATCGTGCATAGTTGCGTGTGTGCAGATTGTACCGCCGCTTCGAGCAGCAGTTTTATTTACTAATTAGAGTGCCGATGTGCGATAGGAAGCGTTAAATGTGCGTGGAAAATGTCGAATCCGGGCGGTAGCAGGAGGAACGGGGCCATGAAGATTCGTTTGACGAGTGAGTTTATTAAGAAATCATGATGAATCTAACGAGACAGGAGCGTGAAAGTCGACCGATAGCCAACACGCGTTGTGATCCTTCCTGTGTCTTGATTTGTTATGTATCCGTTGATATAGCCCTGTCATAATTTTTACGGTAGCCCATCTTTCAACAACGTCAGAACCATCGTTATGGATATCGTATATCATTCGATTAGTACGAGGAAAAGAATACGCAGAAAGATCTGACTAGGGTTTTCGTCCTTTGGTTATGGCAACTCCCTATCGGAGGTCAAGACCCCACCGTGAGCACTCCGGGAGACCGTAGACTGAAGACGTTAATTTTGGTGGACTTGTTACACCCGCATCAGCTCTCCCTCGATATATGACATGTCCCATAGAGCTTGAAACGTTACGATCATTTTTTACTTTGAAATCACTCCTTGTTGATTGATTCAATGGGGATTATTGCCGAGCTCATAATCGAATGTGAATAGGCCTAATTAACAAATGTCAGACGCTTACTACCGATACACCAGTTTAATATCCGTTAAACGAATGTCCGATTTATCCGTCTGATAATATTTTGTTATTTTAAAGACAACTGTAAATTTGTCAATTCATGGCTAATTCTTTTTTACGAGATTTATAATAAAAAATTATCCTTTAATCCTTTAAATTGTCAAGCTTTTCTTGAATTAATGAAATTGCATATTATTATTTCATATCATTGTGCACTAGAAAGTATTGAATGATAAAACTAATGGGTCAATGCCAAAGATATTAAAGAGGATTGATATTTATGTATATTATGATGCTATCTTTCGTACACTGCTAAGTAAATGTGTTTAGAAATTAATAGTATGTTTATGTCGCTTTCCTCTTGATTGTATTATTCTATGAATCATTATTATCTACACTACAGAAATTTTACTTATTTATTAGAAATTATATTTATTTAAAATGAATTTCTGTATTTATTATGTTAATTTTACAGTTTTATGTGCCCGTAATCTTGCCAGGAAAGATCTGTTTCGTGAGTATCTTTTAGGTTAAAATGGATACAAATCACAAAGAATATCTTGTGTAAAGAAAAATTTCTTTCAGGCCTACCAGACCCTTTTGCTAAAATAACTGTTGATGGTTCAGGTCAATGTCATAGTACACATACGTGCAAGGCAACTCTAGATCCCATGTGGAATCAACATTATGACTTGTAATTATTTCTCATTATAATAAAAGCATAACTTTCTGCACGAAAAGTACATAAATTTTTAATTCTACAGATACATTGGGAAAGATGATGGTATTACGATATCAGTTTGGAATCATAAAAAGATCCATAAAAAAAAAGGTGGAGGATTTTTGGGATGTGTAAGAATATTATCCAACACGATTCAAAGACTCAAAGATACAGGATGTAATTATTATTTTCTATAATAATAGTAATATTTCTTTATTTTAGTTCCATAGCTGAAAAAGGACTTAGTTTATAATCTGTACTCAAATACTGACACCCATTCATTCACTTCATTCTGTTAATTTCTGTAATATTATACAATTATTAGTATTAGAATTTTGCAATGTTTAATTACTAAATTTAATTCTTTTATAGATCAGCGATTAGATCTTTGCAAAGCACATTCAGATGACACAGATGTTGTTAAAGGAGAAGTTGTAGTATCTCTTTTATCACGAGATGGTCATAATGGTGCTGTGAGTAATACAGTGGGTCATAATGCTGTTGTTGATGTTCTTGGAGATCTGAGCTGTCCAAATGATTTGCCAGATGGATGGGAAGAAAGAAGGACTCGAAGTGGAAGACTATATTATGTTAACCACTACACCAGAACTACACAGTGGATTCGTCCAAACGCACGGTTGGTTTTGCTTTTCCAAAGATATGTTTTTCTTTTTTATTAGATTCATTTATATTAATGATTATAATAGACCCACCAATGGTATAATACCAACTACACCAGAACCACCACCATTACCTTCTTCTGAACCTACATCTCCCAGTGGCAGTGGAAGTCCTCCTAATATAAGAACTGAAAGTCCTACTAGATGTACACCTGAATGGAATGGGGATGGAACACCTAGTAGAACTCCTAGCAGAGATAGTTCTACCCCAAATACACCAAGAAATACACCCACTCAGCAGCAGAATAGAAATCAACAAAATCAACATAACACAAGAAACGTAACACCCGCATCATCAAGGGAACGACGGCCAGTACGAGCAAGCGACGAACAAAATGGCAATCAGAATGGTAATGCTCGGCCTGAACGTGGTATTAACAATGCTCAACCACGAAGGCCTAATCGAAGTAATAGAAATAGAAATAGCGCACTGGTTTATAACGAGAGGAGGTACGATCCTCCGCAACCACCAGACCTACCCAGAGGTTATGGTAAATATCAAAATTGATGATTATAACAGTATATATACATGCAAAATAAAAAAATCTTGAAATAAATTTTATAGAAATGAGAAAAACGCAACAAGGTCAAGTGTATTTTTATCATGTACCAACTGGTTCATCCACTTGGCACGATCCTAGAATACCTCGCGATTTACCAGCTAATGAATTAGCAAATGAACTTGGACCATTACCGAGTGGATGGGAAATGCGACAAACTCAAAGTGGCCGTGTTTATTTTGTGGATCACAATAACAGAACTACACAATTTACTGATCCTAGGTTATCCAGTCAAATCATAAGCAATCTCTTAAAGTAAGTTAGTTGTAAATGAAAATATCTTAATTTACGATAATTTATGTATAATTTAACTTGTAAAATGTTTTGCTCATAGTAGGCGACAAAATAGTACAACTAATCAAACTACGAGTAGTTCAAATAATACAACTACAGCTGCAAATGAATCTACAGAAATAGAGACACCTGCATCACCAAGTATTCAATGCAACATGGTTCAGAGGCCAAGAACAGAGAATGGAAGCAATAATAATTCTTCGTCATGTAAGCTTAACACATTTTAATAGTATTAGGCATATTAAATGAGTAATACAAATATGTAATATACACAACAAAGTTAAATATGTAATATGAGCACAAAATATGTTTTTGAATATATTATAAAAATTAAATATTTGAATATATTATAAAATTATAAAATTCGAATGTTATTAATATCGCTTAAATAGTAGAAAAGTTAATCTATCTATTTAATGCTATCTAGAAAGAAAACAAAAACATATTTGTGCATTATAGAATTTTATCTTATCTCTATACGGATATCTGTTTGGTGGTTAGTTCCTATTGTTAATCAGTTTTACTCCAGCAGAATGCCTTTCCATTTTTGGGGAATTTTATTTGTTAGAGCGCATTATTGTAATAGCTGTTAAATGAAAATTTTTGTTTATTGTTTTTGCATATTTATTTATTATATTCATTTTTTAGTGGAAAATACGTCAGCTCAAAATGCTCAAACTGTATCAGAATTGCCAAAGGAACTAATGGACAATGAATTACTGCCGAAGTATAAACGTGATTTAGTGGCAAAATTGAAATGTCTGAGAGCAGAATTAAATGCCCTTCAACCTCAAAGTGGACATTGTAGGCTTGAGGTATCAAGAAATGAAATATTTGAAGTGAGTACAGTTTTATATTCAAATTTAGGCAGCCTAAAAGAACGGTTTAATAATATATAAATCTATTTTATAGGAATCATACAGATTAATAATGAAAATGCGACCAAAAGACATGCGTAAAAGACTTATGGTTAAATTTCGCGGTGAGGAAGGCCTTGATTATGGTGGAGTAGCACGAGAGTGGTTATATTTATTGTCACATGAGATGTTGAATCCACAATATGGGCTTTTCCAATATTCAAGAGACGACAATTATACACTTCAAATTAATCCAGATTCGGGAATAAATCCAGAACATTTATCGTACTTCCACTTTGCCGGCAGGATAATAGGAATCGCCGTTTTTCATGGTCATCATATAGATGGAGGTTTTACAACTCCATTCTATAAAATGCTGCTTAATAAAGCAATTACTCTTACTGATATAGAAGGAGTTGATCCAGAATTACATAGAAGTCTTACATGGATGTTGTAAGTAAGAAAAATAATAATCGTGTACAATTTTCAGATAACATTGTAAAAATATCATTTTGTTTATAGAGAAAATAGTATAGATGGAGTGTTGGATGCTACGTTTTCAGTGGAACATAGTAGTTTTGGAGTGTTGAAAAATCATGAACTTAAACCAGGTGGAAAAGACATTCCTGTAACTGAAGAAAATAAAAAGGAATATGTACGTTTATATGTAAACTATCGCTTTATGCGAGGTATTGAACAACAGTTTCTGGCATTACAAAAAGGATTCCATGAACTAATTCCACCTCAACTATTAAGACCTTTTGATGAAAGGGAATTAGAATTGGTTATTGGTGGTTTAGGAACGATTGACATTAATGATTGGAAAATGCACACACGATTAAAACATTGCACACCTGATACGCCAGTAGTAAAGTGGTTTTGGCAAATAGTAGAATCTTATGGAGAAGAAATGAGAGCTCGATTACTTCAATTCGTTACTGGAAGTTCTCGAGTTCCCTTGCAAGGATTTAAAGCTTTACAAGGTAAATACTCGTGAATTAAATTAATAGTTTCTAATCATTTTGCTTCATAAAGATACATTGTTATTTCCCACACATGTTTATAGGATCAACAGGAGCCGCAGGTCCACGATTATTTACAATACATGCCGTTGATGCGCCAAGTGAAAATTTACCAAAAGCACATACCTGTTTCAATAGAATAGATATTCCAGAAAGTTATCCCAGTTATCAGAAAATGCTTGACAAACTTACACAAGCAGTTGAGGAAACTTGTGGTTTCGCTGTTGAATAATAGGTAAAAAGGCATAACTTCAATTTATTAATATAATGTATTTGTTTTATATAATTACTGAGATTGCACACATTCGTAGTAGGAAATATTTATCGACAGATTTTACTGTCGCTAAACTAAAAATAAATTTTGAAGTACCAAGAGATGTTATCTCACGAGAGTACGGGAAGAGTTAGTATTATAAAATGAAAATGTTAATACGTAAAACGTCGGAAATAATTCTGACTATGTTTTGTACAAATGATTGAATGGCCTTGATGGTTGTAATGACTTCTAAGTGATTGTCGATTGGTACATTATGTATGTGAACACTCTTGTGATTTACACACTTCGTCCATGAACATTTTAATGAATGGTTCCTCAGAAGTTCTGGTTATATTGGTCTTTAACTATTTATTATTCAGTGACTGATAGAGATGTGCAAAAAGTTATAATTTCATTGAGGTAAATATGTTGATTGGCCTAAATGTTTATTTTATTTATATTAATCGTGTTTTCCGTCATAACTTTAGGCTCAGTAATTTACTTATAAGATCACCATCAAAGAATTAACTTCATTGTTTTCGAGGTATGGTAAAAAAATATAAAAATCATGCATGCACAAATATGTATAGAAAATGAATTCTTTCACATAATGGAAAACATTGTTCAATTACAGACATGCTCATGTTAGTATTTTATATTAAGCGAAAATAGTAAAAAATGAAGAGAACAAAAGTATATTAATCATTTAAGAATCTCATAACAAAAACTCATAATATGCATCACTTGCAATGAATTTTAAATCATACAATGTATTTCATTCTCGAAAGCTTTCAATTTCTTTTTTATTAAATGTAATTACAATATGCACAGTCAATTAATAATTCCATATTAACAATCTTTCAAATAATAGAGTTTAGTAACAAAATAAGAATATATACTCAAATTCATTATTGTAGTCAAATAACAATTAAAAAGCAGTGCTGGGAATTTAGTACATATAATGTATTATTTCAAGTCGGTCATCGTGATTAAGGGGAAAATACGAAATCTGTATATCATGACCTTTGATGCAAGTGTTGAGTTCTTAATTTCGTCGTAAATTGAAATTAACAAATACAAAATACATTTATCAGTTGTAAGAAAAAGTGGTATACATGTCCTCAGTATTAAAAATTATTTTTATTGGTATATGAACACTTGCTTCGAGGAACTTTGTAACGCAATCGGCAAATTTTGTTATTGTAGCACAGCATGAGTTGTGCGACGATTATTGTTGCTTGTTTAAGAGCCAATAGCACCGAGTGCGTTAACAAAATGTAAATAGTACAGTGTTTAATATAAAATTAACACGACGGTATAACGTGCCAGTCAGTTAGTTGGCTTCTGCACGATAAAAACGCGTCGGTTGTAGTGTAGGCTAAATCGTGAATTGTGTACATTAGCTTTAATTTAAAAAAATTGAACACATATTTAAAGAAAGAGTTTATTCGACGAGTTTATGTAAAGTTAGAATGATTTTACTCGAATCGACTCTTTTTGTTATAGAAGTTCATAAAATAATCTATACTTTGCTACTAGCTTATAGTAAAGCATAGAGACACTTATTTATCGCACGAATTCTTTATTTAGTCTCTAGCATTTACTTTTATTGTAAAAAATATCTAGTGGCTGATAGCACCAATCATCATTTCGTATTATTATTGCATTATTGTATTTTATTCTGCACGTAACTGTGATCAAACATATCGTGAAAAGAGAAGAAGCAGTGGGAGACACCTTTGTAGATTTGTCTTGAATATTATACTCGTTTACTCGTATTTTTCTTTTTTAACCATAAAAGTTTATACGTATATTTGTTTTAATAATTATTTTGTTAACAAAAATTTATTGTATTTTATACTTAAATACGCAAAAGTATCACCCGTTTTCGGTTCTGAAATACGGTCTGACTACTTTGCTTTTATACCTCTGAAATTTTACTATTAATTTTATTAATTACTAATAAAATTAATAATAAAATGAAGGTATATATTATTCTTAGCACGTAAAACGGTATAATATTAACGAAGCAATCATTTGACTTTAAAATGAGAAAATGTGTAACAATGACAATCATTGTGCATTTGATAAATGTTGTAAAACAGTATTAACTTGAAATCGATCGAATAATATTGCTGATTTGCAAATGTTCAATCAAGCAACATTATCCACATTTTTCTCATTTTACGATATTAATCTTTTAAGACTTATATAATTCAAATTTTTAATAACAGTTAAATCTATTTGCTACGGCAATGATCTACATATACTATTTTTTAAATTGAATATTTAACAAGTACAATGAGGGTCTCCCACAAATCTGTTATATTTTAAACTTTTTTCAACTTCTGTCACATATAAGGGAATAAAGGCCTTATTAGTGCCTTGGAGTTGATATCAATGTGAAAAATAACAAATTTTATGCTCATCATATTTTGGAATAAAAAATAATACTACAAGCAAGTTTTAGAAGGAAAAAAATAATTAATTTCAAAAGCATCTAAAATTTATCACAATGCAAATCTTATGAGTATATGTATAGACTATTAGAGAATAAATGACTCTATAATTGAGGAATGAATAGAAATTGATACTAAGGTCACCACTTGGGCAAGCATTGCCAAAGAAAATTTAAATTATTCAGTTTTTTAAGTTATCAAATATTATAAATCTTTTTTAATTCATTATCTCTTGCTGTTAGATAAAAAAGAAAGCATATATATACATATATATATATATATATATATATATTGAAAAAAATTACACATATAAATATTTTATAAATAAATGATCTACAAATCAATAATGCAATAAATACTATCTTGAAAAAGCTTCGGCACTTCTAAGCATGTTACATGCATGGATAATCAAAGAGAATTAAATCTATTAAATGTGAAAGAGAAGAATCATTTACACTTTCAAACACATATCACTATGTGCAATTAAATTTTTGGTTACTTTTTTATGTAATTTTTTGTTACAAAATGATGCAAATGCTTTCAAAGCTTTTCGACAGCCTAATTATACAAAGCTTCAGCAGGAGACAATATTGAACATTGCATTAAAAAACGGAAGGTACAAAATTAGAAAATGATTTAATACATATCATGTAAACTAACTGTCACTACGATGTGAAGTTTCAAATACGAACGTAATTTTAATTAAATTCAATAATTATTAGTGCATTACGGGTATAAATGCTCTCTTGAATTGTATAAATGTTTAAAGTCCTTAATAAAGGTATATGGTGACCGGATTTCGAATTCCATGTTAAGTATATCGTATACTGTGCTCGGCAATAATAGAATTTTATTCTACCAAATAGCAGGATATTTTGCTAACATTTATCGGTATCCGTAAAAGAACAAACTTTCAAGATTGAAGAAAGAAATTTTATTTTGTCGAGAGATGGAAAAGGAAAATATTGAGATGGAAAGAAATCGTTTATTCACAACCGTGTGTTCATATACGCCGGTATTTAAAAATTCTGTACTAAGCTATGCGCGAAATTTTTAAGAAATTGCGAATACGTTACTATACTGCAATTATTGTATTATTATTATTATTGCTATTATAATCGTTGTTATTATCATTATTGCGCAGAACCTTCGGAACACAATTGTATATACATCTTTTCCTTTTGTATTTTGGATGAAATGTATATTTTAATAAAATATCCAAAGTATGAACTTTTTAAATTTTGTCTTTATATTGCTGTAAATAAAAATGAATCTTCCTAATTCTTTCTTTTAATAATATGTATATTAATAATATTTTCTTTAAGTTAGAGTTTATGAAACTGCTATGTTTAATTAATGGAAAGGATGAAAATCTGAAGAATTGAATTAAATAGTTATATAAGGCAAAATTATTTAAAAGATTCAAAAGATCAAATATTTAAAGAGAGTAATTTTTAATTTATTATTACAGAATTTCCGATGTTACCTTTTTACATTATGTTGGTATAAAATAGGAATCTAATATGCGTTAACTATTATATAAATGTTCATTATAATTTTTGAAAGGATTGATATTTAAATGTTAAATAAAAATAACATAAACATGAAGTAATTAGATAATGCATTATATTTCTTAAGATATTAAAAAATCACGTTTTATTCACAGGTTTATAGAAGTCTATGGTTTTGCTCTTTCTTCTTTGTTTTAATAGTGAAATAATTAAGTGATCTAGTGATTCATTGTTTCACTGTTTGATGTAAATGTCGAATTTTCAATTTCGTATTTGGTTTTCTCCACGCATAATTTTGACCATCTGAGCCAAAAATGTTTGACTCATCCGAAAAGACGACTTTATCCAAAAAAGAATTATCTTTATTAATATAGGTTTTTGCAAAAGTCAATCTTTTTTTATGATTTACAGTATTAACATATGTATGGCTCTTTTCGCGATACTCTGCCATAAAGATCATTGTTTCGTAAGATTCATCGACATAATTGCGAGTGAACTTCTTTATGAAATATATTAGCTACCATACTTGCGAGTTAAGGAGCGGATGTAGTAGGATTTTTTTTTAATTCGCGAATGATAACTTTCCCTTCTCTTCCAGTCAATTTCTTTGATCGACTTGATCGAGTTTTGTTTGTAAGTGTTCCGTCATAAAGGATTAAAAAATATAAAATACAGATATTTTTACATTAACTGACATTAGAATAAGGTAACAAAATTTTTCTTTCCTAATAAACTTCATTCCAACATTGTGTCGAACTTGCTGATAGGTAATACTAAAAAAATGTTCGAAATACAAAAATTAACAATAAAACATAAACAAATATTGTTTTGACATCTCTGCAGCAGCGCCCGTAGTGGCGGATTGAAGAAATACAGGTCGTCGTATAATCGTGACGTCCTCTACTATGGGATATAATCATTGACTAACCTCGTCCAAGCGATATGTCAGCAGTCAATCATTGTAGCTACAGTAATAAAATTTTGTTTACGTTCACTGCCTTGTCTTGTTAGATAGATTACATACAAATTTTACACAACTCAATTTTCGGACAGTATCCCCTAGCAAGTGTCGACGCTGAGATTTGCTTGTACGATCGTGGTATAAGCATAGATCTTAATAGTTTATAAGATACTTGATATGTAGTAGAAAGAAATTGTTCATATTTTAAGATAAAAGAATATAATTATAAAAATTTGTTTTGTACAATGGCCATGTTCGAAGTTTTAAGAAAAGAATATAGTGTAAGAATTATAAAAATTGATAATACTTTCGAGGTTATATGATTTATGATTTTAAATGATTTTCTGTCTTTCTAGGATTATTTGCAACAATGTTTTAAGCTGTCAGATATACAAATATTTCAAAAGAAATGTGTCGAACGATGTACAAATGATAGTGATAGAAAAGCTGCAATTGATCAAGCATTAAGGGATACTCTTCTTGTAATATTATCTGAAAACGTATCAAGTAATGTGCCTCTACTTGAGACCTATATTACATTCTGCATTGAATTATGCAGAAAAGACTTAGCAACTGCAAGTATGCCAGTGATGCTACTTGGTGATATATTTGATTCTATGACACTCGACAGATGCGAACAGTTGTTTACTTTTGTTGAGAACAATGTGGTTGTGTGGAAGGAAGATTTATTCTTTAGTGCTTGTAAAAACAATTTGTTAAGGATGTGCAATGACTTACTTAGAAGGTTATCGAGATCACAACAAACTGTATTTTGTGGAAGAATTCTTTTATTTCTGGCTAAGTTTTTTCCTTTTTCTGAGAGGTCTGGTCTTAATATTGTTAGTGAATTTAATTTGGAGAACCATACAGAATTTGGCTCTGAAAAATCAGAGGGAGACGATTTGGAACAAATAACTAAGGATGATGATAAATCAGACACTAAAGTACCAATTGATTATAATTTATATAGAAAATTTTGGGCACTCCAAGATTTTTTCAGAAATCCCAATCAGTTATACCTAAAAATGCACTGGAAGATATTTTCAACAGTAAGATTAAATTATTGTATTCTTATAACTTTTTGTATTTTTATACTCTTTTGTCATAAATATTTTATTTGTTTAGCATGCTTCAAGTGTACTGTCAGCATTTTCATCTTTTAAATTGGAAGAACAACGTAATTATCCTTCAACATGTGTTAAAGTTGAATCTTCCATGGAGGGATCTCATAAGGAAACCCCTTACTTCGCAAAATATTTAACAAATCAAAAATTGTTGGAGCTACAATTATCTGATTCAAATTTCAGACGATATGTATTGCTGCAATTTCTCATTCTTTTCCAATATCTTAATAGCACTGTTAAATTTAAAGCGTAAGTATCTATAATTTGTATATATCTTTATATACATTTGTACTTTATTACAATCGAATTCACAATTCCTCTTGTTAGAATTGCACATTTTTAATGAATTATTAGTAAAATGACTTTGAAAGCTATAAAACGATGTTTGTTTTCCAAAGCTTCCTTGCCAGTGGCTATGAGACAAGGTCTGCTTTCCTTAAATAGTGTTTCAGGTTATTTATATTTCAAGGTCTCAATAAATTTTGTATTTTTTAAGTGAAACACATGAACTAAAACCTGACCAAGTAGAATGGGTAAAAGGAACCACAGAGCAAGTATATGCCTTACTGACAGAAACACCTCCCGATGGTCCAACATTTGCAGAAACTGTTAAAAATATATTGAAACGCGAAGAGCACTGGAATGCTTGGAAAAATGAAGGATGCCCACCATTTAAAAGACCAACTCCAGATTCTAGTGCCGACATAGAGGAATCAAAAAAGCCAAAGAGACCAAGGCGTAAAATTGGAGATGTCATTAGAGACGCTCAAGCAGTAGGAAAATATCATATGGGAAAGTAAGAAACCATAGAAAAAACTATTTCTTTCTCTTATTAGAAAATATATTATATACAAATGAATTTAATTGCTTTGCAGCCCAGAACTCACGAAATTATGGAACTTATGTCCCAATAATCTTGAAGCATGTAAATCTAAAGAAAGAGACTTCCTTCCATCTTTAGAGACATATTTTGAAGAAGCTATCATGCAATTAGATCCTAATGCAATGGTAGAAGATGAATACAAGTAAATCTTTTATTTTATATATTTCTGTGTTGTTATTATATTATTTTTAATTATATTATTTTTGTTTATTTGTTACAGAAAAGTAAATGATGGGAATTTTGGCTGGCGAGCATTGAGATTATTAGCTAGACGTAGTCCTCATTTTTTTGTCCATGGGAATTATCCTATTAATAAATTACCTGAATATCTCGAAACAATGATTAAAAAAATCGCTAAAGATCGGCCAGTGAGTGTAACATTTTTGTTTCATTAATCTATGTTAGATCTTCAAAGTGAATTTATCGTGTAGATTTAAAAGTGAATTGTTTTTGACTCTTGAAGCAGACACAGTCGGATATAAAATTAGAAACAGAGGAGACTCCACCTCCAGAAGCGAACGATCAAGAATTTAACGAAGATGTTCTCAAGCAAGAGAGTGAACAAGTTGAAGCCGAAAATACGGATACGAAAGGACGAAAATTAACGAAAGTGACGCCTGACATGGTGGCGAAATTATCAGAAATTCTGAAAAACGATTGGAAAAAGTTAGCAACCAAGTTTGGCTACACGAGTGAAGAGGTAGAAACAAATTTTATAACGTAGAAGCTTAAAAAATCACAGCTCGCTAATTACAATCTATATCTTTTTCTAGATTACATTTTTTCAAGGGAAACCAACGCCGTATGAGCAATGTAAAAATATGTTGGAAATTTGGGCGGAAGAAGATGTAGATGCTTCGATGGAAAATTTAGCATATATTTTAGAAGGTTTAAAATTCACGGAAGCGCTAGCTGTTTTAAAATCCTAATTACCTCGTGAAAGAGATAATCTTAAAAAATGTATGATACTATATGAATTAAACTTTTACAATTTTTGCAACGATGTGTTTTCTATAAATCTTAATCGTAATCTCAATAGTAAATTATATATCTTATATTCCAACAACAATAGTCAGTATTAATTAAAAATAACTAAGGCATTAATTAAAAAATACATAAATATTGTACTTACTTTTATGGTATCATCGTCTCAGCAACTATTAACAACATTTAGATAGATAATGTTTGACAAAATGGGACGAAGTAAATAGGTAGTCTTCAAAACAGTTTCACGTAGTGAAATAGTTATGTTTCTGCATACGCTAAAATTTAAATATTCTATACATATGTTTTTTTTTTAAATAAATCACACATGTTTCAATAAGAAATTATCTCTCCAATTTGAACTGAGCGCGAATATTAGATTAATCGATTTTCGAGTATCGTAACATTACATGATATCGATAGATCGAATTTGATTCAAGAATCCGTTAGATGCACTTTCCGTTCTTTATTTAGAAAGACAATAATAAAGTGTACAAATAATACAAAATTTCGAACTAAAACGGTCGTCGGTGCAAACTATATCGAAGGATAGTTGGTTTTACATCGGTACGTCAAGACCTACATTACGGCATCGGGAGAATTTTCATTGTTTCTTATTTTTCTGGAGTGAAATCGATTCGCCAACAAGCATGCTGACAACCTAAAGGTATAGACCGACGTTCTCTCTACTTAATCGTAATAAATTAGTTTAACGTTAGTAATATATCGTATCTTCGAATTATAGACACTGACTTAGACTCGATTTATGCTCGATGTAGAAGCAGAGGCCAATGACGATTAAGACAGCGACAGCTCGCGGAATGGTGTATACAACGTGTTTCTTTTCCAACGAGAACTATACGTAAGTTATAAAATATTGCTACATATACGTCGAAATAGTTTTAGAAGCATATTCCACAACTGTTTGCGATTGTTAATCCAATTTCTAAATAATCCTTTCATCGCATATACATACTGTTACATTTATGGGCCTGTAGCACCGTAAGTATAAGTACTTACATCCTTACTGTACAATCATGCAATTTACTATCGCACCAAACGCGTCTGCCGCGAATTGTACACAGAGCATAAATCTGGATTCCGGATGCAAGAAACTCAATCATCTTATACGGAATCCTTTATTTATTTGTTTTTTTTTTTTTTAATCGATTCGTTTCTTATATCTAACATACACACTCATATGTATTGGCTAAAGTGTAAATGTAATTCGATTGCGAATATGAATTCCGACATTTTTATTAGGTCGTAGGGCAGTTGTTAGTTTACGTTCTGTTTTTTCTGCATTTTTTTTTTCCGTTTTTATTCTTTTTGTTTCGTTCTTTAATCCCTTAAACAGTAAATTATGACTCGAATGGTGAACACCTTTGACCACGCTTTAAAGAATCTCCTCTCGTAGCAGCGTTCTAAGTACTGGACGTTTATCGTGACGTAGGGAACTTCTAATAGCGTCGAGTTGGTTGACGCGCGTCGAAGAAACCGGTGATGTCGCGTTTTTCCGACGCTCGATAACGATGACGGATTAAGAGTACAGGCGAGTAATCGATATGAAACACTGATGAACGATGTCTAGACGATCAGTCTTATTTCTTAAAGAGAGAACGGAAACTCGGTATAAAGCGTTGGCTAATGACTCGCGATTAGGGCTATAACCTTTCGAATTACAGATAGATTTCACGCTGATTAGAAACGAGATGATTACTCTGTTTTTATTGTGTATTCATCGTATTCTTCTGTTTGAACATTTTTCTTTTTTTTTCTTATGTTTTCTTTCCTTTTCTTTTTCTATTGCTTTTCATTATACAGTTCATCAAACAGGAACGATACGCGATCGACTCATCTCGGTTTCTATCTATACAACGATGTTGTTGTTGCTGTGTAGTTTACGTATGTTAAAAGACAGAGAGAAAAATGGGATAGAAGAGATGAGAAGGGGAACGGTAGAAGGGTTAGTTTTCCAACAGAGAATCCAAGTACTCCTTATAATCGTTCTCCGACATTTCGTCCTCATCCTCCGAAACTTCGACGCTTCTCCTCCTTCTTGTGGTCTCGCTGGTTACTTCTATACAGAGCAGCGCAAACTTGTTGTCGCAGGAATAACGAACTTGCTCCAAGAGGCGTCCCCCAGTTAACGGTGATCCTAATCCGTAACGATCCGAACTACTTGAATGCCAGGCGTCGCAATACGTGTCCATTGCCCGGTCTCCTAATTTGTGCGATCCGTGCCATGCCACCTTTTCTGGCCTGAAATATCAGACGATGATAAGTTTCGCTCTATCTTAGCTCTAGTCTTTAATTTCCCTTTGATTTATATTTCAACTTTTTTTTTCTACAAAATTTTACATTGTACTAGATAATTCTTACAAGCGTATCTATAATTATATCGAAATAAAAGAAATGTATTTAATTAAATGACGAAGTTGTAGCAGACCTCGCGAAAAAGGTTTTTATAGAACATTCTTTAGAACATTGATTCCGCCGTATTGTAAGTTTAGCTAGAGCTGACTACCAGAATGTATTATTGTTTGAAAAGTTGATAAATGTGTCAAAAAGTCATGCCTCGTTTTGCGTTTTTATAATTACGTGTACATATGGATTACCAGAAATATAAAACTTTATTTTATTATAGGACAGAAAGATAAATAAACAAGATAGTTACCACGCAAAGTCGGTGAGGATATTTTTGCCATTGAAACTGTAAATCCTTGGATTTTGCGAGAAGTAGGCCCCGTTTCCGTTGAACATCTCTTTCCACGAGTTGAAAAGTACATCGCCCTAGGGGATCGGAAACAAATGTTTTGTAACATGCGCGACGCGCTTATGGAAAATTGCTTGGAAACTTGGCTGAGATACTTTCATAAATAAATCGTTCAGAATCTATATATTGCTTGTCACCTTTATGTTAACGATAGGAAGATCACGGTCCCCGAGTCTCACGATGCTGTCAACATTTTGAACTCTGGAGCTGAGGAATGCTCGGAACGTACCCCTCAAACCAGCTCGCTTCGCTTGTCGATAACAAGCGTAGTCAGCTCCACGTACACCGTGCATGTCTCCCGTAAATGGCTCGTTCAAAGCAGCCATTCGTAACTGGAAATTGTGATATCAATGCGACGTCCTTGTATGAATTGGAGTTTATTGCTAGCAATGGAAAATATTTAGGCAAGCGGAGATTGGACGTAGAAAGAATTGAAAATACCATTTTAACAAGAATTTTTTTCCACAAGGAGAATGATTGTACGAAGAGCGATGTTAGTAAATAAGAATAGAAGTGGAATTATTATTTATTTATATCTTAGCACAGACTTTAATAGACTTTCATCGTTTCTTAAAATATAAAAACACCTCCTGCTTTTTGGAGAGCTTCGAATATTGAAATAAACGATACTTCAAAGTAGTATAGTATATGTCAAAGAAAGGTTTTGGTATATATTTTTCCAATATATAGCACTTTGCTAATCAAAGAATCATTTTTCTGAAAATTGCAGTTTTTCTGTATAATAATATATATATATTGTAATTCCAGTTCCCAGGGGGCCATAGAGGGGGACTTGGTTTATGAAAAGCCCTATAATCATTCATCCTTCCACATTACGATCATGCTGCAGTCTGTAAATTGTAGTTTCAGTATATGCAGTTCTCTTAGGTCCAGCTTCCAAATAGATACTTGAATTCCTACGTGTATTAAGTTGATTTCTAGATCTTAGGCACGTTAATGCGTACAATTGACGAAGAGATAAATCTTTCTCTAAATTTTCGATATACTTTGCTGCCAATCTTCTTTGTGATATGCTAAAAGATTTTAGTGCAAAAAGAATTAAGAATGATTCGTTCGGTAGGTAATGAAAATTCGTTTCTCTTCTTCATACTTCACGAAAATGAAATGGAACGAAGCGTTCTTGCGAAAATTATAAAAACTGAAAGAGGGAACGTATAAGATGACGATAACGTCGAAAGATTAATCATGCCAATATCTTACCATCCGTGGATACCACTTTGGAAGCAGGAAGAAAATTCAATTGTAATTAAGTAATGCATTAGTCCACCTCTTATCGATAACGTTTTACACTCAACAGGATTAAGATAGTAACTCACCCCTATTCCGTCTGCTTTTACGGGTATCTGGTTGATCAGGTTGGAAGCCTCGAAAGGTGGATTCACCGGAGGCGGTGACGTGGTTGGTGGTGCTGGTGTAGTTATTGGTAGAAGCGAACCCAACTACAGAACACGGCATAAATATTTTGAATTAAATCGAAGCCATATAGTTTGCTAAATAGGTAAGATTAAAGATTTACATTCTTAGCTGATATACAATAATTATCGTTAATAAAAGGAAAAAGTTGCGTTTGATAAAATATTTTGTAACACCGATGAAACTTTTTAGTTAAATGCTTTATCTTAATGGATTTTCTTCTGTACATTGTTAGAATTTACACGAATGAATATTACAAGTAGAGAGTAAAGATAGAATAAATAGGAAAATTTTTATACTAACTGCGATGTATTGCCAGCCATTGTTCACTCTAACGAGCAGAGCTTGTTCGTCAATGATATAAGCTAATGTTCCAACTGGGCTCACGGCAGACATCTAAATATGTAGTAGTTAGAAGCATTAAAAGTTATAATAATTAGAGTATTTATACGTATATTGTTCAAAATCATGTTTTGACGATATTGAAAAAATTACTTTGGTCATAGCTTCGGTATTTTGGAAAGTCACAGCTCCTGGTACGATCTTCGTGGTACTTTCTAAGGGACCTCTAGTTGCGGTGGTTGCAGCACCTTATAAAAGTTTTATAGGTAATTAGGATGTGTTTTTAAAGACGCATTAAACTTTACTGTACAGTTCTTCTAATTTAGAATATACCAAGAAAATTAATGTCTTTTAGAAACGTCGTTTTACGATATTTTACATTTAGTGCGTTACCTAAATGTTCTTTAAGTTCCTTCAGTTGCTTTAGTTCTCGCAGAGCCTTCAATTCGTCTAGACTAGTTCTAGGTCCTTGCAGCGTGCCAAAGAACATATTGTGTTTAAAATCTTTTATATTCTTTGGAACTGCAAATTTAATATTTTTTCATATATTTCCAATATCTTTCTTATATTTGCTAATCTGAGTAAAATATACAGGGACACCAGAAGCTTATAATCACCATGTGTTCTACAAAATTCAAGAATTTGGAGAAAATTCAGCTTGGAATTTCGATACTTTAAGCAATTCTCTTGTGAAAAATCTACAGAAACGAGGGAAATTGATATTTGCAGCTTTAAATTCGACTTAGCGACAAAATTATAAGTATATAATCCGAAATTTTTAATCGATGACATACTTTTAAGTAGAGGTGGTCAAATATTTTTTGCATATGATACTTAAATTATGTTATATATGATCAATGAATCTTTCTTACCCTGTCTAACTCCGTAATAGTCTCTTTCGCCAAAGATGTGACTTCTACCAATTCCTGGTTCTCCTTTCTGTCCAATCAAAGATAGTCCAGGTGGTCCTGGTGGCCCAGGAGGCCCCGGGGGACCCGGAACTGGAATATAGTTTCCTTGAGACGGTGGCCCAGGTGGTCCGGGTGGCCCTGGAGGTCCTCTTTGACCGTCTCTTCCAGGTTGTCCAGGAATTCCAGGGAAACCATCGTCTCCCTTATCGCCTTTGATCTGAACGTCATTTAGACAGACAGATATGAAATTGATTTACACGAATATTATACGAATTACAATTATATACTAAGAATCGAGGCGATCGTACGAATTAACATTGAAAATAAACTTCCGAATGAAACAATTTTTATAGCGTATATTACACAAAATTATTTATATGCAGTGAATACGTGCACTACTGGTTGAGAAGCTAACGTATAATATCACGATTCTCTGATTTAAGTTCTAATTATGTTACTCGTATATGCAAACTAATTTCTGCAAAGCAATGTTTAGATATATAATCCTGGAGAGAAGATACTTGAGCCAGTTTCGCTAAGTGGATGTCGGAATAAATCACAGAACGTGCCTTGGTGGGTGCGAGGCCGTTCGAAAGCGCAATAAAAGCAGCGAATTTGCCTTACGTTGGCTCGGCTTTTAAACCAAAGTGTAGTGAATTAAAGCCTGCCACGCGCATTCGTTTCGTGTTCGTCGCTTGTCAACTGCGACGACGAAATTTCGACGAATTTCTGTTTGGGACGCCGAATAAATCGAGTCGTGGCTTCGCTAGTCGACAAAGATGAAAAAGAACAAGCAGAGTAGATGTGAGAGGGATACTAGGAGGGGGAAAAAAATAGAATAAAAAGAGAAGGAACGGGGCGTCAAGCGCACACTTGCATTAATTTCCGTCACTCTACACGTTCTATGGCTCGTTCAATGAGACTTGCGAGTGTACATGGTGATCTACGAGCACTGTTACTAGTTTCGCGAGCTTCACGAAGTGGTCGTTCCGACTAAAAAATGTTCGAGACTACTCGTTCGTGGCACAACTCGTACGAGAGTTTCGTGTCGTAACAGTGATTAAACAGCTCTGGAAAGAATCGAATCGAATCGGACAAAAAAGAGAAAAAAATATATTTTAGACGGGGAGGAAGTTTGTAGGAAGTAATGGTTTTTCATTGTATAGTTTTATTTTCTTTGATGTTATATCTTTCCCGTTATACTCGTCGTGTAAGTTTGAGGATAATATTTTCAATGTTCTATCTTTTTAAGTTCTGGGGTGTACACAAAAGTGTACTTCAATCGCGAGTAACTATAAATTTTGTTTTCCCGTGACATTTTTTTTTTTTTTTTTTTTTTAGCCAAAATGACTTCTCTTTGACAATTTCGAAAACTTTATGGCGAGAGTTATAAATCACCGTGTGTATATCTCCACTTCGACCTTTCCCCCGCTACGAGACAGGATAAAAAATGCATCCATTATCTTTATTTGTTCCGCGCTGCAAGCTCTTTAACACTTTGTGTTTACCTACCGATTTTTCCCTCGCATCAACTTAGCCAGAATAATTCTTAAAGCGCGAAAGATGACGTTAGCCACTCTGCCGAATTCATTGGAAAAATTTTCTAATTTTTTCTCATCTATTATGTAGATTTCCTCGGTGCATAGAATTTTTATTAAACGTAAGATAGAAAGGAACAACGTGTATATTTCAAAATACAAATAATATTCCAAATATTTGATAGTCCAATATTTAATATTCAGAAAATTATTAGTCGGAGATTCAAATTTATTTTCTGTACGTATATGTATTTAAAACTATTTTCTGTGGCGTACTATGTTTCTCCTAATTCGCCTAATTTCTCTGTAACACGGATCCCATTGATTTCAGAGGGAATTGCTTACGGGTATTTCGATTTTAATGAGAATCGGTGAATCGTACTTACGCCGACAGAGACTCCGTAAGGGCTCGGTGTACCGGGTTCTCCTTTTTCTCCCTTGGGCCCCACTGGTCCAACAGGTCCAGGAAGTCCGGGAGTTCCAGGACGACCCTGTTAGAAGTAGTTACCGATACATAGCGTTCATGTTCTACCTTCCTGTTCATGAATATTCTATGTTCATTAAACCTTTAATTAATCTCGCGTGCAGTTCAATCTAGCATACACTTTGGTCGATTGGTGTGATTTCTAATTTTATGACCGGATTATTACGTAGTTAGCAGAGGTAAATTAGTCTATTAACGCCATTCAAAGTAATTAATCAACGAAATTATGATTGAAAGCCGACACAGTTAAAATTAAGGCATAAATTGTTCTTATCTTATCTATTAGGATTATGTAAGTTCTATGTAATACTCACTTTCATGGAGTTCTGTGCATTGGAACATAGCATTGGAAAAAGTATATTCTTATTTTAGACTACATTTTTATATGTAAGTGGATAATTATAATCGTAATTGTTTCCAGTAGCAGGGAGTATACGTTAATTGTCATGTAATTTTGTTAAAACACGAGCAATTAGAAAAATCCTTTCACAGTATGTAAAGATGAGTTTTGCTTAAGTGTTATCTTATATATCGTACCACTGAGAATATCTTGTATTATATTAATTTTCTTCGGAATTTCTACTAACTAAAATTATTAAATTCTTTAGCTCTTATTAGCTTAAAACAATAACCGATAATTTAAACTTTGATTATGTATGCAGAGAATTCAGCATGCAGAGAACGAGAGCGTGTCTGACAAGGCCTGCAGATTCGTTGACTTATACTTGTCTATTACTAGGTTAAGGTAGTCGGTCGTCAATTAATCCAGTGTCTTGAAACTCAGAACTCTACGGCCTCAGAGTTGTGAAATCCGTCAAAGGCAGTTGCTATGTCGTGGAATTTAGAACTCTGTCCAGTCTGCTGGCTATGTTTCCACTGTTCAGCTTGCCGATTATTATTGATCTTCGCTTACACAAATGATGATACATGTAAGTTTTCAAATCAGAATTTGCGTTTCTTTTTATTCATATTTTGATTAGATATAGCATGTAATCGAGAGCCTTTAATGTATATTCAAAATGCATTTATTAACTTCAAGTTTGGACAAGTTTAAATCATTCGATGAATCTACGCGAAGCTTCTAGGATCGTTACACATATAGAATGTACAATCTGTGAAAGGTATATTCCAAAAATTCATTCCTAATTATCTATTTTCTATTACAATCCTTTATCGTAAGTAAATGGCTATAAATGGTTATTTCTCCCATATACTGTCAACAAAATTAAAAATTTCATTCGGAACAAGAAACAAACACAGCTTTTCATAACACTGCATACAAGATTAAATAATACATAGCCATTCATGCAAATAGCGACAAGAAAATTACGTTAGGAAATTCTATTTTGCTAATGGCGAGGAAATCAAACGGAAATCGAGGCTTTGATCGATAAAAAACTAAAAAGAAAAGAAGATAAGAAGTATAGAAGGAGTTTTCTCATACCGCCCATCCAGGTAACCCAATTTCTCCCATCGCTCCCGTCTTCCCAGGTGGGCCGACCGGTCCTGGTGGTCCAGGACGCCCTCTTCTACCTCTCTTGCCTTCTGCTCCTTTTTCACCTTTGATAGTGATGTAGTCTCCAGAGCTCGCTATAGCTGTAGCTCCTGGCGGACCTCTCTCACCTTTTTCGCCCTTTGCACCGACGACTCCCGGTGCTCCGGGAACTCCGTCCTTCCCTGGCTCGCCTTTGTTGCCTTGCGGTCCTTGGATACCATTCACACCAGGAATTCCGGCTGGTCCAGAATCACCTTTGTCTCCCTTCTCGCCTTTGGTGCCCTTATCTCCTTTGTATCCTCGTGCACCACTCTCGCCCTTATCACCCTTTTCCCTTAACACTAATTAATTCGTGGCTTTCAGGGAGACAATTTTTCAGGTAACATTAATTAATCTAAACGTAAAGATATCGTATCGTTTCCAAATTGGAATCAGCACCGTTCGTTATCTTTTCTTCTAAGAATATATCAATCAACTTACGCGTTCGATGACAACTGATCGAATCTTCAATTTGTGCATTTACATTTCCTTTTGTATTTGATTTCATCTTTCAAATCGAATGAGCAGATCCGTCGATTATTTAATTTCATTTGATAAAAACCACAAAATGAGCATGTTCTTACTCGCTTCTCCAACGTTTACTCCGCCAGAGCCGCTCAATCCAGGCAATCCTGGTGGTCCAGGTGCACCTGCAGGGCCTGGTTTCCCTTCTGGTCCTGTGTCTCCTTTGTCACCTTTCTCTGCTGGTCTTCCATTCTCACCTGGTGCGCCAGGAAGCCCCGGTGCTCCCGGAGCACCAGGTTCACCCTTGAATCCTTGAATTCCTCGTGGACCTTCTTTTCCATGATCGCCTTTCGCACCCTTGTGCCCTGGCTCGCCCTTGTATCCTTTGGCACCGGCGATTCCTGTCTCTCCTTTCGGTCCTGGGCTTCCCGGAAGTCCGGCTTCGCCTTTCTGTCCTGGCAGTCCTGGTCTCATGGTGATGCCCTCCGTCTAAAGTTTAGAACAAATTTTTTCAGATTACAACCCACCGTTACCTTATCTTTTTACTTAGATATTGCAATTGAACGTATTTTTATTAGAAAACAAAATATGATTTAAATATATTTTAACAGAAAGCTTTTTATCTTTTTATGCGTCGATGAGAATTTCGTTGAACAGTTCGAGTATAAGATAGTTTTAATTTTCGTTAGACGAACTGGATCGTCGACGACGAATTTGTTTGACTCTGCTTTAAGAGAATATTTATTTTCACTGAAAAAAGTACCAAATATTTGGTTGTGACGTACGACTGCGTAACAAAATAGAGACGTCGGTAAATATCTCCGGATTTTCTATGATATTTTGAAACCCTAGCAATAAAGTTATTAACATTTTATAAAAATATTAGATTTCTGGCGTAAAAGATATATTTGCTTACAAAGAACTACGTCAATCGCGTTACACGCATTATGCTCATTTTCTAATAATAATTTTATTATGCTACGACATTTTGCAATATTCAATAATGGACTTTCTATAAATTCTAAAAACATTTAACCATTAGAATTTTTTATAAAGTACAGTTTAGAGTATTCTCGAGACATAGAACGTATTTTAGAATACAAAGAGAAGAAGCTTTTGGTAATGCAATTGTCGTTTGAAATTCATCATAAAGTTTCGCGATAAATTTCAGCGCACCGCAGAGCGCAAGACGGAATGCCTGTAGCATACCGGTACAATCTCGAAAGAAGCTTTCGTACCAAAGTTGCTCCAAATATGGAACTATTACTCACCCTATAAATGCCTCGAGGTTTCCAACTGGGCTGCATGCGCATAATAGCCAAAATTTCTCTGTTTAATCATCGGTATAAGGTCGTAAAGCTAAAAGCAGTCGGTCGACCCGACTTGCTACCTGCTCATTTGTATCGTCTAATGGTCGTTGACGAACAATCATCGTTCAAACAATTGTCTCCAATGTTCAATTGAACTATTATGGTGTTCTCGTTACCGACATTAGACCAGTTTGCTTTGCGAACAAGTAACTGATCCTTTTACCGCTAACTTACATCGAATAGAAACGAATTATTCAATCGAAGATCGAAGGAACTTATCAGGGCTAGTACCTTGTCACCACGAAAGGATGGGATTTCATTTTGTAATTCCGCGTGCGTTCAATTGGATCTTATGCCATATTAGGAATAATTAATAATTTGTGACTAACGTATCGGATTAAATTGAAACAATGTGTGTATCGTTCGCTGGAATCGACAAAATTTTAAACAACGATGCTTCGATTAGCAGGGATCGTAAGATTTCACGTCACTTCGTATCCGAAGTATTCGAGTCTCAGTTGAAATTTAGAATAAAAACGAGACGAGTGCAATTGTAATCGAAGAAAATGTTGTACGTGCATTCCTCAACTCCAACGAACACGCCCACGTGTCGTTCATTTAAACGATTTCGTAAACGTAAAAAAAGGCTGGTAATTTGAATCTACCGAGTCCAGTGACGTGTAAGCTATTTGAAACTGTTTATTTTATCACCGTCAAATATCATTGTTTTGCCACCAATCCAATATATTCGAACTGGATATTCTGTTGCGGTCCAGTGGTAAATAGAACGGTCCAAATATTCGCGATAGAATGGTCAACGAGTTCTTAACGTCCATTCATCAAAAATATTTTAACACGCAAACATTACGCGAATCAATATTTGCATTGGCGATTATAACAACCGCACCCTGGACTGGACATTTATCAAACGGTGAAGTCGTAGGTACATTTCAAATGGTCGTTGGTGTGTCGCTAGAAATTAACCGATGCGGATGCTCGAACGAAATTTCCAATTCTGCTAAAAGAAGAAAAAGAATGTCCGGATAACGAAGAAAAAAGGAGGAAAGAGGAGAAAAGGGTGCAGACTGTTTTGAAAGTGAAAAGTTTTTGATCGATATCGTGTTTTGTACGTTTAATTTTGTCGATGAATGTGCCGGATTGTTCTAGCCGATAGACACGCGTTTATTCGACCGTTTACAAGTCTCAGTTTCCGAAACCGCAAACGAATCAAATATATTCTTTTCTTTCCCTCTTTTTCCTTTCATCTATCTTTGCACGAAAGCCTCTGAACGCCTATTTATCAACGCCACCGATCGCTTGCTTATACGTCACGCCAGCTTCTTAAAGCTTTTCTACCGACTGGTATCGAACTTTCAGACTTTCTATCGAGAGGTTCGTATTCAATAGGTATCCTGCATTCCGTCTTTCTTCTCTTTTATCTCGTATCGAGTATATTGTAAAGTAGATTTCGGATGATCAAAGAGTCCTGAGGTTAATTCAGTAAAATGGAGTTGACAGAGTGAAATATTTACGTTTGTTGTTTCGATTCCATTATGATATTGTTTTTAATGAGAGCTGGTTTACCATTTCTTCTGTGATATTCGTCGTCGTGCAGATTATTAATGTCGGAGAAAAGTTACGAGAAGCATAATAAAATAGTCGAGGATACTGTAACAAAAGCAACCCTTGTTAAATTTCTTGGTTTTTTGGTAACGATACACTTTGGTAAACAGCAGCGAGATTTACAACGCGATCGAACCAATACCATAAAAATTGATTTATGTCTTGATTTATCGTGGAATGAAAATTTATATATTCGTTGGAAACAATCCTTATTAGCGAGATTGTTATTTTACGAAGGCGTTACGTTATGTTTTTAAACGATGACTCATCAAAAAATGATTCAGCATAATGATTGAAACATACTGAACGAAAAATTTAATTCAAAAGACTTAGGTATAAAAGTTATTTCTTTTTAAAAATTTGTATCTTTATCAATCTTTTTACTATTTATAAGCCAACTAGAAGTTACTGTTAAATAACATATTTTTCAATTGGAAGTCAATTATTATCTCTTACTTTGATGGCAAGAAAGATGTATTTTTCTGAACCATAAGAACACAAACGACAAATTAATGGATACAATTTCATAAAAAAAAAAAAAAAAAAAAAAAGAAAAGGGAGAAAAAGGGAAACGAGAACAAATAATGATAGACGTATTGATTTTTTACGAGTATTTTCTTATTTCTGGAATTCGTATACGCAAGTGATCTAATAAATCTGTTTCGATATATGTTTTCATACTCTCGTGCGATACAATTATTCAAATTGAGAATAGCGTAACAGCCCCTGAAGCACGAAAATGAGTACGTGAAATATTCCACTGGTCGCAATGTCAGGCTGGCACACTCAATTAACCTGCGAGGAACACGGAATACATCGTTGCAATGTGAGGTTTAGTATGAATGATGTCAAATTGCATCATTCTACACGATGACGTTACTATGAACGATCGAGTATTATGAACGACTAAGTCAAGTAAAACCATCGGTAATAATCAATCTTTTTTGATTACAAGGAATACATACACCGATTTATGTTACTTATACAATCACTAATAATAACCAAGAGCTATTATTTTAAAATTATACCGTATTAAAATAATCTAATTACAAAGTCTAATAAGAAAAGATTACAAGATCATTTCCCACATATTCCTGCACAATTTTAATAACCTTGTTGTACGATCCTTTCGTTATTCCTAAAAATACCAGGTTGCGCTGGTGCTTTAATTTTTATCTACCAAACATTATACTATTACTATAATTAGTACGATAATTTGGTGTTAGCAGATAGACACGTTAAAGAATGGTAAGAGAATTAAATCCGTAGTAACGAAATACAGTATAATTAAACTTGTGTACATAGAAAAAATTTACGTACAAGAACGTGTTTGAGATTGATTTTTCAAGTTACAAACAATTGAATTTTATGCTACATACGCAATTTTAATACTCAGACAGTCGTACAAGATATAGTACATATTACGCGTATAGTGGGCAAACTTAACAACGACGCAAAAGATCTAATCCTTATTTTCCCATTCCCCCCTCCCCCCTACCAACGTTTCTGTCCTTCGTGTTGTACGTGCACGAAATCTATTCCAAAGATCCCGACGTAAGAAATCAAAACGTCAGAATAAGATCTGCGCGTTCATTCCCTTTACATCATCGTCTCTAATCCAGATTTCTCATCTTCCACGAAACCGACTAAGTACGTGGCAGTCGGTCAAGTGATTCGTATAACCGGGCAAAACGCCTTTCCCGCAGATGTGTAGTTTCTCCCGACGAGTTCCTCCGCCTAACCAACCCACCCACCAGTCACTCACCTGCCGTACCTGGTCGGCACAGCCTAGAAATTGGTTTCTGTATTCTCAGGGGAAATCGGACGCTTGTACGTTGGTGCACGAACCGGCACCGGGTCACGTAAGATAACACTCGAGGTCAAAGCGAGATACTTCGCCTGTCGAGGATTCCCGAAGTCCTTGCAAGGTTGCAAAGTTCTCCGTATGGCGGCGTAAAGGACGAAAAGTCAGCTGAGAGAGCGGTTTTCCTCGAGTTTCGAAGCAGCACGCACACCGCCAAAGTAGTTTAATTAATTTAAACGCTTTACCGTACATCTGTTGGATTTCGTCGAAATTAACGAGCTCCTGAATTTCCGTTTCAACGAACAATTTTTAATACTTTCCTTCTTTGATCGAAGGAATTGAAGCTGAAGTTGCTTTATCCAAGATTTTTCTTGGAATTTTGTTTGCTGCAAGGTAATTTGTGGCATAAAGTTATATTGATTCGTAATTTTTTCGTTCACCTTGATGCGCTCTTCGAATTTTTATACAGTCATTTTTTATTATTGATAATCGATATACAAAAAGTGGTTCGTTGAATTATCGTTACTTTTGAATCACTAACTTATTTGGTTGTGGCGATGTTGTTTCCACCGAAGGGTAACGCGATAAGGTAGATATTGTCTAAAGCGTTTACAGACAATAGTTCATCAAATACGGACTACCTATCTGTCAGAAACTCCGAACAATAAGAAATTTATTCCAGTGAACATTTGATATCCCCCGTTAATATTTCCTTTATATAAATTTACAACTTTCGTGCTATACAGCACCGAGTCAGCTATAAAATTCTCGGTGTATCCCATTACGAAGCTCTCAGCCAAGTCTCGAGGGTCTGTACGATTTCGAAAGCATCTTTTATCATGGAAATTTTTATCCATCATACGCGTACTCTATTAGATCGATGTTGTTTTAATAATAATATCATAAAATCATATAAAAGATATACTAATATTTTTACAGTGAGGAATTTGAAAAGTACGAAGTTGCAGTTCTTAGATTCTTCTATGACAGAAGTAGCTTTTGATCGCCAATTTTATTTCACATATAGAATAATGTTTTTAGCGCTTCTAGAAGACGATTTTATCAAATTTATAGCGCCAAACCATTACGAAAGTTACAAGGTGTTAAATCATTCCATTAAAGTGTCGAATCAAAACACTTCGTATCGATTGTACGTATATATTTAGCAACGATTTACGATACACGATACTACATCATATTTAGGAACATTACAAATATAGAAACTATTAAAGATGTACATATATTTATTTAACTTCGCCTGGTAATAGGATTTCAAATTCTTTTCATCGACGGATCTTCTAAATCGATTTAACGGGAATTGACGATTAAGTTGTGACCAAGAAATGGTCCGTCTCACAGGTTAATTTCCAAACAATTCTTGGCGAAGAAATTCCAGACATATAAAATATATACTCTACGATAGTCGCAATTTTCTATGCAGTGTTTATTTAATTTTTTTCTTTCTTTCTAAAAATTTACTTTGGCACTCTGATATCACATAGACATTCCAGTTTACCGTTAGGATGTTGCAACATGTGTTCGCGGAAAAATACGTGACACCTTTTTGAAAAATCTTACGCAAAATGCTGCACACGAAAAGTATTATTCACATAGGGTTTTCTTACGTTCGGAATCTTTTACCATCGCGTGACGCTGTAAGAATACTCTGGTACAAGTAGCGCGAGGTTGCAGGATCTCAATATCTCTTTCTGAAAGTTCTCGCGCGACCAGAATATCTTCCGACCAAGATGCACCTTGTTTTTGCCGTAAAATGTTTGTGTGCGATACCGTTACATGTTTTACACGTGTTACGATACGACTTTAAAATATTATACAGACATCTTATTTCTCTCCGTAAGATACTTCGCGTCGATAAAATTCCACTCCTCTTTGACACTGGCGCTGTATGGCCGTTAACTCTATTACCTACTGCACGGCAAAGATATTTATTTGAGCCTGTGGATCGATTTCACTTTTCGTCGATTTAATTTCAGTACAAAGGTAGACGATTAATGTTCAATTTTCAATAACTATGGTTTACTAGCGTAAATTTGTTGGTTTTTTAGGAAACGCGAACAAAGGTTCTTTTGTTATGAGCCCTTTAATCCTTGACGTGAATGTTACATACAAATTTAGCTTGTCGTTGTAGCGTCAACGCTCTTTCGTGAAACTTTTTCACGAAGCAAAAAGTCACATCTCGAAAAAGAAAAGTCGAAATCGTTTATTCTTTAAAATTATACAGTAGATTTTCATTTGATGAACGGATTTTCTGCAAAATGAACTTAAAGTCCCTTGCTTTTTATTCGTAAATATGTGTCTGCAGTAAAATGAATTTGTACGCGAAAAGAACTGGCGGAACGAAGTTCCTAGGATTCTATTAAAATCCGTGTAATTAGATGCAGTAAATTTAAGAATTATCTACCGTATACGACGCAGCCGAAATTATGCACAGTTCAACTTTCGTAAGCATAATTTATCAGGGCTGTCGTGATAAATTTACTTCCAGTGCACTTATTTTTACCTTGTTCCTATTAACCAAAACGTGCGATAGTTCCATTATTAGTGTAATAAATCAACGTAGGTTACACACGTGTATTACGTTTGCGCAAAATTGTTTGAATTTATGCAAAAATTTAAGCCGATTTTAATTATAAATCGTTGAATGCTATATTTTTTCATCACAATTAACAGAGGCTGCGGTTAATCGATATGTTTAACGCTTATATACGTTTAAATGAATTTTACATTTCTACAAACATGATTGTTTATCTGATTTTAATCTTCATTTTATCCTCCATGATATTTTATAATATATTTTATAAATGGATTATTCTAGAAATTTCATATGGATTAAACTAAGTAACGCATTTTATTTTATTATCATTTTTTTTTTTTAATAAAAAAGAACAACAGAAAATAATACATCGCTGACAATGAAATGGAGAAAGACGAATATTTTGCAGTAATTTACTCGAGAAAGTAAATAGTTGTATAAATTATACCAAATACAATATAACACAAGAGAAATTATTCGTCGCAACGAATCACAACAATCTTCAGTCTAATCAAATACCATAGGAACGAAAATGGACAAATCTATAAGTTGAAACTGCGCAATGATTTCGAAAGAAAAGAAACTACGAAGCGAAGAATGTACATAAGAGGAAAATATTCATTTTATCTCTTTTTAATTTCATTTCCGCCGAATAGAAGAAAGAATGACACGAGATACACGCAATTACCAGCCAATATTAAACGATTCGTTAACGTTATTATATTTCACGGTTTGCTTTAACACAGTTTAAACGGTTGACTGGGGATTGGCGAAAAAATCATGCACTTCATTACGTTCAGTTTGTTTCTTTCTCGTTCCATTCTTGCCGGTGGCACACTTCCAAATGTTACGCCACGAGAACGAAACGAGTGGCCTGACCTCGCCTGCTAATTGTTGAAACGTCGGAAGCTCGGAAGAGCTTTGTTCGTTCCAAAGTACGTTAAAAGCACAGAAAAGTACGGAAAATCGTGCCACTTCCGCCGGCGACTATGATTGCGGCTATCACGATAATAATTTCATTGAGTCGTCGTCGTTACACCAGCTCGTTCCTTTCTGGATTCGCGTACGTGTGCGTCTGTTTGTATATGTGCGAACATTCGCCAAGATAACATTATTTCTCGCTCGTGTATTATCGCTGCTTTCTTTTTCCTGATTTCATTCGTTCACGTTTCATCGACTTTCCAATAGATTTAAGAATTCTGAGAGATTTCCAATGGATGAAAAAGTTGTACGAAATTTTTGCTACCTCAGTCTCAGTTGATAATTAAAAGATCGTTATCGCGTTGTTTTGTCTCATACGTTTAACATCGCTATTCACGGTGTATCGAAGTGATTTTTTAAAAAGTTTGGTATAGCGCACAATAATATATTCGCAAAAGTTTTAATTTGGTAAGTGTTGCAATATCTTTACGAACCACCGTATTCCAACTTTATTTTCATTTTATCCTCGTTCCACGGGAAATCGTTGCGATTAGTTAACAGATTAAAATGGTTTCTCGCGTGAAAACTTGCGAGGCTCTTGATCAACGGACAGAATAAATAACGCGCATCAGCCAACGACGAGGAAGAAGACAAAGCCGGGTAATAAACGAAGTTTGCAGAAATTTCGTGGCGGAGCAACAAAACCGCCTGTTTCCACTGAAACGTGTTTCAAATACGCGCGTCATATTCCGCTCGCGGAATACCGAGATGCGTTGTTCATTTTTCACTAGGAGCATCAGCTACGTTTCGCACCCTATTTAATTTCCACGCCAGCATCCGAAGTAGGTCATACGATGGCGCACGTTCACTGATACGCTATCCACCAAGAACGTTACCACACGGATACACGCGCGGTTTCTTCTTCAATTCTCTATTTTTTTTTCTTTTTCGTTGCGTCGCGAATCTTCGCACAAGGAGGATTAGTATTTGTATCGTTAAAAAGAAAAAAATGTGGATTGTGCGGTTGTAAGGTTGCATGAAAAACTATCGGGTTGTTCGGAAAACGGGAAATAGAAAGAAACTCGGAACGTTTCGTTAATCCTAGAAGATTAGAAGCTCTCCTGGCAATAAACGAAACAAAGATACATAAGATAGAAATGCGTATAGAAAAACGCGTCTGGAACTAAAAAATAACATCGGAATCGTTATTATGAACGCGGCTTAAAATTTTGATAACGTCTTAACATTTTCCGCTGTTTTATTTGTCTACGGAGAAAGCTGAGGGCCACTTGGTCGTTAAAAGAGAAATGTACGAAAAGATTGCGAAAAAATGAAGACGAAAGAAGCAGAAGTGGATGCAAAAGGTTCTACCTTTATCACATGCATGGCCACTTATTCTCTGCGGACCGATATCGCGTTCCATTTCCATTCAACGAATTTCTCGTTATCCTTGCTCGTCTACAAGCTTGAGTAGTTGCGATCGAACGCCGTAAAAACGTGCAACGTAAGTATGTCGATCCGAGAATGTCGCGACAGACCAGAGCCAGGGCAGCGGTCAGGTATCCAGGGACTTTCGTCAATTTCGTAGAGTTACGGGGAATTCATGAAGCGCCAAGTACTGCCCCTCTCTGTCCTGCCTACGCATATGACATATATCGACGCGACGCATACGTATAATCCTTTGGATTTTGTAACGAAGTATGTTAATTTTATATGTTGAATTCTATTTGTGCGATTAGAAGTGGAATTTGAAGATATGGAAATGATGTTTGTCGACTGGTGGTTCTTCTTCGATGGAAATATCATACCAAGATTAATATTAATACATATTCCTGATGTATTAAGCTTACGAAGATTGTGACTGATACGTTAAAAATTTATCGTAAATATCTTTAAACATCAGAAACATTAAGTCATATTACATAGGATGTATTATGCAAAATGTATATCGTGAGGTATATTGTGGTATGCATGATGTGTATTATGTATACTATGTATCTTTTCTATGTATATTTATGAATATTTCTGAAAAGAATAGCTAAGGATTAAAACGCGTTGTCTTGCAAGTTGCCTGTTTGCGAGTACATATTCTGTCGGTATTTTGCAAATATTTTGCGAATATTTTGCGAGAATGACAGAGGAATTAATGGTACGAAGTTGTACGTTGTTTATACCATCCATGGTGCTTAATATTCTTGTTTGCTTAGGAATCGCTCTCACTCTATGGTATACGAGAGATCGGGGTAGTTTATATTGGACTGAAACGCGCACGCGTTTATGGTTGGGGAAGGTTCAACCGGGATGTAAATTCAGTTTCCGTGCTGCCAGGAGACCGCATTGGAATGATAATTGAACGGGTTTATGATAGGAAGCGTGGACCCTCAAGTGGGATGTTCTTTAAAGGTAGTATGTCAGGCACTTTCGGTACCGAGAGCTTAGTTCAATTGAAATTCGGAGCTTTTCAGCCAGTTGTCAATAAGTTTATATCAAACGAAATAATCGACAACGAAAGCACGAAACGAATATCATATGATACGACGCTTATCGGTATATCGATATAATCGTAAATGTTATGAAAATATTTTATAACATATTTCTTAAAAAATTCCATTGGCTTTATAGTATCGAAAAAATGTCATCCTTTTTTATACAAGTATATAATTTGTTAAGTAACTATTATATATTTACTCGAGTCTCAGTACAAAAGTATCAAACATCTTATATTAGATATTTACTCAAAAATATGTAAACGATAATATATAATATTTCAATACTTCTTCCATATTGTATTATATCAAATATGTATTGAACAAACCTTTTCAATCATTTTATTCGGTTACGAAAATTTGCGTAAAAGAAAGCTAACGATGTAACCGATCGTATCGTTAGAGTTTGCATTTCATCGTAAGATAGCCAAATTTAAAATCAGTACAGCTGCAAACAAACTTTGCTACTTACGTCATATCCAGAAAATTCACCCTTTCCTGGCGGTCCTGGAGGTCCTTGAGCGCCCTTCTCTCCGGGTATTCCATCACGACCAGGTTCCCCTTTCTGTCCTTGAGGACCTTCCGGTCCTGCTATTCCCACGTCTCCTTTGTCACCCTTAGGACCCTGTGGTCCTTCCAGTCCTCTCTCTCCAGGTGGTCCAGCTGCACCCTGCACAATTCGTTAGAAATTTCAACAAACCCTTCACGATCTGATATTAATAAATTTCAAACAAACCATGTAAAATATTATATTAACTTTAATATAATGGGTAATATAAGAATAATGCTTTTATATAATATTAACAGGTTCGAAGGTTTTGAAGGGATTACTTGGTTCGTCTATAAAAAGACATTCTTTATTTAACATAACGATTATTCGATGGTTAACATCATTGGATTTTTCTTGCGTTCTTTTCTTTTTTATTCCGAAGCGTGTGTTTGGTTTTTACAAAGCGTCAATACCGTCAGCCCCATTTGGCCTTGTTTCCCCTCTTGCCCCGGCACTCCTTGTTCTCCTTTCGGTCCTTGGATCATCTTTGGCATCGTAAAGGATGCCATCAGGGCTGTTGCATTGCAGGTGCACGTGCCGGGTTCTCCTTTCTTCCCTGGTGGACCCTGCAGCATTTTGATCAGTCTGTCATTGCAAATATATACAGTCGGTGGGTTCGCGGCAGGGTAAACTTTGTTACGTGCTTTGCTGCTTTCCTAACAGCTAATCGAATTACCGGATAACAAAACTTCTATCTCCGCGACTTTGTAATTGCTTATTTACATCGTGTATACTGTTACACGATTTTACAGATAATTCTTCTCTAAAACTTTGCCGTTAGTAATGCGTTTTAATATCTTACGGAGTAACGTCGCGGAGAGGTAGTAGATAATCGAAAATATGAAAGCTACGTCGTTTGACTGGAATAAATTTAGCGTAGCTTTAAGTGTAGCGTCGAGTCCCTAGCGTTCAATTTCAAGAAAAGAGATATTTCAAGCAAATTGTAGAAGATGGGAAGAAGAATGGTACAAGACCTTTATACGCGACAAATTTTGCTTTTAATATACAAAGTTTCTTTTTTATTATCATAAAAGGAACGTTTATTTCGTATAAAGTGAAAGACAAAATTATGTCGTACTCGTGTAGAATCAGGTTCTTCTCGATTGTACCAGCAGTTACAAAACACTGTACACGATGATTTGCAGATTAAAGATCGAATTAAAATTAATTAAAAGGCTCAATGTTGAAGATTAATCATTTGCAGCCACAAAAATATTTCGCGGTACTATTCTACCTTACAGTTCTTTCTCATTATTCATCGTTAAATATACTCTGATTTCTCTGAATATATACATCTCGCTTAGCTTTCGCTCATCAACTTTCAATTAACCGAAATTTACCGATATTAATTAAACTTTATCGCGCTTGTTGTTCATTTTCTCCAATTCGTGCATTCTCTACGTAACGATGTTGTTTCGATCTCTCCTTTTTTTCCTTGCATTGAATCACGAGCCACCGGGTTCGAGAATTATAGCGTTTTCCGGGCAGAGGTTGAATGCATCAGGCGTTAAACAAATACAGTCGTGTTTATACCCGTATGTTGATAATTTCGGAAGATATCGTGAAAGCGGTTTCTCTGTAATCAATGTTACATGCAGTGGTTACCAGTACTTCAGCATGTTGGCTAAATTGGCTTGCTCGAGTAGCAAGATAAATGAGTGATCCTGGATTGGAATGCATTCAAGCTCGCTTCATATGCACAAGCGCTACTGAATTATTATTGCTGAAATACGTGTGTGTGCGGCACTCGTATATATCTCGAATAATGAGAGATTTCTAGCGCTGGATCTTCGTTGCCGTTAAGTACAGATTCCTGTACCTACTTAAGTACTTCATAAATGGATATTTTCATAAAGGGGATGGTTTCAAAGGTTATTTTGACTTTACCTTTGTTGCGCTTCAAATAATCTAGAATTCGAAACGTCCAATTTTTTTAATGATCGATATGCATAACAGGCTCGCGAAAGTATTCGATCACTTAATAAATAGCTCTTAGACCCTTCCTTTATATTCTTACATACCTTTTACGAATATATTACGGCGTTTGTGAAATTTCAAAAAGTTTCATACGAAATATACAATACGGATGTGAAAGTTTTCTATGGTAACTGTCGAAATACTTTCGCGAGCCAGCGCAGCGTGTGTTAAAGAACGTTTCAAATATATCGAAAATAATTCGAAAGTGGATCTTCGAGACTAGTTAGCAAATTACTTCGTGCCATATACATATACGATGATTACCTGATCAAGCGATGAATCGGTAATACAGTGAGATTATCGCACACGATTAATTTTTAGCGCAAGAAGTGACTCAAATTATGAAAATATATTCGTTCGTTGCAAACGTCCAACGAATCGTAACATTCGTAATGTACGCTAAACTGCCGTCATTACTTCATCATAAAAGATGGATGTCGTTTCAGCAAGTCTATGGAATAGCGTTAAATCGATACACACGCCATTTCCCTTAATACACGTACTTTCTGCTGGATTATTATTCATTTATTGTAATGAAACTTGGCGAGCGCTGAAAATACCAATATAATCTACATCCGTGGAAATATGTTACGAAGCGATAAACAACATGTCGCAAACAAAAAATAATCAATCTTATTTTTCTTTCTGATTTCTACCTCTCGGTCTTGAGTGGGATCGTTTCAGCGATAATTCTATTTAATTTCTTATTCCTTTATGACGTTCCTCGTTGAATGACATTAAACCGTCAGTATTTAGGTCATTCGATATTCTTTCATAATTGAACAATGCAGTAACGCGTGGTCGTAAGCGAAACCTGATGCAAACGCGTGTAATCCTGTAATATGCACAACGCATTCAGCCTGCCTTTATACGTGTATAGACTACTGAACTATAACAACAGGAAGTCCAGCGGTTTGTGTAAGGATTGCTAATGGAACATCTTCGGTGCGGTACGATACATACACCCGATATAACGCATGCGATATGCCACTGGGTATATAATATAGTTCGGTGTATACAATTTGCATAAATTACGCGGACATTTATGCATTCTACGTGCTACGTAACAGTCGTACGTATAGCGATGCCGGATACGAGTGAACTTTAAATCCTACCTTAAATTTAATTCCACGTTTTAGAACGAATGGAAATTACTGATTAGTGTGTAATGGGAATACGCGCGAGTTTAAAGCCGGTTTTGGGTCTTCTAATTGTTTCCATTTTTCAAAATCATCCTTACCGAAGGGATAATTCCTTGGGATTTGACTCAATCGATAAATATTTTGCGGACTTGTACGCTACTGACCTTTGATCCGTACGCGACCTTTGATCGTTTTTAGAAACTATCTATAATCATGGAAGTTTGATGAAAGCGTTCGTATATCTTTTTCTGTTTTAAAAATTCTCTAATTTGCGAATCCATCGTGAGATTTATTTTTCTTATTTGAAGCTTGATTATAAAAATATTATGTAGTAACGCTCAATATCTCTTACTTGATTAGTATTGGTAGAATTATATATTTACCTCGTCTTGACCAGGTGGTCCAGGTGGACCTGGAGGTCCCCTAACGCTCTCTCCTTTGTCTCCTTTATCACCTTTCTCACCCTTCGGCCCTTTGTCTAAGAAATTTAAGAAAAACACGTTATAAATCATATCTAAACGGATAATAACATATATCCACTCTCTTCGCTTGTCATATACCGTCTATAAAAGGAATTTAGCCAAGCATTTTTCTTTGTCGATCAATATATTCGATAAAACCAACACTGTTGGTATTGATGTTTATTTGAAATATTCGATCAAAATATCTGATAAAGTGAAAGAAAACGAGACGAAAGTATTGCACGATCTAAGCTTTCAATGAACTGCAAACATACTTTTCCGAAGGAGATATATAAAACTTTTACGAACGAAATTTCAAAGTACGTTAATAACTTTATTCGAGAGTTTGAGAAAATTCTTTGGAATATTATCGACAAAGGATGCTCGTAACGAGGCTTGGTTCGGTGATTAAAGAAAACGCCATTTAATGGAATTTCGACGTCGTCGCCATCAGTCAGGGTATTTCTTATCTGTGATCTTATGATTAAATAAACTCGCAAATTCCTCGCGATTACTCACAGTCCGGATTGGGAGGAGGGGGTGTGATGAATGGCGGTGGATTGCTTTCCTCGCTTCTGTCTTCGTCATCGTCTCGTCCGATCTGAAAACGGATGGTAAGAAGAAACGTTGAATAAGAACACTAACCGTGATTTATATGTCGTTATATGGTAAAAGAAAGAAAAAAAAAGCGAGGAGAAAGCTAAAACGAAAAACGAACAGCGTAAAAGTTTCATCGCTTATGGGTGGGTGTGATTGATTGCACATTGCGTTGCCTCGATTTATTTGCGATGGGAAAAGCAGAAAAATCACTCCATCCTTGGCGATTTGCTATCGAGTTCGTGGTTAATATACCGCGTCGTTAGGAAATGATTAAAAGCACAAGTTAGTGGCACAAATAAATATTCCGAGGGCGTTTAGATATTAGCGAAGCAGAAATTAGTTCAACGAGTCGTTGAGTTGTTTAGTCGAACATCGCGTGCTATCGAGACTATTCAGTTTTCGATAATTCTAGATAAAAATATATGGTATAAATATGTATTATATTTGATGATCATAAATATACGTTTTTAAATTGATTTGTTTTCTACAAATAAATCAGACATTAGGACATAAAATATAAGATACGATATTCCAAAAATTAGATATCTAGAATACGTATAATTCAGTATAACCGACGATGTATTGCAGTAATGCACAATGCAACGTTTGAACAATTGCTACGTATTATGTTTTTACCAGAGAAAGATTTTAAACATACGAATGGTAACTTCGTTAAAATATTTCAATTTTCTGTAGCGAAAGCTTTCTTCTGTAACGAAGTTCTAGAACAAGAATTGTAATTTTAAATTGTAGTTATACGCGGAAAGGTTTTAAGAATTTTTAAATACATGAAAAAGAGCGGTGTAAAAAAGGTTTCAATATTTTTTGTACCCTTTTAAGAATCACTTTCCGCGGAACAAAAAAGCACGCTATTTTTCATCGAGGATGATTGACTATTGGCATCGCGTGGTTATAGTTTTTATCGAGTATCTTCTTTAGAGATTAATTAGAGCGTTTAAAATTGAAGGATCAATTTTTCGAGTCGTATGTTTTTTCCTCTCGAAAAATGAATGATATCGCACGCGTAGACGGTGATTAATGAATTTTCGGTTAAATCAAGCGGAACGGTTAGCACATATTTGGCCTAACTACTTTCCAATAATTATTAGCAACGGTGCAGATTTATCGAGCCGAACCGCACGTTGACAGTTATTTATCGTTGATTTTCCGCTTGACATATCTGAAACTTCTCTTTGGCTTAATATTGATTTACTTCTGCATATGGTTATTGTTATTTGAATAATAATGTAATATGTAATATGTTTAATAACACGTAGGAATATATAATACGTAAATTATCAAAAAATTTAGATCGATTATTCCCTTTAATGTCACGTAAGAGGTACTACAAGATCATTTTCACATTTATCATTTTTCGATACTCTTAACCTTAAGACTTTGAAGATAAGATCTTAAATATGTAAAAAAAAATCGTTATTGTGATCTATATTTCTTAAATTCTATGTGATCCATTCGAAGAACTTTTTAATTTTATAATCGATAATTCTTACAAATCTGGAATAATGAAACATTTGGAAATTAGTTCGATTAAATACATGATATTATATGGAATCATAAGCTAATTCGCAAAGTTAATATCGATTACTTCATTCTAAAATTTAGTCGCAAGCCATTGTTATAAAATTAACAGCGATAATAAATATTTGTATTTTGCGATTGTAAATATTTAGAGAACCTCGTTGAAGTTTGAAGTTGTTCTCCCGCCCCTTTAAACAAACAAACAGAATTAAATACAATTCTCCTTGCTCTCGCGTCATTTCAACTCTTTCGTTCCTTATCCCACACCATGCTTTATAATTCATGGATGGTAAACGGTCGCGATAATTTTTCTACGTTTGTTTCTTTCGCCGGGAACACCGTATAAACTGAAAAACACTAGGCAAATCGGATCAGGTTGACGCGTATGGGGTTCCACGGATTTTGGATTCTCGTGGGAAATATAATGCAACAACATCCTTCGCGTTTATGATTCCTGGGATCCTTTAAGCGATGCTTTCGGGGGGGCGTTAAACCGACTTCACGATTTTCTATAAAATCTTTATTTGCCGACAAAATTGCGTTTCGTCGCGTATAAACGACAAAAGATTTCCAACTGAATATCGTTTCTCTGACAAGAACCAGTAGTTATGTGTTATTTCGTATTTGATCGAAATATGGAATAAGTATGGAAATACACGGTACGTTTGGAAGAAAATGTTTGGACACGACTGATATTGCGGCTGATATTTTCCTACAAAACGTTGCTGCATTGTACAAAGTCGATACTCGATTGTTTTTTAGCTTTCTGTAGTCAGATTTTGTTTCTCTTTTCGACCGATTGAATTACAGTTGATTTATTCGAAACATTTTCACAGATACAATGATTGGAATTTTTCAAGTTCAATTCTACGGTATTTTTTGCGTTGTGTTTCTTTAAAAAGTACAAATTGATTAATTTATGTGACCTGTTCTGATTCTCGAAATTGCTACTCATGATTGTTTTCATAAAAATTATCTTTCATAGTTGTTAGACGCGATAAACGCGAAGCTTCTGTTCGATCGTGACAACAGAGGTTTCGATTAAATGCAATTTTTCACTTTGGAAACGAGCGACCAGTAATTGGAATAAATCGATACAATAATAAAATATAATAGCAAAGTGACACGTAAATATTATAAAATATGGATTTAAATCGCGTAGCGTTATAAAAAGTTCAATTTGATTTATGTTTGATTCTACCTACGCAATTAAACGATTCAGCAGTTTCTCTTAATCTGTATTGTAGATTAAATTTCGCGGAAGATGGAAATGAAGTTTCTTTGGCCGTAATTTTCTTCCTTATGAATTTAATGGAACATTAGGATTTTTTTCGAAACAAAAAATATTTTCCTTCGTGCTTCTTAACAGAAACAGCTTTATATTTTTCCATCAGTTATTTTCATACAAGAAATTCATAACACAAATAATTCTGTCATTTCTTCTAAGAGTTTCGGTTATTTTTAGCGATTCATTTGGCCGACAAAGCATGAAATTATTTGGTAATTAACATTTTAATCGGATCGCTAGGATATCTAAGTCACGTTCGAGGCAATTTGTAATTCATGTCTTTCTACGTATACACAGCACGGCAAATTTACATTTCGTGCTGGCAGTACGCACAAGTAAAAGCACGCACGCAAATATTCCTCTAGACGAGAGAATATATTTTATACGGATTTCATCTACCGATCAAATATGCCTATACGTGGACTATATTTTACGTATGTCTGTTTGTAACGAACAAAGAAACATTTAACGAGCTGACAAATAAGCGAAGCTATAATAAAACGAAAATCCGCAACTATATAAGTAAATGAGATTTGTATTCGATTTGAAACATTGCACTTTCGATTATGTTAATATCTTGAATTTGCTAGAACAATTCCCTAACGCGATATAACGATATACACCTCTCGATTCGAAATTCTCATTCTTTAAACAATTTCTTTAAATTCTAAAATTCTTTCTGTTAAATATAACTTTATCACGACATACCTATCTTATTAAATAGCACATTCTTAGAATCAACTTTCGCAGTCGTTCATTTCGAACTGTCATCTATTCTAGCAAGTTGAGGCGCTATCTTTAGTTGCCTTTAACAGCTTCGCGTTTGCAAATCCTTTCTCAAGAAAGTGGATAGCACTCGCCGACGGATCTACGTATTGCTAAAATAACTAGAAGCGGAGGAACATGTGGGTACAGCGAGTAAAGTTTCATCAACGAGCAAAGACACGAGTATTCGCGAAACAGTAGAAATTTAAGGCGCACGTGAAATCAATGGCCGATCGCAGTAATATATAGCGCGCTCTGTACGGCGGGAAGAACCGCAGGCTGTTTCAGTGAATTCGTTCACCCGGTATACGTACATCCTGATCAGCTCCAGCATGCACGGCTGCGTCTTTGCATTGCCGTTCTGGGAGCTTTTCTTCTGAAGTAGGATTTCACGGGTGAAATAAATTCCTCCGGCTTCCTTTTTCTTTTTCTTTCTTTGCCGACTCTTGTTTCCTCTTTTTTGTTCGTTCGACGAGTCGACGAGGATAGGAAGCACGAGCGAATTTTTCGAACGGCTCGATCGACGCGACTGTTCCAGAGGAATTTGTGTCAGAAAGTTGGAAGAAAGTATTCTTAATTATTTTCGTTCGATCGAGCTCGAGTATTAATTCTGAGTCGAAGACTTACGCGGGTACCGCGATAAACGTTGTACGCGGAGAATTCGTATCACCAGACAATTATTTGTTGCTATGTAAAACTACGAGAATAAAGCAACAAATAGATTGGGCACTTTTACGAAAGTCTATATTTTTATGAATAAGATTAAAGAAACGGAAGATAGATAGAAATTTGTTTCGCTCTTTAAACGTTCCAACGAGAAGTTCACTTGCGAAATTTTTAGGAAACCACGATTTTTAGGATACAATCCTTTCGCGGTATAATTACAGAATATTCTGTTTCAAAAAATTGAAACGAATCGCACGGAAATGAAAGATAACGAAGTATTCTTTTGTTTTCTTAGACAAAGACGCGCATAAAAATCCGCGATCTAGATACAAAGAACCAAGAAGTAAGGATCTTGTAGGAATTTATTCTTCATCGTAAAAAGTAGTTTCGTATTTCTTAATGTGTGAAATTCTCGTATAAGATGCTCAAAGTATAGTAACAAAGTAGAGAATACATTTTAGACGAAATCACAAAAGGATTCTATGGCACGCTTCGTCAAATTTAGGTAAAGTATATAAAATGTTGACCTTTCAACTTTAATTTAAACGAAGCAGACGGAAAGCAGCCCAACAAAGCTAAATCTAGCGAGGAATTATGTACTGCGGTTCCCCTTTTACGGAAGAATTGTTTGTCAGTGGCTGCATTGTGGGATAGCATATTGCTGGCTAGGAAGATAAGGGTGAAAGCGTGTTTATATTTACTGACCGGTGCTGTGTATAATAAAGATGATCGTACACCGTTCAAACTCTGTTACATACGAGAGCTTGAAACACGATGAATTTGTCACGTTGATTAAATTTCAACGAGATCTATCGTTGAGCGAAATCGGTTAACTATGTCCATAATATAAATAACTTCGGAAGTGACTCTAGCGAGTGATTTAAATTTATTTTAGTTAGAAATTAGAAACCGAAAGTTTGAAACAAAGTAGACTAGCTGTTTTTGCTGTCACTTGATAATAAAAATAATCGAACGTTATAAATATATTTGAAATTTAAAGGCGAATCTCACATTGAATTTTCCATACAATATCACAAACGTGTCAAATTATTAGACGTATATTTTAAAATAGCTAAAGCAAGATCATATTTATGTAAAGGAACGCGATAGATTTCATTTACTATTTTCAACAAATATTATTAACTCTTGAAAGAAACGATAATAGAACGTCACCTACATACAGTACGTGTATCCGATGGCTGACCAGTAATCGACTTTTCTACTGATACTTTCCTAACTTCGCATTTCCAACGATTTAGAACACCTAAATACATTTCCCTCTTATTCTGCGAGTAATTACGAGTAAATTGCAAGACTCTAACTCCTGTTTTAATTAACTCTCACTTCAAAGTTAATTCGCGTTTAAAATCTACTTGACCGGAATCGAGAAGAGTCTTTTTAACAAACGTTCGTTCGTTGGTAGCTAACATCGGAAGATCAAACCTAATAGATTCTCCGCTGTGGCCAGCAGAACGAATCGAAGTCAATTCTAGTTGGCAAGTTTAACTTCGACAGAGCTAGATCACCTCGTCTAATTGCCAACGTGAATAGTTAGGTGGCGAAAGTCAAAGTTCGTCTTCGATCCTACTTTCCCGTACATTCCTCGTTTATTCTCTACGTCTTTCCATATCTTTTTGTACTTCTGCGTCGCTCGAGCTGTCTCTCTATATTTTACAACTTTCTAACACCCTCGGTTCAGTCGGAATTTAATTCCCTCCGTGAATTCCTCGCTCGATTCCTTGCATTCATCGTTCGTGTAGCTTGCGGAGGATAGTCGAAAAGGAGATACCTCCAAGGCAATTGCATTTTGATGAACCTGTTTTCGAATCGTACCACCTCTCGACGATTTGTTGTTCGCTAATTCCATCCGAATAATCCGATTTCTCTTCCACAGGATTGAATCTCCTGCTGCGTCTAACCAGTTAAGCACTCGTGATCGATCCTTGAAAGAAACCTTTTGTAACACAGCAATTTTCAAGGAATTTGCTCTCTTGGAATCTTGTTGTCTTAGACCGAAGACTCGTTGGAATGGCTAAACGTTTCTTCGCTACTTCTAAGTGGAAATTCAAAGGCGTTAATTAAGTAATTAATCGATTTTCCGTTCTCATTGGTTTCCGAGAATTTGAAGATAGAGTAACGATCCTTTCAATTAAATTCCTCGGATAATTGTGATGTATCCCTTCTGGAAACCTTCCACGACAGTTTCAACCATGAAACTCACCTTCTTCTCTCTGAAAACTTATTTATAATCGTAGCAATCTAACGATATAAAAGCAATTTTAATAAATTGTAAGATCCATAGCTTCATATTTTATCGCGTGGCGAGAATAGATGACGAACGAAGAGAGGCAACGGCCAAACCTTTCAGCTCCTTATTAAATTTAATCGTTAAAAGATTTAATGGGTCGGATAAGTTTGAGAAAACTGGTGTCACGACGCGGCATGGATCTAACTTCGTTTGGATTAAGAGAAAATCTTTGGGAACGACGACGGTGGTGGAAAGCTTTGGAAAGCTTTCTGAGAAACGAAGCGTTTTCGGCGTTGTTACCGATGCAAGATCTCGTCAGAATTTCCAAGATTATTCTCCCGGTGTTCCAAAGATTATCCTCATAAAGCGATCACCGTGTTCCTCTTCTAACGCCCGACAGGTTCCTAGGGAATTCTTTTGTGGGTTATCGAAGCGTCTTATATAACTCGGTCGCTCTCGAATAGTCTCAATTAAACCGTTTCATGTGCGAGCTCTTTGTTCTTGTTCCTTTTCCTCCTTCTTTGTATCTTTCGAGTAATAAATCGATCAAACGAATCGTCGAATCAAGCGCTCCGAGATATTTTCAAGTAATGAAAACCGGTGATGAAGCAATAACGTCTAATTGATCGGCGAAAGGAAGGATCTACGATAGATTATTTGATTCTTGAAATTGACAAGTTACAAGTTGCAGGTTATAAATGCACCGTGTGCAAGATCAATGACAATGAATGTGTTAAGTATATAGTACCACGTTTACGTTTTACCCTATTTCAACCAATCGAAATTGTACCAATCGTACAATCGAAATAAAAAACGAAAGCACCGTATTTAACCGTTTGACATCGTTGAGTCATCGTTGATTCGTAATAGCTTGGTTTAATTTAAATTGCTTTAGTTTTCCTGTATTCTACGCGACGATTAATAGCATCTCTGACGTGAAATATAAATTATAAATTACGATTAAATATCTGCCGTGATCAGCTGACTCAATGATATCGATCGAAGGTTAATCGAACTTTGTATCGCGATCAAGACTCGTTTGTTATCGGAATAACACGGTAGAGCAGCGTTACAACGAAAATCGTCGTTTCTGCTCGAATAGAAAATTAGTAATCGTTACCGCAACCGTTAGTAGACGCAAAGTTAGAAAACTCGTGACCACAATTGTTTCTCATCTTTTCAGCCAGTCTGTTTTTACTCAAAGTTTGCGTTCGATCTTATACCATAGTGATAAATTATTCTTTCGAATCTGCTCGCCAAAGATGAGAGAACATCGCGGTCGAGAAGTTTATAGAATATCTCGTTAGCAAACATCGAAGCGAAGTTCGTGTTAATGCAATCGGGTTAGTTGAGACGTTGCTTGCGAAACAAATAATTAGTGAGCACGTCGTATTGTAAGTTTTCAGCGGAACTCAGCTTCATCACGCAACTCACGTCTGGCACATTAGTGTCAACGTCTTCCAAACCGTCAATCAAGTCGTTATTGATATCGCCTGAGCCGAGATCCTCGTCTGGGTTGAACTATAAAAGAAATTTATTATTAGAATCAGACCTTTCTGAGGATTCCTTGGTGAGAATCGAGAAGAATTCTGCTCTAGAAGAATCCGATGTTGCATTTATTATCAGATACACTTTGTGATGCAGATCAAGATTGGATATTGTGCATGTTTATTTAAAATCGTTATTCTACTTGTTATAATATTATTTAAGTAATATTTTTGAATGGTATTTGAGAAGTAAATTATTTTAATATCTCTCTTTATTCGATGTACGTATGGGTATTTGTTATTTGATTTTACCAGAAAAATATGTATTTTGTAAGATACATAGAATTTATATTTTAAAATCACAGACTTCCGACAATTTTTATGAATTTTTATTTTGTTCAACAATTTATTCTCGCTGATATTAGCTGTCTGTCAATTCTTCTTTAAATGATTTTATTCGGTCTATTTAAAGCCGGAAAGTCTATATCTCTATATCTGTAAAATGCGAGTTAATCGTCGAAGGAAAATTATTCTTATCAACCGAAAAAAACATACGTAATGCATATGTGAAAACATCGATGCAAGGTATTTGTAATATGAAAATTTTTATAATTCTTTCCCTCTAGCGTAAGATGCTAACTCTTAAATGTTATCCTAAACCATCTAATTGTATTTGCTTAACTTTATTGATTTTTAAAATAGAGAAGGAAATGTACTGCTATGAAATTTCGCTTGTGGTTGTTTTCAACAGTTAAACTGAAGTACGATTAAAAGATAAAGAGACGTTTCAATGATACAATATCGTGGTCCGATAATATATGATAGATAAATACGCGCGTCATTGGTATCGATATCGTAATTATATGTTGTAGCACCGATGTAAACGGGATAATTAATTAGTCCTAATATTGCGCAGTATAGCGCCGATATCCTTATGCTCGTTTTACGCTACACATACCGATCTAAATTTACACAGTGTAAAATGGATAGGTCAAGGTATACGTAATTGCGAACTAAGCGAGGCCAAATGTCGAGGCGATACTGAGTTAAACAAACCGAATTAATCCCCTGGTATCCCATTAATTCCTCTGAGAGGAAATCAGTCTTCCATGATTATTAATTCACATACACTGCGTGAACTTCTGCTAGAGTTCACGCGTGTAATTTCTAATCATCGTCTTTCTTCGGACAACAGCTACATGTTGAAAAACCACCGTTGTTCCATTGATTTTATTCTTACAACGTTTCGTGTCTTTCTTCCAGTTACAAGGGATTTTACATCTTTCCTTTTCATTACATTTATAGATCTATATTTTCCAAAATTTTATTTTAACTGTTTCTGTCTATGTTGGTCGAATAAATTCAAATAACTTCGAAACATGATTATATCGAAGAAATGATTTTTCTAATATGAAAATGATGCTGAACACTGACAGGGTTATACTTTGATTATGTGCTCTCAATTTTTGCGGATTCTAATATTTAGTTAATTTAAATAATCTGAAATCAGTTGGTTTAATAATTTCGATTTAAGTGAAATTCTTTTTCTTGAATCAACTTTGATTCAACTAGTATTTAATAACGAGCAAAAAGATAGAAGAGAAAATAGATCTGCTTTAAAGTAATTAGCTTCGATAAGGTTTTTCTCCAATATCTTCTTCATCAGGCTTGGTAATGTAGAAAAGTATAATTGTTATCTTTTCGTACGGAACGAATGTTTTTATTAATTTATAGACTCGTTTAAAATACGTGAAAATATCCGTGCGTATTCCAAGATGTAATCTACGAGAAAATCATATTTATCCATATTTGATCTTTCTTTTATAAATATGAACAATCTCGTATGAATAGACGAAACAGGTATTTTTAAATTTAAACACATCTTTGTTAAAGGTTTTATAAAAATTACCACCTCATTTCATAGGCAACGAACCGAAATTTGAAATCTCGCGATCGCTGCATTAATCACACTGGAATTAACGAAACGCAATTAAAACGTCCAATCAAGTACCATCGGCGCCTTTTATCGTTCGAGTGCTGAATACTTGGGATTTAAGCGGTTTCTATAGATGGCCAGTAATCTGTGGCGCCAGTGGATACACCTAGTGGCCATCACTGTTTATTTAAATTTATTTATTTCTATTTTACATACGGCAACAGACATTGATTAACTCTCTGCAACTGGATCTTTCCATTGTTCGAGGAAACGAGAAAAATAGTTTACGCTTGATAGCAATTTTCCATTCTGACGAAAGAAATAAAAAAAGCTAATAATTGGTTTGGATAGATTGCTTGGCAATACAACGATATAATTATAGAAGTAATATTCATAGTATCAATTATAATAATAAATATGTAACTTTCTCCATGTCGTATGACGTTGTAATAAGAAGATCAAGTAACACGTGTTTTCCAATTAGATCAACATTCTTTATTTTAATACGTCATCGTATAAAAGTTTGTAAAATTATGTGACAATGTATTTATAACAGCAGATTAAGCATACAAAGACCAGATACGTAATATTACACAGCTTAAGTTAATCCGCGATAAAGTTGGTATCAGATTACGAAAGTGGACCTTAAAGAATCAAGCTAGGACTTTGACTTTCTATGCTGTAGAGTGATGTAGAATAAGAAAAGTATTTACTCTGTTCATAACGTGTCTACGTTACTATAAAACAAGGAAATCGTGTAAAACAAGGGAAGAATTTTCTTTCGTAGCTAACGCGTCTAATGATAACACGTTAATAACATAAGCCTCCTTTTTCAACAAAATGTAACTTACTTGCAAAATACATGTAAAAAGATGTTTGATGGAATATTCTAGCAGGGTAATTCAATTCTTTGTTATCAGGTTGTCTAATCCCTAAGTACGGATCATATGAATAATTTTCTAACTTAATATTAAAAATAGAGCATTTGCCCGTGGTCGAAAGGATCCAAGTGTCCATAATGATCCTTCCGAAAGTTACTATATACGCGTGTACAATATTTAAAGGGCTAATCGCAGGCATTTATCGAGCGGATTCACGCGAGCGCCGCGGTCAAGTCAAACTTCCGATTGAAATTAGAAACTAATCCACTTAAACACTCGCCGTGTAATACACTTTACACGTTGTTAACGCTGCTGCTGTCATTTTGTGTGCGCGAGCGGACAAGCGTACTGAGCTTAATTAATCTCATTTCAGCGATTTCTGATCCAACACGCTCGGCTTCGCCCCTTTTCAATTATTCAAACGGCCAAGATCCCACGTCGATTGCTCGTCAGTTTCGCGGAGACGGCCAATTTGTTTAATCCCGCAGCAGAAAATTCATTAATATCTTAGCGAGGCGTCTGTTCGAAATTCGATTAATCAAACGAACTCGAATGCATATTTATCGAGCATACGGAATATTTCGATCTCTCTAGTTAGCCTTTAAACGTTACTTTCCTCTTTTCTTCTTCTACATCTTTTCATTTAGATTGTATTCTATTAGATTGTGCGATAAGCTCGTATTAAAAAAGAGGAAGGTTAAAGATAATTATATAACATTTATTTAATCAACGCATTACGTAAAAATTAGTTTGTTGTATATCTGTTACAAAATAAATCATGTGGTTTACCTACTCTGTGATTTTAAAATTTTTCCTCCTTTTATCAAAAAATTTCTGCCGTTATCTTTATATCGTTTAAGTTATTTGATGATTACCCATAAGAAATATTCTAAATACCGAAACAATTGATATTTCATGTGTTTATTGGTAAATAATCTAAGTATACCATTAATGTAAAGATCAATTATACTATTGATGCACTTATGAACAACGTTTACCCATATTACTAGTATACTCTGCCTCTACAGCCAATATAAAAGTAACAACTTTACGATAGTTCTTAAAATATGACACTAAAAGACAAACGAACTTACTATACAATCTAATTCATCATTTTATTCCGTGGTGATTCTTCGATTGTTGTAAATACAATGAAAAGGATATCCTTTGAATAACAGTTTTTCGGAATATATGAAAACTTGTAATTATGAGAGCGATTGTTTATTATCGGAATACCGAACAAAAGAATATTTATATCGAAGAGTTTGTGTGATACCGACTACAGTTTGCATATAAATTGCGTTCGATTCTTGTTTGCTTGTTTCATCAACAAAGGTTGGTTAATATTTTGCAAAAATGTTGTGGGGAAAGAGGAACGGTATAACGTTATAACTTACCGTATTAATTTCTCTCGTTTTAGCAAGGAAACGTATTTTAGCTGTCTAGCTTTTCAAAATTTCGTAAGCTCTTCGTAATGGAACATGGCATTAGATTTCAAAACACCAAAGTGAAAATATTGAAAGGAATATCGAGTTTTTATTTTATGTTTTATTTGACGTATTCAGATAGACTGTCCGAGTTGCCGAAGAATATCATCTCGTTTTGCAGTGAAATCGATATTCAACTTACACACAATAGATCCGTTTTGCTTCATATTACAATTCATTATTCGTCATTCGCAATTAAAATCGACGACAGAAAATTCATGAATTTCATTATGCAAATAATATCGTAGCAATTTGTCTCGAGTCACAAAATATTCGTGTCACAGACCCTCGGGTATTTTAACCGGCTGTAAGATAGCGGACAGAGTTCTAATGTTAAGAACGGTAATAAATAAAATGGACGCTTGCGAAACATAACGAACGAAAGAAGAGAATTGAAAATAAAAATATTAATTATATTAATTAGTTTTATAAGCGATCAAAATTTCAAGAATCGATTATTCTGTTAAAAGAAAGAGGAAAAAATAAGAATATGATAATGCTAAAATTAGAATTAAAAAAGAAAGTGAAATTGACAACACACTGATAGTTGATTAAACGTTTGCCTTTTTTAATTGTCTCTAATTCCGTGACACAGTGTCATTTAACTTAATAACAAGATAGCGGTTTTCGGGAAAATTCCTATATTATGTCACAATAATTAATGCCATGCGACCACTGCACCTGGGTGTATTTCAATTTTGATCGAAGCAGATTCATCTGGTTTTGCATATGCGAGCTCTAGATTCCATATCTTGTATGAATTTCTGTCCCAATATCCCGGCTGATCCTAAAATTTTAGCTGCTGCTAAAATTGATGTACGCCTTTCATAGAATGTAAAAGTTTCAAATCACCAGAGCATAGGCTATAGATACGTACAAGTATGAAAAAATAACTCAAAACTCTTCACTGTAGTACTTTTAAATATAGGTAGATCGATACACGTATGTACACGTAAGACTTTTGTGTATTATAATATTTTCGTTTATATTTCAATTTTTCAGAAGCAAGGCTAAGGTTCAATTTCGATAAAAAATTCCGCACTTCGATTAGATTTAAATTGAACGAACTTTGTAACAGATCGTATCTGTAAGTTAATTCGAAATACGTCCGATTTACTACATACATCGAATAGATATCGAGTAATTAGTAATTTACAAAGTTTGATGTAAATTGTAAATTTTTTAATTTTGATCACGACGTTCATAAAATTCTAGAATTATGATACTCTTTCGTGATGGATATACAAAAAAAATATTATAACAGAACGTCAACGCATCACGATCCGGGCTGTTTGCGGAAAAACTGATGCGTGTAGCCGATATATTTTAAGGCTTCTGTCTATATTGTATCGGTTTACGAAAATGGTTATAACTTTTGAAACATCAAACACCTTTTCATAAAATTTCTTATCATAAAATTTCGAAACTCTTTATATAGTAATTATTTTATAATTGATTTATAAGATACATACGTTGCTCTATTCGTAATAGATTTTATTTAAATTCAATTACACAAATAAATATTACGGACGAATCTTTTATTTCAAACAAAATAGATATATTCTATTTGAACGTCAATAAATTTGTATTGCATGATTTTTTCCAGCCATGTTCCTCTGTGAAAAGGTACATTGCAATGTTTTGTAGATGTAAATTGTTGTTCTACGTTCATTACGTTCACAGCATATGTTTCTTAGGTATCTTTCCACTATCTTTATTTTTTTCTACTACAGGAAACATTCGATAATTGCACAGTAGGCATCCTCCCTACGAGGAGGTTGCACCAAGAAGCTCGACGGCCCGCTGTGATCGAGTGCTGTGACATAATGCAATGTCAGGTATCGTTAAGTACAATGTATCTCAGTACTAATCCAAAAGAAAAACTTTTTTATTTTTGACCTTTTAAAAATTAAACCTGTACTAACGTGTTAATGACATCTTCCTTATTAAAACGAAATTAAAAACGATATAATTTGAATTACATTTACTCATTGATACGTACTTAATTATCATTTATTAGGTAAATAAATATGCTGCAAATTATAACGATGTTTGGTGTCATTTTAATCAGGAAAATGTAAAACATATGTTGGTAGAAGTTTCACTGATGACAAATCGAAGATAAAAAATTTTGATTTTTGAGTTAAAAATCTCATTTTGTCGCGAGCCTTTAAACTTTGCCGAACGCTTCATCCCCCAGTCCTTTCCTATATTCGCTACATCTAAGATCTCAGTTTCGAGGAGGTCTCGATTTTTGTGCAATTATCGAACGATTCCTGTATATGTTTTTTCATGTTTCAAGTAGAACTATATATCTTGATAAAGGAGATTCATTACAAGAAGCTATCTACACGACACTTTCACTTGTAGATCATAATCATTACACTTTACTCGTCGAGACATGTTTGATCATCTTGATTTATGGACGGTGATCCTAGGTGGGCTTGGATTAAACGCGTACAACCCTCTTATCCTGCACCGAGAACCAACGTGTCAGCCAATTAAGCATGAGTAGAAAAGTCCACAATCTTCTCTCCACTTAACGCGATATAGCATTAAAGGAAATTCTTCAGCAAAATATTCAATTAACGTCTCTGACACATTTTTTTCAGAGCTGATCGAAATAAAACCACTTTGAATGTTTTTCAGATCAAAGAACGATTAATTGCATTTCCACTTAATTCCAAGATATATTTAACACTAGACAAACTATTAGAAACGATTAACTCTCTTAGGACCAAGTGTACCTTGGACTGTGAAGCAAATAGTCCTTTTCGATTGTTGATAATGGAAATACACTTTCCCAATCATTTTTTAAGGAAGACAAAATCCATTACAATTGGAATAAATTTTGCCAAGCGCAAACTCATTTGAAAGATCTTAAATTAGGATTTAATGATTATTAAAAGAAAGAAAGAAATTCTTCCGATATTTCAAAAAACTTTTGATTCTAAAAAGATTAAATCGCGCTACAAATTTCTCAATCAACCGAACACGATAAATTTTCTTGCTTTTCTCTTCCTTACATCTACGTTCAGACTTATTTCGTTCGATCATTGCCCGCAAAAGCTAAATCGTCGAGTTTTCGGTACATTTAAAAGACTCTGGGTAACGTTCGTTCGGTAAATAGCCAGAGAATACAATCGTATCGAGGATCAGCAGGTTGAAGAACCAAGCTGCTTTCTCACCGATCGAATATTTGTAGCCTCTCGTTTGGCGGCCAAGTTGTTTTAAATGTTTTCGAGTTTCTCGCACGGCAATACCTTATCGATTACGACCGACACGACCTGCTTTTTCCGGCGTTACCTCTGGATATCGAAAAACCGTACCTTCGAGAGGCGTGCGCGCGCGAGCGTACGACAGGAGCACCCTCGACCCCGATCTATCCGCGCTCCGATCCAAAATATTCCACGACAAAATATCAGCGGCGTGATTTCGCGATCTGACGACCCGGCTGACAACAGGACAGAAGCATTCGTCAGACAATATCCCGTCGACTGGTGAATTCTCTGACGACTCGAGATTTCTCACGTCGCAAACGCAACGATTTCTTTCTCCAATATGTCCTTCTTCCTTCGGCCCGTTCGCTTTTTGTCTAATATCCGCGTTCTTTCCATCAAGATGATTGTACTTGATCTAACGTCATGCGATTCTATATGAAGATCGCTAAAGGAACGCTCGATAAGTATATTTTTGGTGAGTTTCCTAGCTTACTGTCACCTGATAATCAAAGATGTTTCTAAACATAGATGATTGATCGACGAAGTTCTGCGAAAAGATATTAAAGAGTAATAGAAGGAATAGAGTAAAGAATAATAAGAGAAAGAATAATAGAGCAAAGAGTAATAGAATAAATAAGTTAGAACGACATTAATACTTTTATTTCATGACAGGCAACATTTTTGAAATTATGAAGATGTTGATAAGCTATTGAATTGAAAAACTTCTCGACTCAAGTAAGAGATAGCGTGAGACGAATTGATCGAGGGTTTGCGAGGATCTGTCAGACAGAAATATCTTCTGATTCAGGTCAAGCGTGAATCGAGCATAAATTTCTAGGAATATTTTTCCAGGCTATCACTTTCATCCAAACGATTGTCAATCCTATTACATATACCTCAAAATCCTATTACATTTATGGAGTGCAGAATTTTGTCAATGAATAACAAGATACAGGCCAACTAAATTTCATTTACGAGTTACGCATGAAATTAATAGGAAAATTAATATTCATAGAATATTTCTTTCCTTATGAATATTCTAATCGTTAATTTAGACGCTTCGTTACATATCACAAATAATGTACAACGCCGTTGAAAACGTTAACTATCGTGTACCGTACGGTTCAGATTTCTCGCAGAACGCTTAAACGTTTGTACCGACTTTTACGTCCCGATAAAAATTAATTCTTACGGACTTGTTCCTTCTTTTTTCTTAGAATTTATCGCAGCTTCGTTTATTCCCTGGCAACGGTTTGGTGTAATTCACGGGAACGTATAAACTTAACTCATCGCAGTTTAATTCGCAACATCGTGTGCTCGTGTAAGAATTCTCCCAAACACGTTACCGCTGAAGCAATTTAAAGAATTTTCTTTTGTCTGGCCCCCGCCGCGGCACGTTAAGTATTTTCGTTCTATTTTTCCCGGCTGTAAAGTTCAGAACGTGAATTCATTTCTTCGTAACCAGGTCGTAGCGAAGGTAAGGGATGTGGGAGAAATAGCGGTGATACTGTACCGAAGAAAATTTCGCATTATTTCATTCACAACGATTTGAAAGGAGCCAAGCGAAGATCGGGTGAAAGCCGAGCAAAATGCGTAAAACCGTAAAACCACGAAAGGAATAGCGTAAAACCATGAAAGGAGCTACCGTAAATGTTTAACAAACGAATCACACGCCCTATCTTTTAATTGCTACACGCTTTGTGCGAAAAGAAAAAGAAAGAAGAAAAAAGAAAAAAAAAATCGGAGCTCGAGTCGAGGGAGGATAAAGTAGTCGGCGTGCCTATAAGCTCGTCATTCTGAAGTTTGATGAATGGTTTGCGAATGAACAGAAATAATGCTCTAGTTTAAATGAATTCAATTTGATCAGTTTACTTGTGGATGATTTTGTTGTAGTCTTTTAGTTTAGAGTATAAACTGTGAGAGTGTTGGTAACATTGGTTAACATTTACATGTATGAGTTTATAGAGTTTTAGTTACGAAAGTTTAAAGGGTAGAACCAGTAGAACAAGTAGAACAAGTAGAAGCAGAATGATACGTAGAATACATCTTCTATGGGATAATATTTGAAAAATTACGTATTATCTCTACAAAATTAATTGAATTATTGGAAAAAATTAATTTACTATCTATAATCTACATTAAGTTCGTCCTATCCTCGAACAAAATTCTAAATACTTTTAGAAAGATGATCTCCAGGCAAACGCACGTCCTTAAGATAAATTGAATGCTCTTTGTCGATGAAAAGATACGAATACGAAAATGTCATTAACATAGAGGTAAAGTATTTGATATCACATATTCTTCAATATTAATAATAGCGTTTTAATTAAATATTTTCTAAAAATAATTCCAGTTTAAATAATACCGTAAAGTATTTGTAGTCTAATTTGTCGCATTAAGAATAAGAGAAAGCAGACTATGATAACAAGATTATGAACACGTTTATCCGTAATTTATCAGACTACCAATTGTCACAGAAATTCGCTCTATTAAGGCAAGATCTTCTTGGCTTCTCATTAAGATCCCGGAAATTCCATTTACTTCCCTTGCATCTAAATTTCCATGAAAATGCGTTCATGCCAAGAAAACTCCGGTTATAAAACAGAATTAATTTAACTGCAAATTTCAGCTAAAATGATTTAACAACGATTATAATGGATGAATGAAGAATTACGTAATTACCTATATGAACCAACAAACAAGTAAACATAAAATTATTAATTCAGCTACGATGTTCGGTGAACCATTAATTAATCCATTTGTTTTTCATTCGTATTCTACCGTATTTGATAAAAATTAGGATCAACAATTTTTTTACGAATTTTATTCTCCTTGATTTATACAATTTATATAGAATATGATAAAGAGTTTTATAAAGACGTAGAATGAGATTCATAATTCGGTATGTACTGTGACGATGCAATTAAGAGAACGCATGTTTTTCAAACGATTAACTATGGTAAGATCGAGCGGAGCATCCTTAAGTCGCGTTTTCATCGCTCTAACCAAAGTCGCAGAACACATTTGAAACCTTTAAAAGGGGGCCAAACGTAGTATCATCGTCTGTAAAATGAATATTCAGCGCACGTGTTCGTTGAATACTCCGAGTAGCGTATCGCACGTGTGAAAACGCGGCTTTATGCCCGTTTAAAATATTACAGTAACCGCGACAAGGAACTGAAAGGACCCCTTTGTAATATAAAGACGCGTACCATTTTGCACCATTCGTAATTATTTCTCAGCGATCAAAAAGGCTATAAAAATTAATTACTTTTTACGTTACAAATAAAATTTTTATAAAATCCATAGCCTAAAGGTAGACGTTAACCGAGGGAAATGTTTCTTTTTTAATTTCCAAGAGAATTGTTCTAACGAAAATCCGTGGTCTCCCGCGGGAGCCTGCGAGTGGAGAATAATAAAATCATTTCGAATGGTGTATTAAGAGGATAGAAATGAAAAGCACGGTGGGACGAATATGCATACGTAGCGTCGATAACGACATCGTTATAAAATTTGTTAATAACAACGGTACGCGATATTACATAGAACTTCAATGGATTTAAACGCGCGATTATACCGAAACGCGTGACACAGATTTCACGAAATGGTAAAATCACTTCCCGAAATCGACCACTTTGCGTACGAATATCGAAATTTTAACTATTCGTTCGTTATTTCTCAAGGAAATAGTTTAACATAGGAATTTATGCAAACTAGACATGACGGTTGATAAAAGTTTCAATCTTTCGAATCTAATAATATTTCAATTATATTTTCATTCGCATTAGATTTTCCACGTACCTAGAAAATTCGCTAATTTGTAGAAGTAATCGACATCGTGCAATTAAAAGATAAACACGCAGGCATGCGGTACAGGAATATATAAAATTAAGAGAAACAATTTTCTTTCATATTATGGTACTTTGTAAACTATCATGATCACCCTGTAGATACGGCGCTTAATACAATCTCTGGATGTATTCGTTTACCGAATACGCTAAAAGGAGAGTTAATGAAAAATCGATTCTCTTGTCTCATCCAGTTTTGATTTTGATACTTGAAAAAGTTAGCTCGACTAATAAATTTCATTTCTTGCCCGTGTAACATGGAACTTTAATAGTAAGCAAATACATTACCGTGTTGAATTTTCATATCAACATCCTATTTGACGGGAAATTACGGAAGAGTATTTAAAGCCGCATAAAGAAACGTTACAATGCATGATATTAAAAAAGTTTCTGATCATAAATTAAAAGGGCTAATAAATTTATATACTTCGTTCGTAATTAGACTTAAAAGCGGATTCTCCGGGAATTTTTTCATTAAAGTTGTACATTATACGAGCTGGTATATTTAAATCATTATACTGAATAATCAACATCATAATAGATAAATCCGATTATTATTATTTTTATTCGTAAAATTACATCTTTTAACTAATTTGCAAGATATTATCGAAATAACGTAGTATTTTATTCTTGTACTTTGAAACTAATTTTTCTCAGAAATTATAAAAATTAATATTTATTTTACAAGTCTTTGATATTCTATATTTTATTTCTATTCTGTATTATATTTTATACTGTTTTACATTATTCGAGTGTTACATAAAATACTCGTAAGATTAAAATTTATTCTTTTACAATAATATTTAACAAACACTAAATAGAAAGGCAAACTGAAAAATCGACTCGTTCGTCTAACCTGGTGCCACTGTGGAACGCCATAACTTTCGTGATATATGGCTATCGCAGGTTATTCTCGGTGGTGTATCTTGAATTATCATCGTTCCTCAGCAATTTCAGAAGCGTGCACGTGTACATTGTACATGCGACTACGTTTGCTATCGTATTTACGGGTCTTCAATAGCATCAAATTTTTACAATTGTCCCGCTAGCAAGAATGTTCATGCGAAATCATCACGTTCGGTCGCATTTTGTAGCATCATACGTATCAATTTTCCTTTCTGCATTATCTTCTGTTGTGTTTCCATGCGGACAATTTAAGCGGAATCGTGTCTGCTTGATATATATTAGTTTAATACTTGTTCCGCTTGAAAATGCGTCTAAATCAATTTAAATATAGTATCGCATTACAAATATCCGCTTAAATTGCATACTTTCTGCGATACTCGGTGCTCATGACGCACATTAATTGGTATAAATCTTACGAAACACGATTCTACTATAGTTTCATAATTCTGAACTGGTAAAAAGAATCGCTAGGAACACAGTACAGTAGAAATCTAGTTTTAATTGCTTCTCATTACGTGTATATACAATAAATGATGTTTCGCAAATTTCAGTGCGTAATTTACATTAATCGTTCTATAATTCAAGTGTTTTAATTAATTTCGAAATCAATCCTGTGTATTTAACTAAACTGACCTTTCAGTATATTGATTAATTTCAAATTAAATTGTATTAACCTTTCTGTAATTCGGCATTGTATCAGCCTTTCTATAATTATCTCTCTAAGTTTTCTATAGCTTTTAACAAGATTTATATTCCAATATTCACGGTTAATAAAAAGTAAAAAAAAAAAAGAAAAAAAAATTGGAAGTTGAAGAAAAATTCTATATACAGACGTCATAAATATAGTTTGACAGACTACGAATGTTTATACAAGTTCATATTTTTCTGAAAGCAATTAAAGAATACATACACTTGAATATATTTAATGACACAGACGCATACTACGGTATAGTATACTAAGTTCCAACTGTACGAATAATTTTGCCTCTCACTGTAAATTATACGATTTATAACCGAATTTATAACCGTATAATAAGATACAAATGAATAAGAAATAAAGGACTGTACTAAATAAATTGCTTTTCTAGATGAGTTTGAAAAGCATTTCGTCGTTGGAATGGAACTATAGCTTTTCAGAGTTATCTTGGCTCCGATCCGGTTTATCTGATCGCGAGTCGCGTTAAACGAAACTCCGCTATTTTTCCGTTCACCGGCACTTGAATCGTCGTCGGGATAATTTCTGGATTAAACGACGGAATTGCTCTAAGAGGATAGAGGACTGAGCCACGCGACATTATACATCGTTACAGCGTAGTTGCTCCTCTCCGGATAGGATCCTTTGCGAGAGTGAGCCATTGTTATAACGAACGATCGTTAAACCGAGAAAGGAGTTAAGCTCGAATTAAAAGCACGACATTAGTAACTTCTACCTTATTACTATTTCACCAGAGACAACGATCACTCGTACGATGAATAATTTATTAGACGCGTTATTATACGGCGGACATTCTAAATTCTAAATTTATGTCCTGCAAACGTATTGAAAATCTCGAGCAATTTACATAAGACGCTCTGCTCCAGAGCAGCCATTAATTATAGATATTAAGGGAAAAGCACAAAGCGGTGATTGTTTATGTGAAACTGACTGTGCATCGATCGTACCAAATTTGAGTGAAACGTTGTAATGTTACGTAACTAATATCGTCACACAGAGTTCTGTCATTTTCAATTTTGAATTCGTGACATTCTTGAAATATTCCACGAAGTAGCGCAATATGAATTCATTTTGAGCTTGCTAAATGAATTTAGGTTAATTTAATCGACGATAGATGAGGCTAGAATGAAATTTAGAAAATGTATTGTTAGTTTCATATACTCGTGCCAATTTTATTTGTTGCGTTTCTTGAAGGGGCAGGATTTGACTTTGTTTAAATTAACTAGCTGGTAGAACAGCGGTATAATTTTCCAGATCTTTAACTGGCTTTTGATTAATTCATTATAAGTCATGCCTAATTTTCTAAATTAACGCCGGGCCTGTGTATGAGCTATAATTTACTAACAACTGATTGCATAGCGATCACTCAGAATTCATTAATATTCCATCGTCGTGTAATAAATTACGACCCAGTGATAAATTATGCATCACTAATAAACGAAATATAGGGGATGCTTGTAGTGCACTGTTGATCCACTGCGTGTTAATGATCTATAGTTTTTTTCTAAGTATATATAAATTATTTTTAATATATATATATATATATATATATATATATATATCATTCATGATCTATCAATTGATTATAAAAACATTAATTATTAAGTATTAAAATGTACGATTCATTAGATAATAGTTTTATAAATTTCTTGCTGACTCTATAACATTTAGGCACATAAATAATTTTACTGATAAATGTCACGACCTATAAATAAACAATAATGTACTAGATGAAAAGATTAATCAACATTTTGTCTATGTTTCGCAATCTATCGACGATTCGATGGTTTTATGATACAATAATAAATCACGACGTATCGATACACATGTATACTTCGTCCTGAAATGACGACTTATTATAGGAATTCGATTTATTAAATAATCATGCTCGTTAATGAATTATGTTTCTCTAATAAGTCATGGCACAAAAGTAATTAAGACTTCAGTTTGCTATTTATTTATTAATATGATCTTGCAATGTATCTAATGTTGTACTATAATACTATATCGTTCGACGAATAGCTGAACTATAGGAGTTGATTGTTCACGAGCAAATTGTTGACAAACTCTGTTGCGATAATTTATCGATAAATCGTTTGTTATCGACAAGATAGTGCACGTAAATTGGAAATTGTTAGAATTTAGAACATTTAAGAACTATGGTCAATGATTTTCAAATTACTAAAATCGACAACTTGCTAGTCATATTGTACGATTAACGGTGGTTAAAAGGCCATTGATAAATGACTTACTTCGTCAATTCAATCACTGATAAATGACGGTGAAATTATTCAAGCCAAAAGACAGTAGACGCCATCTTCTTCTTTTTTCCGAAAGAACCGATATGACCGCGTATTCTTTTCTGTTGGATGAAATTCTATGAAATTTCTCCTTTGAAAAATGTACGCTTTTAGTGGAAAGGTTTCAGCGGTGACTGCATAATTAGAAGTAGACCATCGACAGTTGAATATGGGGCACGAGGAAATTCGAATTAGGAACAATGTACTTATCACGTGTTCTAAAAGAAGCGGCAACTTATTTGAATGAGATCTTCTTATCGTTTAAACGATTCAACGTCTCCATTGAAATATTTTTCTGAAAATTATTCCATATGAATGATAATATTCCGAATAATTGAAAACTTCTTTTTAACGCGTTTCCCATCGTTGTGACAGCAGGATGAAATATGTATTCGTGTTTATCGTATAGTAGATATTATTCATGTATACGGATATTTTAAACCGAAATTAACAACATATAAAATAACAACAGATAAAATGACAATCAATATTCGACATTGACATTTTATAATTTTATCACGTAGTATTCTTATTCAGGATTTCATCGCACGTACAAATTCGTAATTAAACAATATCTAAATAATGGATACATTATTTTGTCACTGTGCTTGAATAAGAAAATTATGAAATGTTTTGTGCCCACAATGCGGATGTTACAATTTCAAATTTTATATGAACAAATTCTCAATTGAACCTAACGTAACGTTAAGACACAATCTAGAATTACGCGATGCGAAGAGGAAATAAGAAACTTTTTTCATAAGAATTTGGATAAGAATCTTCGATTAAGCAGAAAACTTGAAGTAATTTGAACATCGAATAAATTAGGATACTTGTCTAGGAAACAAAGAGACCCATCGGAATTAATACAACATCGAGAATCATAAAAGGTTCAAGAAGTTTGTGCAATGATCTTCGTTACACTCCAAAGGCCACAGAATGCTTTCTCTCGTTTTTTTTTCTCCCGAACCTCTCTCTCTCTCTCTCTCTCTCCCTCTCTCTTATGCTCTACGATCTCTTTCTTGTTCTTTTTCTCTTTCATCTTCGAGAACGTATTTAACGTCCCATGAAATTAAAACCCTCGACACCTTCGGGGGAACAAGAAGCGTGAACTTTCCTCTTCCTCCTCTTCACGACTATGACTTCCAACGAACCCTTTTGTTTGATCGTTCGTGCCATTTTATTTCTCGAATGATTCAAAAGTCGACGGGAGTCCCCTCGATATTGGAATTTCGTGTAAATAAAGGCAATAATTGATATTCAAGTAACGTAATCTCGTAAGTAGGATGATTAGTTTATTATCTTTCTGTTTTATTGAATTTCAATGTTGAATTTTAAGCAGATCTTTGACCAATCGTTGGCATCTTACTTTATATAGAAATTCTGATTGAATAGAAGCAATTAAGTACTGACCTTTTTCATACGCAAAGAAAGAACCCCCTGTATAATAAATCACGGGAAAAGCACTGTTTCAGTGACATACTTTTGGTCATAAAAATTCCATGTAACGAAGTTACAATATCTAATATAAAACCGTCTGATATAAATTCCAAGGAGCTAAAAGAATCTATAGTACCTCCTTGTCATTACACTTGCCTAGAAATTCGCGTTTTAGTACAATACGTCGATCCAAATTTTTAATAAACGAAAATTTCCCTTTAGAAATTCGCTTTTAAGGCGGAAGATGTACGTTAGAATAAAAAAAAAAAAAAAAACACGCGTTTTCTATAATTAATTTCTCGATCAACAACATCCAGATCCAGTCAACGAGGTCCACAAGCCAGTCAACGAGGTTCCATCTCGCAAGCTTAAAAACGCTTTTAACACGTGGCAAAATGTACGAGGCTGCTCTTCATCGAACTAGAAATAAGTATCGTTATCGCAAATTGCAACGAGAGAAACGATCCTCGTCAAATTATTAAAGGCATTCTTAAAACTCCATTCTGAAAATCAACAGACCAATGATTAATCGCACAAAGGATTGCAAAGAGTTTTCATTGTCCGCGATAATTCGAACGCAACGTTCCATTGATTCAATTAATTACAAAGTCGAGGAGGGAAAAGAATAGGAGAATACACCGTAGGATTTATAGACGAAGTAGCCATAATTCGATACAAGCAACAATGTGAAAGAAATATATATATACAGAGGGAGAAAGAGATAGGAAAGGAAAATATCATAGATCGGTTTAAAAGGCGAATCACGTATGAGAAAGATACATATGAATTTCGTGCGGCCACATGGTGGCATGTGGGTTGAATGAGGTTAATATCGTTCTACCCCGTGACCAATTTAAATGTTACCTACGTGCATCATAATACAATTTCGCGCTCTTCTTCTTCTTCTTCTTCTTCTTCTTCTTCTCCTTCTTTGTTTTTTTCGTGTATTTCTGTCATGTAATTCATATCACGGTTCAATTTATCGGCTATTAGAAGACTCCTGTCGGGTCGTTTATACAGAGGTCGTTATTGTTCTGAAATTGTACTTTATTCTATTTGTTATTCTATTTTTAATGCAGAGTTCCGTGTTGTGCTTGACATGTTCATTGCTGATTGCATCTCCATTAAAAACGTACTAATAATTTTTACCTGTTACTCTTTGTAATTTAATGTTCCGCTTTCTACTTGACGCGTTTATTGTTTATCGTCCATTGGAAATGTGTTAAATTAACACAGATAAATAATTTTCAAAATTATTTCTATATTACGATGTACGTAAATCATCTTGAACTCTTCTTTAAAATCGTACGATTTTTAATTCGCTTATCCTTATTCTATACTATACACACATATATATAATACCGTAAATTTTTAATTTATAGAGATTACGTATGTTCTTTAATCAGAGAGGAATATTTCTCAATAAAATATCATGTTGCACTCGTATAATATCATAAATCGTAGTCGCACTTGTTTCGAGTTGCTAAAGAGCACAATGCATACTTCGCGAAGACGTATTTCACGAGAAACTGCAGTTGCTATTAAAATAATTTCAGTTGAAATGAATTAATCTCCTTCGCGAGATTTATATGACATTCCCTACGAAACCGTATATAGAGAACATAATAATTTTAATTTTTACGGGGTAGAAGAGAGGATAAAGGGTAAAGGAGGGAAGGAGGGGGAGGGGAGGAACAACTGCATTTTAATAGCGATTCATTTGTCTTAATTTCAAATCAGTTCTACTTTTTGCTGCTGCATTTGGATTTATATGGATCCGGCAAAACCGGCACGCTTAATTTTTTATATATGAAAATTTATACCCATCCTTTGCAATAAAACAATTTGATAAAATATCGTATATTTTGTTATCTGTGATTGTTTGAAAATTAAGCGCGTCGAGCATAGCAGGAAGAAGTAATCAAAAATTTAGCTAATCATGGAAAAAGCTTTCATTTTCAAGAATATTATTCTATTATCGCCACGCTATTAGTTCATCTAATAAGATATTGAAATAGTTGAATTTTGTATTTGAAAATACAATAATGATAAAGTAAAAATAGATCCTTGATGGATCCTTTAGTTTCGTATTCGTTCGACGAAGGATTTCATGTAACTAGTAACTTATTAATTTTCGTTCGTTCAGAAGCGATCAATAGGGCGTTAAAAGTCTTTATTACAGCTATAATTCATAGGAAAGTTAAGAGAAGGATTTCAAGTTTATTCTAAAATGCAGTTTATAGCTTACATAAAACACGGGTCGAAGCAGTTTCGAGTTGCTTTCAGTATTTTCAATTTCATTAAGTTTTTCTATATTCTTATTTACTACTTATGAAATTTACTGTTTAATCTTCTCAGTTAATCTCTACCATTTGATTAACTTTATCAAAAATTGTTGTTCCATTATCGACCATAAAGAATAAAGATAAGGTATAACGCTTGATTATGGTGATTCAAGACCGTAAATTACTTGTAAGTGAAATTCGTATCACTAATCAGTGTCCAATATTCACTGACTCATATAATAGCTACCAACTTCGATATATCGCTTTACGACGTACAACGAATCGATGAGCTTGCAGTTTCGGCGAAAGCGGACGTAACATAGATTTATATGCATCATGAACTAATGGCAGGGAAGATGTTGCGAGACTAATTACGTAAGAAGCTATACGGCTAGAATATCGAGTTAAGGAAGCATTAGGGGTTATAACGTTAACATTCTTCCAGAGCGAAAGCAGCGGAGAAAGAATAATTTCATATGTGTACAGTATAAGCCATCGATCGAATAATTTCAATTATAATTGACAAATATTTTATGACCCATATTACAGGAAAGAAATGTAGAAGAACTTGTAAAGCGCTATATTATATACCACTATACAGTGAGAGATAAGTCGAAAGTTAGAATTCCTGTTAGCCAAATCCACTGGAATCACTCGGCTTTTCCATCACAGAGGAGGCAAAATTACCATCTAAAAGCAAGCAAACTTACATCACCTTATCAAATTAAACAAGGAAGAGACACATTCACGTTTTCAATTTCTTACTCGCGAATCGAGTTTCACGAACGCAATCATTCGGTCTCTTAGCAACGAAGTAAATCGTTCTTTTTTTTTTCTGTAGAACAATGACGATCATTATCGACAAAACAATGGAATATATTTTCACCGTAAAATCTGACGCTGCTTCGCCACTCCAGCTTGAACCTGGAATTTCATAAATACGCTCCGCAGTTCTCAACTAATAACGAAATTTCGCCTACTTCGTGTTGATCATCCCTCGATTCGTGGTAGTCCGGACGAAGCGAAACGGAATAAAAGCTAGCTGCAACCTGAAACTCGAGCATATCTCGCGTACAATACCACAATCTCGACGAACCTCGTCGATTTGCTCTTGTTTCCGTTGTTGGTCCCTGGCCACCGGCCACTCACCGAACCGCTCAATTTTCACGCCTTCGCCATGAGATATCGATCGATCCTTTCCTAACGATCTTCTGTAACGTTCAGCTTCTCTTCTTCTCCCTCTTCTCCTTCTTCCGCTTCATCTTCTTTCATTCTTTTTCTTTTCTTTCTTTTTTTTTTTTGACCAGGATTCATCGTCCAGCCGAATTACTAGGTTCAAGCTTAAATTTGAATTATCGTTATTAGTATGAATTTTCATGAACATCTCTCGCCTCTGTGGCGATAGAACGCCTCTGGTGTGGCTCGTAGGAGCAACGGGCCTGGTCTGGCTCTTGGTACGCCTTTTTTTCGACCAGTCTCTCGTAATAGCATTGCGGTGAAATAAAATTTCCTAGATCCTCCGGTCGACGTTATTCATATTCCGGCGTACGTAACACTGGGAACCAGCTACCGCCGGAAAGAAGAGAACCCTCCACTGTCGTGTTTTCCCCGTATCTTATTTTTGCACGATTTTTTTTACGATCGAACGAAATTTTAAGTTTCTGGGATAGGATAATGGAAACTTTAGGCTGAGATGATGTTTGGAATGGTTTCTCGTGGAGTTTTTATATCTGAAAGAGGAAAATGGTACTAGTATCATATGTATACACGTATAAGTATCAATAGTAATAGTATCACCATTTTATTATTCTGCTTTACCGTATTTAATTGTTACTTTCTGAACGCCGAATGAAAGCAAACGATCGTTGCGAATTACAATTTTTACCTCTCGCATGCAAACAAAATTATAATAATAGTTCCAAAGATATTTGTATTTTAATATTATTTGATATATTCTATTGAACAAACAATTTTGTTAATATAATTCACAATTCATGAGTTTCACGTTTAATGTTTCCTTCCTTTCATACAATTTCGAGGTTTTCACGCGTTTGATCTAATCGAGCTAGTATTTCATAGAACGATGTTTTTCAAAATTAAGAAATTAAAAATGTGCAATTTCATGTAAAATATTTCTACAAGTTCGACTTATTTCGTCGTAACAAATTCCTGCACCGGTAAATTTTATCGCAGTTTCATTCGCGTATCGTATCTAACGCTGCGCAATGTGCATGACATACAAAAAGAAAAAAAGAACAATGTCATTTCGAACAGCACGAAGTAAAATATTTTTCCACGAGGTATTCGATACGCGACATTTCGTGATGGACATTTTATCCACAAACCGAGGTCCACGGAAAATTCCTGTCTCTCGTTATAACACAATATTCAATTGATTTGTCGGTGAATGACAACAGAAGATGGTTTAATCAATTGTACGAAAGGCATCAAAGTTCGTAAAAATAAGAAAAAAAACAGCACAAAGGTATCGCGTATCTCTTTGTATACATATATGTTTTGTTTATAATTTTATTTTAATTATTCGCGATGTTATGATCTCTTGCAATCCAATCTTTCTCGATGTTCTCAGTATTCTCGATATTAAAAAATTTAGAAAACATATCGATTTAGCTTGTCAGACAGGATGTAACTTTCATAGGAAATGTCAAGCTGAAAGCAAGTGGATGTTCGGGAATATTTTATTCGATGTTTCATCTATGCGGTTCAGGATTTTTTTGTTTAAATTACGCCGCCATCGTGGCATAGTAGCAGAGATATTTCGTTCGGTTAGTTGCGTAGAATTTAATAAATCAGTATTTTTTCCAGCCGGATGTATTATTTTGTCACAGAGAAATATATAGGATATCAAACGAGGATTTGTTCACTTTGGTCGAGTCAGCCCGTTGAGAGATTTGATGGACGTAAAATACAAAAAAAAAGAACAGTTTTCCAGTTGGATTTACACAACATAGAGTACATTCGAATAATCTGTTTGCCTCTTGCTTTCATTTTTGTTCTGTTAAAAACTGTATTGTGTGTAAGTGTCGTGTATGTGTCGCGTGTCTCTGCGAAATTATTTAATAATCGCGATTCAATTTTTAATTACATACATTTGAAGTTATTTAATCGCGTTAGACTACATATAAATACGTACGTATACAGAGTGTTTCGTTCAACTGTTGTAGAAACGGTGAAACGTCTCTCGAGGAATCAAAGTTATCAAAAAATTGTTCTTACAAAAGTTGCGTGGTATAGGCGGGCATTAGGCGGTATAAATAATTTTTTTGTAAAATATGTTTTCTTGTAGCTGTAGTAGCGGGGGAGATGTTAAAGACAAGTTAATTTCTTTTAATGGGACCCTACATATTTTTATTCGTTTCTTTGAGACGAATGCAACAACCCGCCACATAATATCATTCCATGGAGTAGAACGTCGTAAATTAGAACTAAAGATCAACGTCAATCGGTGGTTGAATCCAACGTAACTGCATTGCCTAATGTCATCGAATAACGTCGAATATACGTATAACATTTATATATGTCGGAGATGTAGAGACATCGAGCCTTTCTTTTGGAAGATTTCTCAATATTTGGGCTCGGGGTGACATAACTGGTCGCCGAACGTGGCCACGGTCACGGGATGAACGAAATGTTTTACAAAGGAGGTTCCAGTGTTAAGGGATACGCTGTATAAACAATCAAGTCTTGATCAGGAGCAATGCTGGTTTATGTGGAACTGCCTAGTTACGGCGCTTGGGAATTTGTTGATATTCCCGATCGATATGTATTTGATATATGTAACTGTATCTGTCTTTTATTTTGCAATCTTCTTGGAGAGTTTACTGTCATCGTTTTGGAGTTAGTCTTAGAGAAACCCTGTGCCTGAGTGAACGTGTCAGTGTGCTATCAAAAATATATTAAAACGTACAGAAAGTTTCCCGTTGACCGTGGATTCGTTACAGAACCCAAGAATATTATTAAAAGCATTTGTTTACTTATTAACATCATGATGGCAAATGCTAACGAAGAATCGTCTCGCGCTCGAAATCCAAACGACAATTCGACATATATAATATGAAAACTATAGAGAACAAATATATGACAAGTAACATTCCTTATCTTCTTTTAGGAAAAACATTTTTACTTTCAGTACGTCAAAATTATCTTCTCATTTTTGGAGCGCCATTACACATATATTTTTGTCATGTGCGATTGAATATTTTGAAACTATCGATTGCCACAACGTTATTCATGTAATTAATAGTAATTTTCGACTATTTTTAAGCAGTTTGCATATGCATCTACCAAAAGTCTCCACTTCAACTGTCAAGTTAAAATACGTATTTAGACACCAAATAAAATTGAAATCGGAAGAATATGTTTATTATTCAGACGTGATCTTCTAGATATATAATTCCTTAGACGTAGATATCCTCGTTAGAGCAATTTGTCACGGATGAAGACTAATTTTTGAACCGAAATCTTCGAGAGAAAACTTACATATATATGCAATGTATGTATGAAAAAACGTACGGAAAAGTTATTCCTGCTCTTTGAATTATCACTTATTCATACATATTCATTTGTATACCGGTGTTATCGAGAGATAATCTCTTTCCCCGATATACTTTCCTTTCAAATTCAAAATTGGGGAATTTAAATATTTTTCTTTCATAGCACATCCTGCTTGATATTTTTCGAAAAGTATTCGCGAATTCTTTATTCATAAAATACCTGTTTTATTACTCTATAATTTCTCGGAGGATATTCAATTTTTCAAGAACTTGATGTTTGGCTATCATTAGTTTCAAAGGGTACGCGTAAAAGTTTGCGAGCGAAAGATTCCAGAATAGAAAGTTCAACGTCGTAAAATTAGCTCCGAGACTCTATAACAATTTTATGCAAGTCCATGTTCCAGAACACAGATCGATATTCGATAAAACGGAATTGTCGTCATAGTAGCATAGATTCGCAAATGTATAAATATTCGTAATTCGATTGTAATTCGTAACGTAACACTTACAATTAGAATCGCAACGTCTATTCGCCAAAATTCGACACAACGACAAGCGATAGTTCGCAGTGCGTTTAAATTGGCCGTGTCTTGAACACGAATTAAACGAGACACGGGAGCCTAGCAACACTGGCCATTCTTTGGCCGATGGAAGTTTTGGCAAAAAAGAATTTAATTTGCGTTGTGCTCGCCTACTACACCCGGTGCAGTTCCACGTCGTGCACGAGCTGCAAACGCATTTATACTCTCGTGTCTAGTGTCGTCAAAAGTCTCGCAAGGCTTCACAAGTACGACAACTCGGTCACAATCGTAACTTTTCCCTTTTCGTTCTCTGTTCGTGTCTTTTCACCTATTTTATCTCTCCTCCCTTTACGTTTCATCATTTTCACCCTCCATTCCCTTCCTTTTACCTCATTTCACTGGTTTTCTTTTTCTAATCCCTGTCTAAACTTATTTGATCTCTTCTCTTTCACCAGCATACTTGACTTTTTTTCGCGGCTTTTTATCCTTTAGACGATTTTTTTTCCTTTCGTCTCTCACTTGCGTCGAGCAGCGACTAAGAGACCAGAAGGGAACTCGTAAACCGTGAAAGTCGAGGGGAAACGATCTCGAGGACGGGGAGAAATGAAGCTGAAAATGCGGGTGCGATGAGGAGCTCGTTGTTGCCTGAAAAATTCCACCTTTGCTTCCGGTTATGAATTATCCGCGCATCGATCACGCCAGTTATGATACTATTCCATGAAGATGAAATTCTTTTCCGCGTCAAATGAAATGAAAATAATTAAACAGAAGCAGAAGGTTATTTACTAGATCCGTACATATTATAATTGGACTCAGTTTTCATAATTTTTGCATTTTCTCCAATCCATTGTGTACCAAGGAATCAAATACTGGATAAGAGCGAGGCAAACATAAGATTATCGAACGATTTACAAAACAATTTACCTATTGTTCTATCAAGATACAAGAATCTTTTTTTACATTAATAGATAAATGTTACAGAAGTTTTTTCTAAAATTAGGAACACGGAAGAATTTTTAAACGATTTATCGAAAATATCGTAGCTTATCGTAATGATACAAGCATATACTGTTTTCGTTATTGATTCGTTTAGGGCGTCACAATTTCTGTACTTGTCACGTTATACCGCTTTGCGTCTAAAATCTACTATCCTCGACGGATATTTCTTTCGGTGGGAATCGACGGATCAAGCTATCGGGATTGTCATCCCGTGGATCTTCGCGCGAAAACGAATGAGTTACAACGCGAAAAACGTGACGTTAACGCGAACTGGATAAAGCGCGTTATCTCCCTCCCTCAATGGCATTCGAATGAATATGAATGGATAGATTCAAAACGTCGATTCTACAGGGTGGCAATAATAGAACCGCGGATGAACACTTTGAAAAAATTTGATAAAGTGCACAGTATTTTGTGATTCGCTTTGATGATGAAAGGATTAACTGTTTTTGGTTTGGAATTTAATCGGGTGTATGAGCTATGTTCATTTACCTATAGCTTCGTTCGAATCTCTCTTGTATCACATTGTGAAAGGCGTAATATTTCAGGTAGAACGAAGCAGCGTCAATGTCTTCTTTTCCCTGTTCAATCATGAACAGATGATTGATATCGAGCGAATCGAGTGACAACCAAGCATTGATTACTCGTACTACACGTATTACTAATATTTCCAACAGATGTTGCTTCTGTAACATAGCGCAATATTTGGCACTAGAAGCCAGAAAAGAATAGAACGTAATAATTTTATCGTTGCTTTATTATCTCACCCTGCATGATTATGAAACAAAATTAATAACGATCATTAAAAAGCTAGAAACGATCGAATTCCGCTTAAAATTTGAACACGGCTATTCGATTTATTCTTTCAATCGAAGCGAATATTCAGCAAAAGCGTATGCTCCAAATTGCTAAAAGCGATGCTTGGTCCTTTGTTTCTTGCACGCGTTGTAACTTTGTCTTGTCTTCCACTTTAGACGACTGAATTTTCCAATGCTTTTCCGTGGTGCAAATGTGACGCATAACATGCAGACGAATACAGATGCATACAAATGTACACAAATGCTCCGTTAAACAGCGAAGTTTTACGTGATCGAGCATAGCAACGTCTCTTTAAAAAAAGGTTGATGGACTATCGGAAACGATTGTTTATCATTCCAATTTTCATCGTTCGCATTCGCTCGCGGGCTTGATTATTCACGGCCCGATTATCGAGATTTTCCAAACGCTGCTCTCCGAGTACTAGTCCGGGGAAAAAGTAGTTTAAGTGCCAACATACGCCTCCATTCTGTGCGCATCGATCACGTAGCTCGTTTTAAATTAAAACACAATTTCGCAGTTCCTTTTCCACAATCGTTGCATTTTCCATTTCTCTATTCTGTTTCATTGTAATTGAAATGAAAAACCATTGTACGTATGTGCTGTCGTATAGATAATGTATTGGACTGTGATATACACACAATTCGTTTGTTGTAAGAACTACACAATTAGAAAAAGTCGATTTTTCAGAAAATTGGTTGAAACGGACTGGAAAATTTTATCGAACGTCGATTTATACCTTGTTTTTCAAACGAGTCTTTTGTTCGAAATAATATTGGAAATTGTTTGGTATTCTGTCTGCAAAGGTATAATTCCAGCTATTATCGTAGAATATTTAGATAGTTTTCGGAGAAGTCGAGCTCTAAATCTTCTTCTAACGTCATCAGCGTCCAAAATGCGGAACCATGGAAGATTTTATAAAATCCACGTATCATCCGTTTCAATCCTGTAATGAATTTCTGATCAAAAGTATTCTACACTTGATCCTAATTTTTAACCGCACACATCTGTATTTTTCTCACTATCATTGACATGTATTCTTCCAGATTACCTGTTAATCTTACTATTAACATAACTGTTTTTTTTTTACTAATGTATTCGCTTGTCCAAATTTTTTTACAATAAAAGTATATAGGAAATTAAGCAAAGGTTAAATAATGGTGTTCTTGCGAAATGCAATCGTTTAATTAGTTCTAGTTGTGCAAATTTAGACAATGCTTCCGTACAGCTGATTATCGAAGCACGCTGAAATCTCCAAAATCTGAATTCTCCTTTAATTTATCGAAGCTCTGTTCGAATCATATTTTCTCGTAATTCTGATTCGTTCACGGAGATGCTTCGTTGACGCATCGATATTCGCCAGGTATTTCGCTTAAGGTACGTGGCTCGTGCAAATATGCCCCATAAAAATCAGGTCTGCGCATTGGATTAGTCGTTTAATCGTATATACTACAAACTGTGAATTAGAGGTGATATTTAACGATGATTAGATTTTTGTATTTTTCGTTGAACCTTTGCTTGTTCATGTCACATAATATTTAATACGCTAAATTTTAATAAATTCCAATGAACCACCGGATACGATACTGCTAGATTACGTTCTGTCTTTCGGTACATAAAACAAAGAACCCCTTACTTCCATTATCATATTTAAGACATCGACGCGTTTGTATGTGTAACAGAAGAAAACTATTACACGCGATACGATATTCCCCAAGTTTGATGGTGTTCCCTTAATGATCATGTGTCACGATGCCGCTATATATTCAGCCGGGCTCTTTACGTAATCGAGAGGCAAGCTGAGTAAACTTTAGGGCGGATCGCATGATTAACGGGCCGTTTCAAAGGGCACGGATACTTGCAGCTTAGACATCAAATCATAAGTCATAATTTGAGCTACATCAGGGACCTGTAATTAGCGAAGAGTTCGTTTAGCAGATTAACACGGGAACACGATCGTGAAACTTGGTAATCGGACGCCGATTTAAGATACTCTTTTCGGCACGTTTAATGGATATACTATGATTTTAAAGAGCAATAATTCATACCATGATTCGTATCAATGGATCGTAAATTTTATGTTATTCAATCATAGAGTAGCTTAGAGATGGGAGGACCGGGAACGATTTAACGTACAAAGTGAAAAGAAATGTACGAAATGGAAGTAATTTTTATGCAATACAGGTATAAATTAATCGTTCAGGAGACAAATTGAACAATTTTTGAAAAAGTCTTCGGTATAGCACCAGAATATCCGATCAATGTTTGATTCTTCAGAGAAATCAAACGATTATCATCAGTGGAGTTGATTAGACTTTCACGTGACTCAAATATACGCGAGTTATAGTAGAATTTCTGTCGTACGAACCTGTTTGGAGTTTATACGATACTTCATTGACTCGTACCAATAGTTATTTCCACTGTTTACGATTTTTCGTTCGTGCAATAGGAGTTCACGTTCAGATAAATGAATTCTTTTGGTAGAATAGACTCTCGTACAAGGATTTCGAATTGATCGTCAACTAATGTGACGTTAACAATTTCTTGTAAGACGATTTAGCAGTAGCACACGTTTCTATTTAAAATCGTTGGTATTTCTTATAAAAAATTGATACGATAACTCCTACGATAGGATGGCAACAAATTTTGTCTAATCGGATAAAATCCAGGCTCAAGGTGGATTGGAAAGCGGACAAACGCGGCAACTATTCGAGCAACAAATCTAATAACAGCCGGATAAAAGGAAACCACTCGATATTCCCCGAATGTCGCCATTTTAATTCTGTTCGAGAACCGATTAATTCACCGGCAAACATCGAGTGACCGCCTTTTGTAATTTTACGTTCCTTTTTCCCGTCACGTTTTTCAAACTTTCGCACCGGAGTTTTCCTTTCTTTTCGCACACCACGTCAATCTTTTTCGTTTACCGTTCGACTCCCGCGAGGATCGTCGGGTACACACCGTAGTGAAACCGTTTAATGGAAATCGAATTACTGGAATTAAACTAGAAACAACTCTTGCCACTCCCTTTGGGGACCACTTCGCCAAGAATAATATATAGGTATTTTCTCGATTTCTCGATAGAAAAAAGTTGATCGACGAAGCAAAATCTTTCTTCTTCTCCTCTTTCATTTTTCTTTCTTCCTTCTTCTTTTGTTCTCTTGCTTTTTTCCGAGCGAGAACTTTTAGTCTCGAGTAGTCTCCACTACTTTACTCTTCTCTCTTCGTCTGACACGAGCGGCTTTCTTTTCGCGTCATCGTCTTCAATGTTCTTCCGACTCCGAGTTTCGTTTCTTTTATCAACTTCATTGCCATGAACCGGTATTAATGAAGCCATCTCGATTTTGGTAGCAATTAGCATTAAACGATTCCGAGCTGGATATACGCTTTTCATTCGATTTTTATTTCCGCGCTGATTGTCCTTCTTCGATATTTGTTCCTTTTCGGTTCCTCGTCTGCTCTTTTTATCGTTTACAGCTATACGTCTTTTTATTACACATTGAACGCTTTTAAATACTTTGTTCTTAATATTAGTAGAAAATTATTTGATTCGGTGATAAATATAATCCGATGGCATAGTAATCAACGACGATATTAACAATTAACAAATGCTTCTTGTCGTTATAAGATTCGCACTAAAATTACCTTTCCTCTTTCCATTTCCCTTTTCGTCTATAATCTAAAATCATCTTCACCGTCTACGTCTATGCCTTTATGAATAAAATATTTCATTTTCACTGTCCGCAAAGTAGTTCCAATTCGTCATTAAACATGAAATTCCAAAGGGATATAAATCTGCCAAGTTTCAGGTACTTAATTCGACGAATGCCGAAAGATACTGAAGAAATCTCGAATATATTCGATCAAAAGTGTTACGGAAAAAAAAGTCTATTCTAAATGGATATTTTTTCAGTGAGATCAACGTATGTGAAACAAATTCATTTCGATTAATGGTGAAACAATGCAAGGATTTTTGAGATAAAATTTTATATTCCATTATTGAATATTTTACTTCTTCTATAAAATAATATCGCGGATAAATAAATTCCGCGAAATATTATGATCTAGCACGGGAGAAGGTAATTGTCAAAAGAAATCTATAAAATTATTCGAAATAAGTTATTCGAAATAAGCGACCATTGTTATCTCCGCTTCTTTATCACGAATTTTCTATAATAATATACTCCTTTCGTACCCTTTTGAAGCAAAAGTAATCTGCCTGGCGTAATTTAAAATATTTCAGTATGACACTTGTACAAACAATAATTAAAAGTCTTCGATGTTTCAATGGAAACTGGTAACTGTGTCTGTATGCATTTCAACTGATATTTGTAGTACGCGCGCGGCTCGCGAGTGAAATTGCATCAAAAGCCATCAGAATTTCAGCGACTCGAGTTGGCCTTCTTAACGAGAAAACGGTTACAATTTAACTTCTCCAAAATTACGTGGAATCGTGATAAATCTTCTCCTAAATTACGAGCCAAAGGAAACACGCGTAAACCGTAATTGAGTATAAGATGTATCGATAATGGTAACGATAAAAAAAGGCGACGATTCATTGTAAAATAGGATTAAAACCTTCTTTTTTTTCCTTTAAAATATTTGTCTCGGAGATAAATAATATTATTACAGTGATGGATACGCTACTTCTATCGTCGATCAAAATTTTATTTTATTTTTATCTGACAATATTTTCTAAGCTAATTGCTGAAAACATTTTCTATACAATTTAAGTTAATAATTAATTAATTGTTCAAATTTCAAACAATCGATCACGTTACCGTAATGATACGATGATGAATTCAATTAAATTACACAAAGAATGATTTTGCCCAATTACGGATCAACTATCAATCTTCGTCGATTTACCAATAAAAACAATTACAGCGCTGTCAGGAAACAAAATTGAGATAAAATTTCAGAAAATTCTCCACAAAAGTCCTTCGAACGGTTCATTTCAAGAGTTTCCAAGTGCCCTGAAATCTTCGACGGGATAAAAGACTGACGAAAAAAAAAAAAAGAAAAGAAAAGAATGTTCAGTGTTTAAATCGACAAACGTAAAACTAGCTTGCACGTTTCTTGATAAATTCGATAAATACAGCGACAACAGGATATTTCACTTTATCGGCAATTTCCTGTTGCATCTGATGCAACAATCCTGTTCGCAAATCATGGTGTCGCGTTCGAGCTGTCGTTATTACTTCTTATCAAGCGGATGTGTTAATGTAAACGCGGGCAACCGTGAAAACTGATGGCCAGCGAACGGTCTGAACCAAGCATAAATTCGGAATGACGTTAATTTTACCGTCTGATGCCGAAACGCGGTTATTTCGTGACGTTATAATACGCTGTAACGAGAGTTTCTGAATCAATTATGTCACGCAGACGTCTCTTTCTATTCTCGTTTTCGAGCTGATTAACAGGACTGAGATCTCCAGAATTTCCAAATATTCGATACTGATTGTACATTCGAAATATCGGATATTGATTCGATTATATCACTAAATGGAAATTGTATGTAAATCTACGTGTATTTTGCCTTTAGGAATGATTTCATATTCTAAGCGAAGTTTCTTCTTGTTTTACTTACTATATATTACGAATAGTTTGGATATCCTACTTAACGTCAATATTTTTATCACGGTATTCAACGAACGGATACATCTATTCTCATAAGTAACAATAAAATAACAATAAAAAAGTTTTCATCTCGTTACACGAAATTTACACTTCATAGTTATGCAAACAGTGCGTGGTTTTCACAAGTTATATTTACCATCAAGGTTAAAAGTTTTAACAAAACCAGAGACTAACGTAGCAAGTGTTTCACCAACTAAAGAATAGATAATCTGTGCTAAAAATAGTATCCAATGAAAACTTCACCTTCCAAACTAAAATATAATTAACTCGTCTTTCGGATAAAGAAAAAAGAAAAAAAAGATACACATTTGCACAATACCAACGCCGTCGATGAAGACAGAAAAGAAACTCGTCAAACACGTACAGATTATTGTTCTTGGCATTCTGCGGGACGTTTAAACGGAATACGTAATTTGTGTATCGTGGAACCTGTTTTCGCTTTATTTATTCATTAATTAGTCGATTTATGGCGGCGCATTCGGGTGAAAAACGCGCGTGTATACGTGTGCCGAACGACGAATCGGCCCGTTTATGACGGATATTATCGCCACCATAAATACCTAGCCGTTTTCGCTGGACGGCCGAATAATTATTTCGCGATACGTGAAACACGTTTCTCTACGAAATCGCGGCTATAATCGGAACGGAATTATCCGCGTGATACCAATCTCCCACCCTTCCTCCGGCATCGAAATTAATTACGATTGAAACGGGGTCGCGTCGCGTCTCGCTTTCGTCATATTTTGATTGAAGATTTCCCGATCGTGTGCCACGCGGCCTGACTGACGTTGACAAATTAAATAAATCGTCGTCGCTCATCCACGCGCGAAGTGTCACTCGCACGCGTCTTTGTTTCACGAGATTCTCCGCTTTTTGCTCGTGCAAGTAACGCATACGCGAGTATCTACGCGAGGGTGTTCGTCTCGTTAAATTATTTTTATTATTCTGAAACAGGGAACGATGTTTACGCAGTTTGTCTTTTTCTCGTTATTTTTTTTTTCAGCTAGGATCCGGTTAGGATTCGCCGTGATTCGCTCGTTAGGCGATCGAGATTGAAGTATCGTAGAATCATCGTGGATGTTTGATGCGCGAGTGATCGGTTGGATTGAGAGTGATTAATTACGATTTTGAAGGATTTATGGAATCGGCACAGCGAGAAAAATAATAATATATGCGTATTTAAATTTTATTATTTTTATCATCTTTTTTTATTTATCGATGGTTTTGCTATTTAACGTTTGCTTTATTTAGTTTGAATTTTATCGATCGAGGAAGATCCATCGACATTTCGATTAAATTGTTTGATTTGTTGCTGAAAGACTGGTTGATTTATCGAAGAAATTTTTAATCTGTGCCTTAGGATCTGACTTGATCGTTCTTGACGCGGATTTTCTTAAAATAATTAATTACCGAATTACCGTGGAACACAGGCCGAGTAATAAATTCGTTTCATGTCTCGATCAAGTACGAAAACCGATCGATTTTCTTCGAAGATTTATCGAGAATCGAAGCGTCGGAGATCAAGATGATTGAGTCGACTATACCTCGTCCCTGTGCCACCTGTGTATACGCACATCGATAGCGGCATTATTCCCGGAGAATGCTCGTGCCGCTTCATAAATCGCTCGATTTATCGTTGCTGACTCACCGGGTTCCATTCGCGGTGCATCGCTACCCCTTGGGGCTATCCTGTTGGACCCCGATGACCTACGGCCTATGGGATACTTGGACAATTTTCTTGGACCTCTGACGAGCTTTCTCTTTCCCCCTTTTTGTTTTCGTTCCAACGGTAATTATTTTAGCGGGGATACTGTTTTTCTAACGAATCGTATCTCGGTGAAAGTACATCATTGCGAGAAATTGTTAAAGTCGTACGAAGGAACTTTCCATTTTCTATTTTACTCTTTTTCGTTCATCCGTTTCTCAACTCAAAAGTTGAGTAACTTTATAATACGAACGTGACAAGATTCTTTGGATAAGCAAAGGTATGGAATTAAAGATCGAAGAAAGTTCAGAGAAGACTGAGTCTATATCCAATATTAAAAAATTACAAATGAAACCTGAACAAATGAAATTGGAAAAACGTAAAAGGAGGCATGAGGAAGCAAATATTAATGAATGAAATAGAGGAAAGAACATTCCCGTGTAAAGTTCATAATTCTAACGGAACGAAAGATTTCTTTAATTTGTCATCGACGAATTTCTTTCTCAGACCTCCAAAAGTTATACAGATATTTCTAACTAAACATAGACACAATCCAAAATTCTACCGTACGTTAACAATAAAGAAACAGAATTCAACTATCGATATTATTAAAATTGCATGTGTACTCACGTTGAAGTCGGCCGTGCATCTTACCAAATCCGCTGGATGTCCGGAATAGAGCTTCAAGGATTGCAGTAGACCCTTTAAATAAACAATCAGGAAATAGTAGACGATTGCACGGCACACATGATTCGCCATGTCTCTTTTCGAATCTCGTCCGCTCCTCCTTCTCGCTGTTCGCGACGAAACGCTATGGTCACAGTTCTCGACGATTACACTTTTCAACGCAAAAGTCACTTCTTTTAAATAAACACGAAAAATCGACCCCAGTTTTTTGACAACTTTATATCTTATCTAGACGTTTTCGACATAAAACAACAGAGTACTTTGCTCTGTAAAACGTCAATAATTCACGAGGTTTAAATAAGTATCGCCTTTCCTGTCGGAATAATCTTGCCGTTTATTTATAAAGCGTTGGTAATTGTAAAATCAGAAAGTCAAATTACTGCACTTTTTCGAGGATAAATCATGCCTCGAATATAATAATAGAGTATGTGACAAATTTTGTTAAAAAAAAAGTTGTACACAGCTAGTATTAAAAAAGTTGTACATAAAAAATTGCAAATTATATATATTCTTACGTATTCTTGTATATCTCTGTATATTCTAAAAGAAAGAAAAAAACAATCAATGTTCTCTTTATAATAAACGATAAATAATCGGCCACGCCTCGTAGACGAAACATCAATTTCTAAGATTAACATTTCCTAAACAAGAAACGTTGGAAAATTTCATTGTGGAGAGAAGAAACTTTCCAAGTTTTGGCTTATTTCTACGTAAGAAGCTGCTTGCTCGCTCGGTTTTAACGTTAATCGATCGTCGCCGATGCACGTCACCTGACAGAAACATCCTGGAAACCCTGAACGACAACGGAATCCACTTCTGCCCGCCCCTGTTGGATAATACGCTTATCAATCGCGCGAATTGAATTCACGAGGTAGCTATTTATGAGCTGCCGGAACGGGTAATCGCGAGAAAATGCACAATATTTTTACGATGACGAATTCGGTCGCGTGATTCGGATTCATCGGTGGGATAAATTCCGGTGCCGCGTGTTTCACGATTTATTTCGCGACAAATCTGGATTATGCATCGCGACCGCTCGCTCGCCATCGCGTCGACGTTTACATCAGGATGAAAGCTCTTCTACGTGGATCCACAAATAATTTTTTGTCGCCGATAAACTTGCGCTTTCTCGCGTTCTGTATAAATCGCGCGGCGTGAAAGCAGTAAATTAACTGTCGGTTCGACAGTGGTGGATCGGTTCCAAAGGAATAACTCCACTCGCCACGAAGTGGAGCATTTGGTCCAGAAAACTGTTACAACATTATCGTCTCTGTCTTAATAAATTTAAACTTGCTCACGGATGAAAACCACAAGCGATAAATATTATATAAGCGAATAACCATTTCCTCTGTCGTCTTTTATGGCAGAGTCATTTAAACGTTGTCAATCAATTTTATATGAGAATCGTTCTTTTCGAGATTTCGTCACGTTCTTCAACATTGAAAAATGTATATTGCTTATTTATAAAATAAAACGCGACACGGACGTTCGTAAATAAAATAAATATTTTCTGAAACATTATTTGTGCCGCCAGGATATCGGACGGTCGCGCTAAAAAAAGTTTGCAAATTTCATTGACCTTTGAAAAAAGACAATTTTAGGAATAAACAAAAATGTAAAACGATGCCTTCTTTGTTTTAAAATGTTTGAAAGTTTAAAATGTTTGGCCAGCTTTATAAGCCGAATACTCCACTGTGCGATGTGAAAAAACAAGCTCGTGTGCCAAAAATGATGGAAAAACGCGTGAACGGATACAGTTTCGATTCGAGATGCGTGAACGAGTACCAACTTAAAAAAGGAAAAATTGGGGAAAATGATTTTTGCGCACGCTCGACGTATAAATCCGCGCGATTTATCCATCAGCTTTTCAACGGAACACGACAATCTTGTTCGGATTGTAATTAACCGGGAACCCGGTGGATCGACTAACAATTTAGACTCCTGGAAAATATCCACGAGCAACTTTTGCAAAGCATGTCCGTGTCCCGGCCGATTCGGTTCCCTTTTTTTCTTTCTCCTTTTTTGTTTTGGCTTGAAACTTTGATTGAAAGTTTCGCATCGACGAGAACGCGCAGCTTTTCCCTCTCGATCGTGAAAGCGATCGAATAAATTCGTGTAAGAGTTATTCTATCGCGTTTTTCTTCCACTGTCTACCTTTTCGGGGCTTTTGGTTTTTTCGAAGAAAAATATACGGGATGGGTACACGAAACGTTCGTTGGTTGTAAAGGATCACTTTTATGGGTCTCATTTTGACTTTTGATATTTGAGACGATACTATTTCGTCCGTTTTCCGTGTATATTCGTCGCAAAAAAAGGTACGGTTTAATACTTTCCTTTCTCTAAAAATGTTAAAATTACATATAGAATTATTCCATCGGTTCATTTTACGTTACGTTACATTTTATTATTAGTATTAGAATGTTTTTTCGTTTACTCTTTCGTTCAACGAATAAATTAAATCCTAAATTAAAACCTTAAATCTTGCGTACAACTAATTTTCCAACGTGAATTTCTCTTCACGTACGTAGCTAAAAGTGGTGTTTCCTGTTGCTAAATCCGATTTTCATCCGAACGAGTTACAAAATATTCTTTTAATCGCCGATGTGAGATAGAAATGTCGAAAGTGCACGATATTAGCTGTTCCAGCTACCTAAACAAGGTGGAGTTCTAACATCCAACCAGGTAACATTCCATCTTCGTCAATGTCCTCCCGTATCCTATAATTTTATCATTTTGTTATTCCCATCACATATTTTACCAATATCTCTCCAATTTTTCCTATTGAAACTACTAACTAAATCAACAAGACTCTCTCTCTCTCTCTCTCTACGAAAGCAGAAACACCAATCTAAACTTCCTCTCTGAATCAACCCTCAAGACCATCGCGTAAATATCGCGCAGATACGTAACAAACTTCCACAACGCGCAATTGTCACAGAGTCACGGAATACCATAGAACAGCGAAGGATAGGGGAAAAAAAAACGAGAATCCACGATTTATCCACGGTCGACAAACGAATTCAGCGCGTTTTATCCGCGAAAAAAGAAAGCGACGCGGTGGAACGTCGCATCGATCATTCGGAAAGCGTTCGCGAGGATCGATCGATCTTCCCAAATGGTCCGCGGTAACGCGCGCGTTACGACGCGAGTTTTTACACCCTCCTCTCGGTACGTACAAGGTTTTTTTCCAGGTTAGTCGTCGCGCGGCTGCTACATCGTGGATTTTTTCAGTCGGAAAAATCCTCCTCCTCCGTACTCTTCTACCCTCCTCGCTCGCCCAAGTGGATTTGCCCAGGTAAAAAGTCGTTTTCGCGTCGCGCTACGCTGCTGGAAACGCTCGATCGCGGTTTCCTCGACGCCGATTAAACCGGCCACAGGATGCAAGTTCGCGCGCGCGTTAAACGCGACTTAAAACTGTGATCGCGCGGTCCGCGAAATTTAATGCCGGACTTAGGAGATTAGCCGGCTTGGTAATTTTTAAAATACCAACGCCGCCGGCTGTTAACCCGTTCTGGTTCGAATTAATTCTCCTCGAAATGAATTTTCCCGCGACCCTCCTGCTGGTTGCGCGCCGCGTGAAATGTTTCGCCGTCGGCCGTGAACGCGCTGAATTTTTGTTCCTTTTCTTCCGGTTTCGTTTCGTCTAATTTCTGTTGCAGCGATTATGAGAAGGGTTCATGACAGCGAAACGTGCTGATGTTGTGAAGGGAATTGGTGGTTTGTTATAGCAGATTTTTTGCTTTCTTTGTTATGGTAATGATGAAATGAAGGCGTTGTGGAAAGAAATTCTTTCAGAGGTTTCAAATGGAGGTACCGAGAGGGGATGATTATAGCGTTTGGGTGGTATGATGTGGTCGGTTTAGACGTCGATAATTCGCGGTTACGGTGAGATTGCTGAAATATATGTGTTATATACTAAGTAGGAATTTTTATGACGAATTTCGTTGCTTTCAATGTCTCTATCGCTTCTCGAGATACGAAAGAACTTTATTAATTAAAGCTGCGCGGTTCGGAGGCTGTCCTAGCTTGTTAGCAACAATTCTTTCCCTTCGTTGGAAATAAATTATGTAGCTTCTGAAATCAAATTAGACAACGAAATAATCCAAAGAAAAATAATCTGCTTTTTCAAACAAATCAACGCACCATTGTTGAAAATGTGAGTAAATAAAATTATATATCGTTCAAACGACCATTCTTCAAATGTTTTCTTCAAATAATATCCAAACTCCTATTACACACACTGTTCGCAACAACACCGTTCAATCTTCTAAAGCTCGCGCCGATATAACGATCGAACGAAATCTAATCCGTCGATCGAAAACTCTGTCAGAATATCAGAAGTTTCATTAACAGGACGATCGAATCAAAACTGGATTTACGTAAAAATCGCAAAGCACCGTACAGATAAAATGCGAAACCACTTCTCCAACTAAATATTTCATCGTGTGAAATATCGTCGTTGAAAATCGATGTTCTCACCGAGGCAAGAGACAATGGTTCCGCGATTCTGTCGATGAACACGCGTGGCGGGAACCGCGAGCGATTCTAGCGGAAACGTTTCGGTGAAAAATCGCGAGCGAAAGTTTCGACGGTCGAGCAGCGAGGTAGCGGACTAATCGGACGGAAAACGGGCACTTCCGGTCGCGTCCCGACCGATCGTTTCGTTCGAGATGAACGCGGATGACTGTTCTACCACGCTAGACGCCACGAGACTCACCGGCGAAGAATCAGAGAGAGGGGAGAAGTGGTTCTTCCGTCTGGTCCCGTAGCCGTAGCTCGTTTTACGCTTCACGATTTTTGTCCGCAGAAAGGAAGCATCAACAAACAACGCGTGCCACGGATGAGGCAACGGATGATTTATAAAGGAAGAATTACGTGCTGCTTTAGTTACTTTCATGCGAAATTCCGTTGTTTAGAGAATCTGCAAATTTTACCGCGTACACTCCCTTTGAGAAAATTATATGGAAGATTCAGAAGCCAGCCAGTACGAGTTTCATTTCATTAAGAATTCCGTTATACCGTGTAAATGCCATTTCAATGGATTTAGTCTAACGGGTCTAATTTATCTGGGACAGTTTACAATTTGGTCATTGTTATTAAATGTGCGTAAGTGAGAAAAAGTATTTTGCAACTTCGATTAGGGAAAAGGGAGATGAATAAAGAACATTTTAACGGTAGATGGAAAGACTGACGAATTGTAATTATATCGTGATAATGTGAAATACTTCCATTTGGTAAAACATTATCGAAAATTGCAATAGTGTGCGTAAATTGATTTGATACTGTAACATTACCGTTCTAATATTTGATAGTTTCCAGGCGATTTCGATGACTAATTTGCAGAAATTTGATATTTTAATTGCTCGGTACAACACGTTAAATACTATGTGCGTATCGTGTTAAATATTATGCGTGTATCGTATTAAAATTGTTCGATATCAACATTTCACGTAATAATTTTGAATTGTAAGTTAGATTAATATTTGTGTAACCTTTTCCCAGAATGTAGCGATACAACGTCGAAAGAATCATTTCCATTTCTATAATCAACTGTCAGTTGTCTGAAAAATGTCATCGTTTCGTCGAATGTTCCATAATATATTTCCTAATATTTAATTGGTGCAAACTTGTTCTATTTCCTAGAATCTGTTCAATGGTTCAAGTCAAGCTCATTGACTAAAAACTATCACCACTATTTATACATACAAATACACGCATAATGTATTGTTTAGATTCCATGGATTCCCGTCCTAGATTTATCAGTCCTGCAGCAAATGTCAATTTTATTTATTCGCGAGTGTTAAACGTTTATGGAATCCGCTATGTAAACGAATAAATAAATAGGAAAAAATTGTCTCTTTCGACGTTGTAAATATCACAACGACCAAAAAACTTTTTATATTTCGTTTCCCAATTTCGATCGGAAGCCGATAGCGAGCCGTGTTTGCGCAGCCATATATTTAGCAGCATTAAATCACTCGTGACCCGTATCAATTAAAGATTAGTGATATATGTAGTTGTGTTTCGTTCCGCCGCTACGTTTCGTTCTAGCGCTTCATTCCGTTCTATTCGCGTTCCGTCTTCGAGCGTTTTGGATACAATGAACTTACACTACACCCTACTCGAAACATTTATTCTCAACTACGATAAAGGAAGTTTGACGCGATGTTTATTCTTAACCAGACGTTCCAGCAAGAATATGCAAACTTACTATTGATTCTGAATTTAATTTACTTGTTCTACTCGGGCCGTGTTCGATTCATTTGCATTTAAATGGAGCAAGCGACAACACACGCTTATGCGGCGAGCCTTTTTTTAAAACGAGATTCCTTGGCTTATGATCGAAGCGTAAATAGGCGCTAATACGTAATCCATACGCTTCTTTTAAACGCTTCTACGTTCTCCTTTTTACCATTGTTTTATCATTTTTTATGTACTATCTTCGATCAGCTTCCAGTATATAAAAGCGAATAAAAGCGCAACTTGTTTGGGTTAGCAAATATATCAATAGGGATAGAAGACTATTAATTATCAATTATTCAGTGTAGTAATGTCAACTTAATATGCGCGTATAAAACTTGTTAACTTGAATCGTGTTTCGCTTATTGGGCTGCATTTATCGAGAATGAAATATCTACATTTAATGTAACGCGTAATTGACCGAACAACATTATCTCAAATGGTATTTACGAGAAAACAGAAAATAAATCATCCTTATCTGCGGCATGTTACGCGTGAAAATATTAACATATCAAAATTTCGACGACGATTTAGTGCCTCATGAATATGCAAAATGTGACAATAATAATCTTTTTCAGATCTTGTTCCTTGTACTACAATCGACTACTATGGACACGAATAGCTACATAAAATACGTGTATAAGTTCGCGTAAATGTTTGCTCGTCGTTTCGCGACCACAGAAATATACAAAAATTAATTGCCAGCATCTTTTTCGTAAAAGGTAGATTTCGTACAAAAAATAGTTGAGAGGAAAGTTATAATAATTAATTAGTAAAGAAATTGTAGTAGGAAAAAAAGGAAGAAAAAACAGCATGCTCTGAATACCTAACCGAGTTTCTCTAATCCTTTTTCCCTGCAATTTAGCATCGCGATTCAACCCCCTTCCGTCTACAATTACTTCCTCGTTGCGCGTGTTTCTCGGCGCATCGCGGTCGTGAGTCGCCTCTTAAAAGCCAAGTCGCGATTATTTCATTCCGACGAAGAGTTAACCAAGAACAGCGAGACGTCCGGCAAATTTTAATCCCCACGGGTCCGCTGGCGCAAAAACGAAAGGCGGATCGTCGGAATACGCTTAATTTTCCGGATTTATTAGAGCGTGATAAGAAATCGAGTTAACGCTTTTCTAAGCGGCTCGCGGGCTTCCGAGGGGGATTAAATATTTGGTAGAATTTTCGGCGTCCGCCTTCTGCGTCCTGTTCGTCACGTTTTATATATAGAAGCAACCGCAAACGCCCACTTCAAAGATGAACAGAAGCGCCACTAGCTCGCCCATCCTATTCAGGCGTCTGCATCATTTTACAAGTTTACATTTCAATTTATTGGCCGTGTCTACAAAAATTTATCTCTGGTTTGCAAATTTCTCATCTTTCTCGGTCTTCGATATTTTTTTTCTTCTTTTCTAGTAAAGAATTTCCGCGAAAAAATATTCTTTCTCGGCACGGATCTTCTTGCAAGGATCTTCTCAAGGATATTATTATTTCTTACATTATGAAAAAGATGTGTTTAGGAAGGTGACGGAAGTAGACATTTTATGTATGTATGTATACGTGAGTTTGAGGTTTCAGAATTGTTTAATGTCGTAAAACAGGTAGTAATCCAAATTGTGCGATGTTGAAAGTTGTTGTTAGTAGCCATTGTTAGTACTCATTGTTAGCACGTATTGATAAATTAACAGTTCAGAAGTCACATTGATCAACTGTATAGATTGGAAAGTGGAAAAAAGAATCGTGTTACAAACACACTGTTCTCTAAACTTACTTTTCAACTTGCTACTATTTATACAATTTTCCTGGAATAATCTTACGAAAGTAATCCATTTGCTTCTGGAAGATCGAATATTCATCGTGTAGTTGTTTAAAGAAATTGAAGGATTAATAAAAAGCGGTGTTTATCAATCTGATCTCTGAGAGGCTCAGGTTATTTCCAAGTTACGATTTCGTATGTTACAATTTATATAATTTAGTTTGCATTTAAATTCGATTGCAAGTATTTCGTACTCTTCGTTTATATTTTTTGCGATGAAAAGGTACTTCGGTTATCGACAAGTTTCCTCTATTTAGAGCAAAAGGCAATTTTGCATTTTCACGTGTATTCATGTTAACTGTAGCATAAAAATTGCAAGCGTCAAACGATGGAGAAAATTAAAATATTAACATATATTGGATCGCTATTTGGCAAACATTCATATTCCGCTGCTTCCCTTGTAAAATATTTATTCCGGCTACTGTAAAATTATGGCCTTTATCGAACAATATAAAATTCTCATACACATATTAAAATTGTTGAAATTACTTTCGTTGCGATTTGAATATAGCCAATTAAGCATATATCTTTACTTTCTAATTATTTGTTTGCTTTAAATGCATCATATAATCCTCTGAAGCAAATTATCATAAAATAAATAAAATACGTCACGAAACGATATATTTTAATCAACAGTAAGCAACTTCATCTTCCAAACATTTTCTATTTCAGAACGATATTTGAAACGATTAGATTTCGACGGTATCTACTTAAGATAAAGTACACACGATCTTTCTGCTACAACTGGCGAAGTTCAGCGTTACTTTTTTCATGATTAATCTCTTATCGTGAAAGAAACACTCTACAGATGAAACTTTTACTCCAAAATTGAAAGTTACCCTCTTACGATCTAGAGCTTAAAACAAGTAACATATTCCCTTTCATCGTTCGTCTTTTCCATATTCGCCAACGTCCCATCATAGATCAAAGCAATAAACGTCGTAATTTTGCCTTCTACGATTTAAAAAATATTAACTATACCCGTTTCCCTCATCAACAATCTTCCTTAATTTCGAATTTATACACAAGATTCGAGTCGTCAAACTGAAATGCTATTCGCTTTTAGTAATTTTTTATCAATTTCGTAAAGCTAGAAGCATCTAGTTTAAAAAATACTAATCGGGGCAGATTCTTTTGCACGAGCGGCAAGAGGATAACCGTAACGCGAAAGGACGCGACAAAATATCGCAACCAGCTCATACAGAAGCGTATCGCGGTTCTCGATTTGCGAACATTTGTTCGCCACTCGTAAATGTATAATTCGCGAGTAAACGAAACCGCGGCTTTTAATGGATTCCCATTGTTCTGGCCGCGTTCGAGCGCAAACAATGCTCGGCCATTTTCAGTTCTGGCCTTGCTGCCCGTACTTCTATCGCGATCGAAAATTCGCGCCATTCTCAATCACCAGTTTCGATATTCGGCCACTTTTGCCCTGTATACAGTTTGTTGAAATGATGTCCGTTTAAATCTGGTTCGATTTGCGCTTCTATGCTATGCGATCATCGAGACCGATTCAATTCGCCAATTTTGTTATCGAACGCGCTCCGGCTAATTTCCTCGTGAAACGCATTGTAAACGGGACTGCTTCAAAGGGATCTGGGTCAACGCACATAAGTATTTGCATACGTATATTTGCATATATTTAGAGGCCACTGTGACGTGTATTTTTGCCATCGTAGGTACACACCATCTCTGGTAAGTGTCCCGTCATTTTGCTCGATTTCCAGTAACGATATACGAATGAAATTTATCAAAATGTATAAACTAATGAATCGATGACTAGGAAATCTCATTACTAATTTTAAAAGAAGGTCTTTCTCCTCAGATCAATAGCTTAAAAATTAAACGGTATAAGGATAAGGAGCTTGTTGATCGATAGAACCGTTGCATGACGTGATTTGTTGATAGACGTTGATAGACGTTAATTTCGATGTTTTACATGTATATCACCATTTAAAAGTCAATTCTTTCATATTAATCTGTACTCTATCGTATCATAGTAACAGTAAAAGGCAAAATTATTGTAGTTTTTTTGTTTATAATTGTATGATAAAATGACATATATTGGCAGATATAAACAAGTGTCCAAAGATTTTTCAATGATAAGATACGTGGGTCGACGAACGAAGATAATAAACTAATGAATCGATGATTAGGAAATCTCATTACTAATTTTAAAAGAAGGTCTTTCTCCTCAGATCAATAGCTTAAAAATTGAACGGTATAAGGATAAGGAGCTTGTTGATCGATAGAACCGTTGCATGACGTGATTTGTTAATTATAGATGTTAATTTCGTTGTTTTACATGTATATCACCTTTTAAAAGTCAATTCTTTCATATTAATCTGTACTCTATCGTATCATAGTAACAGTAAAAGGCAAAATTATTGTAGTTTTTTTGTTTATAATTGTATAATAAAATGACATATATTGGCAGATATAAACAAATGTCCAAAGACTTTTCAATGATAAGATACGTGGGTCGACGAACGAAGGTATACACGATGGAGAAATTTTCGAAAACGATGGAAATAAAGCTACGAAACTACGAACGTCGCTTATTTTGTTGAGCTTCCAACGTCTAGACTCTAACAAGTTAAGTTTGAACTTTGGATTTAAAGTTTTGAAGTAAACTCGAAACTTAACGGTCTGCTTTGGATTTAACTTTAAACTTGAAACTTTACGAGGAGGAGTTTTAATTGATGTGAAAATAATTTGGCGACGGTGATAGATGCGAGTATGTTTCTAAGGATTTAATACCTTCCACCCTCTACAAATTTCTATGATACGATCAATTAGAAACTCTAGTACGACTTTACGGCATAATTTTTTGAAACCGGAGATTTCCCTTTGAAAAGAAAAATATTATAAACGGTATGCAGTAAGTTCTCCTTCTTTAACTTTCCTATCGATGAAGATTATTATTAAAAAGTAATTTTCATGCTATTAATGTCAACGTCCTTTAGGTTACCTTCTTTATCGCGAGAACATCTCCTAAGTTAGAGGAAAATACGAAAGAATCATTTTTAAAGTGCTCGATTTCTCGTTTCCATTTTATACCTGAGATATCTTTAAGATATTTTTCGTAAAAAATGGCAGGCTTCTGCGTTCTTTTAAGAGCGTACTATATTGGGATCTAAAAATTCGAAGGTGATATCGAGGTTTAAAGGAATTCGATGTTTAGTAATGAAATTTTAAATCTGTCGATGCCTCGCGTGTTTATATTCCGACATTCGCAGTTGAATTTTTCTATCCCATTTTTTTATTTGGCGACGAGTTCTCGTATGCATAGTTAAGTATTTTAATCACGTATTGTGGACACGTTTGGCATATTTTAATAAGCGGAATTCACTAGAGAGAAACGTACCGTATTACATTTAATAAGGTGATAATGAGATGACATGTTTTGAAATGGCTAAAATATGTAAATGAAATTTTCTTGCAGAAACACGGTCGTTTGGACCTTGCAACTAATAGGATTTTCTTATAGCGTTTATTAATTTACGAGGAAATTATTTTCTGAAATAAATCTGAAACTTTTTACGAGGTAACGAGCAAAGTAGCTGCAATTAAAATTTTATACAATAGGCCCTTCAACAAAGTAGCATTGAAATGTATCTATATATATGTATATATATCCACAATCGCATTACTTTGGTTTCAACCTTTGACTTAAGATCTCAAGATCTTTCTTCTAGTAATAATTTTCCTTTCAGCAAAGGGATCTTGAATTTCTCGAATGAAAATTTTAAAGATAGAATGTAATAATAATACCTACAAAATAAGATTGCTATTTGTTATATAAGATAAAACTACATTTGTTATAATAAATAATTGGAAGAATTATTTATTGTATTTATAGTATTTGTTATTGTACTTTACAGATTACTTGAACATGTTATCGATTAACTAAACGATAAATATCAATATTTGGTAAAACCAATGTTAAATTTTAGTACATTATATCTTTTTTTCAAGGACATTAGATATTTTTCTATTATCAATAGTCGATTAAGAAGAGGTGCGTTTCACAGATTAAAAAGAATTCCATCTCTTTTTATTTCATATAAATGCAGAAAATCTTTAATATTCTAAATGAATAGCATTATAAATTATCCTACTGATTAAATATCGAATTAAACTGAATGAAAAGAAACAACAATACGAGATCGAACAGTTGTTCGTATCTGCATATATATTTCCCAAATGTGAAAGAGAAGAAAATTATGTTTTACCTGATAATACTATGTTTCCATACAGTTAAACATCATCGGGTTTAGGCATTTAGAACAGATTGATATAAAACATTAACCTGATTCATTCGGACAGCAGCGTGACAAGCCGTTCGCGAAATTTAACGAATTTCATCCTGTTGTATCGCGGGAATCGGTTTAACATCGGGAATAAAATTGTCATTTAATTCGGTGTTGTCGGTGTCATCGATTAATTCGTTTATAAATCGATGCGCCTGTCGAAACGCTGCGAAATGAACGAGATTTAATTGCGAAGTGGAGTCGAGTAAATTTTCACGATTAAAAGTACAACCCTCCCCCGTGTAATTGTAACACGTCGCTCCAATTTGTTTTTCACGTTTCCGTGAAACGATTCGTGTCGATCATCTGACCCTAACCACCGATTATTAGCCCGCTCATGAAACAGGCTAATTAGTCGTATATGTACGCAATTTGTTAGTCGTGTTTTCCATGCGTTCTTACAATTTGCAAATGGTTTTAATCGAATGTTCAGCATTAAACCATAAATGCGATCTTTGTTAACAGTAAATTTGAATAGTAAGTCGTTCGACTTTTAACAACGATATTTCTTTAATTTATGGTTCATTTTTGCTTGACATTAAAATTCACGACGAGTAAAGTACAAAACTTGTATAAAAAAAAAATTCAGAATGGAAGGTACATGAAAGATAAATTTGTGCCAAGCAAATATTTTCTATATGTCAAATGCGATCTCTTTGTCAGAGATTAATTCAACAATATTTTAATATCAGCATTGCATTATTTACAAAATGTTGAATACCGTTAAAGCTACGATATCTGCCTGGTAAAAAGCATGATCAATTATCGTTAGGATCAATAATTTTACAGTATAGCGTAGTAAAAAAACAAAGATATCCGGTGGAAATATTTTTAAGCAAGTACGCGTTACGATATATCAAAAGCTTTTTCTGTTAATGTTTTCGTCCTATCAGACATCTGTTTTCTGTTCTTCCGGCGCTCTCTTTTTTCTGAATTTCGAGCGATTTAACTCTTTTACAGCTGATACAGCCAGCATCTGTAATAATTGGTCGTAATTTATATATTTAAGAAATTCCTTAGACTGTGCGTTCTTCCTTTTTAATCATACTTAATTATATCTATAATTCAATCACGTCTTTAATTATTGTTCTTACTTTAAATTCGCTTAATTCAATATAGTGTTTTAATAACAGTAATTTAGATTGAAATTCGGACAAGAGTTTATTCGAGTGCCTTAATTAATTTCCCCATTTATTGGATTTTTTAAAAATAATTCTAACATTCGAAATAATTCGGAGAGCGACCTAGATTCTGATGAATTTCTCAATATTTCATATCAAAATGCGGCTTTTATTTTATTTAAAAAGCAGGGAAAATTAAATTTAAGCGTAGTCGTTTCTCAGTTTTATCCGGCGCTTTCACCGCCGAATAAAATATACCTAACGATCGCGCGTAGAGAAAAGGAACATTTGGCAAATTCCCTGCTCGAAGGAATAATAAAGAAGGTCGCTGGTAAATATCGTAGGTTTTCCCTATCATTTGAATTGTAAAAGCTAATAATTGTCGTATGTACAAGAATTACTTGGTACGTTATATAAAATAATAGAATAGAATAAAGTTCAGCATTGGCATATTTAGACGAAGTGCTTTTTACATAAAGTAATACACGTGTAATTTCATTATCTATTAATTATTTATCCACGTAAAAAAATCGAACATTCAAAGAGACAAGAAGGACCACATTTTCTTCAATCACACTCAACCATCTATCTTATTCCATTCACACAGGTCCTTCACAAACGATCGTTTCACCACAGCCCCTCGGCAACAAAGCAATCGAGTAACATTCAATCGAACACCTCGAATCCAAACGCGCTCTAAAGAACAATTAAAACCGAATCGAGCGAACAATCTCTTCGCGATCATCGCCGTTCGCTCGATGGATCGTGGAGATCGAATCAAAGAGGGTTTCGTGAGACTAATCGCTCGTGAGCGCGCCCTGAGAGGGTTGAGAAGTTGAACGTGACCCTCGTCTCCGCCACTTTCCACTTCCATTTTTCAATTTTTCTTCCCTTTCCTTCGCTCGCCTCGTCCACATATTTATTTCTACGCACAGCTCGCAAAAGTATTTCGACGATTATCAGAGAACGCATTTATCTGTATAAGCACTGTGTGTGTGTGTCATATAAAACATTTCGAAATTCCATTGGCAAGCAAAAAAACAAAACTGTCACGATTACATTATTGTTGGTCAAGTTTCAAACCTGTCTAAAAACATAAAAGTTACTGTAAACATATCATGTAATACATTTTTATACAGGATATTCCGGGGAGATGGAACAAGCCATAAATCCGAAACGATAAAAGATAGAAAAGAATTTCATCAACGATGCACGATTTGATGTGTCTCGGATGTGTCCATTTTGTAAACGCTAGTGTTTTACAGCTTCAAACGTAATACGTTTTCTCATAGATCCCAGTTGCGTGTCACATCCTCCATAATATATTTTATATATTACACGCGATATATGCATCTTCAGATTGGTTTTAAATTTAATCAATAGAAACACGCCACTCTTACTTTGTAACAACGCTAATGAAATTCCAAAATGTTCCCTACAACGCTCGTGTAATATATGTATTCGCGGTTCGATGTCTACGAGTTCGAATACTTCCTTGTTGCTGGCAAAAATTGTTGTTCCTCCGACAACGTCGTCACACAGAAACAAAGCAACAGGCGCGGCTATCTTAACCTGATTCCAACGAGCTACGATAGGGACAAAACCTTCTCCGCCACGTAACGCAGGTTTATACGTTGCGCTATAGGAATGGCTGCGATAATATTGTCGTTACGATGAACAGTCGCAACACGCAGAGTGGAGGCTGCGTTTGACAAGGGGTACTACGCGGATTATTATTGACCACGAACGCATAATAAGCTTCGGCGAGCTTATTTCGCGCACCGTAAGGCTACGCACGCCCGGTCAACCGGGGATAACTATCTCGATCGGATCGATATCTTGTACAAAGAGAGAGCCTGTGCATTCGATAGCGCGTACGAACCAGGTGAATTCGCGATTGCTCGATCGGAACGTGCCGCGGTGGAGGTGGTGAACGATAGCAAGAAGCGGAGAATAATGGGGGAATTGCATGGTTCGAAGATCCCGAATCGGTGATCGTTAGTGGTTGGTCGGAAGATGCGAGTTTTGCTGCGTTATGATGCGTGCACTGGGAAACAATTCGACCTAGATGCGTATAGCGATCGACGAAAGTGTTTGAATATCTATTACGAATAGACCGCGACTTTTTGTGCATCTATAAGGAATTCGAAGATGCAGAAATGCACAGAATGCACAAAATATGCAAAACTGTATGAGATATCATGATATCGTAATATCATAGTATGGAGTATTTATTTGAACTTCTGCCTGGCTTCCATTTTCTAAATTATATTCATAAAAATTATGAATTCGCATAAATACTCGCACTCTAATTATGGAAATCTTTCAGGAATACATTATGTGTTTTGTGAGAGACATTTCGGTAACACGTTGGTAAAGTTTGAAATAAATATGCTGATGTGCGTAGGAATTGCGACGTATTTGGCAATGAGTTCCTTGGAGAAATTTTTAGACCTCTGCAGTATTCGATATGTTGTCAGCAAGAGAATGTTTTGTAAAGAACATTTTTTATTGATTTTTCATTGAAATATAAGGATTTCTTTCTTTTTGGGAAACTGTAACTATTTTTATTGGTCAACGTTAAATTGTTCATTTTAATTGATGCATCTAATGTCCAAGTGCGAGCGATATTTTGTACAAAATTTATAGTAAACAATTCTCCTGGAATGTTATAAAATATTTGTTATTTTTGTAGTTATTTTTTGAACAAGTTGATATATTATACAAGACCCTTTTGCTATTAAACCAAATAATTGAAATATGTTTCTAAAATATCAAACGTACACGAGTGTACATGCGTACATCCGTTTGATTAAAAATAACCTCCATTTAGAAACCACGTGCAGTACTATAAAAATACAAATTCATTTTTACGATTCCCAAACGGGAGCCGTGGTAGTAAATGGGTTGAAACAAAAACTGAAAGGTATAGACACAGGGTCCGTACATCTTTATCTGTCCGCCATACTTCTCTTCTCCTATAAAATCCACTCTCATCCTAACAATCTTTACAAACACAAACAAACTTTCCTCTTTAAAATCTTTGAAAAATTCGCAATACACGCATAACAGACATTCGTGTACTATCCGTACGGATAAACATTTTGATGTATTTTAGCTTCCTCTAAACATCGAGTATCCTAAAATCGAAATTCTCCTTTTACATTTTTCCGTAAAAAAATTACACCGCCTATTTTTAAGCATTCATTCAGTAGAAATACTTAATCTTTCCCGACCCATCTTCGTTGCACTCTATTTTTCTTAATTTTAACTTTATTCTATATTTAGCCTCAACGAAATATTTTATCAAATTTTTAAGCGAGAGAATCTCGTTCGATATTTTTGTAGCACCGCGCATGGTTTCTAAACGGTGATTTTTTAAATCGAACACAGATGTGTGTTCGATATTTCGAGAACATCTCATATCTCAATTCTTCGTCTTCGATAAAGCAAAAACGGAGAACTGTCACAGGGCATATAGCGAAACGTGGTTGAAGCTGCTTAAGGTTTAGGCTGCCGCATATTTTACGTATAGTTTAATAGTGAAAGTCTGGTACGGTGCATTAAAATGGTTGAAAAATTCAATTAAAAACGAATAATAGCGCATAATAATGTTAAAAAGTTATATTTATTGCAATTAAACCTTTCTCTTATTTTTGTCATTTCTGTACATCGTTAGATCACCAAACCCAGTTTCCTTCACTTGGTCCATTCGATTTCACGCGATTCCTTAACGAGATCCGAGCGTCCAAAACGAAATAGTCCCGGAAGAAAGCGTTGCAAATGAACAAGCCCGCGCTGTCGGCTCTCGAACTATTCCGCGGGGGTGTTGACGGTAATTAAACGACGTTTAAAATTAGCGTCCGCGTAATCGTCGTCAACCAGTTAGTATGTAATTAGGGCAGAGGTAATCATAACGCAATTGCAATGTTTCCCGGTTTGCTATTTGCGTTCAGATTTCGTATCCCCTTACGACGTCGTCTAAGAAACGTTGAATCCCATGGGGAGGGGTTAAATGGACGGTAAAAGGTTAATGGCTCGTAACGTTTACCAGGTGTTTCGTTGCTTTCGCAGTACCATCCGTTTTTCCACCATACTGGAAACGCACCGACTGGCTTGGCAAGGCAGACCAGGCTGGTTTGGCCTGGTTGAAAATTCTTGGCCAAATAAAAGCTCTGGCCGCAACAGCGGGACGGAGAGTAAAAGGCTAGCTGCCCCTCTTTCTATAGAGTTCGAGAATCGTAACAACCTTCGTTTCGTTCGTTCAACTATTTTACTTCGTTGCTTCTGCACTTTGTTCTGCCATGGGAATTATCGTCCACCATCCTTTGCCATCTTCTTTCTTTTCTTCTCTCTCTTTTATTCGCCCCTCTACCTACTCGGAGGATAGATATCTTCTCCCTTTGTAACGTGAAACGGAGGATGGAACGCGACAGGAACTACCGGTAGCATTGTTGTCGATTGATAATTAGCGGGGAGCTGGTCTTTGGGGAAATTTACAATTAAAGTCTTCACAGTGGATGGGCTCGGAGACTGGGTGGGGAAGGAACAAAGTCTCTGATTAAGGGAAACTCTCTTTTCCGCTTGCCTCGTACGTCGAGTTCGCTTATTCCTATTTACCTGGAACAGCGCCATTCGAAGCATTTACGGACGCTCGCTCGAGTGTTCAATTTTAAATGACTCAAGATATTCCGTGGTAAGATCGATTTGTATCACGCGTAAAGTTTACTATAAACTTGTATCATTTTGATCTACGTTCACCTCTTGCTTTCCTTTCTTATTTAACATTTGAAACTTTAATCCAAGACACGTTTATTTTTGTTAGTTTTTCACCTCTTAGAAGGAAATTATCTGGCGTATAACTTTTTAACGAGATAGAATGAGAAGATGTTTTACGTAAATTTAATTAAGTTCGGCAACGATTATTCGCAAATAATTCCAGTTAACCTGCCATTACGGACTTTTGAAACAATCTAACGAAATTATATATTTGTACGTCTATAAGTTTCAGTCATTTGAGCAGTAGAAGGACTGCACAGTAGTCTTTAACTTTATCGTTATACTTATCGAAGGATATTTATAATTTTATTTTTTGCAAATTCTTCGTTAAGCTGTCACTCGAATTAGCGATCTTTCAATTATTTTATCGCGCCAAAGATCGAATGTTTCTACGTATAATAATTAAAGTAGCTACTAATATAAGTAAAGCTGCTAATTATCTGTTACTCATCCAGCGAGGAAAGTTTCTTTTACGATGTAACGATATGCAAGAATTTTATCTACGTTAGGTCATTAGATATCTTCTTCTTCTGCACTTCTCTAGCTAGTTAACGAGGTATCTGCATTTCTCTTTCTCAACAACTGCGATATTTATAAATGAAGAAACTCCGATTACGAAGTAAAAGAGATTCTATCAAGTTCGAGGATGAAATATCGTTCTATTACGAGCGTTCAATTTTATCTTCTCGAATTCCATTTAATCACGAGTGAAATTTCTACGATATATTTTTGATCGCATTAAAATATATCTATTACTGTTTTCTTTGCGTCTATTATTAAATCCATCTTTATCACAGTGCGATCCTAAATTATACAAAAATACGAGAAATAGGAGGAAACTAGAGAGAAGAACGAAAAATAAGAGCGCTTTAGTTCGACGGAATTTAGTAATTAAGATGGACACGAGATATTCTGGAAAAAGAAAGTCGATACACTTCGAATTTATCGTAAAAACCGATGAAATATCGGCGTTGGTGATTTCTACAATCGCGGCTGACAGCAGACATTTGTATTCGCCGTGATATCCGATATTCTTCGGCCGCAATCTTTTAAAACGAAGGAGTCGCGTTTACGGAAATCTGACGCAAGCCCCGCGAAAATCGTTAAAGATGGGAAATGTGGGAAAAGCAGGTAGGAAAGGAAGGAAGAGAAAATGCGAAAGTCAAGAGAGTGCAATCGCGCGGCAAATTAATATCTTTTCTCGGCGAAATTGCCCCGGCGGCGGCGGAATAACGAAATTGTAATTTCTGCGCGTGAAATTCGAGCGTAAATAACGATAAGAATGAAATCGCAGTAGCGTGGCGAATTTGAACGCGGGTATTATAGTAATTTGTACCTGTCCTTTTTCCATATAATAGCAATCGCGACACCCGTTACTGGATATTACCTTTTTATTTTCCTGATATCTTTATCGCGTGCAGTTATACAAGCGTGAAAGCTTAACGCGTTTTTCATCGCGATCCTAGACCCGATAAGCCTATATTTATTCTTGTTGCTCGACTTTTTGCAGAACTGATTAATGAATCGCACGGTAACCTATTCATTTTAGCTAACAAACTTTTATTTTTTAGTTCTTGTAATAACGGAGAAATCAAATTTACCATTTTCTTCTGAGATATCAGACTGTAGTAACTGTAAAGATTATATAAATACTATAATTGATAAATAACATTCCAGCTCTTTACGTGTCTCCCATATTTCGTCCATCGATCAGTCAGGTCTTTTTCTTAAGCTGTTACGTTTAATGTTCATTTAGCTGTATACATATTCGTTCGAACCCTCTGTTTGTACATCAAATGAAACGTTGTTTTGTTCAAAGATTTTCGGCTTATGTAATCTGTACTAGCTACATGTGAAATGACTATAAATTTTACATTTATATCTCTGATCGCTGTAAAGATATATGTGTATATATATATATGTGGTGTTGAAAAAAAACCTTGGTTAGCAACCGATCGAAACAGTGTCGTCTGTCCTTCGGCTGTTAGTTTACATAGGAGAAAAACCTATTGACTAAAGTCACCTAGTCCTTGCGGCAGGAAAACAGGACCGGATTAGGAAAAGGACAAAATAACGTTGATCGAGAAGTGAGAACGTTTTTATTGAGAGAGTCAGTGAGAGTTGCGGAGTTGCCTGAGTTGCTAGCGTTGTCGAGAGATCGAGTTGTTAGAGTTATAGAGTTGCGAGAGTGATTTGAGTAGAATAAGATTTTTGCGTTTAGTTCAAGTTGAACATTTATCGTTCTCTGTCCAATTAATATCTGTTATTTTTATTTATCTTAAATAAATAGTATTAGGAGAATTTTACAAATCTAAATTATCCTAATCCTATCCTTTCCGATACTACATATACATATATGTTGAAGTAACTATTTCAAGAAACACTCTACATCTTTATTTACGTACATCCGTGACCCGGAGACCGCTATTACGCAGAAAATAGAATTTAGTGAAACAAAAATATTCTAGACAAGTAGAGGTGCATATTATTGTGCCCTTGAATATAAATTATATTTTCGGTTACAAGGTCTAGGAACAAAGAAATTGATAAATAGATTTCTATTTATGTTCCTTGCAGCCTTTACCTAAAGCTATAAGGTTAACTTTTTTGGTAATGTCCTTTTGCTATAAATATACGAACGTGTCCCCTATCGATCCTATTGTATTGTAACACTATGAGAGTGAGGATCTGGATCAGCATAAACTTGTACATTATACTTATACCTTTGTTTATTTAAATACATTTTTCTATTACAAATTCATTCACTCGTTCTTCAATCGATCAACCTCAACAATATACAAACACGAATTTGCATAAATATTCATAACGTACCTATGTGAATTATATTTAACGTTACGTTGTTGTTTCCTACGATTTTCAACAACGAACAGAGTCATCGACAGTGAGACGCAGAACGATTCTTGCACACGAAATCGTGCAACTAGGTAGCTTTCGAACTACCTTTGACATACGAAACGAATCGATATCATTAAAAATTTTACAGGCAATTTCATTCGAGCTCTCAATTCTCTTACATGGAAGTTTCCTTTGCGAAACCACGACCCGTATCTATCGGATTTTCAGTAGCGAGACTTCCGATTCGAAGAACGCGGCCAAGGGACAGAACCGGATGTGTCGAGCCATCGGTCGCGAAATTATCGTCCATATCGAGATAAAGAGGCTAGATGAGTTTCCGACCAGTTCGTAGAACTTTAATTCGGTTCCGATCAATTCGATCGACGATCATTCATTTTCGATATAATCGTCGATCTTTCTTTTCCGCTTTTCCAATCGAGAGCGAACGATTCGCGATGGTTATTCGATGAGACGATCGTCTATTATTCGACGCGCTTTTTGCTCGTCTCGTCATTCGAGGACTTATCGCGTTAAACGGAAAATTGGATTAAACACCGAAATGCATTACGTAATTCATTTGATAACGAATACGTTTATAATTAAGCGGACACATGAGCTCATTAAAAGCAACGTAATGACTACTGCTGTTGATAACGGGACGTAATTGGCAACGTGATTATTTGTCTTAATTATTTCAAAACCCGATTAAATTGGATTACGATCGTTTACGGCGTTTACGCGGCGCGTTTTACTCCAACTGATCGCGAGTAATGCGTTGCTTTTACTCCTTTTTCGAAGCGGACGCACGAATAATTATTAAATAATCATGATTGAACGCGAGATTTAATGTAATGAAATTGTTGTCGTTTAATATGTAATTGTATTTCTAATATCGGATTTATTTTACTGAAATACCAAACACAATTTTTTTAACCTGTTCAACACGAACATCGTTCATGGCGCATTCATTTTATCAGACTTTTCATCTCATTTATAGTTTCTTTGTATAAGAAATATGCCTCGGGATCTTCTACTTCATTCGGTACCATATCCAATGTTCTTCATTCGGGATACACCGATTCGATTTAACTCACATTATGGAAAAATTAATATTTGAAATACAAAGTAAGCAATATTCTCTTATGGACATATTTAAAAAGTTAAACCTCTGAAACAAGGCGGGGCTATGTCGCGTCTGTTTTCAATTACACTATATGTATATCCTTCTTGCGATTATTACAACAGTAAGATTCTACCGTATCACGAATAATTAACGAACGTGGCGTTATCAAATTTTCCATTCAATATCCTAATCTTTGCACTAACACTGTCACAATATCACAAGTAGGCTATCCAGTATCAACGATCAAAACCTATTCTTGTATCGAAACTACGTCAGTCCCAAAGCGGTGTATGTCGGCTGATCAGTTAACGATTTCATTACACAAACTGGACGTGCTTTCTCGTAGTAGCGGATCTAGCAGGCAGCGTCTCTCGGCGGATTCGCAACCGACCAACTTCCGGAACATCTGAAATCCCTCGGAAACAATGCTCTCTATCTCACATCTGTGGGACTATTGTTTTCGATCGGTGGAAAAGCCCACGTAGAAGAAGAAAGAGGAAAAGCAGAAAAGATAGGAAAGAAAAGAAAAAGGGTAGAGGGGAACATGGTTCGAACGGTATCGCGTGTGGAAACAGCTCTAATTAAAGGGAGCAGTCTGGCCGACCTGGCACAAAAGCCGAAACGAAGAGAGAAACGCGGAGAGAACGTTGGAACTTCGATTCGGTTCGCGTATCGAAAGGATTGAGATAAAGACGAGCCTTTCGTTCGGCTTAGGTTCTCCTCTTCTGCCATGTTGAAACACTCGTGACGCTTTTCTTTCGGCTCCATCCTTTTTTCCCGCCTTTCATCTCACGGTTAGGTTAGAACCGCTCCCTTATCTCTGCTATTTTCCTCGTTTCCTCTCACACCTTCCTTTTCTTTCGTTCGTAGCGTGCTTTAACCATCGTGTTTATTAAATAAATATTGCGCTCATCCGTCTGTATACTTTATCTTAATTTTTATTACCTGAGCTATGCGTTTATTAACTCTTGAAATCCTTGTTATTATTAAAATTCTTAAATACGCGATTCGTACGAGATCAAGATCGAAATTTAAATACTCGAAACAGATTCTGCAGAGAGATATGATTTGTCGAAAAGTATATCATTCTTATAAATGAAAGTTATAATACATTTTTCTTTAGATCTAATAAAAATTGGATGCACTGCTACGGAACTTTCTTTAAAGAAGATTTGTTTTCATCAACGCTTCAAAGTACGACGTTATTAGCGGATTCGCTCGGCAAGTAATTCTACGCACTAAGGCTTGAACGTCGATCGATTACCAAAGAAAATAACCAGACCATTCCTGAAGCGATTACATCCTTATTCCAGGACAGTTTACTTTAATTTTCGCTTCTCTTTCCAACGAACGATTTATTAAGTTACATAGACTCGTTAATCGTTTGCCGAAACGAGAACGAAATTGGCACATAAAAATTCGAAGATCGTATAGCAGAGCTAACAGAGTGTTGGAATTAGGGCAAGAGTGGTTACGAGCAATTGCTTTCAAGATAGGTTCAAGCAGGATTTGATTAGTTTATTAGCGGAATGAACGTGTGAGAGGAACGAGTAATTAATTGATCCGTTTGTACGTTCTTCATAAATTTGAACGGCAATTTTGCCAACGCTCGGAGTTTTTTGAAGCACCTTCGAATTCGGCGGGCACAAGAGTTTCGCCCGAATTGAAAGTTCGAGTGTTTTAACGCTGGGAAATCGAACAGCTGCAAATTGTGAAATTCCTCCGAGTTTTAGTTAATAAGCGTACTTGATAATGCTTCTTGAACAGCGTTTCGTTTTTCATCGATTTATCGCAGCACGCGAATATTCTACGATTGATGCAACATGTTTAAGATGCTCTTGAAAAGCGCGATACTTTAGAGTGTTTCTAATAATTCGTCTTGAATTTAATTTTCTGTGCTTGCAACGTTCGATTATCTTTATTTTAAACGTAGTCTTGCGATGGAAACGACGTAGCGAGGTTGTAGATCAAAGCACTAAAACGATACACCGATTTACATCTACGTTTATCGATCTGAAGGATCCTTCGAGTGAAGATAAGTCGAATTTCAGGTTGCATATAAAGCAATAAAAAGATTTTTAGGATTTTCAATTAGTCGAAGAATTGAAACGGTAAATGGTAATTGGTCCACGTAGCAAAAAGATAAAGGTATAACTTCCCCAACGAGCAACGATGTAAATTTGTTCTTGCCATTTACCATCTTACCATTTAGCGCTTGAAATCTATTTATTTCTAAATTTAGCAATTTCGATCACGATTTACAATCAGACTAAAGTTACAAATTTAAAACGTTACTGAATCAAAGATACGAAGTTCAGGAACTTTTCTTGTTACAGAATTTCTGAAGGCTTCCGACGCTTAAACGGTTAAAATCATCTTTGTTGAACGTGATACGACGTTCCATTACCGCCGATTAAAGCGTGCCGTAATTTTGCACATTCTTCTGCGTCTATACGTCTCGTACGCCCTTGCCGAACTATGCTAAACTCGATATAGAAGCGTTGGCCAGCGATGGAAGCTGTGTCAGCGTATTTTTTTACTACTATGCTACGCAACGTGCGTATCTCCACGGAGAAAACCGGGTTACGGGGTTTCAATTGTCATTCATGCTGAACGCGTTTTACGCGCCGCGCTTTCCAGCTTGATATGCCGGAAACTAATTGACGGGGCAGCTTGAAACGAATTGTATTGTTCGTAGCATGGGAGTTCTCCTTTGTCGCAGGGGATAACGTGTTTTGTAAATTCCCAGATTTTGTTTCGCTCTACGTTCAGCACGCACACGCGTGCGTCTCGTATTCGAGTCAGCACGTACTTTTAGGACATTCGCTGAACACTGGACCAGTCGCCAGACCCGGAATTAAAATTAGGAAATTTAGAGAAAGGTTTTTACGATGGTTGGTAAATAAAACACGTATCGCAATGTCTTTGTTGGAGAGATGATACAACTTGTAAAACGTGTTCTTTTTTTCTGAGTTATCATTATGGAAAAGTTTCTTCGAGGTTCTTCTCTCCGGTCATAAAGTGAAAATGATAAAAGAGGAAGTTGTTTAGCCTGTTCTTTTTTTTTATGAGATATTACATATCGGTTTATTATTGATTAATAAAGTAACAGTATTCAATATTGATTGATCGATGAAGAAAAAAAGGAAGATGTTTGACCTAATTGTTTACTGGAGAAGTAAAAATTTGCGCATTCGTAGCTTTATCATAGGCGATACGATAATGCTTCGACCATTGTACTCGAAGACAAATCCGTCGATAATTATTAGCGATAAACCGGCAAAGGATTAAATATTACTGAAGTTTCCGCTTGAAGACAATTGCGACGTTTAAATTAAAATTCGAGCCTGTATTATTCTTTAGTCTCATCAATTGACAATCCTCTTCTATTTGGATAAATATTACCGTGTTTAATCATATAAGGTTAAAATGAATTCTTCGCACGAACAGATTTCATTCCCATTGCGATTAACCATGGAATTAATTCTCTGAAAAGTGGGCAACATTTTACAAAGCTGTCCTACCCAATGGCTGTTCAACCTTTAATTTATACCACTTCAAGCTAAATATTATATATGTATACATTAACGACCAGGGAAGAAGGTAAAACGGTTCCAATTGAATCCTTCCAATATTGAAAACGTACTCGATGTAGCTTCCCACGTTAAATCTATTATCATAGAACATTTTTAAGCAGAACGTACGAAACGAGATAAGTCAATAATATAATTCTTAAACATCGTGTACGTTCGTATTGTCGTATCAAGCGTGGACCACATTTTGAAATATATCTTCTCGCTATTTGCCATAAAAACGTACGGACTTGTTACTCGCGCGTCTAGCTATCGTTTGCACAAAGTTCATTGTAATTTAAGGTGGAGTCGTGTTCGACAAACGCGAACAAAGCGTATTTATTTGACACGTAACTCGCGGATTTGGAAAGCGTCACGAAACGGGGGCGTGACAAAGTTATCGCGGTTTCGAAGCTTGCGCCTTCGTTTCGTTACGAATGGCCGCAATTCTCCGCACTCCAGATGCTCCGCCGATACTAGACTGATTTATCCATTTCCTCCCGGTCTTTTGCTCCCTTTTTAAACCGCAATTCGACGAAGATGCCACGCTTCCATCCGCGTGAAAAACCGTCGGCTCTCCGCCCGGGAATAAATGTTACCCGGCCGTTCCGTGGCATCCAGGGATTACGGGGCGTGTTCTCTGCTTTTTATTTTTCCACGCGAATCGCCGTTCCAACGAAAATTCCAACGAATCGCGGCCCTCTGACTTTTCTATCTTTTCAATCGCTTTTATCCTACCATCGTTTCCCAGCATTTGGAACATCGAAAAGGTGGACGAATGTTAAGACAGTTCTAGGAGTGAAATTTCGTATTAATACTGTGACTATGGCGAGTTACTGCGCTAACTTTTAATCTTTGGTAAATTGTTATAAAATCTATACACCATTCTTTTTCTACTAATAGCATCGTCGGTGAGTTATGGTTTTTATAACTCTCACGAGTTTGGTTATAGAACAAATGAAACTTCACGAACGATCAATTGCTCGGTTACCTTACTGACGAGAAAGTTGCAAAATTTTCGATATTATTACTTCGAATATTTGAAAGTTAGAAACGACAAATAATTAGACAAATATATAAATATAAAGTCACGTATTTTTATAAGTAATTTTTCAAGTAAAATTTCCATTCCGTTAGCTGTGTTCACGAAGATATGCGCTCGGATAAATATTCCCTGTTTAACTATTATATATGTATTCTCCTAATGAGATTCTCCTAAAATGAAATTCATTCAATCAAAAATTCTAATCGGACGTTGATGTTTTATCATTCTTACGTGTTTAGATGAAATAAAATACCGTCAAAAGGTTAATCGTACGTAGACGAGTTAATAGGATTTACAAGCGACGTACGACTGAATTACTTCCAACGATCCATATAACAATAGTACACTCGGTTCTCGTTCATTTTACGAGGATCTAAGACCGCGTTAATGACGCGAGATTTCATTCGACTCGCTCGAGAGGAACAAGCTCGCTCGAGTCTTCCCTCTTTTCGCCGCGTCGTTTTAATGAAACACTTTTATGGCCGCGGTTTCGTCTTACTTTCTCGCGACTCGAGAATTTCGAGAAGATTACACTACACAGGATTTAGCGGTTAATTAACGAGAACGGACGATCTTCAGGGCTTTACAGTCATTATTGTCAGGGAGACATTTTCACGTCGCGTTCTTATTCTATTCGTCCTTTTCGAACGTACGCGGGGCAAATTCTCGCCGATTGCGCTGTTCCTGCGATCGCAAGAACGTCGTTTGCTTATTTTTGCAAGGAGAAAAGGAAGAGAGGACAGGTGGGATAAAAATAATTCCTGACGAGCTGCAGGTGGAAGTCTAGTGTTCCTCCAGCTGTACAAGTGCTTTTTTGTAAGCATCATTGAACATCTCTGCAGATTTTTACAACGTTGTCATTAACGCTTTGAAGCTCTGAATCCGTATACAGGGTGTTTCGTTTAAAGACAACTGAATTTTTCCTCCCCTTTCTTTTATAAGGTGAATTTTCATGAAAATAAAAATTTTTATAGACACAAACAAAGAAATATTAGGTTGTCCGAAAAGTGTCTTTCTTTTACAGATTCGTCTTTTACAACGACGCATGTTTATACAAACGTGAAACCAAATCTGTCGAGCGTTGTGATTTTTATTTCGACAGAACAAAATGGATCATACGTAATTCGATAAAATAATATAAAAGGGAAAATGTTGTGCATCCGTTGTTTCCTTATAAAACGAAAGAAACTTTTCGGACGACCTAATAAAATTTAAACAGAGAACTTTACCGACTGAACGTCAGAATAGTTACTGTACTTTGGATATTTTACGCATTTCCGCATATTATATGTATTCTCTGCATTTTTACGTTTCCATAGGACAGAAACGAAGTAAGAAGTTCAAAAAAACAAAAAGATCTACTTACGACAAGCTCGAAGTTAACGTGAGCTTTATAAATGACGCGAGCGCAACAGTAAAAATGCAGTGAATCCATCTTCCATTCCTGAGAAAGATCAGCGAACGAATCGATAGTTCCTCGTTCATTGCTCTCTCTCTCTTTCTCTCTTTCTCTTTCTCTCTCAAGTTGTCACGGACTTAATCAAAATACCCGTAATATATCCTCGATGCACCATACGTTGAAAAAATACAATCAACATCGTCGACGAAACAAAAAACAGTTTCCAATTCCACTTTCGCTCGCCTCCCCAGGATCGATTACTATTTTTCAGTTGGGAATAGAGCCGAAATTTTCATCCGTTCTCGCAGCGGTGCGCTTTCCATCCAGAAACGCGACAACGCCACCGCAGGAAGCAAATCCATTTTACGAAACATCGAAACACTCGAGGGGATAGAGAAACAGAGAATAAGCGCGAAAGAAACGTGATGGAGGAAGTACGAGGACAAACTGACGTGGTTATTGTTAAGAGAAGGAGAAGCGAGCGAAGACGGAAAAGATAGGAGAGAAAAGAAAGTAGGGGAAAGGAAGAAATTCTGAAGATCGCGACACTAAAAAGAGCTTGTACTCCCGAAGGAATACGTGATCTCCGCTGAGGGCTTACCGAGGATACTCGAGCATAGTCGAGCTCGGGTTATGCCGCCGGGTATTTAACTTTATGCATTCGAGCTCTCTTGCTCGTTGCTGCTGGTATACGGGGTGTCCTACAGTGAAAAATCGTTGGCTTGGGAAATGATTGTTCGTGGAATTCTTTATGGTTTTCAACGAGTATAACAGAGATACGAAAAAATGATGAAATTGTCGAAGGATTGGGAAATAAGTATGGTTAGCGCGAATCTCGCTAAAGAAATACGAATTTGTTCGTCGACGATAAACGAATGATGGTGGAAATGACGATAAGTCATTTTGGTCATAATAAGTCAAAAAGTCACGAGTCAATTTGATGGAATCGTTTAACACGTTTGCAAAGGCTGATTTTTTCGACAGCCTGCAATGAGCCAACGAAGCGCTTTCTTTCTACTATAAGTTCTATCAAACATAATTTTTCATTTCTTCGATAACATCGTTAGTCACTTTGGCTTATTACTCCGAAGTTTTACACGGACGTGTTTCACTGGTTGATAATATCGTTTCGTTTGGTCGTTGAATTAAATTGGTTCGTTTGATACGATCGGCTGATGGATATAATTGTTTCGTGTATTATGATCATAATATTAATTAATTTAGCTGGTGGATAGAGTTGTTGCGACTAGGCTTCGATTTTAAAACTTGCTGACATATACTCGAAGGAGGAACGATATGTGGATAAAATCGATTCATTTGGCTGGTAGATGAAATTGTTTCATTCGGCTACGCGTTGCCGACTTCGATTCTAAAGCCTGGTGTAACGTAGACGAGTAAAATGTTGTCTAAAAATATCGTATTATTCCGTAGTTAGAACCTTGCAAGTCGTGGATTAGTGCACATTTGGTAAACACGTACGCTTCCAACGTCCTAGTTTCCTTAGCTATTGGAATATCATAAACCTGCGATTGTATCATGGCAATTAACGGCTCTGTTAGCCACGTAGGCACCTGGGACCCCTTTGATTCCTTGCGACCCTTCCTGCTGCAGACGTCACCTTCGCGTATCTCACGGTGGTTGCACATCTCAACGAAGATTGCTCGGTACGTTTACGGCACAGATCATTGGCTATTCACGACACTCTCACCTCCGTCATTAATATATAACAGTTGAGAAAATGAGAAGCTAGAAGCGAATATAAACGAATAATCTGATTCGAGGATTTACTATCGGAGTAAATTGAATTAGAACTGGTCGCTGTATCTTGGTATCGTAAATAGAGCGAAATGTAAGTGTCAATTGCAAAATAAAGATTCAGACTATGTATTTAGTTGAAGAATACAAACTCTACTGGCGATACAAGTATAAAGTATATAAGAAAGTAAAATGTATCGATAGTTAAACAAGTTTCAAGAATCGCGTTTCTCGTTTAAACTCGCTGGCTCGTTCCTTTCGAGGACACCTAGTAGAGTTCCATCGTTCCATCCTCGTATTTCCTTTCTCGTTCGAACTTCCGCACGAGGTTCTGGAAGAAGGATGCAGGCAACCGAATGTTCATGGTATAAGGTCGCTTTCTCTACCGTGTTCCCCTGGGCTTTATATTAAACTGCGATTTTACGCGAACGTAATCGTAAAGATAAAGGTACGTAAACCGCCATATAAAGCAGGATACGCTTTCAGCCGCTTCCTTTTGCCCGCGAGATGCTTAAACCAATCCTCCATGACGCCCTTTCCATCTTCTGCCTAATTCTCTATCCACCAGAGTTACCCAGGCCATGTTACTACTTCGATTTCGATCTGAGCTACCACCGTCTGAGATAACGTTGACCCGTTTCACTTCGCGCTAGTTACTGCTTCCTATACTTCACTGCGGCTTACGTACTCGCAACTCAAAATCCTTTTATATTTCAATTCCGAATTAAATGGATCGAAGTAAATTATTTACTTTCCGAGGAATTTAATACTAACGATTTAGCTCAGTAAGTAACAGAAAGCGGTGGATTATCAGTTTTCGCTTTTACAAGGCTCGAGTTGTTCTAGACGCGGTGGGTAAATGAAGAAATTATATATCCACGTATCGATTTCGATAATCACGATATTAGCAACGAACGACAACCTTTAATCGTTTAATCGCTTGACTAACTCTTTTTAGCAGATAAAATAAGCATATTTACATGCGTGAGTTTAGGAACGCAACTAATTGTGATATTAATTGTTTCAACGATACGTAAAATACCGCAGTGATAAATTGATCGTTTATCAACAAAAGTTATTATTTCAAAGAAGCTAACTAAATATTTACTAAAAACATATAATAATCTACCTGGCGGCGGGCGTACGAGATCGCAAATATTTACAGCTGATTCGTATAGTATTTCCTGGTAGCGAACGTATCCGAACGGTTCATCATTTAGGCAGAAATGAACTTTGGTACCAGAATGTTTGGAGTTTGACTGCTCGATTAGAGTCGAAGGTAGTTTAGTACTAGTCCTAAGCTTGAAACGACGTCGAGACTAGATCCGGTATTAAACGCGGAAACACGGGTAATCCGATATTGATGCAACGTTGGTTTATGATGCTAATTAAGCTCCTATCATGTTGGCTCTCGATGTAATTTATTCAAACTCTTCTTTTTTATTTTTATTCTATTTTATTAGTAAAATTAATATGTTTCGTTCGTTATGAAATGCTTGACGATTAATGTTTTAGCAAGAAGTTGTGGTATTTGAAAAATATATTTGGAAGAAATATCTATGAAATCGATTAAATCGAGCTAATCAAATCGTCATTATTTAACAATTGTTATTATGAGTAATTATTATAAGTAACAATATTATTATATTTTATTGTTCTTTAACATTATCAGGTATGACTGGAGTTCTGTTTATGTAATTAATTGAATTGAAATTAATATCGCGAAGAAGCAAGCTTTTGAAACGACGGTCATACGTTTTGATATCAAGAAGGAAGATGTAATTTCGATTACTTTGAAAAAATAGTTATTCATTTTTTGTCAAAATAAATTTGATCTAATATATCCGCCACATTATTCATTGCTTGACTCATAAATATGGATGCGACGTATTATATAACTGCGTATGTTCAACGATGCGTAATAACAGTGGTAATCTATTTAATTTGCATTTCACATAATTAATATCGAAGCCATAGATAATGAGATTTCACGCTAATGAATTACTAAAGATTAAAAGTCACGAATGTTCGAATTATACGAAATAATGCATTTTCTTCGGTTGACTTACTATCGTTACATAACCAATGATCTTTCTACACATTTGAAACGTTCCGTAACACGTCTAACGAGACGTTTTTATTTTTAATCTAATATTTTTTAAATTCAAAATTTACGCTTTATGTCGATATTACGTCAATTAAATTTATCGTCCTCTCAAACAATTCGGTCTTTCGATCTTTTGTTAAAAAAAAAAAAAAAAAGAAAATAGATGAAAGGTCTGATCACGTAGTCAGTCCGATTGTCAGATAGTCTGGTTAATTTGGTAATGTCATTCGAATATCGATCCGAGTTCAACGACTTTCATTTCCCCCACGAGAATTAGGATACTCGGTGGTTTCAAAGGAAATTTAATTGCCCACGACTTCCTTCGTTTTGTCCGATCACCTTCGCCGTGGAAACTCGGCGCTGCTTTGAAATTTTAAATCACAGAACCTTCGTGGCTTACGTCACTTTTTATGTTAGATTATCGATGAAATTTAAACTTTGATTTCTAATCGAAAGAAGAAACTGAGAAAATTAGAAGAAATCTCGAACTTTGTGCGAAAGGCCATTTAATCCTTTGTAAAGAAAAGATTACTTATTTTCGAATGGATTTGTGTTCCTGTCGTGGAACGCTGAAATTTTATCAATAACTAAGAAGATTATCTTCGTCCAAAACACGTGATTTATATCGGATAAAATGCAATTCCTGCTTTGTTCCAGTGCTTTGCTTTGGATTAATTCTTCAAGCATCATTGCTTCGTAAAAGTAATCAATGGATCGAGATAGGTTCGTTTAATATTTTTTTAAATAATCCCATTAGGTTCTTAATCTTTCATCTGTTTTTAGTTATTTATATATTTATAGTTATCTACGACGTTATACGTATATTTTTGTATATTCGAATCATTTGTTGTAAAATATATAAATAAAGACTTTTCTCTCCACTTGCATTATATATAATCTCCATTTTGATTCTTCTTTTTATACAAGTTTCATACGAGAATTGTCGAGAATAGTTTTACATAGCTAGTCCTTTCGAGACCGAATTTTTCCTTATCTTGTAAGAAAACTAATCTTTTATCAACTATTAACAAGAAGAGCTCATTTCTTCGGGCGATTAAACCTGAAACTAGTTTTACCAAAAACAGATACACTTATCATTTAATTAATCAACGATTTATAAAAGTGTACCAAACAAACATCGTACGTACAACTAAAAGAAAAGACCATCTTGCACAAAATTACATTTTATTAAAACACTTTTCTCTAATAAATACATCCCTTTCTCTAATCTCTCCAACGATTCCAATCAGAGATCCGTTTGTTTTCAATCAATCAGAGATAAAGAGCAGTTCTGCGTGGAATCTGGATCGAACAGCTTGGAAAATAAGACAAGAACGGCGTGGAAGTTCGATCGTGCCGGAGACAAGACGTATCGGCAATATGAATTAATTACGAAGCGGTGAGGCGTCCGATGAAACGTGCCGGAAGATCCAATTAGAACGGAAGTCGAGCGTGATACGTTCTAAGCGTCGCGTCGCCTCGCACGCGCGGGATAATGCATTCGCGTTTGTGTGTCGAGAAGCGAGTGCGGCACGTGCCTTTCTAGCGAAACGACATCGTCGCTGTCGACGAAAGGACAATTACAATTTGCTTGGGAAAAGACAGTTGCCGGCGCTTCGCTTAATGCGGATCCTGTATTCATGCGTTGCGTTTAGTAATCAGAAATTGCCGTGAAGTTTTGCACAGAGTTGAAGCATTGCTTCGTGTGCCCACTCCATTGTCGAGTTAATTGTTTTAATGCACCTTTTGAAATAGGCGTTTCCTCGTGATCGTGGCACTGTTTTAAGTTCGTTCCCCTTTCATGTTCTAGTCTATAATTTTATCGACTACTTGTCTGGTTTGTTGTAGAAAATTATGGGGAATTTTAAGGCAGAGTCGAAAGATGTTGAAACTAAATTTTGGAATTCGCAGAGTTTGAAGAAATATAAAAAAGAAAAATTTAAGTGTAAAAATATATATAAAAGAAAAAAAAGAAAAAACAGGAAACTCGCGTGGAGTGAAAAATACAGCGACAGAAAGAGAACTCCTGTTTATAAATGGTCTTAGAAATTTCACGTTTTGATTCTCATATCTCGTATCGTTAACAATAATTGTATTCATATTTCAGTGTTTCATTTCAAACAGAATCCAATATACATTTTTAATATACATTCACAGTGGCAGCCAAATATTTCTGGCTAACGTTATATTTCTTGTTTGGTTTAAGCTATATATCAACGAAATTCTCTTGATAAAAAGTCTAATAATAAGTACATGCACATTATAATATACAATAAATATTATATTAAATTGTTCCAAAGGTTTCTATTGGAATTCCAATTGTTCCAATAGAACAAAATGGATCATACATGATTCAATAAAATAATATAAAACAAAAACCTTGTGCATCCATTATTTCTTTATAAAACGAAAGAAACTTTTGAAACAATCAAATATCTATACAATGGGTATTTATTTTCGAACTTGGTGAATTAGCGGAGATCTATGTAGGCTACGTATATTGGTTATAAGATTTTGAACGTGTTAATATTTAGAAGTATAGTGGTTTCTTCCTTAGAGCTTACGTTTAAGTTTCCAGAGCCGAATTTTCTTTAGCTTATTTCTTTTATTATTATTTAATTTGTACTTTACAATTTATCCAGCTGGACATTTGGTAAATTTCTTTAGCTTATGAGAAGAATTGTTTCGTATTGACCATCCACGATAGAAACACGCTTTCTTCGGACATTTTCATAGAAGACGCAATAAGTAAAAATTTGAGACTGATTAAATCAAACAGAAATATATTTACATTATAAAATTACAAGACGGTACAAATTCAGAGGAGTTAAAAATATTGTCTCTCGCGTCATTTTCCTTCCAAATAAATCCATATCGTTATTGACATCGTCAAAACTTTCTTACGGGTACACCTTATATCTTCCTATCTGAAAGTCAATCCGTATTAACAGAAGACTTCGCGAAAGAGTTGGAAAATTCGAAAGTTAGGCGACGAGTGCGAGGCAATCTGACGCGGGTATGCAGGGACAGCTGTGTTTACGATCCCGCAGGAGTCTAAGTCTTCGAGAAGGGATCCTCTGTCGGTCGGCACACATAGCTGTGGATTGACATTCGACTCTCAAGTGGAAGAAACGCGCTGCGAGAATTGGCCGTGCAAACATCGGCTCCCATCGTTTACCGAACCGGCTAGAGAAACCAGCCCGTAAAACCGCGCGAAAGACACACACACAAACACACACGTACGCATAATATACACACACGGAGAAGTGGTGCAGGAAGATCGAGAGGGAAAAGGACGAGAGAGACGCGTTCAACGAACGTTTGTGCAAGCATCGTGGCCGCGAATGGAATCTGAAATGCGATCTTCAGGTGTGCAGTTCGGCGCAGAATGCGGTGATCTGGTTGCGCGAAATTTTTCCATCCACCCTGTATATTCCTGTGTCCTCTCTCTCTCTTTGCCATTTCGACGCGGCTATTGCAATTTTAATTACCTTCATATGGCTCACGGCGAAACGCGAAATCGGACGCGTAGAGCGATCCCCGTGCAAAACGGAAGCTGGAATTTTTATCACGCGATCAAGATCGAGATCCGACCTGTCCCCGCGATTTTGTATTTCGATAGGACGATCGATGATACTCGCGAAAATATTCCGACACTTGCCGTAGACAATTTCTACGATGGTATTATGCACGTTATATGAAACTTTTTGAAATTTCATTGGCACTGTGATCCGGCACGCCTATCGCGATTGATAAAATTTGGAATTATTCCGAAAGCGTATATAGACATTAGAACATCTTTTCTTTAGAAATTTATTACAAATATCAAAGCAAAAGTTAGTATACAGGATGAACAGGTAATTGGGATATTTTAATTTAATAATGTATAATTAATTTACTTTTGATTAGGAATACTAAATATATAATTAGCGTTAGAGATGTTTGAATGTTATGGCTTTAAATATTCTGCTAACTTTTATACATTCGGATTCGTTTCAAAGTTTACTGGTATAAGCAGAATAGTCTGATGTTATTACAGTGCTAATAAAATTTCGAAATGTCTTTCGAAAAGTTGAAAATATCTTGATCAAAGTTTCTTTCTACTAATATCTTCATTTTTGCTGATCTATAGACGTACTACATACTATTTGATAAATTCTAGCTGTTAAATTAAAGCAAAGAAACTGTTGCACAAAGTTTCGTTGTTTAAAACACGGTGAGAAGTTGCTTTAAGGTAAAATTCAGCTCTTCCGTGCGCAAACTTTCTGCGACTTCATGCACCTTAGCAAAAGAATACAATTACAAGACACGCTTTCTTGCTTCTTTTTTAATTATTATTTATTAGTATAAAAGGTTTATTCTTAAGAGTTAGTCTTTAGTCTTCTGAGTACTATAGAGATACGAATGCAGAGAATTTTAACGAAATCTAATGAAATTATCAACTTTGTTTCAAACTGTTGTTTAAAAGAAGAACTAAAATTGGATCGCAGGTAGAGTATATTTAATCCCGAGTTAATTATATAAGCAAACAGTTCATCGACCGAATCAGTCGCTTAACAGAAGATTTGGAAAATACAATTTATTCAGATAATGGAATTTTGATCTCTCGGGAAGCTACGTTGTATATTTTAGGCAATTATGAAATTGTTAAAATAGACATATTTTTCCACTCATCGATATAAATTGAACGTTCCTAAAACAATCCAGTATGCTGATTGTTATCGACATGTAATGTGAATCCTAAGGAACGTTTCGATTTGATAGATGCTTGTAGGTCTTAAGGAGCTTGACCGTAAAAGAATGCTAAAACTTATGACGGTTCCTTGTTATTGTGGGTTCGAATAAGGATGTTTAGACATCTGGTGGTCTCATCATCTTGACCGAGGGATGGAGTATGGTTTATGAAGAGGGTCACGGGACGTAACACTGATTTTAAAGCAAATATAATAACTGCCCTGAGATTTCTGAACGACTATGTATGTATTATTTCCTATGAATGTCCTGATATTTCTGAATGGTGGTGTATACACGTACATATTCACAGGAATAATGGGAAGCAAGGTTGTCTTACGATCCTTAGAATCCTTAAGATCCTCCTTCAATCGCGTCATCGATGCTTCGTTTCCTCCAAGTCGGAAAACACAGAAACTCGTTCGTCTGCCCGTTTCCCCATTGTACAATACTTGGAGCGCCTCCGACGCTGTTTGAACGTCGAAACAAAACGCCCAACTCCTCGTTCCTCCTTGCCTGCTCTCAGCCCTTCTTCTCTTTCACTCCGGCTTTAATTAATGCAACTTGGCACATCGCAGTCATATCCGCGTTTGAAGATGCGTTTTCGCGCTTCCTATGAAACTTCCACTTCCACGTGAGATACGTTCCAGTTTACATTTCAGCATACTTTGAAAGTACCGCCATTACCGTTTCCTAGCGTATCCCGTGCGAGAAGAGAAGACCGAAAGGTGCGGAGATTCGTCGACCGTTTCGTTCTTTCTTCGTCTTTTCTCTTTCTCTTTTTCTCTCCGCCAACTAACAACCAACTTTTTGCCGATAGAGAAACATTATTTCTTACCGTGAAAACGTTACCTTCTCTGTTGGTCTACGTTTATGGTCTTGTTTCTCCTTTTCCTAGAACATCCACAGGCAACGTTTCGTGCAACGTAATGGATGTAAATGGTCTTTGTTAGGGACGGAACCGATTTTGGTGCAAGTACGTTTCCGCTCGAAACTCTTAGAACAGTTATCGCTACATTGTGTATTTCTATAGAAATTTATATTTTCATGAACACCGATTAAAGAAATAACAGTTAAATAGGCATTCGTCTGACAAATAAGGAATTGTAACGATTATTTTACTTTGAATATTTTATATATTTTAGCATGTGATAGTAAAATTTTGTTCGTTTAGAACTTCTCCGCACAGAAAGCCTAGTTAGTATCTCTGTTTCTAAAGTGGGGAATTTCATATAGTAATTGCTAAATGGTACGAAGGAATATTAATTGGCTTGCTGAGAATCACAGTGATGCGAGTTTGTTTACTAGCAATTTCGTAAAATAGTGTTTTACCTGTATGTTTAACTTCTTCGATATACGTTCATAAGAATATACATGTACGGCATATTCATAAAAGAGATGATCATATTCTTGTATATTTCTGCATAGTAATGATTTTCATTCAGTCAGGAATTAATGTTAAAATTACGCTTATAATATAGACATTATATATTGTTTTGCATTAAATAAATGTAGCGTAATTTTGCAATGTGGAATTACTCGTGGTATCAGGTTTGTATATCTTATAATAATATGTTGGAATATGTTGACTTTTTGTTCAAAGCAAACAGATACGGTTGACGTTCGAATGCCATGCCATATTGTAATCTGTTGGAATAAAGCTGCTTGCACTAAATATTTGTTCTATACTAATAGCGTAAACAGTGATACAAAATAATATCAAATACACGAAATCATGTTCCTCTATATGTATTTGCTTCAGATACATCTTTGATTGTTCGTTTCCATTATCGTTCATTTTTCTATAATTATTTCGAAGATATCTAAAATAACACATGTTTCGAGATCCACCGATGTGAAGTTTAATAAACGAATACGACGTGAAAATTAAACAGATGGGAAACTCGTGACATTTAAATTAGATATCGCCTTCTCTAAAAATCAAAAGAATTTTCTTTGACACTATTTTGTACGCAAGTATAGTTGCATTAACAAATTTTTAATAGATAGACAAATAATTGCCTTTTTTTTTAGCTATAATAGTTATTCGTTTCTAACATCAAAGTACACATTTTTCTGCTTTTAAGTCATTTCTTCTACTAGATTATCCGTTTTAAATGCACCCCGTATAATTAGAGCATGCTGTTAGTGTGTGTCTCCAATAATATCTAACGTATCGGTTGATCAGCTACATTTCATTAATTTTCAGATAGTGAACCATTTAACATAACCATGCCCCATATTATATAACACGATAAATTCCTCTTATCGTTAGAAAGTTATAACACGATACGCAAGTTTCTAACTAAAGTTATCTAATTCTGCGAAGCCTAATTTCTCGATACAAATGTTGAGAATTGTTTAAATAATTGTGAAATATTTGTGAAACTTCCCAGCGCGTTTCTAACGCCGTTTCTCTCTCGCTCTAAAACAGAAATACGAGAACGTGACTCAGAGCAGTAAATCTTTCGGAAAATTAATTGTAGACTGCACTGCTTGCTTCCTTTCTTAATATGTTAATGTTATGAACCTTAACTATACTTTCTTATGATAAAACTTTTTCTTTTACACTTATGGATATATGATAACACTTGACAACACGTGAGAACATTTTATTTTTCTTTAACACTAAAACTACCCATAACACTCGTAACACTCCTAATATGAACCTAAATGTGTATCTAAAATAAATGTATAAAATTTTAACGAAGGAACAAACATTCTTGACGAAATTTGAATATTTGTTATCTGCAATTACTAAAAATATACAAAAGCACTTGTATATTTTTAGTAACTGCAGAGTACAAATATTCAAAATTCAATTCAAGCTCAATTCAAGATCGATTTGGATACAATTGGATCTTAAATCGAAGTAATTTTGTCGTCTCAAAATAACCATCCGTGCATTCAATAGTAATTTGATGAACGAAGTTCTATCTAGATTTAGGAAGAAAATTGATAGTAAAAATGTGACGTTCGTTAGTTCCATTTCAACTTCACAATTTCATAAGTCTAATAATATATATTTTTCAGTGGCTATTTTGTGCCATGCTTTTATATTAAAATTTTAACTATGGAAACTACTTTCTATGGTACACGCTGTTCGAATAATCGAACAACCTTATTCCCATACGAAATAAGATCACTTATTTCGAACAACTTTCTAAGTATCAATATCAAACAGTAACGAAAGCTTCTAAATAAAAATGTAGTTTCTATCCTTCGAATTTTCCTTTAAATTTATATCTTTCAAATATTTTGGCACACCTCTGCTTCTTCTCGGTGTTCCGCAAATATCTGTTTTATTTCGCAATAATTTCTGCACGACCTGTACGCTGTTATAATCGCTGGCAGTCGACGTACAACCACCCGCCGTGCCGTGAGAGTGTTAAAATACACGTTTCGACTGAGTAAGTAGCAGGAGAGAAGGAACGTGTCTTAAATGGTTCCTGACGCGTTCGAACCTCCAACACGTAAGTTAAATACGAAACGCGGGGGCGGCCGTTTTGCTGACGCATCGATCCTCAGGCGGTATAACGCTGGAAATCGCGATAACAGACGAGGGCCTGACATCCTCGCGTGACCGCGACGGTTTGACTTACGAATCAGTGGCTCGTCAGCGCGGCCGACAAGATAGTGACAGCCGATTATGCTTTGCCAAGTTTATAAGCTATCGGCGCTAAGCAACGATGCCATGGAATAAACGGGACGCACGCGCCGCCGCTCCAGGTGCCCCTTGCCAATTTAACGAGCGTCTCGAACTTTCATGAAACCTCTCGTGACACAAAGCGGCCGCTTCACCGCGAAATTCTCTTGCGAGCTGAGCAACCGGTCACAAACGAGGCTGCCTTCTCTCTGTTGCATGGTTGACGAATGACGGACGTTCCATTCGTGAACCATCCGATAACGACCATAACGATTCGAGTAAGGAAAACTCGCTTAGGACGATATACGTTAGAGCTACAAAATATGTGAAGGATATAATATATACATAGGGTGGATTCTAGACATCAATGCAATAGGAAAATGTCGTTTTACGTTGGTTATCTTAATATAATATAATAACTCTATCTACATTTTCCAAGAAACCTATCGTTCTTTTTTTAATCCTTCTTTCTACGTTTATTTCCAGGCAATATATTCCACTATATTCTTCTCGAAGGTTACTTTGCGCCGTGAAAATCAATTTTCGAAAAAGTATCTACCGGCTCTGCCTATTGATCCAATAAAATACACATATACTTAGTAAAAAAAAAAGAAAGAAACAAAAAAGGAGAGAGGAAGAGAGAAAAAACACGAAATAAAACGGAATCGGTCAAATAGAAGGCACTTGCATGGTATTCCGCACACACGGCTGTGCTCGTGCAACTTTTTTTTTTTTATTATCCTATTTCGAATCTTGCCAGCGATCGTTTCGCAAACTGCGAACTGCGAACAGACGCCTCGGGCCGAGCACTCTCGCGAAGTTCGCTTGGTGGCCGCAGGGGAATCGGCTTGGATCGTATGTTCGTGATATCCGGATAGATGTCGAGCGACGTGTGTCGTGCGTGTAAACGTAGATAGTACAATGGTTGTACAATACCGAACCACGAAACTTCCACGAGATAATGTTATCGTATACAATCGATTGTCTGATCTGACCATCGACCGCGAATTACGCGCTATTATAATCCACGCTGACTGTTTTCGACGCCACGATCGAACAACGCTGCTGGAACTCGTGGAGAGTGTGGCGCGTACAGCTGAAAGACAGGGATAAATAATTCATTCTCGTCTGGCCTATTCCCACAGCCGTTTAGACGGTAATCGAGAATGATAAATTATCACGGCCGGCCGGTGACAGTGGGCAAGTTTGTTATGCGAGATCCGTTCGTGCGAGGTTAAAACGCGTTGCTACAAAATGCAAAGATAGTTCATCTATTCCTGAGTCGAAAAAATTACTTTTCGTGTGCAAGATTGAACGATAAATTTATAATAAACAGATAATAGAAATAATATAATAAATAAATATTTAACGGATGGTAGAAGTAGATTGGGTTGCAGCTTTTTTAGTAGAAAAGAAATATGTGCGTAAACGTGTATTTGAGTATTGTGTACAATTAATTAGGATATATCGATGGAGATGAAGCTGATTCCATGTTACAGAGAACGTATACGTAGTACTGTTAATAAATGATTATTCAATATTTGAGGGTGTTATTTGCGCTCTTTGTAGCGAAAGAGTTAAGTATCGCGTGGGTTTAATTGAAAAATTTCTATCGACGATGTAAATAAAAATTATTAACTTTCCTTTGTGACGTTGCTCCTCTGTGAAAAAATAATCGATAAGCTTTCTACAAGTCGGCTTCCCTCGACCACTCAGTTTGATGTATATACGAATAAAATGATCGCGGAAAGAATTACAAGACACAAAATCATCGTGAAAGTTATAGAGTACAACATTGTCAATCATATTTTTGACGATAAAAATCAACGATCGTGACTTCTTTCTTTAAAACGCAACGAACATTAAAGCTTTTTAAAAGTGATTAAGAAATTCGATTAACTACTTCGTGACTATTTTCCCAAGTCGATCTGGGCAAAGGAACTTTCCCTAATCGATTTGCGCCAAGTGGTGGCGATTTCGAATTACGGCTGAAGGTAATTGCCAAATATATTACGTACGAAATTTTCATAAACTTCCGATGCCGACGTACTCGTCTCGATAAATATTCGAGTGTCACAGGTTTAATTTCGTAACTCGAGGTATATAATTTTAATCGTGAACTTGGTGAATCAAGAGATTAAGTAAACGTGTCGTATAATTTATCGATACGCAGAAACGTCGAAACCACGTATAATCAAATGTCTGCAGTTCGAAAACTTTTAATATTAAAATTATAAAATCCACGATTCTCTACGTAAGAATAAAAAAGGGATAAAATTCTGAATATTCCGTATAAAAAGCATCGATTCGAATAATATAGAACCATCGAGAATTCCTCTAATTTTTCAAATGAACCATTTTCACTCCATCTTAACGAGCTATTATCATAAGGAGGAGTAAACGGGAACGGTCTGTCATCCAACACGATCGACTACGCTTTTCCTCCACTTCATATTCATTTCGTTCGACCTCGCTCTCGACTATTGCACCACCCTCCATTGTCATTCTTATCATCTCATTCCCGTAAGACGTTTCTGAAACGCTCTCGATCGCTGCTCTTATATCCAGTAGCCGTAACTGCTCCTGTCTATCTCGAAAGGAGAGTTTTACAGAAGAAAAAAAATCACCTGTACCTGGTAATTCAACTTGTTTTATCCACCTTCAACGACGACATTCGAGACATCGAGAGTTCATGCTCGTCCTTTCGTTTCCAAGCAGCAGCTCTGTTCTCGTGAAACTTGTCTCTTTGAGCTTTGACACGAGAGCAACTTGCGTGACTACGATTCCCTGCCTCTATTACTTTCTTCAACGAGCGTAGTAGTAACGTGTCCAGGTTGAAATGTGCTTGGAATAATTAATCGATAGACGAGATCGATCAAAATCAATAGAAATTCGTTGTATCTTTCTCGACGAATTTTCATTTTTGCCACCTACGTTGGTTATCGTCTTAATTCCACGATTACTCGTAAAATGATGGATCGAAACAGGGAATAATTCTTTTGAAATTTTTATATAACGATTCGATCTTCCACCCACTTCGAGTTAAAAATTACTGACTTTTTTTCATATATTATACCACTTTTTCTGCAAACCTTCTCAACGATAAAAATTGAATAATCTACATTTGAAAAGATACCATCAGTTATTAATATTGGCCCAAAAAACTTTTCTCCCCTTCTATTTTCCCATTCAACCTTCCAAAACGTTTGCTCGCGCCACGTATATGTATCTATTTCACATAGTAAACAAGCCGATTCAGTGGCAAAAAGTCCGATAGCGCGAAAATGAATCCTCGATAAAAATCTCTCATTTACAGTTACTCTCGCGTTTGTTCCGTGCCCATGGCGCCAAAACACGCCTAAAAAAAAAACAACGCCACCGACAACAAAAAGGACCAAAAAGCGAAAAAAAGGGTTAAGCAAACAAGGAAAAAGAAAGAATCGTGTATCCATCGACGAGGTGAGCGTACACAAATGGATTTTTAATTTGCCCCACTATGCCCGGTTCTCGAGCCAGCTTTTTATCCTTTATCTCGTTATTCGACCGGCTCTTGAAAATTTGCCGGAAACAAGAATGCACTCCGAGAGGTCGACTCGAACAAATCGCATTAGCCGTTGCTCGGTGCGACCTTTTGAAATATTGATGACACGCAGCCTTTTGTGCAATTACCACGAGGCAAACGGCCATGCAAAAAGGAAGACACGAAAGAAAGGGGGAAAAAAAATTACGCGAATTTCCACGATATTAACGTTCGCCGGGCAGAGACGTTCGCAAAGCGTTTGTTACGTTCAAGCGGAAACGTCGTCTGGGTTTGCGGTTTCAGGTTCGCCCCGAGTGTTCGTTTTTTCTCTTTCTCGCTGTAAACGTTGAAAATTTCGCACGGGAGAAGAAGGATCGCTGGATTATTGCTAGCGACGTGTCGCACACGCTGCTGCAATTTGACGCCCGACGTGGATGAAATCCTGCCAACGTTTGCGACAGACCTGGCTTTTACCGGCCTGACAAACGAGACCAGCCAGCAGGCCCTTTACACAGGATGTATCAAAATATAAATTCGTTTCGGGTAGCGAAGAAGCTCTTCCCAGCCACGTAAGTTCTGATTTATGTTTGTTTATTTAATCCCGGAGTTGCTGTTTGCTCATAAACGTTGCGTGTTTTGTCACGCAGATGGTTTAGGATTAGCTAATTCGCGGAGCATATATAGAGCGGCACGGTAAATGTTTGCGTTAAGCCTGAATTTCTAAAGGCCAGTTCGCTGCCGCTTTCGTCAGATTATGCGTTTAGGGTTGCACGAGTTGTGCGTAGACACGCACGTACCATACGGTTATACTCTTTGAGTTAAGAATTAATCGTATGACACGCGTGCTTTATCTTCGCTTCAATTGGTCGTAACGTTAGGTTTCACAGAAATCGATCACTATTCCACGAATTATTTAGCGTTATATCAGTGCTTCTTCTCATCGCTGACTAAATTGGAGATAAAATGTTCTTCTTTTGCAATGAAAAAATGAGTATAATATATACTCAAATTTTCTTTCTATGTACCACCAGCCTATTCCATTTTCATTGACCAAAATTATTTCGTCATTCTCTCTAACAAAGTACCTAGAAAGTATAAACGTAAATTGTTGGCATTTTATTACATACATCCTTCCTATGGAATAAAACTTTGTTACGCGTTTGCAGCGAACATCGTATATAATGGCGAGTGCTTATAACCTTTTGCTATTTTAGTTCCAGACTAGCTGAAAATTGCTTTTTAAGAATCATTAATTCGTACTAACTTAACCTTTAATTTAACGTTTGAGAAATTCGCTAAATGTAGGATATGTACCTATTTAAACAAGTTTCACATCCCTTAAAAGGTACGAACCATTCTGCTTTACCTTGTTTCTTTGTACTATAATTTAATTATTCTCGTCTTACCTATCATGATCCTAAACAACAAATTAACTTCCAACATTACAGGCTCGTATCAATTAGAATTTCTAGAATATCTTAAGAGCTTCTCGATAGCATCATTAATATCGAGTTCCAAGTACACGTGTTTCCATATATAAACTATGATCGAATATTCGCGGGATCTCGAGCGAGTTTCCTTGAAAAAATATTAATATGAATAAAATTCTGGAGGACAATAGTTCACAGGCGACAGTGGCGTTAATACAAGCCCGCGTCGCAAAGTAGTACCATAAACAACGTCTACGCGGTGGCGTATCATTCAAAGAAATTAGTTCGCCTCACGAGGACATATTCTTGCGACGCTGTACCAGCAGGAGCATAAATACATTATACGCCCTTCTTCTTTGCCAAGCATGTCTACCTTCTTCGCGTTTCTCATCAGCTAATGTCACCTACATGTAGCTTCTCATTATTAATGCAACCGAACAACCACCGCCAGAGTACCTATTGCTCTCCAAAACCACGTTTCCATTTTCCCAGGATTTTCGCGGATTTTTCAACCATTTGAATTTGAATCATTTATCGAGAGCTATAAATCACAGCGCAATAAATCGAGACGAATTCGAGTTGTTGAATTCGGTGGCTGAACTATTCTGTTCTTTCTCATTTTCACTCTCATAGGTACATCACCGTAAACGCACCACTGCATTTGTCAGACAAACACAGCCAATTGAAGAAACACCAACTATTTCTGCCACGTATCGCGCAAATCGATCAATACCGATAAATCGATTAAATTTATTTAAGATCGGATCGACCGCGAAACTAAATACATTCCGATCAGGTTTCTCAACGATCTCGCCAAATCCTTAAATCGTATCTACTATATCACGACAGGTCGTAGTATGATTTACCGACCGATTTGTACACAAGTAGAGTGAAATCTCTTTTGTTGGAGCGAAATTTTATTTAATTCATTAATAAGCAAAGTGGAGAAAAATGGTGGATTTCTATCGTATGATTTATTTGCTTCCCGACGAGTGGAGCATCGTACGTACAACGTAGTAGCCAGTTAAAACACAACCACAAGATCAGAATTATGCGAAACTAAATAAGATGTAAAGAAAACGCATTAGTTCGACATTAACTGAAGTCTTCGCGTTAGTAAATCATGGTGAATAAGCCATTAGACTATTTCAAAGAAGTTGATTCGCTATGGCATTCGCGCGAGCCACCGTTCGATCTCACAAGAATTTCCACGAAATTCTGATGAACTACTCTTAGACTCGCTCGACTTTCCCTCGTCAAAGAATGACCTTACTCTTTTCCTCGCCTCTCCTCTCGTTTATCGAGGGTCTTTCGCGAGAAAGAACTCTTTTACTTCTTTAATAAAGCATGGTCTCCCTCAGTGAGAGAGAAAGAGAGAGAGAGAAAAGTAATCGTTTTTGTCTGTTCGACATCCGTCTTTCGTCGTGCCTCGCGTTACGTTTTTTACTCGACGATTGCCTAGAGACCGCGTATTAGCCTCTAATGAAACGGTCTGATAACGTTTGCGAGACAAATCGATCGGCCGTTCCGGCCTGTTTGCGGTTTACTTTGCATTTTGATCGGTGTGCTGCTACGTTGAAAGCTACGATGAAACGACCGCCACGGTGACGATGTTTTATCGAGGTACGAAGTTCTTTATTGATTCTTCCTCGATTATTTCATTTTTTCTTTCAATATTTACGGTACGTAGTTAGAACTGAAAGAGACGTCGTTGGTTACTGTTCAATCATCGATATATTCATCCCATCGAATACAGGATGAAAGTCGATAGAATCGGAGATAGTTTGAGAACCAAATATGGGGGAATAAATTACGAAATCTTGATGAAACTAACGATTCTTAGTTGTACTATATTTGTAATAATATTTGATTTAGATATGTTCTTCGACAAAGGAAGAGTCATGGACAACTAAGATGACGTAACTTCTTCTTCTTCTTCATCTGTAATCTTCGTTTAATTTTTCACAGACTAAACTGAACTTTATTAATCTCGACGGAGATGATCGATTTGCCTTCTGTATGTCTCAAATGAATTTTTATTGAAATTATTGTTTTGTTTAAAATTTCCAAGAACTCGTTGCAAATTGAGAATACACAGAGCGTCTCACGTAACTCGAGCAAGACATCATTTAATAATCGAGCGTGTGACAAGTAATTGAAAAATAATTCCCTCGTGCAACGCTGTCGTTAAAAGGAGAGAAAAGAATAATCAATTACCGAATTTCGCGTAAATTTCATCGAATTACATCACGATCGGCACATATATCATGCTACCCGTATGACACATTATAGTCCCTCTTCAATATCAAATTCGAAGAGAATCAGGATGGATCATGTGCAGCGTGCAATCCATTTTTTCACACCGATCCATCTAGCTTGAACCACGACCTGATTTTTCTGTCTCCGTATCGAAGGAATAAAGTATTCGACTATTTTTTTTCAAATAAACAAAAGAAAACATCGAAGCGCGGAGGAAACGAAGAAAAAAGCCAAGCAAACCGAAATGTTCAACGGTATTAACGATAATTGCTTGTTTCCTCTTATTTCTCTCGAAACTATTTATTCTCCTTCGTCGTTAGGATAAAAATAATCACACCGAATATAGATAAATAATTCTTAAGAACCTTAAAAAATTGATAATTCGACAAACTTCGAACTCTTACGATTCGACAAATTCAGCCACAAAATTCTACAATGCAATTTCAACTCTACAGATTCTACCATTCTATAACAATTTCGTCATTCAGTTACTTCCTTTACACCAATTGTCTTCCTTAGGAAAATTAAAGCGACTCGCGTTGATTAATTTCACCCTTTGAGGGTAGGACTCGCGGTCGGTGCACAAACACAGGAGAATACGCGTGTGTAGACTACACGAAACGTTAATTGCAACCTCGGCTGTTAATGCACGCTGCTGGCCTGCCCTGTTTGTAATTGCGCGTGTAAATATGAATTATTAATTCCGGAGCAAATAAGGCCAGCCGCCGGGCCATGAGCACTTCGAAACTGCTTCCCGATTAATTAGATGTTCCTTCTAGTGTCTATGGACACCAAGGAGGATAATTAATGCGAATTATGTCGTTTATATTGTTTACGAGGGAAATTAGCGATGATAGTCGGAACGTTGTGGGGAAACTGTACAGAAAGCTCGTGTACGATGGTTAAAAATGTATTCAGGTAATCGAGTAACTCTTGCTTCGTCTAAAGCGATTTTTCATTTCATTCAAGAAGTTACAAATTTTAGTTCTTCCATACATTGTCTCTGATAGTTACTGTATTTTTAATAGTTTATTTTGTGGAATTTAAATAATTCCATACTGTAGCCTGTACTGTAGCCGAGTCTAATAACAGCATTAATGAAATTTCAAAGTGTCTCGCGTAACGTAATATAATCATAGAAGGCGTCCGTAAGTTTCCCAATACTTTCGCGAATCTGTGTATCTTCTCCCCTAAAAGCATCATTTTTAATGTAGTAAATTTTTCGAAATATCTTTGATAATATAAAAAAAAAAAAAGAAAAAGAAGGAAAGAAAAAAGATGCTCATCGAATTGAGATATCTCCATTATTTTTCGGAGTCTGTAAAATTGCAAAGCGACATCCTCTGTATTTAAATGCCAAGCTATAGTATATTTGAAATTTTAACTCTACTATCATTGTCAATTTTTATTCAAATTTTCGAGCAAATTAACATTTTTCTAAATATTTGTATAAACAAAGTTCGACGAACCTATTTAATCTTCTAACTAACAGTTACTATTATTATATCGATATAACGGGAAAAATTGAAATTCTGTCAAAGAAATTAGCATCATCGAGACATTGGAATGGAACATTTTGAAACCAAGCTAACGAATCGGATAAAAATATACCAAGCCTGTGGAGGGAAATCTGAGAAGTAAAAGCCAATATGTTAATTAAGTGCGGGAAACTTGTCTCGTTCGTGTGACCCTGCCGTTGATCGACTTCATTAACTGCACGTATAGCAGTGAAAGGAGGCGCCTATTTTAGACTTCATAGACTTGTTAGTTAGACGCGATAGAATTCATTGTTCGAGACGGACGAATCTTTGAAATAATTTATTTAATTTCTATCAAGTAGATATAGCTTTTATTTTAAAAGTTTTATTTTATTCCATTGATGTAAAAGTTCTTTAATTTTAACGCGACAATATAAAAATAGTATTCGTTGATCGATCTTGCTTCGTATAAAATCGACCGTGAAATCAGAAAATAATAAAACGAAGTATAGTAAATGTGAAGAATACCATTATGATAATAACTCGTATGAATCAGTACCACAGACCGCGGTTAATTTTGGGACAAATCTATTCTGTGATAGGGTACTTTATTAATTACTGGTTCTCCGAGATCAGAGCCGCCTTTGAATCTAATATCACTGCATTACGAATACCTTGCAGTTCCGGAGTCGCTCTCTCAGCATAGTTTACATAATTTTACATAATTCAACCAAACGATGTACATACATATATATGGGAAGTTTCGCTGCACTCTGTATCAGTATGTTTCAAGAATGTATAGCTGTTATGGTCTGATAAATCCTACATCAATTTAATAAATGTCCCGGTGTTTTAATATTATTCTCGGTTGTTTTATTACTATTATTTGTTTATTATTCTCGTTTGTTTGTTACTATTGTTACTATTGTCACTATTGTTACTATTGTTACTTCTTAGTGGTTACTTATACCTTATTTCACGTATATTTATGTGCAACATAATATGAACAAAAGAAAGAAAGTTTAAACACATTATTACCATTGCCAATGCGTTATGGTTACAGCGTCATAACCAGCAAAAAGGGGAATAAAAAAATTCAAATTTTCAAATTTTCAAATTTTCAAATCTGAATAGTCAAATTCGAATTTTCAAATTTGCAAATTTGAATTTTCAAATTTTCAAATTTTCAAATTTGAATTTTCAAATTTGAATTTTTAAATTTGAATTTTCAAATTTGAATTTTTAAATTTGAATTTTCAAATTTGAATTTTCAAATTTGAATTTTTAAATTTGAATTTTTAAATTTGAATTTTCAAATTTGAATTTTTAAATTTGAATTTTCAAATTTGAATTTTCAAATTTTCAAATTTTCAAATTTGAATTTTCAAATTTGAATTTTTAAATTTGAATTTTCAAATTTGAATTTTTAAATTTGAATTTTCAAATTTGAATTTTTAAATTTGAATTTTCAAATTTGAATTTTTAAATTTGAATTTTCAAATTTGAATTTTCAAATTTTCAAATTTTCAAATTTGAATTTTTAAATTTGAATTTTCAAATTTGAATTTTCAAATTTGAATTTTTAAATTTGAATTTTCAAATTTGAATTTTTAAATTTGAATTTTCAAATTTGAATTTTCAAATTTTCAAATTTTCAAATTTGAATTTTCAAATTTGAATTTTTAAATTTGAATTTTCAAATTTGAATTTTTAAATTTGAATTTTCAAATTTGAATTTTTAAATTTGAATTTTCAAATTTTCAAATTTTCAAATTTGAGTTTTTAAATTTGAATTTTCAAATTTGAATTTTCAAATTTTCAAATTTTCAAAAATTCAAATTTTCAAATTTACAAATTTGAATTTTCAAATTTTCAAATTTTCAAATTTGAATTTTCAAATTTGAATTTTTAAATTTGAATTTTCAAATTTGAATTTTTAAATTTGAATTTTCAAATTTGAATTTTTAAATTTGAATTTTCAAATTTGAATTTTCAAATTTTCAAATTTTCAAATTTGAATTTTCAAATTTGAATTTTTAAATTTGAATTTTCAAATTTGAATTTTTAAATTTGAATTTTCAAATTTGAATTTTCAAATTTGAATTTTCAAATTTGAATTTTTAAATTTGAATTTTCAAATTTGAATTTTTAGATTTGAATTTTCAAATTTTCAAATTTGAATTTTTAAATTTGAATTTTCAAATTTTCAAATTTTCAAATTTGAATTTTCAAATTTGAATTTTCAAATTTGAATTTTTAAATTTGAATTTTCAAATTTGAATTTTCAAATTTTCAAATTTTCAAAAATTCAAATTTTCAAATTTTCAAAAATTCAAATTTTCAAAAATTCAAATTTTCAAATTTTCAAAAATTCAAATTTTCAAATTTTCAAATTTTCAAATTTGAATTTTCAAATTTGTTACTATTATTGTTTCTATTATTGTTTCTATTATTGTTTCTATTATTGTTTCTATTATTGTTTCTATTGTTGTTTCTATTATTGTTACCATTATTGTTACTATTATTGTTACTATTATTGTTACTATTGTTACTATTGTTGCTATTATTGTTACTATTATTATATTATACACGGTTTCAAGAGCTTGCGAACACCGGCCAATTCTGGCGCGCCAATTGAGAACGATCGCAGATACGCGGAGATCGTTCCCGCGTGATCGATTTATGCAACGTTCGTGCCTCGATTTTAGCGTTCTCTAACGATCCTAGAAATTGCCCTGAATCGTAATGCACCTGCAAGGACGAAGGCACAGGAAATTGTCAAAGAAATTCCCTTATCTTCTATTTTAGTTCGTTGCATGTTAAATTTCGTTACTCTTGAAAAAGGAAAACGTTAAACACATGTAGATTCTTGTGGAAAAGATAGTTTTATCGGTTGATTCTTCATAACGGTAGAGTTTTATTCCTTTGTGGAGGAAGGAATTATATTGTAATCGAAGGTCGAAGAAAAAAAATTTATTTGTATCGTTTCTGCGGATTAATAATAATAATGGGAATTGTCGTCTTTACGTCTGAAATCTATTTGGTACGAAATATACGGCGAAATAAGTAGCGAAAGAAAGGTTTGCGATACGTTTGAGCAAATTAAAATATTCATGTAATTCCTAAATAATCGGATTTCGTTGCACTGAATAACGAAATTGAAATTTATGCAGACGAACACAGAATAAAGGATGGTATTTAATGTTAAATTGCTATTTTAAGTTCTCATTTATATTATTGAAAAATTAGATTTCTCGATATACACAGCTACATTTATAAATATCGAAAGCTGTAACTGCCTGTGTAATTTCACGGAGTGCTCATTTGTAGTCATTCACGGAAGGACAGTACGCGTACGTGATGAATACGTTACGATATTGCTCATGATTACAGTTAAATCACATTTTAACATTGTTTCATTTTATATATAGCATTCCTAAAATAAATTCAAGCACGTTCCATTTTTAACATAAATCTATCAATATCGTTAAAAATAAGGTTTCCGATCCAGAAACGTAATCGAATTTAAAATAAAAATAAAAATTTCATCTTTGATGCACATAGTACTCGATTGAAAGACCAAGAACAAGTATGCGAGAATATTCTATATTAATAATTTTATCGTATTAGGTCACGATAATTTTAAACTTCATAATACAAGTATCATAGCCTAAGGATTTATTTGTAATTATTCTTTTTGCGATTGCAGCAATTTTACCAGGAATCTCGCCAGTGTAAAGGTTGATTAGATTTTTTTGGCAGTAATCATCGAAGCATCGTGTTGCCGATATCCGGCTAATCCGGGATTGCCGCGGTGCCTGGAGATTTTTTCCCTTTGCAAACCCGTCAGCCGATGGACATTTATTATTCGACTGTGATTAATTACGCCAGCACACGCCACGACAAGTACAGGTGGCTCCAGTTATGAACTGCAGTTTGTTAAATACTCTTTTTCGAAGCCGACAACCAAGGACAGAAACACCAGACGCATTTTGACGAGATCCGACGAATTTCTCATTTACTTTTTTGCGATTTCTCTCTTTTACATCCATACGATACTGTTACTACGTATTTGTAGTTTCGTCGCATCCAAAGGCTTTACGTTTTACTCGAAATGTCGCAGTCTGTTGCATTTTTATCGTTTCTCATCAGGAACGATCGTTGTTAACAACGTTAACACATTATCCACAAATGACGGCTGTTGGCTCGTACATTAGTTCGTAGAGTTGATTGTTTCACTAATAAAATACAATTTATTTGACAGAAGTTGCATACAAATTCACGACATAGTAATTACAATGGACCGCTTTTTTTTAAAAAGTTTCTCGATCTAATTAACAACATTAGGATTTTCCTTCGGCGAACCGACAAAGTTAAAAGTAGGTTAACATTGTATCGGGCTAAAACATCAATTACTAACGACGTTCCTTAACAAACAGCAACGATCCTTCTCCCCTCGTGTAACTTTCGAAATACAAAAAAAAAACTGCCATCGTCTAACACGTTGAATTTTCGCCAGGTTCTCAAACTTTCCGCGCGCGAAACAAAATCTCTTTCCATTTCGCTGTTTCACGTATCTCGAATTCGGAGTGGAAAGGTTGTAGCGGAAAAATACGCGGCTGACTTTCCTCGTGCAGGACGGCAAAGTTGCTCGCGGCTTGGTGCAGCAGAAACGGCTCTGCAAAGGGCCAAGTTTTATTCCAAAAATATATCCCAGTTGCAAAGTTAAGAATCAGTTGCTGCTTAAACGAAGCTACTTGAATTTTTCTGTTGCATTGCACATTTATCATTTATATCGTAGAAGCGTACAATTTTTCATTTAACCGTATAGCATTCTTAAATTTATGTTCTTGCGGACTCGATTAAAGGACAGGTATCCTATACATTTTTACTTTTGAATATTTTATGTCTTTTTACGTTTCAGTGTCGTACGTATTATTTCGAATTCCTTTCGAATTTTTCATACTTACTGTTAACTATACTATGTATGTTATTTTTTCATATTGGAATACCGTAACGGGAGTAACAGAGAATTCTCATTTCTGTTAATTTATTTTCAACATTGTTGCAACTAATTGTTTTCTTAACAGAGATCAACGATGCGTTAAAACATATCAGACCTGTAAATAAAGAAACTGTTATTTCTCACAGACTGAGAACTTGAATCATCACCTGACACGTTCAACATACTTGACAAATTAAGATAACAATAAGTGTACACAAACGCGTAAAGCGGATATAAAAAACAAACTGATACATAGATAAAACGATTGCGTAATTATTTCAACCAGTATAAAATACCAAATATACAAGCAAGTCACATCTGGCGTCTGGTCAAAAATTCCAAAAGCATTAAAATTTGAAACATTCAATTTAACTACTAAACATGTGACCATGTCTGGAAGTCTGTATCGAGTGGCGCGATTCGCCTGGGAATCGTTTGCTACCGGAAAGTTTCTCGATCGTTGCTTTAACAAACTCGTCAAAGCGGCAATGACGTCCGATCCGGACGGTGGTTGGCTCGACGGCCGATTACTCGAGCAAGCGGAACGCTGACAGGCCGTGTCGTAGCCAGTTATGGCAGCCGCTTGTTGCGCTAAGTTCTGCAAACGTCAGTGTTGCGAGGACGACCCAGATAACTGGCAGAACGCGATTTCTAACCGTTTGTTATGCAACGTAATGCGGGATAATCGGTCGACGCTTGTAACTAGGCAGTTGCTTCTTATCGTTCACGAAAATGTTCTCCGGAGATAGTTTGCACGAGGCGGATACATTAAGCGATAGATGAGCATAGAGTACAAGGCACAGGTTCACGGGAACAAGTTTCTTTAACAGGATGGTGTTTGTTATGCGTAAGGTTGCTTTTGTCACTTGTTATTCTGCATTCTCTTGCTCACTTCACTGTTATTATTGCGCTTCACTTTGCAAGATAGCGAGCGCGTGTTAGGAAAGATGCACCCGTGAGAGATGAATTTTGATGGTAAATTACCCTTCTTCGATAAGAGTTTTCTGCCGGTTTTGTTGTTAAGTTAGTAAAACGGGTAGCTCAAAGATGTAAATATACATAGAACGCACATAATATTCAGAAATATATAAAATATCCAAATTGTAGCGTTTACTGTAATATTTAATCGAATAGAATCGTTGTTTAGATCCTATTTCATCAGCTGTGTCCGTAGAAATTAAATTTTCTTCTTCCTCCGTTTGTGAAGTAACAGTTTTGCGATTGGTAAGAAATCGTTTAGCAAGTGTCCACTCTGTTTTTACGAGTTATCTGAAAAGAGTATGTTCCGAATTATAAATTGAATATTTTATATTCGGAATTTGGTCAGCGTGAAGAATTTGAATATATAATCCATTATCCATCGACGCGATCTCCTCTCTCGTCTAATTCTTTCGACATTGTTACCTTTTGCAACGCGGAGGCGACGTGATCAAACCACATTAGCCTATGATGGATCACATAAGAGGTTAATGGTGTTGTGCTCGTACGTATACATTCATATTGTACACGGGGAAAAAGGAGAAACCCGGTGCAAAAGCATTTAAAAAAGAAGCAAAATTGCTAAACAAAAAATCCACACCGTTCGACAATATCGATAAATTTGCATAACGTTAAAAGCGAAGAAAAGACGCTAAAAACAATCATCGACTACGCTTCAAAGCACCTCGAGCAAAAAATCGATGCAAAAACCACAGGCAACGATCGATAACTCAATCTATTCCCATCCAAAGCGAGTCATCTCGAGAATCCTGCCTCACACATGCAACCACATTGCAATAACCCTCCTCCGACGATAGGGGTTCGAAATTTCATTATTCCACCAAGAAGCACGCTGCACCGGCGGCGATGTTTCCCCCGCAACCCTTGGCCAATAAACAGAGAAAATGGATCACCTATGGTCGAAACCGCAGGAATCAGAAATGCGGATCTATCTAGGAGCGCAATACCGTTTCCAAAAGATCGTTTGACGATTCGAAGCGGAATAACCACCGCGTCGCTCTTTCGAGCGCGATCGGCCGGTTTTTACTGAACGCATCGTATTAAGATTTTTGGTTCGTTTGAACGATTGTCCAGTCTTTGTGCGACGGCAGTATAATAGAAGCGAAGTGATTTTTAAACCCGGCTGTCAATGAAGAGCTTTAACCGAATACGTTTCCATATTTTATAAACAGTATGAAATCCATAAGTATTTATCCCTTGAGGTGGTGAGAAAATGATAAAGAACACGCGTAAATTTTGAAATTTTACCGGCCGTGATATTCAGCCGATTAAAGATTAAAATTAGCATACGCGCAGTATATTATTACAGAAAAAAAAATGAAAGGTAGTTCCAAAAATCAATCCTTCTACAGATAAAAATACTTTATACTAATTTCGGATAAGGAGCTAAATCTCATTCGAGTGGGATTGTTTAAATATCTGCCGCATTTTTGATTACACGGAAATCCTTTCTCAGGACAAAGCAACGTCGTTCGGAGGGATGCGCGTAACGATGGAAAGAATTTTTTCTCCGGATCATTTTTACGGGATTCGTGGTACGATCGACAAGGGGTTGGTTTTATGCGAAAAAATAAATCCGAGATATAAAATAACTTTCTTTCATGCGGTGCTCGTAACAAAATCCGATAACTTTTACCTATTCGTCGGAACGATACGTCAACCCTAACCGCAGCCTAAATTATAAATCATCTACTTATGAACCTTCTAAAAGGAAAAAAGAAGTACCACCATGTGTCTACGTTGTAAACATTCATCAGCTGGACTACAAATGGAGGACACATCGACCACGAGATAGATTCGCGTTTAGAAATAGCGAAACGGAGTTAAACGTTCTCTTTTACGAAGAAGGGGAGCGAACGTAGGTGGCGTGGATCGTTGCGGATTCGCCTGGCTGCCTCGAATTTCCCGTAGCACACGTGCAGCTTCGTAATTGGGACAGCGCGGCGCGACGCGTCCCGCGTATGTAGTTATCATAATGGGGCGAGGTAGTGCAGGGGAAGGAAGGCACAATTGAATCCCGTGCTCAGTCGGGCAAGCCAACTTCTTTGAGCAACCGGACTCGGAGTCGCGCCGGGGGCTTTTAATTAAATTCGAGACACGATTGGTTCGCGGTCGCCTCTGCTCGTAGCACGCTTAATTATGCTCCCTTTACTCGCTTGCCTTGCGACAGCGTCCTCATTTCGCGTGCAGAATCTGTTTCCAGAAAGGATATCGACTCGCATTCTATCGGTGAACGAAAGACAATGACCGGTTTGAAGTTTCGGATGATCGAGGTTGGACAGACTTAGATGGGAGTTGCTGTCAGTGAAGTGGTAGGTGGAGAGAATGTTTGCGAAGACCGTGCATTGGTAATGAAGGGAAAGAAAGGAAAAATTTATTCTGGCTTTAATCGTAGTTTTAGTTCGTCGGTGAAACAACACGGGTACGTCGATGATAAACCTTCTGCATCCACTTCATTCTTACGTACTTGATTTTTCTTCTCGATCTTCTTTCAATCTTCTTGATCCTTTTTCGGTTATCTTCGTTAACTACGTTGCGAGATTTAACAAACAGTTGTTTCATGTGGATTTTGCATATAATTATTCACTTATTGGGGGATAAGAGATACGTAATTATTCGTCTTCGTTGCAGTTGTAAATCTTAGCAATTTATAGTTTTCGCTGCGTTCGTGTGTACTAATATTTGATCGGTATGTGTCAATGGGTAAATAAGCGATAAATAAAAAATTGATTAGCAGTGAACTAGGTTAGTAAGAGTGATTTGCGTTGCAAGGATGTCAAAGGCAATTGATAAGTATTACGATAATGTAATAGTCATCGAATGACAGAAATTTCGTCAGGTTACATTTCCATTACGCGTGGACATTTTAGAGTTCCGCAATATTATTAATTCCAATTTCAGGATTCTAGCGATGTAAGTATGTTCTATAAGCTTCTCTCGACCCATTTCAAAGAACCCACGTACCATTCAATTCGTGTACCACGTTCTCTTTCATCGATTCCCAAACTTTCCAAAGTAACGCGTTCAGATTAGATTGATAGCTATTCATAAAGTCGAAGTCTTGAGAGGCAAGGCGATTAACTGGCGAGCGCTCAGTATCCTATTACACAGACGATCCCTTTGTTTGAAAGGATTGTACTTTGCGCCTCTTTGATCTGAACTAGACGTTCGTGAAATTCGTAATACGTAGTAGAGGAATTGAAGTTTACCAACATTTAGAGTTAGCGAGGCAGGAAAATGTCTCTCTTAGTTCAAGAGGATGCACAGTATGACCACGATTTTTTAAATATACAAAAAGATAATATCAGAGAATAATCTAATGTACAATCAAATAATATAGAACGTTGCAAATAATATAGCAGAAACATTCTTTTTGTCGAATATATATATATATATATATATATATATATATATATATATATATATATTGTTAAATATTGTATAAATTCTTTAAATATCTTTTTACTAAAACAAAAATATTTAAAAAATATTTGAAATATATAGTAGATCTGTGTATAGTTGATGCTCGAAAAAGATATTTTATTTATCCCTTTATCGAGCAATTAAATCTGTAAGATCAAATTTATGCCAATTAAAATCTCTAGAATTATATAAAAATTGGAAAAAAGTTGGAAGTCGGTAGACATTTGTTTTTTTTTTTTTTTTGGACCATCAAAGTTTGAAATGACCAATTAAATGCTGTTGACAAAAATCTAGTCTTCCCTCGCATGGGAAATCATAAAATTCGTGCACGTAGTCGATAATAACGAGGACACGTTCCTCGCAGACAGTTATTATAATGAAGCGAGCAAGAAGATAGTATAACTCGATTCTTATAGCCGCTGGAGTTTCCGCCGCATTCTGTTCTTTGAACTAGTATTTACATTAAGTTGCGGATGAATTTAATTAAATTCGAGACTCGGTTTTCTTACTCTGCGATATAACATTGTATTTTCTTAGAATAAACCGTTTTTTCCTAATTACAGCGGTTCATTCTTTTTATTACTTCCAGGATTGTTCAAACTATTCCGTGTTACATATAAAAATAGATTCTTATAAGAAAAAGATACGTGTGTTTTAATATTTTCGTCAGTTTTCAGCTTTCTTCTACAACAAATTTCGTCTTTTTTTCACGAAGTTGATAATTGACAAGGGAACAAAATTCGATAAATGACATTTTGGAAAAGCAACATTTCATATGCACTGTCTATATGTACATGGAAGATATTCGTTCAGAATATTCGTTTATAAACTTACGTCAACGTGTATGAAACATATGTAACACGTCTGTGTTCCACATGCTCGTATCCTTTTTATGTATATATCATTCACGCTGCTCGTATATCAGTAAGACTCGATCAGCTAAATAAACATAAAATAAGTATTATGGAATAATACCAACATGAAAACTCGCAGCAAAAATTCCCAAACACCCAGACCTTTCTATGCTCGCTTCTATTAACATCCCTAATTCCATAATACAGTTTTCAACTTTCTACTTTCGCGAATCCGCATGCACCTACCAAAACAACCTGCTTTCCTTCATTCCGCTCGCGAGAGCGAATTTTTCTGAAAACTTCCCTAAGTGACGAAAGCTAATTTATCACGCAGGAAGAATAGAAAACCAGACGCTTCTCCGTTCTGCTTATATTAAATCTAGCCGCGGAGGTCGCATAAAAATTCTTGAATTTTAAGCAGCCACCCTACACCCTTTCATCTCCGACGTCTCACCCCACCGTGTTCTCGCATATGTATGTCGTTCGGGGAGAGAAATAATAATGCAGCAACGATCCAGCCTGCCTCCGGTTATCTTTCTGTCCGCTGGAAGATATAACTTCAGCCAGGATCGTCAGAATAGAAACCGCTCACGGTTGTTTCAGTTTTAATCCTTGGAGAACAGTATACCGCGTAGCTTCCTACTTTCACGCGTAATTGTACCGGCTGCAATTCGACAGTTTTCTACTGGCGGATTTACGCGATTCTCAGCGTCTCTGTTCTAGTTTCAGCCTGTCTCTGGAGAGAGATCGTGTTAAATCGTGTACTGCATTCGTATTTGTATCTTGGCAACCCAGTATCGAGATCCGATTAAGTTGATCGAAAGTAGTTCGATCATGAGAAAAATATCGATTTGTTTCGTGGAAAGTCGCTAGTTTATAGGAAATGGTTCGTTGCGATAATTGACGGACTGAAAATCCTAGTAGCGGGGATTACGATTTTGAAGAAACTGCATCTAGTCGTGTATTTCCAATTCTTGAAAGTATCGTTCCCTCGGTTCCACGATTAATCAAGTTTTAGCTCTATTGTTTGCCGCGGTACGTTTTCGTGATTTGGAAGATTATAGCGAATTTTGTACAACGATAAACGCAGAACATCGTTTTATGAAAAATAGCGCTATGATTATTATCAGCCGTCCTATTGTTACGATTATTTTCAAGAGCGTTGATGCGTTTGCGAGAAAGTCGAGTACGTTAGTGTCTCGAATTCTTACGTATAGATTTCGTATATCTTATTTAAAAGGAGGATATTTATTTATGAAAAGAATTTTCTAGTATTCGAAAAGAGAAATTATATAGAACTATGCATTTCTTGAAAATTTTTTACGCGATCGATAGCAACTTCGACATATTTTTCTGATGAAACCTTTTGAAAGTATTTGTTGTCAAAAAGAGAGAGATAATAGTTCTTCTACTAAAATAAAAATAAATAATTTTTGTAGTCTACTATAGGACTTTCTAGATTTTTCTACAATTTTTTTAAATATTCTTCTCCAATTTTACCCATATTATTTCAAATTTCAAATTATGATTGAATTGCAACGTAACAGGTTTTTGTTCAAATACGAAATATCGTTGTCGCAATCCATATTTTAACGTTCACGTTTGCAACTAACATTTCACTTTCGTTTAAGCGACCTGATGTACTTCGATCGAACGCAACGCGTTTATCGTGTCGAAAAATTATTCCACTCAAGATCTCTTCCAAACCTACGCGAATTTCTTTACGCGGGCTTGCGTTAAAATTTCCATTGAAAGCGAGTTACTTTTATGCGAGCTACAAGTTACTTTCGACTTATAGAGCACCTTTACAAGGAATTTCACTTAGGTGAATTACATTTTCCTCAACTGATATTCAAAAGCCGGTTTCAGCCAAGGGCGACTTTAAACATTCTCTGTCCAAACTCCCTAGAAAATTCGTCTGTTTTCCAACTGTATCGAGTACAAGAAACTCTAGCATTGTACACGCAATATTACGTGCATGTGAGTAATCAAGAAAGAAAATAGCGGAGAAATGATACGAAAAGCACGTTCTAGAAAATATTCTATGTATGTCGACGCAGATAATTCGGAAAATTTTTATATATTTTTATTCTAACGATTATTGGATCATTAGAAAAAAATATCGATCTACGAGTTGTAAGATATTTTCCAAGACACTGTAATAGCGCGTTGATAACGCGTACACGCGCCATTTTTCTATACGAATCGTTGAAAGAGAAAGAAATTGTGACAACTTTGACAACATGCACGCACTCCATTTTTTTTACATTTAAATAATCGTAAAACGAGAGACAGTGATCTTAAACGCACATATTTCCTTCGAAAAGCCGTGACAAGATTGACAGTCTCATTTTCTGCTTTTCGATATTTATGAAAACAAGACAGAGCAGAGATCTAGAACGTACAGCTATTCCTTTCGAAGATTCACGACTATGTTAGATACGAATATTCGCGTATAAACATTTTCGCGTCTTGTTTCGTGTAACTAAACGACCATACCGTAATCAATTATATGTGACAAGTAAACTAAGAAAAATAGCGTACGTATCAAAGAACAAAATAAGCGAGAGAAATGAGACAGAATCGTAAAATCAAAAGTAAGCCGAAGAAGTAGCAGAGGTAAATGAAGTCGAAGTCCAAATGAAGAAATCAATTTTCCATCGTATTACGAAATAACTTTGCTTCTCGCGTGTCATCGTTCATCTCATAACCCTGCTCTGAGTTAGACATTCGTTATATTAAACTCGGATGAATTCAGAGAAAACAAAATAGGAAAATTGACTTATAACCTTGCTTCCCTGTAGCGTTCAACGTGCTTCGTAATGTTTCCATTAAAATTCAACTTTTATCGAGTAATTCTTATTGAACAATTTCTCACTTTTGACAATGTCAAGTCACAGCACTACAAAGAATACATCAATTCAAGGAAGCGTGTCTTTGAAAACAGTTCAACAAATCGATTCGATCCATCGCGGAACAATTGTCTGATGAAAGAGACGGTGGCGGCGGCGGCGGCGGCGGCGTGGCGTTGAACAACCATTCGATTAAAACTTTCGTCAACACGCGTAGAATGGAGTCGCCGTGAAAGTGATTCACGGATAGAGGACGAGACTTTAAATGAGAATATAGAGTCGGATGGCGGATATCGGAACTGACTGTACAGAAGCGTAATCAATGAAACTGAATTTCTTTACACCCTGTCGTTATAACGGCGGGTTGCATGAAACGTCGTTGTAATACGGGTTTTGTTGTCGGTTACCTGCGACAATTCTCGGTCGTTTCCACGCGTGCATCCTTGGAGGACGGTATTCACCTAATGTTCCATCCATGATTGGCCCCGTGATTGCGTTCGCGTTCAAGTGAACCGTTTCAGTTGACCGGTCGCTCTATTTAAACGGTTCGATTCGTATCGTGTCACCGTGCTATCGCGAATTGTCATGTCACAGAACACGCCCGGTATTCTCTGCGCATACATAGCTCGTTGCACGAACAACGTTCCACCGTGTAAAGGAGAGGGGGAGAAGCATGGTGATTAATCGTGGCGACCAGTCGCGTTGAAACGATCTCCTCCGGCCACGGTTTAACGATTCCCTATGAATAATAAGCGATAGGATCGTTATAAATTAACTCCAACGAGGTTCTTCCCTTTTCTTTTACTTTGATGTTTGGGTAGGAGGGTGAGGTACGCTGTTGTTCGCAAAGATCCGGAGACTTTGATCTATTTGTAGCAACGGTATAAGTGGATTTTACTAGGGTGCATTACACTAGTGGTATATAAGAATATAGCAAAAACAGTCCAGCGCCGTTTCGCATTTATCGTATCTTTCATGAAATCGATAAGACTACAAATTTATAAAGTATTAAGGTATATTCGTCGATGTAGACAACCGCTAATTTTAGGACTCGCTGTTTCAATTAATCTTGACTGTCTTCTATACTTGTATCGGTCATCAGGTTAAACGATCCATTCGTTATTTAATTTAGTTACTAAGTTGAGACGTCGTAAGATTGGGAATTAAACAACCTCAAGACGAAGAGTTTCTAAATAAGAAAACAGTTGTTGGAAATAACGAAACAGAATTCTTTTCTGATTTATTCATATTGGCCGTTCTTTGATCTTTCTAATTGTTAACTGTAAATTTCCACAGTTGTCAGTGGCGGAGAAATTTAAAGTACGAAAGAGATAAAATACGTAAAGTACAAAAACGTGTCAATCAAACGCGACAGTTATCGATCACTTATCAATCATTATTCTCCGGAATCCATTATCCGCATGCCCCTTCCATTAAAATATTACCGATAAATTACGATGCCAATTAAATCAAACTGAAAAAGAAGAAAAACCTTGGAAATCGTCCATGGAGATCCATCAAATTTTATTTTCTTCCGATCGGTTCCAATACGACAATATTTCACGAGGTGATTCCGTCGCGCCTAGGGAATTCTAGAATTGGCCATCAGTGAAAAATGTAATACATCAAATAAAAGGTATCGATCGATGGATCGTCGAGTTTTCAACGCGTTCGATCGTCTGCTTAATTTTTTCAACGCGCTTCCCTAAAATGGTCTAAGAGTCGCATAGGATAGAGAGAGAGAGAGAGAGAAAGAGATAACGCGAAACGGACAAGGAGAAAAAGCAAAATAATTGCGCCCGCGAGGCAACGGTGAATGCGACCGGACAAAAGCTTCTATTAAAAAATTCGTTTTGACATTCCACGCTGGAAATTCGAGCCAACGATTCGTTATCTTATTCGGTGACGCGCGAACCGGACTCGACCGGTTGAAGTTACGCGGCAGAAATTCGTAACGAGAACAGAAAAAACCTCGATACAAACGTGAAACGCGGGTTACCATTACCATTGCCCAGTAAAATATCAATTTTCGAGCATTAATTCCGATACGCTTGTTACTAGATACTATTACTATTACAAACACTACCACGAGCGATTTTTTCCGACGCCTTTTTGATTTATAAGTATCGTGATTATCTCCTTTCATAATTTTGAATTTCTTATCAATGCAACTGTTACCCGTTTAATCCTTCGATAGCGTAATCAAATGACGAAGAATTCAAGGCGAATAATTTCGAAAATAATCATTCCTTTATCGTCAAGATTTTTTGTGTTTCTGTTATCAAACACGTGAAGTATATACAAAATGTTGATAGTTGTGCGAATCTATCTCATGCTATGTTTTCAAAGCATTAAATATATAAGAATGTTGTATCTTAAATATTGACGAGTAAAATGTTTTTCGTGGTAGTATGGATAAGATTACAAACTTTTTCTCAGATTTTTGTCTTATAAACGTATCATACTCTTCTTCCGAATAGATTTATCGTCAATCAGAGGTAAAGAGCGCATAATTTCAAAATCAATAGAAGTTGTACCGTAATCTCACTTCGACGACCACTAATTAACCTCTTGAAGGATACTGGCACTGATACTGTACTCTACCGTGCCAGAAGAAATTAAAAGATGATAATCTAAATGGCACACAACAGAGGAAATTAGTTTATGAAATACATATGTTGTAAGATTGGATGGAGTCGAAACTTTCTTTCTTAATGTTTCTTCCCGAGGGAATTTAAGTAGCATCAAAGGTCAATAAAATTAAAAAATGACTTTTATATACATCGACAGTAAGCTCTCTTACCGATAAGATAATTAATGTAAATTGAATTGGAAATGATTTCGCGTTGAAATGGATTTTTCAAATACACGGAAAAGTTATTTAATGGGAAAAATGGAAGGATAAGGTTAACAAGTGCTTTTAAGAGTTCCAGTTTCATAGAAATATCAAATAATGCAAGTATCGCGGCATACCCTGCTAAGGTTCTACCTTGTAAATTTCACTCGCGTTTTACTAAATTTTTGTAACACAATAACGTTGAAAGCATTTCATTCCCTGGAATATTCGCATTTTCACATGCGAATTTGTACATCTGTGTCAATATAAATGTTACGTCCGTATCACAGCCGTGTGTCTTCATTTTGATTTTAGATTTATGGTAATGGTATAATGCGAAAATGCAGCGTGTATAAAACGGGGGATTTTTAACGGTAAATCATTAAACATGCAAACTTAAAAAACACCACGTTCTAGAGCAAATTCGATATTTCGTTTTATTCGTCTACCCTTTTCCCAAATAGTGCGAATTTATTTTAAGATATCTAAATATCTCAAGTCCGATATTCTTCCTTTTTGGAAAGATATAGAAACCTTATATAAGAGAATATATTTCATCACACACTAGAAAATAGACATTTTTTATTTTTTTTATTGATTAAAATAATTGAATCGAGGTGATTTAGAAGAGAAGTTAGGATAAGATATAAATTGTAAAATACAAGAGATAAAAATAGGAAATTTTGTCCCGAGATAAACTCCTTGAACACTCTGTTGCTCTTCTGTCAAGCTCCTTAATGGATAAATAGATAAATTCGGCGAGGACTACTCGAAGCAATCGATTGAACAAATTTCGTACGTCGGTACCGCGCTAGTTTGCATTTCTAATTGTAGTTTCTATGGCTGTACAGAGGGTACAAACACTGTCTACCAGATCGAACCTTGTTCGTCCTTGCGAATTTCTACCTGGACACTAGTTCTCCTTGTACCGAGAGACAGAATGGCTTGTGGTTTGCGAACATCGAACTAACTAATGTCAACACGTCGACCAATGTATATCGCTTTAATATTTGAATAATCAACACATCGTTTCACCGCGTGTTCTGGTTGCCTACGTGGGAGTTCTTGCTACATGCAACTACACTGTTGCTTCTTTTGTCACCGAAAAGTTGAATATGCCACTCAGGAATATTCTGCTTGCATACGATTGATTTGGGGAAAATATCGTTTCCAAATATTTATTTTGGTTGAACGATCGACGTAACAAATAGCTTTCTCGAGAGAATTTCGAGAACGAAATAAGAGACTAAAATTGTTACGCGTATTACGCAGCGATTACCTTGTTTCCAAAATGGAGCATCAATTCGTGAAAAAATGATATTTTGCTCGTGCATCGTATAATATATACGTTCAAAAGAATTTACGATCTTTATGACCAGTTAGAAGAGTGATAGAACTAAAAAAATATCAATAATTATTCAATCGTTTACAATTTAATGCAATAGTATAACAAAAATCTGCTTCTGTTAAGATTTAGCTGTGCAAATAAGTAATATTTTGCACTCTGGACATCTCTAAGTGAGTGAATGAATTTTGAATTTTTATTATACAAATCTAAGTTATTAAATTATCGTAGAATTTATTATTATTACTTCCTCTTTTGTTGTATATTTTATAAATAAAAATTTGTACGTTCATAATACATAAATATTTCAACGACTACAAAAGAAAATAATAAATTCTGCAATAAATACGAACCAGGAATAAAATATCAGAGCACATAAACAGCATTAAGCTTTAATAGACTCGATTTCTGCCAAAGCAGCTTTCTACGAAGAAGCCTACTTTAATCCACGCAGAGTTTACGGGGATTGTTCGCCATTGAACGAGCCGATTCGTTGTTCGAAGCTATTCGAACTTCCGAATTTATAATCTAAAGTATTTCGGCCGTGCAATCACAGTAATTAATCGTTCTTTCGAGTTCCGTTCCACGTTCAAACGGAATTCGGATCTGCAAATGCAATTAACATGTACCATCCCTCGCTCTTCTTCTCCCCTCCTCCTGTTTACTCCTCTTCCTCTTTGTCTAATTCCCTTTTCGTTGTTATCGAAAGCGAAGCGACGGTGCTTTTACGTAATTCCAATTGGCCAGAGAACGTCGTAAATTCGCGGACTAACCACGCAGATTCATAATAATCGAATTTACGTAACTTTCACTCAATGGAGAAACCGTGCGCTTACCCTTTAAACACCGATGCTTACCTGTCTCTTCTCGCGAAACTGCGTCGACAGGATTTCAAATTCTTTCACAGAATTAATGGTACGGACAAGGAATTCTCGATTATCAGTGGAACCAGTTTAGAAGCGATAAGAATCCGCGAATATCGTGCATGAATTGCACGCACGTAATTTATTAAGCTCTCGGCTGGACTTTTTATTGGACAATATTTTCTGCGTATTGCGTAATCTTCATGAAATATAATGGTATTTTCTGTAGTCGCAACAAAATTTCAATGATTCTATTGATTTACGACAGAAGATACGTTTCACGCGAACAATACTTCCGCCGTATCGCGTTTTAGGCGCTTCTCGTAGCTACGGTTAGCACTTTCGTTTAATAAAATTTCGTACTGTCGTAGAGCAACAAGAGATATAGAAGAGGCAGAAAAATGTACACTAGCTAGAATTATAGAATTTAACGTACCGTGGCATAACGTAGTGCGGCATATAAAGTACGACGAAGTACACTGTGCAGTACAACTACAGTTTTGTGATACATCGACGATAAAATAACGCATTTAAGTCGATTCAAATAAGAACTGCGCGAGGAAGTTCGATATAAACGACATCGAGAGTCAGAGACACCAGTTTGTCTTGGCTTCTTACTCGCTCTACAGCAGAGTCATAATAGCGACCCACCGAGTCGAAGATTTGTGTGATATTCATGGAAAAGGTATTCGAAGGTTGATGTCCTTCAAATAGAACGTGGAGGGTGTTTCAATTTGGAAATATCAAAGGCCAAACTAATTTAATATTTTTATTACCACGGTATATGAAGCAATCTTTTTATATGTAGCTTGATTCGCTTTTAGTTTAAAATTTATTATTTTAATGTCTTATAATTTTGATTTGTAATATTCTACAGTTATCTTAACATTAATATTCCTAATATTTATTCATGAACTTCTTTGTATTGAGACGAATTATTAACGAAATCCCACTGATGTCTGACATATCACGTACTTACACTACTTGCACGGTCTAAAACGTTCTTGCTGGGCATTTTTGATGTTTCTATAATTATACGTGTCGATCAACGATATCGAATAAAATATATTTATAATAATAGGTTGAAAAAGTAATTGAGATCTCATGTAAAAATTTCCTGGTTATTTTAACAATAATTTTATTCGATTCGGTCGAAGATATTTCCCGTTCTTATAAATTCAACGCTTTGTATACAAATGCTTTTTTATTAGATACGATTTATCTAGTGAAAGCCGTACAATAATGTAAACTGTTAATCGGAAATTTGTTTGAAAAGAAATGTAGCGTGCGTAAATTCTTGACGTGTAATGGGTTTAATGTCGCGAATTCGTTCGATCGAGCTCATTGCAACACATCACTAAAGACATGTGAACATTTTACCATGGATTTAACAAACAATAAATTGAACAAAGTATAAATACAATATAATTTAAGTGCCTTCGTTTAAGTTTCGACATCGATATCATCTCGAGATACATCGTTTCAGATAAGCGTAAATTTTGCGAAATATAAACGACCCTCGTCAATTAATATCACAAAATATATCTATAACCCCGTGAAATTGTTTTGGTAAAGTAAGCACATGAATCACTATGAATACTATGCTGCATTTGTACGACTATAGAAAAAGTATGTTCAACGCAATTTTCCAAGCTTATCTCGGTGCTAGACAAATGTACAAAGAACGAAAGTACCTTAAACAAAGTCTTTAAAGTCCTCGTCGATACCGAACGAATATAATAAATACAAAATATCGTATTGCGCGTAAAAGAAGTCACCATTATAGAGAATTTCTACGATTTATTGCCAATGTATTAGGTCATCGCATAAGTTCGTGCCGTTTTTCGAGCGGTTATATATGTTAAGATTGTTTACATACCTTTCAGTTTCACGAAAATATGTAATCCCCCTCTCGTTGTACAACTTCTTTCCATTTTTCATTATTCATTATTCAATGGTCGGCACGAACTTATGGGATGACCTAACACATAGTCACACCTAAACTTTGAGAAAGAAAGTTTTATAGACGTCGTTCAAATAACAGCATACTATCGATTACAACATTATCACGAACCGCGTATAACATATTACGCAATAAATACGAAACAAGCAGGCGAATAAATGAGAAATAACGGGTCAATCTTCTTCTCGCTATTTCAACGAGACTTTTTCGAATCGTTCGAGACGAAGTGAGCACGCGGCCGACACGTTTCGTCGAGACAGTGTTGGCAGCGCGTAATAATAATTTATTAGGAAAGTTCGTCTTCGTTGCCGACCATCTAGAACTCGGCTAACTTTTCTTAATGCACCGGCTGCTTAGCGACAACTTGGCAGCTGGTCGGCCAAATTAACACTAATGCCGGTCCGGCTCGTTTTCTAATTAAGTATGTTAATTCGTACGCGGCCGCTACTTTTCTTTCCAATGTTTCCTTTTTACCCTCATAGCTCTTCCGTTCTCAACGGACAACAAAAATTACGGGCAGATTAAGCCAGCTGCTTTGAATTCGTCCACGAACCACTACGTGCCACTGTACCCAACAACGCGTCTACGTGCCTTCATTCCAATTAACGCGGGAACGGTATATGCACTATGCAGTGTTTAGAGATTAGGAGGGAGAAACTACGATGAATGTACAAAATAATGGTATTTTTAGGTACGAACGTCTGCGGCGCTAATGAAAGTATACGAACTAATATCATGAATGCCTTTAATTTATTTTTAATATACAACGTAGGTATATTACACGAAACATTTTGGTATCGAAAGTGGCGATAAAACCACAACGATTGTCTATCCGAAGCGAAAGGCAAAGCTTCTCGTTCGTCAATTTCGAAAATTTGTTCAAATTTAACGCGAATCGAGGAGCTCGTGCGAAGTCAAGTTCGATCAGTTTCTTGTCTCCTCGGTGAGGAAGAAGCACGAGTCAAATCCAAGAACGCGGAAAAAGAATCAAGATGTTATCCGTACTTAAAAGCGAAGTACTACAAAGAATCTTCGCAGAGATGGTACTTTACCTTTTGAAGAAAAGGTGTACTTGGAAACTTTTGGCCGAGGGACGTAGTCGTATAACCTTTAGGAACCGATCTAAGAAAGGAATAAAGGGAACGTTTGAAAAAGCCATTCGATCGTTCTCAATGACAAGAGTTTCGTTTTCAAAGAAAAAGTGCGAGTGATTAAATTCTTTGGAAAGATTATGCGATAGATTATATAGTTCGAAGTTATAAAAATATAAAGTGTTACGCTCTTAGCCATGAAAATTCCAATGTCGATGTCTATTGAAAAATCAAAGAAACCACGCGGCTGTAACGCAAAATTCTTCTCGCTAAAAGATTCATCGGTAGATGAACAGGCGAAGAAGAAGAATCCAACTACGATTTATAGCGAAAGTTGGGCGACTCTTTCTCCCGTCCTTCTCCGCCATCAACAGCAATCCACTTTTCCTAGCTAACTTCCCCGAACGGGGCAGCTACTTAGCGCCAACTCGGTAGTCAGCTTAACGCGAAAGTTAGCGTGGTCGGGTGAATGTCAACGGCATACGAAATGGCGAGGTCGCGAGGAATCGCAGCGCGCATTCTCGTTTCCGTTTTGCAATATGCAGTCGCGATGCGCGCTCGATGCGGGCCAACCTTGTTTCGGGCCGCTTCAATTCCGTATTAGAGTGTCCTCGTGGCCGTGCAATATGCCAGATCTTCGTGGGAAAAATTTCACGAACGGCAGCCAGTGTCTGCGGGCATCCCTAGACCAGAATTTCGTCGAGGAAATTGATACGGAAATTTGCGACCCTCGTATCGGACTATTTTCCGCCTCCATTTCCGTGTTTCTTCGATACTACCTCTTTTTGGCCTACTGTGCCTGCCGCTTTGTCAAAGCAGGATGTCTATTTTTGGTTTTGAAAAATTCCAGTCTCTCGCGCATGTTTTGGATCGAACGTAAATCTTCCCGATAGTTTACGAAAGATTTCGTCCCATTTTAGAAATTTTTTCTTTCTGGTTGTTTTTTTTTTATGATTTTTGATGACGAGCGACGAGGAGAATGCTTGATGAATGATATTCATGATTCTCGGGAATTTATTGCATCAAACCGCAGATAATACGAACATTTTTGTCCGTTCGAATAGAATTCATTGTTTTCAAGTATTTATTGCGTCATATTGTCGTGTCGATAGTGTGAATACCTTTGTTTTTTTTCAGGGAGGGTGATATATGAGAATTTATTTGTTATTAGTGGAATATGGAATGCGTAGAAAATACCAAATATTAAAATAATACAAATATTGAAATATACGTAGGAATAAGCGTAGTGGCACTACTATCGAGTCAATCACGCACTTATACCATTTGCACAGTCTGAAACTTTCTTACTTTCTTCTTACTTTGTTCCTTGCTCAATTGCGTATTTGGACATTTCTTTCGACATAGTATTTATTTTCTTGAAACTATAAGCAGTAACAATTGTATCTATCGATATACGTATTTGTGAAAATAGAGGATAATTTAATTTAATATTGCTTCGAACACTGGAGAACATCTCGTAGCAAAATTTTTGTGAAAATTTAATGGATATTTATGTTCGCTCACTGATATTATGGTATAACGGGAAAATAACACACGGAAAGTTTCTTTATCTTTAAAGCATAGTAAATTTCATCACGCAAAATAAACATTTTTAGGTATCGGACGAAAAATATTTGAAATAACAGTGACTGGAAATATTGTTATGGAAATGTTGCATAAAAATAATAAATGGCGATGTTATGACTTTAATACGACGCTTTGATAAACGAGCAGGCATAATTACGAGTCATGTACTTTCCAGATTAAACATTAAATTCTCATATTATTGTTTGTTGAATCGTTTAAAAAACGATAAGTGAAACGTGTAAAATGATATTTGCGTAAGAAATGTAAGCGTACTTATCGTAAGATTAAAGCATAAATTTAATGAATTTCGCATGTGAAATATCGCTACGTTACGTTGGAACATACGTTACAACAACTATTTTAACGTATGAAAAAAAGGAAGTGGTGACTACGGTTACGTTTGTTTTCGTGGACACAGTATGAAATCCAGTAACTAGGAAGCGCAACAACGGCAAACAAAAATTTGTAACAATCTGGCCAAACATAATTACTTTAACGAACGAATTTATGTTGCGATGCCTTTTTTTTCGCTCGTACATAATGGTGCACCGCGAAAAGGAAAAGAAATAATTAACGTTTAATGTAAAAAAAATTGGGGGCGACAAATATTAATATCAAGAGAAAGAGAGAGAAAGGGGGGGAAGTAGACCGAACCGATATCAAACCGTTTGTAGGAATAAAATATTTACAGGCCCTTCTTGGATGTTACGACGCAAAATCTGAATATTTTATAACTCTGAAAGTATCCTGTTGAGTTCTAGTAATCGTGATACACAAATCAACTAATGACAAACTTTATCACATCACTTTTTCGCATTTAACTATTAGTAGCAAGAGTAGAAATGTACATAGATTAAATTGAAAAACATTGTGCAATGAAAATTAGAAAATGTCTAGTAGATTTCTAGCAGCAAAGGTAGAAAATTAAAAAAAAAAAAATGGCAAGCATGAAAAAATATTGTTAAAGATTAGCGAAAATAAAGATTGAAATATTTTAGCCTCAAAGCGTTTTCTTCGAAATTTCTTTAACGAAATAACATCAGCTTGACATAGACATCGTTATTCCTAAAGTTTTAGGCTTCAGGGAGAAGGACCCGTGTCAGTATTGTTCATGTTAAGCTTTGGAGCTTAGCAAGCTTTTCTCGTCCTCTGCCAGTTAACTTGGCATACAAACGTTGACATATAAGTCTATATGATAAATTTGTGTTAGCGAAAAATATAATGCTAAATATATAAAAAAAAACAAAACAGAGAGAAAGAGGGAGAGAGTTGTGATATAACGCGTGACTGAATTACGTCACTACAATACTATTTTCCTATTTATTCACCAAATGCTGGAATATGCAAGACAATAATAATCCCATTAATACACTGATCGAAGTAGACAAAAAAGTAAATATTTCTTTATCTCAGAGATCTTCTTTATATCATTCAGAATATTAAAATAATAATAATAATAATAAATAATACCCTTTTGTCCCCATTTAATTAAATCAACAGAGAAACAAAAATGTTCTTGCTTATTAATACACATTTTAATAAAAAAGTAAGTAAATATTTCCTTAGCTTTATATTTACATTATCCAATATAGATAAATATTTATTGTATCAATTTCTACTTTCCTTTCCGATGTAAGAGCATCGATTCAGCTACGTTAATCGTTAGGTATCTCTTTCTATATATCATAATGTAAGAGCAACTGGTCTCCAAACTGAGAACGGCTCTTTATTACGGTATATCGGGTGATTCTCATTGGCAAGGAGTAAGAGATACGTGGCCGCAAATTGCTTCTTGCAATCGCTGACGCGAGCTAACCTATGCGAAACTAAACTGCAGCACTGCAGTTGCGCCAGCTGCTTCACAGCGGTACAGAAACTCGCCTTGTTATCGGGAACCTCGCCTTGGATACCTTTGCGTGGCCCTTCTTGTCGTTGACGATTTCACGCTTGGACGTGAATTACGGGGCCGTCTTTCAGAGCTCGACGAATCCGGAAACGACATAACGAGAAAATTGATTCTTGAAAGCAGAACGGTGGAAAATTCTCGTTTCTATTATTTCTTGCAGTTCTACTAGCGTACAGTAGAATTTTCTATCTATGTGATATTTTTCTTTTCATGGAATAATCCGTCTCATTATATCGCAACCACGAAAGAATTTTAATAAACGGATAGAAAACTTTGAAAAAAGTTAGGGATATTCGAGGATATCCATCCAGCGATACATCTGCAATATCCGATCATTGTCTAATCTCGTCAACTAAAATATTTCCTTAATACGAATGAGTTAAATATTCACCACGTAAGATATATGTATCTACATGAATCTTCAATGATGAGGCATTTATTTATTTATTTTTTATCTAAGACGTAAATCGCAAAGACTAATGGAAGTTAATAGCAAGTAATAATGAATACTGTATTAAAGATTACTTAATAGAAATTTCAATAAAACAATTAATTTCTTCCTTTCAAAAATATTAAAAAAGATATGATATATACATTAGCATAGAAAGCAAATGCACAATTTTTCGATCAACCGAACACGTTATTAGCGAATGGAAGATACGTTGAAAATGTAATATTGATTTTTATAGTTGAACAAAGATATTTGCAAGAACAGATGGCCGTTCTTATCAAATTTCTATCAAATTCCTTTACCTTGCTAAATACTTCAAGATCAATTAAACCTGAATACAACGTCTCCTTAAAATTTGTATTAAACGTACTTAATTCGTAACGAAGATTGCCGGTAGTAACGTAAGGAAGCACTTGTCCGAGATCATTTCTAGCTATCTGCAAATAAATAATGTTACTTCCAGCCGGTTGCTTTTACGTCGAGGGCGTATCTTACATCGTTGTTAAAGCTGTATCTTCGGAAGCGTAAATGTTGCAGCAAAGCGTTGATGCTTCAAAGTCGAGTTCGTAGCACGAAAAACGCTTTGCATTGCGATTACGGATTCCGAACCGGAAGTACCGAAGCCTGAGGCCAGACGGAAGGGATTATTCCAGCAGTCGCGTTTGCGTCACACGTGTAATTTCACGCCAGAGCTTTAAATTCACAGATTCAAACGACCTCTTACATCTGCTAAATAAAAGAGTTATTCAATGATGGAGATGACACGTCGAAGAGGAAATGAAATTTTAACAATACGATGAAAAGAAGCACTCTGCTTGCTTGTACTGCAGAGTTTGATTCTTTGAAACTTCTTTAAAATTAAATAGAGTTTAGGCGTTAAAGATCAAACAATGGAAAACGCGAATATAAAAATTTACATGTTGTTAGAAATTATTAGGAACCGCTAGAAATTTCTATAATATGAAGGGGCTAAGAATTCGAATGGTATAAGTCAGTCTACCGTTTGCATAAAACAATATGTGTTCTACGTTTATTATTACAAAAATTCGTTATACTTTTCCAAGCATTGAAAAGGTATCGTGGCGGAGAATTAAATTATTTAATTATGAAACTAAAGGGGTGATACTTTTAAAAGTGGAAATACGTGGAAAAATTCAAATTCTCGAAGTTTTGATTTTATAGAATTATATATGTTTACATTTTTGATACAATTTTCAGTGTTTATAATACTGAGATATGTATAATTTTGTGTGCTAGGCTAGATTAGCTGTGTAGTAGTGACACATGTATGCGAGTATGGGTACATAGAAGTATGTGTGTGTACAGCGTCACGAAAAACAAATGAATGCAACTGTTCCGTTGGCGGTGTGGTATAGAAGATAGCGAGACAAAGAGAGTGCTGAGACGCGTGCAAATGTATATCGATGAAGATCCTGCAAATCGTTTATTAAATAAATCTAAAACTATTTTAATATAAATTCTAAGTGTAATCTTAGTGTTCCTTTACTTTTATTTCGGCGATTAAAATCCACGATTCTCAACATATAGCTTTGTCAAAACTAATATCGATCAAAATACGATTCAACGGATTAGAACGTAAGTATATGGCTTCCTTTCAATTAAGCAGATTACGTTAACTTCTTGTGCAGTTAAATTCATTTTCAACTTTTAACTGGTTCCGAAGTAAATCCAGACAAGTAATATCGGGTTACCTACATACAGAACAAACAAGTAATATAAATACAGAACAAACAGTTTCATGGCAACAAATTATCCTTGCTCTCTTCCTCTCGTCACAAGACTATAAAACGCGGTAGATTCCGAAACAAACTAGAAAGAAACCATCTGAATTACGCGAAAAACGATTTTCTACTCTGGAGCGGGGCTTGAATCTAATTGATGAAAATCGTACAGTTCGATTATTCTGGAGAATAAATTTAAATCGTCGTGCACAGTGGTACTCTTGTTCGGTGGTTGAACGACAAAGAACAGTTATACAAACACGATAATCTGGAAGCGTTTTCAAGTTCCAATTTTTCCGGTTCGATCGATACGTGCGGAAGCGCGGCTGCTTCGATTTCTCATTTTATCGCGCCACTTGTACGAACATACCCACTCCTCTGTCGTTCTCCTCCGTTTTTACCTCGCTGAACCGATTTACCGGATTTCGATCGCATTTCACGCAATTAGGGTCGTCCCTCGTTATCATCGTTATCATCAATATTTTTTACTTGCGATGGACAACGTATTAAGCGCTTTAGCACAGTGGATTATACCGTTGAAGTTTGTTCTTTCTTTCGAAATGTACACTTTATATATGTTGCACAGTTTACGCAGTTTTTGACATGAACATTTTCTTCTTCATGAGAGAAAAGAAGATTTTCTATGAATTTTTATTGAAATTATAATTACAATCTCGAGTAAGAAAATGAAAGTATTTCGAGATCATGTAAAAAAGGAAGATAGAATTCAGATGTATCTAGATTAAATAATATAAACTTTCCCACCTAATCCTGTTTTTCATGGTGGTTAAGTTAAAAAATGTATTAAATCTGATGTAAACAATAGCTATTGCTGTGATATATCGATTCTATGTCAAATTGTAACGACTAAATGTTTTAAATCGAACGAAGAAATGCAAAAATAACAGCAAAAGGAGAAACATAAAGCTACAGTGTTCTCAAATATTTCGAAATGGTGTGTTGCAATTTTTTTTTAAATGCTCACCTCCACTTAACAATCGGTCCTTATAAAATTTCGAAACTCTGTAAAAATTTACTCGGGAAAAACGAGGCGAAGAAATATAGAAAATTAGCCTCATTCGCAGCAGACTAACGACTACACACACGCTGCTCCACTCTCTCGCCCGAAGTTCTCGCGAAACAGAAAAATCCGAATTCGGTCAGCTGGCGGAGGCCGAGTCGAAGAGAGAAAAACCGTTTGAAATTGAATAGCCGTATGTGGGCCGTATAACCATTCGTTCCTGTCGAAATACCTTTCAGAACGACGCGTCATTCCGTCGAGAGTCGTCCGTGAAATCCAACGACTAGCACCGGCGCGGTTCACAGCTCCAAGTAAGATTCTGTGAAGCACGGTGTGCACCATGAAACCGTCGATCCCCCGTGGGACGCAGCCTCGATTTTACCACCGAACCAACGCCGCATCAAATATTAGACTGCGAATAGTTGCGATAAGTGGAATAGCTATTGTAGCTGCGAAACACCTGCTCTCTTTCTAAACGAAATTCAGGAATATTCTTTTTCTCTCTCCCTCTCTCTCTTTCTCTCTCTCGAGGAATCAACAACCAAGAAGGTCGATTCACTTTTATGAGAGAGTTGTACGTTGTACAGTGATACAAAGTGGACCACAGTTTTGGCAAGATATACTAATTACGAAACGAAGAATACTTCGTTAATAGCAATAATGTTGTTTCTCAGAATTGCCATAGCTACGTACAATGATATATTATAATCCGATTAAATCGATGTTAATGAATCTGGTGCTTGCAATTTCCAAACCATATAGAACGGTTTTATTGCTTGATAAACTCCTTATTTTCAGATTTTTTGATCTTTGAACTATGAGATGGATCGTATTATCGCTTCTGATATTGATTTTAATTATAATGACGTTTTTAGATAAATATTGAAACTTTCGACATTTCTAAACCTTTGGTATTTTTAAATAGCAAATTTATGTGGTAGATACGATAGATGGTATTATAAGTAAATCATAGGATGAAGGATATGACATTTTGCAAAAATCTAGCAACGAGTAAACGAATACGAAAACGTAGGAACTCGAGGCGTTTAATTAAAACTCGCGCCTGTAAACGGCTCTAAATAAACGTCGAATCGAATTAGAAGAAGGAAAGGAATTTCAAGTTTTCATGAGTTGAATTATTAACTCTTTATCTGAGGTGAACAAATACATTTTTAACGTTCGCTGGTAGGAAGAACCGAACGTCTTGCTTTCCACTCGAACGAACCAGGAATATTGTATGCGTTATCGGGCACTGCATATTAGATTCGTGAAACGATTCCAACTAACTTATTCCCGATACGCCGCGTCGTGCGCTAAAAGACGTTCTTTGAAGCGATCGTACTCGAGGCAATATCTCGTGTAGAAATGAGATGGAACGAAAATGTTCAGGAAAATTTTTACCCGTTTAATGGCTAACATGGAATAAGAGAGGGATAGAATCAGCTTTTGAGATCTCGAGGAAAATTTATTCATACGCCGATACTAACATTGAATTTACCAGCATTGGAATGTCGTCTTTAAGCGAAATCTACTGCCAGATATTTTCTCTGTTTTTGGATATTGTTATCCAACAGTAGGTTCGAGATCCAGCGAAATGCTGGAAACTTATCGTAATGTATCTTTATCGCGTGGTACAGGCTGCTTTGAAATGGAGATGTAAATTTATTCTACGATTATGATACATTTTACCAGAAGATACAATAGTTTTTACAAATTGTACGTTGTAGAGAAAACGATAAATTTGGAACATTTATCTCCAATCTACTCAGGTCTAACGTAACTGGCTTCTCTTACCAAATAGAACGATCTTTTTCTTTTAATGTTATATTTCGCTTGAACACTTCTACATGTATTTAAGACATTTAAAACGCTCAATTTGTATGAGATTATAAAAATGATATAACGAGACATTTACAAAAATGATTGACTACGGAAATATGAAACTTGCATGTACTCTGTGTCAGTTACATAACTCACCTCCTGTAGGCGTAACGAAATTGAAATTAATCAATTAAACTTCTAACCAAAATTAAGATTAAAAGCTATAGACATTGTGAAAATGTACAGTCCGTCACAATTACCTGTTCCTGTGCAGTTTCATCTCAAAACATTTCATAAAGTATCCGTAATTAGCTAGAGACTTTTATTTCGAGCAAGGATTATATCAGCGAAGTTATTAGATCATGACGAGAAAAATGGCTATACGTTTCGACTGCATTAACTTTTTTTAATTATTTAATATCGATAGCTACCATCCTTTGGAAAGCATCGACCTCTTACTTCGTGTTTCTTCCTAGCTTTTAATCTCTTCCTGACGTATAAAATCGTGCGAAAGTTGCCGGATCCACGACCGAGCGATACAAATCCGGAAATGGATTTTTCCGACTGTATCCGGAAGCACGATTTGTATTTCGAATTCAGTCACGTCTCTGTAAATTTTAATTCAACTTGGTCCGATGCCGTTCATTTAAATTTTCTTAATTCAACTAACTTTAATTTCCCGAGACAACAAGATCATTTTATGAACTCCTCGTCGATCGATTTTCTTTGAAAATTCAAGAGATCGCGATAACCGAATTAAAATAGAAAATATGGTTCAATTAGGATATTTATTCTATTAATGACGAGCAACATATCGCTAATAGAGATTACGAAAGCTTCCCAATAAGACAGCAAACCTGAATCAATGTTTTTAAAGAAACTTTTACAGTTTTTACGGTAATACTTACTTATAAACATTATTAAACATTCAAATTTTTAATACATCATCTACTCTATGAATTTCTTCTGAAATTTTTCTATGGTTTAATTTTCAAATCGAAAACGCCTACAGTTAATTCGCTTGAAAGGATGTTTGCAAAAAATAAAATTACAATCTTCGAAGTAGAGAATTGTTTTCATATTTAAAGATCGCCAATTGGAAAAGAAGGTATCACGTATTCTTCGAATCTATAAATTCCATTAAATTCTCTATATATACCGTACGTATTTGTTGCGTTCCTTTGTTGTTAAAGGATAATAAATATTCATCAAAAGTACGAGCTTCTTTGTATAATAAATGGCGATTATGTATTGTCTAAAAAAACGAATGTACCATAAAATTTACCACGAAAGTAGTACACTGATGAAATATGTATTTTAAAGAAATAGTACTCGGCAATAGCATCATTTGAAAATTTTAGGGGTTAGATATTTAGCGAGTATGTGTAAGAGACGAATGGAAAGTGGAAAACAAACATTAAAGCCATCCAGACCGGAGTAGAAAACATATTGGAATGCAGAAAGTAGCTGCATTACCATAGTGCATTCAATACATTATATTAAAATTCACTAAACTTTTCCATATAACCATTATAACAGAATCCTATTTGCATAAGGTTACCATTAAAAAAAAGTCTCGTTCGTGGCAATTTTAGCAACAATCATCGTTGATAACATTACTTTTCGAAAATAAAAATATCTAAGAGAGAGTCGGTTTGTAATGGCAACAATAATGCCACCATTACAGTTTCATAATAACTTCACAAAATTAACAGTTACATTATGCATAATACAGTAGCAATCTACTTTAACATAACGATATATAAATATATATATATAATAAAATAACATGCCACGTTGTTCACATTTAATACGTACACCACGTTCTATTGTATTAAAATATACACTGCGTTAAACTTTATAAATACATACACTGCGGACGTTTATGCATATTCACGTTTTTATACGCGCACCAATAAAATAGAATCTGATGAAAAAAGCTTCGTCGGACAACTGCGAAAGATTACCGTAAATAAAGTTAAAGTTGTGACCGATGCAAACAATCTTTTAAAAAAAAGACAAAAAAGGGAAAAAGGAAAAGAAGAATGAAAATATTGTACTATTCAAAAAAATCCATAGCCTGTTTCATCAAGCAACTCCTACCATCGAACGAGTAATAATAAATTGTATAAAAATCCTCAGAATCTGAAACAGTTCCAAAGCACCACTCTGTATGTTTCGCAAGGTATTTCTAACAAACACATCAGCCTGATAACGAGTGGCAACGAATGGGTGGCAAACAGGGCCAGCCGATTAACTATACATCAAAATCGTTACGGATCTCGATACAACTAAAGGCAACAAAGCTGCTCTTCCATTTCATGCTGAATTTCGCAATTCCCTCGAAAAGGGGGAATGTGCCGGTAACGTGGTGCTCACCAAGCACAGGTTAAATCAGGGGAAAGAAGCAAAGATCGGGGTATATTTTATCGGGCTGTCCGTCGCATTCCCCCTAAAGCGATTTAGATTACCTATTCCGGATTTCTGGCGGAGCCAGCATTACTTGAAGCTTTCTTGGTCTACCTGTACGCCCGACCGAAAGCAGATTACCGCTGAAAATGCTTTTTCGTCCCGACCGCGTCAACGGTGGCCAATAAAACTTGCAACCAGCCCCTACCACCAGCAACAAAACGAGCGACGACTAGAGAGAAAAGAAACGATGGAAAAAGGAGGAACGAAAGGAGGTCAATGAAGGATGCAAGAACGTCGACAACGATGATTAGCGAGGTAGGACAAGTATTATGGCTCCGAAAGTTATTTAGCATGGCGTAGCGGACGACGAAGTCTCCTACAAGCGATTACTACGTAAGGTTTGCAGCTGCAAGTTTCAAGTTATCTTATAAAGCGAAGTTACGTGAAGTATTGGCGTACTATTTAATCCAAGAACATAAACATTCTCAATATTCCTTTAGTATAAACATTCGTAGAATTCACGATTTTCTATGCATCTTTAGTTTCACGATACGATATGGTAGGATTTTATCGTTGGTATAAAATTGTTTGAAAATGTAATTTTTCAAAATTTCAATAAAAGTCTTGGATTGTCTGTGAGAGAAATCCAAGCTATGAGGAATTTGGTCTACATACCGGTTCTTTTGAATTAAATAGCTTTTTGTCGTGCTGCTAAAGGTCCTCCGTAATATGGAACGCGTTAAACGAAAGGATCAATTTTGATAACGAGCGAAATTATTGATTCCTGAGACCCGACTAATGAGGTGAAATGTCGCTTGAATAGCTTGGAATGTTCAAGTTTGACTTTACTTAAGAGTTCGATTGAATCGTAGATTTATTTTTATAAAAAGACAGTATAATGTGCAAAATGTTAATATGTAATTAATTATCCGTTTCTCTTACAGAAGTAAGAATTTCAAGTATACGCAGCTGAGAATTAGAAATATAAATTTCATCACAATATCTAACGCTTAATATCGAAATAAATGATTTTATTCCGATATCTTCGCAATCGATAAATGCACGACATGAGAATTTCTAAGAAAATTCGTAAAGTGTGGAAACAGTAAAATGAAAACAATAATTTCATTGCATACTGAAAAATATATAAATAAATATTGAGAAATATAATGGGATTACAAGGTTAAAAAAAATAGGAGGGGCAATAAAAATTGTAGATCGAATTGGATAATAAAATCGAATTATAGCGTTGAAACATATGTATTCGTTTATATTCCTTGCACGCATCTATCGATTTTATGTATCCTTTTTTATTATTTACGACGATAACCCACAATTTTAGAAAAAGTTCCGTTTCATATGGCTATTCCATCTTCAACGTACAGATTTTCATAAAATTATTGAGTTTTAATATCGATTAATTGTATATTAAGTAATAAACAATTCATTTCACGCTGCGTACAGAAGACCTATGAATAATGTATTTTACATTTGTTTCTATAATTTAAGCGCCCAACGAAGTCAACCTTCCCAAACGAATAACAATTTATCATAATAACGATATAAATTTGTTATCCTGTTTGAAGAGTTTGCGGCAAATAGGATTATTTATTTCGAACAATGCAGGTGAATATTTGTTACAATTGGCGCTGATAATTAAGCACGGCCATAAATAACTCTGAATATTTCACAATCATGCCAATCTCATTTTATAGGATTTCCTTTTTTTCAATTTCAATTACTTATTTTTATCATTTTAACATTCTATCTAATACAACGATCGAAACGATATCGATCTATGCAAAAACCAGCGTTCCCCAAATCAAAGTTCCATCGATCACGGAAACATGGCACGATAAGAATTCGATATTAAAAATTTTCATCAAAAACCTTTTGAAATTTTCTATTTACCCTTGGTTCTTTACATTCGCGAATCGTCTGTCTTTCAAAGCTTCGATACACCAACCTCCACTACATAAATCAGAATAATTCAAATAACCATCGACACTCGATAATCGAAAGTCCATTTCCAATTACTGTTGGCGCCGAATTCTACGGCCGGTTGTCGATGAAACTGAAAATTCTTTGCACATTGCGCGCAAACCACGGATTCCAGAGGCGAGGGAAACCAAAAGGGTCAGCGTAGCAAACATTTATCTGGGTCAGCCAAACTAGCAACTCGAACAAGGAAAGCCGCAGGGTTGCATCGAACGAAAATTCCACCGGTTCCTGACAAGACGAGAAACCCGTTCTGAAGAGGGGTCGCGCTCGTAAAACGGGGACATATCATCTTGCTACCCGTACGTTCGCTAAAACGATTTGCATTATCCTATTCCAACCTTTCCGTGGAATTTTTGTCGAGGACAATTTCTCCCGATCATGTTCTACATTTACCGATGACGCATTAACCACTATAGGAATAAGATGAAGGCAAAAAGATTTATTATCTCGCTTTTATTATGAGTAATACGTGTCACTCTCGACGTTTCGCGTACGAATAAATTTTTTTTATACCTGGTTCTCTGATATATGAAATTTTTCTCTTTTTCGTACTCGGCGATTTTTAAACTTTCTTTTTCTAGTTCCTTTTTTCAAGAGTATTCTGGCGTTAAGATGACAATGACGAAACTTTATGATTGATACGTGTCAGGATTATGCGTATGAAAATGTGAGGCGAAGTTTGTAGTAAATATAGTGATATACGGTAGATTGTTATAAAACGTGTGAGGTACGAGAATATTTATAGACGTCAAAACGATGTGAAAAGTTTCTGTAGAAAAATGCCGTTTGAGGCTTATCTCTCAAAACAGAAGCGATAATATTTTATGCTGGAAATATACTGGTATCAATGAATCAACTGATGAATCTTTCTGTCTATCTCACTCACTTCGTGTTTCCCACGCTAAGATCGACGAAACGAAATAAATGACACAAAATATGGATAAAATTTCGGATATGAAAGAAAATTCTATAAAATATCCCTCGCGTATTATTACATAGAGGGAGAAAAAATTTCTTCCTCTATGTATTCATTTTTTACTTTCGTTTCTTGTGTATATTTTCATATATCGATACCTTTTATTCTTTAAAAGACTATCGCAGCATTGAACAAGGGATTCGTCACTGTCTTCGTGAAAATCTTCGGAAGCTTAAATTAGAAACCGTAACGCGATACAATGCAAATAATATCAAACGAGTATATTTTGAGTTAATGAAATACTACTTGCTCCACTTTACTCTTTTCTGTTCAGAGAATCTCCCGATTGATAAAACTCTTCAAAGTAGATTTGTTCGAAATGCTGCAACTGGCGAAGTTCTTTTTACCAGATTATAGCTTATAAAATAAAAATTCAGACTGTTCTGATAGGTGGTCTGTAGTTAAACGTTAAGTAACGTAAGCTAAGCTTTTGTAGTCACTCACAGCGGCTACGACGCAACGATATCATTTGTGAGTCAAATACGGTTATGCTCGTATCGATGCTCGTACACCTCCGTAAGCACAAAGCTACTCGTAAACATTTAACATAAATTTTGTAACGTATCATTAAGGCATCCACGCGAACGTGAACGCCCAAGCTAGGCACTTGAGTAAGTTCGCCTCGATACGGCGAGAATTTCAGATCCAGGAAATATTTCTGAAGCATGCGCGAGCATTTATCACGCGAGCGAACCCTTCGAGACGATTGTGCCGCATTCTCCGCAGGAAATTTGATGGGAAGATACCGCGGAGAAGGTATACAGAAGGAAAACGCGGCTCAGTTTCGACGACCGTGCACTTCATGACCCACTGTACATTTTATTTACTGCTTTTTATCGTATCTCCATCTCGACCCCTATTTCTAGTCTTTTCTTTTTGTTTCCTGGTGATATCACACCGTACCATGGAATTGAAATATAGAAAATCAAACTTGTATTCGGTGTCATAAAATTTGATGAAAATCACTCGGCAGTGAGGCAATTTGAAGAAATTCTATTCTTCTCGTTTTTCATTCTCGTTTGGTATCAAGCGAAAGAAGGAATTTTAACGTCTCGAAAAAATCCCGAATCTAACGTTGAAACGAGAAATTATACGTATTAATAATAATTATTTCTTACGTTTCTCAGACGCGAGGAACTTTTATTTTGATTGGAAACGTTTAAAAAGATGTAGCAAAATTAATTCGTTCTTTGCGGATTCGATTTTCGTTACGTATAACGAAACAATTGTTTAATTTTTAAATGTCAAGTACGATGTATTTCACGCCGTTTAAATTATTCTGCTCATTTCTCATGTTCTAAAAATTGCAATGGATTTTTCTTTCACAAGGAAGTTCGAACAACGAGAGAATCAATAAGCCGATAAACGACGATGTAAGTAAGAGAATTATTAATCGACAAGATGCAAATTTAAGAAAGTTCGGTTTTTAACACTCGTTTAACGGGCAATGGGCGTGTAGCTTGTTCGATAAATTGAAAATCAATGTACTTCGTTCCCACAGAAAATAAATGCAATTGTTAAATCCTTTATCTCGTTAAAGATTAAAAGGAAGAAATTACCTTTGGACGAGAAAAAACGGTATTTCATTTTTTCCCACCAGTGATTTTCCATCGACGGTATAGTTGTCTAATTACAATCGGGAAACGGTCGCAACGATTCTATATTGCACCTCGATGCAATATCGGACATAAATGAACATTATAATTAGCGCATTGCGTCAAAAAATTAAATCTATCATTGTACGTGCAACGCACACATTGTTGGGAATGAGGTAATTGAAATAGGAAATCGCTGAGGGAGGAAGATTTAAATCTCTTGTTTAATTGAACTCATTTTGATCGCAGAGCAATTTTGAGCTCGCATTTATTTCGTAAATTGCCCCGACGTTGCGGTTATATTTTCGAATAAATCTGAGGAATCATTAATATCCATTCATTTGAGTTTCTCTAACTTTATATAATATTTTATATACCTGATGGGATTTTAAGAAAACAAAACAAGAAAAAAAGGAAAAGAAATGAAAGAAGAAGGAAGAGAAAAAATATCAATCGAGCAAATCTTTATCAAATGGAATTAAATTTTCGAGAATAGTAGTGACCGATGTAAAAAGCTTCGGTAAATATCTATAAGTAAACCTTGCAAATTTTATGATACTATAATGTAGATGTATTATATAATAAATTTGTAATAACGTAATAAATAACGTAATGTATATAATGCGATATTATGTAGTAAATATTGGATATTAAATCTATTTACGGCATCGAAACAATTCCTTTATTATTATTTTTCCGTAACATTGTATAAGTATCTATTATCGTGTTCCAGATTGTAGAGTATTTATAAAAATATCGCGAATAAATGTTTTTCGATAATTTAAAAAAATTACATCGTAGTAGGTCGTTCCACTTTAAAGAAATTCTTCGTGGGAAGTGATTCGATTCTGTTTGAAAATAATTGTGGAATTCGTTCAATGATGTCGACACTGAATCTCGGCTTACAAGAAATGGCGACTGCGATTCATTAACTTGTTACAAAGCAGCGACGACCGTGGTAACGAAGTTTAGCTCATTTAATTTCCTCCCCCATAATTGCTTCTGCAGACATTGGTTCTCTTACTTTCGAATATCGGGGCTTACTTTCAAATTAATGTTATTTGTGCTCTCGTCGACTTATTCTACAACTTCTTAGGACAAATTAATTTAAACGGCAATGATGGTTTCTTAATTGCTAACTGCAGTTCTCTGTGTTACGTTAGCGAAGCTGCAAGTTAAACCGTAAACTGAAACGATGTCGAAGAACCTTTTACGTAGAAGTTCATTTTTCCATTTACAAATACAACGTCGAATAGCGTTGGATATTTTAAAAAGAGTCAGGCGAACGTATGATATTTAAAATATAATTTGCCATTTGTTGCGTGCTTCTGTGAAATTACACGTATTTCTTGGAAATTACTTTCAAATAAATTTTGCAGAACGAATCTGTTTGAATTAATTATTGCAAAGACCACGCATTCTTCCAGCAAACCGACAATGTATTACAAAAAAAACACGGTAGTCCGAGTAAAGGTTCTTGACTCCTTTTAACTTTCATCGATTCGGTTCTGTCATCAATCATGGACGTCACACGTATTCCCATACGTAAAAGTTATAAAAGCAAACATACGTCCTGACAACCCATTGTGTTCCTCGTTAAGCATAAAAATTGAGAAATATCACGTGAATGACGTTAATCAAGATAGTTGTAATAACTGCAGCTGGAAAGAAAGCACGAAACGCGGACGCAAGTTAACGCAGAGACGCGTAATTTCGCTGAGAATTAATCGAAATAAATCATGGAAAATTTATTCGTGCGATACAAGGGTGCAGGATCGTTCGTTATACCGTCTTTTCAACATTGCGATTAATGTCTTTTGTTCGTACTATTAATATGCGTCTACTAATTCATATGAATAGTCAAAATGTGAATCGGATTTTAATTAATGTTTTAAATTAACATTGGTACTTTCAACGTTAAAATAACACAACTTTCTTTCACAATATTTTGATCGCGTTATACAGTATCCTACTGTACTTAAATTTTACGTCGAAGTAATATTTTATAGTATTATATAGAACAACAATGCTATATTTTGTATAATATCTTTACTTGTGATTAAAAATTATACAATAAAGTATTATATGAAATTTGGTATAATTATATTAAAAGTATCGCATGTACAGAAGAATAGTTCGTATCACTTAGCATTCTTCAAATTTCAATTTAAAAAAAAAATATGAAACTATAAAAGTTGGAATATCATGAAAACTATGTAAACGAAAATGTATACTGTTTTAAAAAGAAAAAAAAAAAAATAAAATAAAAAATATTTACGTTTCTACTTATTTGCAGATAAAACATTTATTCAAAATATATGGAAGTACTGCTTTGGGTTATCGGTTTATGTTTATTCGATTTTTTCGATTTAATCGATGTTTTGAAAAAGGATTTGTGTTTAAATATTGAAAGATCTGTTTACTATGCAAAAGTAATTACATGCACTGAATACTACGTATCTATAAATTTAACTTCGTAACTTTGATTTTAGTTAAAAAAAAAAAAAAAAAGAACAAGTCCACAACTATGGAACAAATATAAAGCTTATTTTCTATTTAATCATCTCTATCGAAACTCTGTGCTACTTTATTTTTCATAAAATCATCTTTTACTCGTTGTTAGAAATGAACGTTAATTTCGAACGGTCGATTCTAATTACGTTAAGAAGAAAACCAAAGAAGAGCGAATTTCGATATCACAGAAGTTGACAAAAATTACAAAAATTTATACTCGCATAATCCTCCTATTCAAATAAACAATTCATTCGTTAGACGAGTCATGCAAGATTGACGCGTTGGAAATCAATCGGAAATCTTTACCAATACTCGATATTAATTTATCTCTTACTGTGTATTCTTTTCTCATACAAGCGTGATTCTTCTTTGGTATTTATCGTAACTTCGTTAACTCTACGATCCAATTCATCGCATAGATAGCATATATATAAAAGTGTATTACATACAATATCCAACTCACCATAAAAACGGTGCGAACCAAAGCGCATCTTGGATGTAACTTTAAGCCACTTTCTGCACCCTTCCATCAAAACTAATTTCCAATATTCGTTGCCCGACTCGGCACGAGTCAGCGCACCGTCACTCTACGTTTCGCGTGGAGAAGCTTCCGGGAACGTGGTCCATGAGAGTGAAGGATCAGGTCGCAGTTCGCGTGCTGATCGAAAAATAATGCTGTTTCGCGACAACGGTATTACCCTACCGGTGGTCTTCGCCGTGATGCGATTACAAAGTTGCCAGGCGTCGTTCGTAGTTTACATCGAACATTATTAATATGCATGAGCGAATCTTACGAGCCGTGTCTCGTGTAACCACCACGGAGATTTACGCGGACGTGGAATGTGTCGCGAGTCTCGTAGACACGCGGACGTTTCTATCGCGTTCGAGAACGAATTTTCCCGCGTTTTCCTGATTTTCCTTCGTTTCATAGGAATATCGGAATTCCCTGGATGGAGCCGTGGTTGGAATTCCAACGTGCCCCATAGTGATAAATAATACTGCTGGCAACCTCTCGGTGTTTTATGTATTCGAATGCCGATGGCCGACGGCCATTTGTAAGCGCCGCCGCGAGACGTTCGCCGGTATAGAACCAACTTCCAAGTTTACTCGATCGATCGGGTCTTGATTAATTTTTCGAATTACTACGGCTACGTTCAGCCAGCCCGTTCTTTATTCACATTAGACGGATCGATCCTGCGGTGGATTATTTATGAGGATTATTTACGTGTCTTTCATTTATCAAAAATCACTATTGCGATCATTAATGCTACGACTATCAATTAGTTTTAACCTACGCGTGAAAAAATTAAGAAAACACGACGGACTATGTTTGTTAAAAAATTCATCAATTTAAAATATTAAAAGTAAAAAGATAGAAGTAAGAAATGAAACTAAGAGTATATTATTGTATTATGCATTGCTAGTTATATATACATAACATCGAGTTAGGAATTCGGGATTTAAAAATACCTGCTTAAACTGCGGTAAAAAAATTACAAAAAGTATTCGCTTTAGACCGATTCCTCCGAAGAATCTCATAAAACTTTGTTCTTGTCGAAAATCCTTAACTTCGTTGTAACGTCTGCGAGCGTAACAAGACCATGAAGGAACGCATTAACGATTACGTAGGTGATGCAACTTTAATTGGATTGTACATGGTCGAATTGCGCGATGCGCCTTGCATCAGGCTAAAACGGCAGAGATCGGGTTAAGAATCAAGCGGGGCGGAGAAGCTGCACCGCTATAATTCCATTAAGATACAAATTTCCGGAATTTTTCAGCGAAAAAGATTAACAACGCACAGCGATGGATCGCTCAAGTATCACAGGAAACGAACCTCGTAATACGTGGACATTACTAAAAATAATAAATTTGGTTGAGGTCTATGGAAACGTTCGTCTCTTTAAGTAAATCTAGTTTAGATTATTTGTCAAATTTGTTTCTCACGTAAGTTTCAAGAGTAACCATCTTCTTTTCGAATAGTTTTTCCTTTCGTATCGTTGATACAAAATGAAAGTTACACGACGAACGGAACAATACCAGTTCTACGTACAAATACAAATTAATTAGAAATACTCAATGTGTTCATTTAATATCGTTTTACATGCCATATATTATAATTCCAGTACATCATTCGGTACGATTAATTAGTTAACGAGTTATTAACAATAATAGAAAACTACAAACAGAAATGAAATTATAAACGAAATGGCGGTGATTTATTTATTTTAATGAAGAGATATCGAATTTCAGAAACATGCATATATAATTAACATTGAAATTAATATTTATAGAATTGAAATGCTTTATTATATTTCGTATCATAGCCAACAGCCGTCTTGATACTTTTACCACTCTATTATTTACATTAGAAAATCGATCTTCGAATACACTTTATTTCACAGAGCTATTCAAACGATTTAAAAGCAAAGATTCAAAGATATTGCTCTTACAATTTCAAATTTCGTCTAAATATATTTCAAATAATTTTCCCTACCTGTATCACAGTGTAAGAAATATACATTTTTCTTAATTATACACGTACTCGCGATATATTATAAAATTGATAACGACACTCGCATATAATTGATACTCTGAATCGGCAAATATCACCATATCGATAAACATCGTTCAATAATCGCTAATAAACCGATGAAATCGACCTACCGTAAAAAATGCGCGAGAATTCAGCGCAGGGCACGTGGCCGCCACGAAAAGGAAGTTTCTACTCACATGTTTAGTGGCGGTGTAGCCGGTGATCTGTTGAAGCTTGCTGCTGACCATCTTCGTGCCCGGTTTCGTCGGTTTCTCGCTCTTGTGCCATATACCGATCACACCCGTGATTATCAACGCCACCAGCGTAATGATACCGATCAACAACGACAGAGTCACGATTTTGCTACGGGGCGATATTACCATTGCCATTTTTCCTCGTCTTTCGGACTGTCTCCCCTTCCTTTGGGTATCTTACTTGTTCACCAACACTTTGCCAACACCGAATCGGTTAATCCGAATATCTCAACGAACAGTTTCCAACCAGTCTAACCAGATGGAAAACGATCAATCAATTAATAACTTCGATTAACATCAATATATCATTTATGTATACATATATATCTAGGTATATGAATATATATCTCTCTCTTTGTTTCTTCTTTTAGGGGAATAGGAGCGGGGACTAACTAGAATATTCCTCTCTCATACGGCCATACATCAGTGCCGACAACGATTTTCAACTAAGGCTGCCGCTGTTATTATAACTTTATCACGTCCTCGTACTCGAATATCGACGACGTGTCAGCCGAGTCCTCGTGGACCCTCCTTAAAGTCATCTGGCAGAATGTGACTCGTTCTCCTGGCTCGATTTTCCAAGATCGATCGTACGATCTTTCACAGCCTTGCCTCTAACCGCCACCATCAATGCTTCGAGGTTTTCTCTCGGACCGCTGTTTCAAATTTCTTTCTCTTTCTTTCAGAGATCCCGTTGGCCGTTCGATTCGATGTTCCTTCGATTCAGCTTCCGCTCCAAGAATTCTCTTTGGAAACCTCGCTCGAAGAGGATGAAGAAGAGGACTCCGTTTGCCTCGTTGCGTTTGGTCGGTCTTATGTTTAGCAGGAACTCGTCAGTCCTCCGTCCACGTCTCGCACTTTCCGAGCTTGACTCAACTTTCCCCAACGTACTATACCGATCGCTTGTCACACGTCCGGTTTCGCTTTCGGAAATTTCGCGGCGAATTACGGAAATTTCTCCGGGATATATCGCTCACCGCGGATACCACGATTCCACTACGGCCCAACCCTCCACAGAGTTGGAAGAGGTCAACAAGTTTAACACGCTTTCGAGAACTTGGTCGACGAGGGACTCGCTCTTCTTCGAATTCCTTAACGTCGTCCTTCGTAACCCCGCTCCTCCGTAATTTCGTCGAGCACTCTACTTCGTACGGTGCACCCGGTATACACTCGCGACGGCCGATGGTTACGCATTGAAGCGATCCTCTTCTGTCAAGCTATCCGATAATCTTGCGATGACTCTTTTCCGTAACTTTCGTGTACGTTTCAGTTTCTGATCGTTCTTCTAATTTTTCGTCACGAGGAAGATTCTTAATACTGATCCGAGTGTAACAATTGAAATTTCTTTTTCTTACGGTTCTTTGCGACTTCAACTCGTTAAACTAGCTTCGCCCAACCTTCTTCCGAGGAAACGCTTCTATATAAACGCGTCAGACATTTTTTCAATTCCATAAATTTCCCTCCCGTGACGAGAAAGCCTTACGAAGAAACAGGTTTCTCGGCGCACGAAACTCCAACAACCTTCTTATAGACTCAATAAACAAAACCCTATCCCTCCACATTGGTTTTCCTCTGTCCCGGAGCAACCTCTCTCGGAAACAGCCGTGTTCTCCAAGCACTTGAGGCTCGAGCGATCACAAGAGCAGACACAGAGTTTCCCGTTCCGAGTATCAACGTGCTCTTTTTTTTCTTTTGCTTTTTCTATTCTACGTCGAATTCGTATTCATTCCGACGCGAAGGAAGAAACGTTCGATGGCGTTCTACCGTGGCTCCTAGCGAAACACGATGCACACTTACGCGGATCAACAAGTTTAACGGTCGCGAGGGGTCAACAACAACGAGTTCCGATAAATTCGTCTGAATAATCAACAATAAACTTCTCCGGGGAATTGTTTCAGCAACGAGATACACCGGAGAATACCTTCTATATTACACGGTTGCCGTCGGTCGTTCGAGGATTCGTTTAACGAGACCTCCGGAAACGAGAAGCCTCGGAAGCCTCTCTTCAACGATCTTCGATCCCTCGTTCGTGTTCCCACTCCTCGTCGTCCTCGTTTCACCGTGGCCTTTCAGACCTGCCTCTCTTGGACTGCACCGCCGTCGATTCAGGCGGCCTCTAATCGCCGTGGAAAGTCACTTTCCTAGATGTTATGAAAACAACCAGACGTCACGAATTTTCCGACTGTAGAGTTAATAGGGATTCGAGAGACCTTTCGATGCAGCTTCAAAGACACGTCTCGGTGGATTGTTGCGAGAGAATAGGACGATTCGATGAATCGAGAGCTACGTGAGCGAAGGATTTACGATATTTAGAGAAGTTTTGTCAGCGTGGAAAATTGTGGTCGGATTGGTGGATGTTTGCGGTGAATGTTTGACACAAAATTAATGCTTCCAGCGGTAAATATTCGAGACGCGAACATTTCCTATAGAGTATGGTTTGCAATGATTATCATTATTGATCGTCGTTGTACACAATGTTTTGTACGCGATGCAAAATACCAATTTGATATTATGTATACAGTTGGGGATAAAAGAAGGTTATAAAACTGACATTCGAGGATTTTGGTATCAGAAACTTTTGTACTGGATATTTTTTAATATGTTGGCAACGATACATCGTTCTTTATGTCGCTCAGTTTTGAAACTTTCTATGGTCATTAAGTTACTCGTTTGATTTTCCCATTTTATGAAAGTTATGTAAACGCAGGATGGATATTAATTGTAAACAAATTCTAGAGATTTTTAATTAAAGGTTAGACTATCCCTAACTTTGATAAACGTAACGAAGTTAATTTTCAATTTGTGTATCGAAAGTTCGACGGCTACTACGGCCAGAATATAATGAGACGATATAATTTGGTAAATTGCTTGTTCTTTACAGAAGTTGGCCATCGACGTAAACTGTCCTAGAATGAGAATTTAATTGCTCGAAGAATCGCTATTCTCTTTACTAATTAATCAACATTGTGGTCTTAGCGAATAAAATTGATAACTTGCCAAGTGCATTCGCTAATAGGAATATACTTCGAGGCGTTAATGAAGATAAATCTTCTTTAAAGAAAGTTTTTTAATAATCCTCCCATTTTTTATCTAATTACAGAAAATATATCCTCCATTTGCAAAAGTTATATTTCTGACAAATTACATCTTCCTTTTCAGACATGTCATGGTCTTCTTCGAATTTTTACCGGCCAATCTCGCTGTTATTTCAATAGATAAAGGGACTCGATATTTCTGTGTAAAGGGAAACTTTAGCATAAAGTCGAAGCTTATAATTTTTTCACTTTTGCTCTCGAATTTACAAATATTCTAGACAAATTGATCTATTTTCCATCTGAAAATTTTTAGAAAAAAATTCGAGTTCCTCGGATACGTATTTATAAGTTTCTACGATACGAGTCACAAATAAATCCTTATATATCCTTCGCTTCTTCGTCTACGAAGGGGTATGTAAAACTTCTGGGCACAATTTTCCAATATTCCACCTGAAAGTTTCTTTCGTTCGAATGTCCTTAGCTTCGAAAGTATTAGATTGATCCGAGAATTGTATAGATCATATAACGTGGTTTTACAAATCATATAATTTGGCTCTACAAATCCCAGGTAGCTGAAATATATGTACGTTATAACTATCGAAATATATGATGTAACAAGACGTTATAATGTTGCTGGAAATATTAGTTTGCCGTCGAGAATTTGATCCGTAAATCCGTGGACAAACTGCATCTTATTGGACGAGATTCAGTTATAAAAATATGCGATAGTAGCAGCTTTCACAGTCTTTTGGTAGATCTTCGCGAAACTTTTTCACGGGAATAAATACGATATTGAAAACTTTGGTTGTAAAGAAAAGATATTTTATAGAGGAATATAAAGGAAGAATCTTATTCTTTATTATTAATAATAAAATATTTATAAGATACCTATAAGATAAAAAGAAGAAGAATATTTTCTATCAGAATGTTTAACTGGAAGAATAATTTAATAACAGAATTAATTTGCCTTTTGAACAATTCTCACGAACAATTCTCTGGGATAGGAATCTCTCCAAGATTGAAAAACAAAAATCGTCTTCTTAAATTGTTTACGATTAACAGTTCGCTTCGTCAAATCGAAGAAAACGCCATTCGGTTAGTAGAACAACATCCCTTGCGCGCTGATAATTGCAGGGCGCGAAACACCACGAACTAAACGTGAATTAGCGGCATGGAATCACGGCAGGACGTGTTGGATCTTAAACACTGGGATCAATTTTCCCGGGTGTTATCGCGGTCACACGGTAACAGCATTTTCATTCGACGAACCCCGTCCGTTAGCAGAGAATGCTATTTTCATTTTACACGGTAAAATGCACGAGCGAACGCGGTCGCGAATGTTAATGCGGCCGGTATCGAAGGACGTAATGAAAATGAGGAACGCATTAGGCTATTTGGACCAGGTTGAATTTCGACCACGCTGATTCGTCCCTGCGTTGTAAATTTATGAGAATTAGGTGTAAATAATGTATAAAGTGTACGTTAATTTAATCGTTAAATAGTTTTTGAAATAATCACGGATAAACAGTGGAAGAATATTTTAGGTATTCGGAGAGGAACCTCGAATTATTGTTATTTGAGGATATGTATTTTAGATGCACACTGTATGCCATTTTACATGTAATATAATAAAATTATGGGTAGAAGCATCCGCAATAAATTTAATTCTGAATGATCAATTTTCGGAGTTTGTATATCTATAGTGATTTTATTGAAATGTTTAATTGATTTTTCTTTCAGAAATAAACTACGATTTACGTGATACGATTACTCAGCAACGTCAAATACCAAATGTTGTTCAATTTCTATATTGATAATAACAACTTTTTAATCGAATTTTGTGTTACTTCATCGCGGGTAAATTTAATTTCAGGGATCATGTTATCTTATCACTGAATATACGTATTGATCAATAGGATTATTAGCATTCTTTTAGCAAATTCAGCATTGTAAAACATTTTTCCATATTCGTTACCATTTCTCATATTCACTGATAGAAGAAAAGTAGCATGAAACGCGTCGTGTCTAAACACGATTGATATTCAGATTTAATACTTTATGTTCTAAAAACATTTCGATAGTTTTCAACATTATCCATAAAACTCTGAATCTATTCGAAATTATATTTCCTATAATATTTATCTTCGATTAAATCAATCGTAGATGCCTGTATCGAATTTAAATAACAGGGGAACAGCATCCTATTAAATTACATTAAATTCCATTGTACTTGATGATACTTATTAAATATCATTTAATTTTCCGTTTTAATTCAACGCCCTTCTTTTATTACCCAGAATGTGTAGGTTAGCATAATCGAGATACTATCACGTTCATAAAAAAACTATATTCATTTTTCATTATATCTTACGTTTTCCATACGTAATTTTTTTGAATTAAATAACAATTATTTATTACTAATATTTGCAATACTTATAAAAATTTAAGCTTCGACAAGTTACAACTAAAGTATACCTCGCGTAAACAAAATCCCATCGAGAAAGTCTAAATCATGTCCCGCTTTTAACATTCTATTCTATTCTCAACAATAAACAATGGACAATTTTTGCACACAAATCAGCTCGTAAGTCCGCAAATTACTACGGATCACGACCTGAAAATGTGAAAAGGGAGTGTCGTCAAAGTAGAAGCTGAATCAAAGAGGAGCACGAAGGTGATTCGTTTACCGCGGTCATATCGGTTCACCGTCATTCAACATTGGAAAGCCACCGGAAGGTTGGCTGGATAGCGCGTGACGCTTCTTCTCACAGTTTCAGAATAGTCGTGATTCACGGAACGAATATTATTAATTCAAACTATTATATAATCGCTTGCAATTCAGTGCCGAAGTTCTCATCGTTGTTGATTCGATATTCGAGAATATACATAATATAGAGATATTTAAATTAGTATTCAAATTATATTAACAAATGTTACCTAGAAGAAGAAGAATCATTAGACCAGGATGTTCGTTGCAAATTCATATAATATTTTGACGAATATAGTGAAAAAATAGAACTTGGTTAAAAAGTTGTTTCGCCTAATAAATACTGTAAAGAATATTCAGATATCAAGCGTATTTTCTAGTCAAGTAATTGAATTATAAAATCCTCATTTATTTTATCAATATAAATAAAGATTTTTAAGTGTCGTTATACTTATCGATCCGACAGTGGCTAATATTTGAAAATTAGGACTAAAACTTCCGACACAATTTACGCAGTTCGTTATTTTGTCTTACAGATTCTTACCACCTTTTCGCAAAAACTTTTTTATCTATACATTTATCTATACATGTTGGATATAGAAATTTTAGGTATACGTTACAGACGATTCTAGCCCCAAGACGAGCGATTAATGCATTGGATCGCGGATTTTTGTGTTAACGTTCGCATATTTTCGACAGCTTCTATAAAAAGGAATTCAAACAGAGATTTCGCGCTGAAATTCGAGGAAAAATTCCGCGGTAATTTGGTCGTATCAGGTATAATTCACTTTGGAACCGTTATGCCGCAAATAATGAAGAGAGGGAAAATTGTCACGTTCGTGCATTTTTTTCTCCCAATTTTGGTCACGATAATTGAGTTTCTGTCGCAATGTTTTAGATCGAAAAATGTGTTCGTGCCTCTATTCTGTCGAAGCTTCGACGCGTACGTTGCAGCATTCTATTTCTATCTTTTGAAACTTTCAGCATCGATTTATAGAGATGCTAACTAAATCTTAGAAAAGATATTTTAAAATACGTTCGAGAAAATATTTCCGAACAAAGTAAGAAAAATATTATGATTAGATAAAAAGAAGATGTTGGTAGTTAGCAGTTTTAAACAGTAGATTAAATACTATAATTTCGTAACTTAAGACTTGACAGATCGAGTATTACGATTTCGTAACTTGAGAATGTCTAGAAATGTTATTATTTCTGTTTACTTTAACGTAGTATGAAATATCACTTTTTTTAAATCTGTGTATTATTTGTTTTTACATTTATCGACACATCGTTCGATTTCGCGGTAAAAGCGATATCTCGTTTTATAAAGCATAAATTGAAAGTTAAGAGGTACGTGATGATCGTCGATCACGAAATCGTATTAAAAGCACAAACAACGTAGCGCCACTTAAAGTAATCAATATCATTTCAATATTACTTAAAATGCGCGCTGTACGAACAGAAAAAGAACATTTACACGCAATAAGTTTCTTCCAATATTACGGACTCCGATTGTAACATTATCTTTTCCTCTCTTCAAGAAGAAAAATATATTGCACAGACGTATAAAACTCCGGAGATGAAAGTTTCGTCGAGTTATGTACTTTATGGGCTGGTTTCAAACCAATTATTTCGAACTTCCACATTTTAAACTACTCAATGTATATATAAAGCTTCATTTCCTTTTTACATGCAGTGAGTCGCGAATGTACTTGTGCATTTATCATAGAAAAATTTTATGAATATCTTATGCGTTATACAAAACATTTTAAAATCTCATAAATCACAAGTATCATCATGACGCTGATAAAGTTTGAAACAAGTATAAAGATGTATATGGAAATTACAAAATACAATATGGGCTCCCTTATCCGAATATCAAACCTATTTTATATTATATTTTATATTATATTTTCCAATAACGGATGCCTTCTTTCGTTTCGAATATGTGTTGTGCTTCGTTACACGCATTCTTTCCTTCGTTCGATCGAGTGAATTCTGATTATAACAATTTATTACGAAACTAATAGCGTTGTAACTATCGAAACGAAACACGGCATAATTAAAAAAGCGACGTAGATGTGAAAAGCCAGAATCACAGACACTAAAAGACAAAAACATCAAACACGTTGAGAATTATGTGAAGCACGTAGATTCCTCAGATGGCAACAGTAAGATAATCTTAAACATACCGATCTAATGAAATGGTTTCATTGGGACAAAAACGATAATAATGAAGATTTTATGCAAATGGAAACAGCGATCGAAAGTGGTAATGGAGCGGCGTCTTCTCTTATCGAAGCATTCGTGGCGTTCGAAAAAGAGTTTCGATGGTTCGAAGTATAAAAGGAACGTAGTTTTATGCAGTTATTTACGTTGGAAGATTACTTGACTTAGCGGCCAAGAAGATATGAGATTCATGAATATTCGAAGAATCTGCCAATTAATCTTAACCTGTGTTCGACTAAATGAAATTTCATATCAGAAAAGTGATCGTTGTATTATCTAAAAATTTCACTATCCGAACAATTTTGTCTCTCTATTTGTTCGGATAACGGGGGCTCCGTTGTACTCTCAAAGAGACACAAATTCTCGGCATATGTGACCGCACTATCGATACGCATTGGAAAGGGCAAAAGTTATAAGAGATGGTTTCTACGTGGCCGCATTTTCAAGCGTCGAGAGTGCCTTATCATTATATTTCTATTTGTTCGGAAGCTTTTCAAACCCGGACACGGTTCCACGTTCCACGTAACCAGTGGAAGGTTGGTGGCCGGCGAGAGGAGACTTGAAAAATTCAAAGCGCAAGTCGGTCGAAGAGGTATGCAAATGAACGTGTTCCGCCCGAAGCAGGGCGGACCACGAGCGTGACCATCGCCACGACGACAACTTCCTCTGTTTTTCTATCTCTTCCGGTAAACACCGTTCGTAGCGGATGTTTTTTCCTCCGTTGCTCTTCCGGCAATTTGTTCACGCGCGTCTCCGCGCTATCGCCTAACAATATCTCCTTGCTTTGCTTCAATTCCCCCTCCGCTTTTTTCCCAACCCCAACCCGGCGCGTTTCACTCGTTTTTATTCTAGGTATATTTTAATAACGAAAAAAGCGGAGAACAAAGACGAGTACAGAGGAGAAGAAAGAGGGCGAAAAGCGGAAGATAAACGAGTTTCCACGGTTTCCATGAGCTTTTTGCGCTTCGACTGCTTTTAATTCACAAAAGTAAACAGCCAGAAGTTCATACGATTTCGCTCGTTAATTCGATCCCCCTGCCCTCCAGCTGGCCCTTTTCCTCTCCACGGCTCGCCAACTTTCCACTCTCCTTTTCTTTTTTTTTTTCTTCCCACTCTCAGTCGCCCATCGTCCGGCTTTTTCTCCTAGAATATCCTCAGGTAGCTCGTTTTCAGCCGAGTGAAAGGCCGGCGAGAGTTCATAGAAGGCGAATCACAGGCGAAACAAAACGCGGGGTGAAACCCCGTCCCTTCATTACACCAGAGACCCTCTTTTTTTTCATTCTTTCTCCTTCTTACTCCTTGCGTTTATCTTTTACCTCATCCTGTTCTCGTCATTCAAACGCAAGGCATGCACCCGCGCTTGCTCTCGTCTCCTTCTGGAGCAGCATCGGGTCCTCCTTTTCTCGTGCTCCTTTCTCCTTTTTACTGCTCCATTTCTTTTCTCATCCTCTTCTGCTCTCGTCTCCATTCCTTACTCTTAACCGCTCTCGCATCCTCCATCGCGAACGTGAGCCACATATATTTCCCTGCTCTGCTCCGTTTCGAACGTCGATATCCTCTTGTTTCGGCCATCGATAATTTCCCGGCGTTTCCCTCGGGAGAAAAATGCACTCGGTTCGGCTTCCTCCACCGATCCTCGTACGTACGTGCGAGATCGTAGATATCACGTCGACAGTCGCTCCACTTTTCAAAACCGGACATTATCTTCGCAGACAATCACGCGGATGCAAAACTCGATTTATATGGATTTTACGTATTCTTCGGATCATTTTATCAGAGTTCGTCGGTTGATTCTTTTTTATCTTACACTGTGTCTCGTATTTGTAAAATACATTAAAATTATAATGTTTGTTCGGTGCTAAGATCCTTCGCGGTTTATTGTACGAAACGAAGTTTTATACACCGAAACTTCTTACGTTCGTCTCATATTCTGGATTTATGTTTTCATCTTTTTATCCATTTGAAGCTTTACGCGTCTATATATATCCTCATACATTGATATCTCTATATATCTATATTTTTATACCTTTACACGTTTACGTTTATATGCCCAAGAAATTCTAACTCTCTCAGCAACGATATCCTTGCGAAGTTATCGAACGCTTATTCTATCGCTTAAGAAATTAACAGTTGCCTGAAATAGACAGGGACTTAGGATTTTATCCTTTTTAGCTTTCCATTCTAGCATTATTGGTTCAGTCAGAGTGCTTCGTAAGGATATACGAGAATTCATGGGGGTTGTTCGCAACAGTCGCTTGGTGACTTTAAGACCCTCCCAGTGCCGATAGCGTGGAAGTGGTCACTCGCAGAAGGAGAATTATCAATCACAGTAAATCGACCATTCTAGCAAATTCAAAAATATTTAGATGATCAATCCGCGCGCCTTACTGGCGCCAACGTGTCTCGTTCGACGTGCCATCAGACCTTTTTCTCGGACGAATCGACACTTTGTTCATTGAGACTTATCGTAGAACTAACTTTCAAACTAAAAAATCAGAAACATCTGAACGCATCAAACGCGTTCAGTTTGTATACAATGCGGGTAAAATAAATCTAACGATGTTTTCGTACTGGCAAATAATCTTTGTCAGTCTTTCCTTGTCGTGGTAAATAATCTTTGCTGGTACACCCTTTCGAGTCAAGGGTCTCGAACAATGTTATTTATCGCCAAATTATTGCGCAAAAAGGTCTTGGTAATCTTAATGTTAAAATTGTATTTGCATTTCGTTTAGAATTGTTTATTATTCTCGTTTGTCGCTAGTTTATATACTTCCTTAAAAATACACAAGTTTACACAAGTATCTGATGTAACAAACGCATTGGAAATTTAAAGTGATTTTATGTTCTACGAGCGATTATGCTTACCGTATGGTTGCCGAAAATAAATTAGTAATTTCGTATTTAATTACTGATGAATCCGCAAAATTACCAAAATTATATGCTAAACATGTGGTATCGTATTATATCGTGTATGTTAATATTGTATATTATTTTCGCGACATTTTCAGTCGTTTATTGTCAATGTAACATTAAATTATATTAAACAATTCATTTCGGAGTTATCATTTCTGTATATAATTGTGCATCTCACCGTGGATTTTATTGCAAATACTCCGTCTACATCGATCCAAAGATTACTAAAATTATATTTTCCAATTAATTACGAGTTTAAATATGCTTAAACATATCCAAATAGTAAAATAACGAGTTAGAAAAGTTATTTCTTTTAAGACACATAAAATTAATCCAAACGATTTATAAACCAAACAACCCGCTGTATTATTTAAAAGTTGTGATATATTTTGAAATATTTTATTCAAACAATCTTGAATCCTGACATACACTGGGAGAACCGAACGATCATAGCGGACGAAACCTCTTGAATTTTCACGAGCAGCGGTCACTGCTCCTTTCAAAAATACACGATGACCGCTTTTTAAAGGTTCGCAAAAATTTCTGAAGGCGAAAAGGCAATCAGGTACAAACGACGGCTGCTATGAAACAAAGATAACCCGGGGGAAAGGAAATTAAATTCTGTATCTACCGGGTGCCGACAAAACACGAGGCCCTGCTCGCTAACACGATATTCGTTCTTGATTCTTTCCTTGTCGTTTCTCCGGCCCAGGAATATTGCGCCTTTAAAGATTCATATTACTCACGAAACGTCGAAAAAGAGGATCGCGCACGATGCCTTTGATCTGTGTCTGGTGAAACGCGAATTATTTGAAAAATTCGCCTGCCTTCTGCCAAAGAGGAAGAGAGAAAGGAGGAGACTTCACGATAGGATCGTTCGTTTTATCAGTAATTTCATTATTTTACGCGACTCTTGGACACGAGGTAGCTTCGAAGAAGAAATTAAGAAGCCTGTTTCGTTCGGATCGATGGGAAAGTGAAACGAGAAGAAACATTTTGTTTAATTCATACATTTCGCCAACTCTGTAGTTAAATAGTGTTATTTTTCGAGCTCAAAGACCGATAAGTGTAAATTTATTCGATGTCTGAATTTAATGAACTCGATAGAAATTGAATGAATTTGGTAGAAAGGGCGGAAACATTCTATCCTGCATATTTTATCAAATTCTGTAATTACGAATCATGGCAGTTTGATATTTGAAAATTTCGCCAGCTTCCATTTAGTGGCGCTTAAAGCCGAGAAAATCAATTTCACGCTGGTAATGAAATTATAATTTGCCTGCCTTCGTTTTATCTTAGTACAGTATTATCTACTTGAATATTTATATAATAGCAAATTATATTTATGTTCGGCTGTCGTCCTATTTTTAATTTGCATTATTTAAAATATCGATGCAATTTTCATTTCCGTTCTAGCCTTTTATTTAAGCTGTACTAATTTAATAATCTGTTTGTATCTAATTTATCTCACGATTTATCAATTAATAATCGGAGGACTAAAATACTTTAGCTATTATTAAAAACAGAATTACATCATCGTTTTTAAGTACCTATCATCCAAAGATGAACTTGTTGAATATCATCTAGAATACCATCAGCGAATATCGAAGTCCTTTATGAATTAAAGATCCTGCTATAAATTTACAGGAAGAAATAACTCTATTTTTGTATTCTTTTTTTTTTAGAAGAATTAATTTATGTGCGCTAGCTTTTAAAATATCAGGTCTTCCGAAAAGTTTCTTTCGTTTTATAAGGAAATAATGGATGCACAACATTTTCCGTTTTATATTATTTTATCGAATTACGTACGATATATTTTGTTCTATCAAGATAAAGATTACAACGTTCGACAGATTAGGTTTCACGTTTGTATAAAGATGCGTTGTTGTAAAAGACGAGGTAATTCATAAAGCATTAAATACACTCTTCAAAATCTATAAAATCCTTCAATGTACTCTAATTAAAATTAGATTATAGTATAAAGCACATCCATCTCATCCAAAATTAAAAAAACTATGCCAATTAAAATTACAAGACACAAACCACTCGATCAATGTTACTTCTTTAAAGAGGAAAATTCTTTCCAGTTCTATATTTTCGAATCTCATGACGCAACAAATTCCGTAACTTTTATCAAAAAAATCATGACGTCCGTTGAATCGTTAAAATTATCGTGATATAACAGTTTTAACGGTTTTAATCGCACTGAAAAATGAGCAGTCGTGACGCGGGCACATGTTCACCGGCAAAGCGAAATAATTACGTCAACCTCGACTAATGTCCGCTTTAATTAAGAAGATCCAGGAGACAGCAACGACGAAGACGAGGTGGAAAATTCGTGACCGGGGCATCGAGTGCGCTGTCGAGAAGAACGTTCATACAGTCCATTGCTGACCGAGATATCCACTCACACTTGGGAAATCTTCTGTCGACAAATCAGCGAAAAATTCATCGCCTACTCTCGTGCTACTTGCTTTTTAATTATCTCTGGATATTCGTGTGTAATCATGTGTGTGTCTATTCTAACGAGGGCTACTTGCAAATTATTTGTTAGATCTGATTTTTTAATGCTGGAGCTATCGTTTAATACGTACACGTGTAAATTATTAAATACACAGAATTATGCGTGGCGAACCATGCAACTGGAACGGGTTGTAACGTAGCTGCGATTATCGTTGAAGATAGATAAAAATCGTAGAGAATAAAAATTGAATGGCACGATAAGACTTGTGTTCGTAGGTTTTCACTTTTGTTTGATATGCAACGATGCATTGGCAAAGTGCAATTACGCTCCCGCTTTAAATGGAATTCTATAATTGTTTATTGATCATTCGATCCACTTTCTAATTCTTTACGAAGAAAAGCGTTAAGGTACTTGGATCGCAAATGCTCAGCCTAAAGGATATTTCAAGTATGATTTTGTAAAATTGCACATAAGAAAAACACGGGACGGAATACTCGCGTTTATGTTTCCCTTCCTGTCTTTCGTACGCTAAATTTTATTTAATCTTCGCTATTATTGTTTTAATTTCGATTGTCTATCATTCTCTTAATACATAAAAAAATATAACTAGAAATAAATTAGTATACAAGTTAATCGTTGGCTTCGATACTCGTTACTCCTTCGTTACTATAAAAGATCTTACTTCTTTACGCTACGGTCGGAGTTGGTGGTAGAATGGAACTCCCACAACCGATATTTCGTGGGTTGTAAGTTATGGGGACGGAAAGGCGATCGTTATCGCGTTTCCTATTAGCGAAGAAAAATTCGCCAGTTTGGAACGGGGAAACTTTGGCCTTCCCCTGGAATTACTAAGACTAGTTTTTGATCTATATTTTGCTGCAGTATCTAGATAAAACGATTTGAAGGAAAGAAGGCGGTAACGTTTATTTTCTGGCGAAAATTTCGACAATATTTTAAAATAATATTCCGCAATTGTTTTAGAAAATTCACAAAGCGAACAGATAAACGTGTCATATTTTCAAACTGCTTAGTATTCGCTAGATATCGTTTCATAATGACGATAATATTCACCTGTATGTATGAAATTTCTGAGATTGTTTCCCTCAAAATTAATAATAGTCGAATTGTAACGATCTTCTTCTACATGTACAAAAGTGTCTTTCACCCTGTTCACGAATATGTGTTGAAGCATCTCAAGTTAATATGAGTAAAATACGAAAATCTATATTTTGACGCGTTACCTTGTGGTAATTAATAAACGGCAATTATTAGAGATTATTACATCGTTTGCGCGTAGATACGACGCTTTGATAGCGACTTAAATGTTATTTCCATTAAACCGCAATTAACCATTAGGTACATGGTATCAGATATTAATAGCGCTAGAGAAATTTAGCAATTTACTATAAGCGCTAAGCGTTTAATAATAAAGGCATATCTTCGACTCGGAGTTTTCCAAGGGCGCGTTTTAATAATGCGGCCAACCCTCGGTTAAAAATTAAATTGGAGGGGCCTATTAGATCAGTATCTGATTTAACAACGCGTTGTTTATTACTAATTACCGCGTTGCGCTTCGAAAATATAAAGGAGAACGAGTAACGGAACTCATGAATGCGTAAACGAGTTAAACTACAGGTTTAATTAATTCGCCGGCACAGGCGTTAGCAAAATAATACAACGTCAGAGAAAAACGTTACACAACGACGCGGCGATAAACGAAAAATAAGTTTTAATGGCCGCGATGAAGAGGGAAAAACGCGAGCGGCTGAAAGTTTTTTTTTTACGAAGTTGAAAAAAAGTAATTTCGGGTAATTTCATCGATCTCTTAAATTTTTAAGGATTAAGGACATCTTAAGGACAAGGAGAAAGAATTTTCTAAATTCGACGTTGATAGATTAATTATCAAATTACTGGGGCGAAATGAAGATTATCGGAATAACATAACATTGTCAAGAAAAATACAGCTGAAAGAATGCCATAGAATTTTATATCTTCTAATTTACGTAGCACTTCATCTAACATTTCGTTGAGAGATCGTAATCGTTTCAATCGCTTACAGTAAGTTTCTGAACACTTCAATTTTCTTCGTTTGAAGCAGTTCACAATTCGTTTATGACACGTAAAAGATTCCGTCGATATAAAAGAGGTAACATTCGCCTCGATCGTTGCCAAAAGACTCGAAATTTCGTCTGACTTCTCTTTTTTATCCTCCTCTCGTCTTTCCAGCCTTTCAGGAGAGAAGTCAATGCTACAGTGTAACACCGCGGAAATTGAAAAGTTCGAACGAGCTCGATCTAGTCATGTCATCGAAAAAGCATCGAGATCGGGAAAAGCTTTTTCCATCGTTATCTTTCGTGTCTATGACCGTCGATACATCTCGAGCCCCGTAAAAAGATTCCAGCTCAAAATGCTTCCCTCTATTTTTTTCGTAAACCAATTTTTTATCATAAATTTTAATCGTAAAGTAGAAATTAGTAGATTTTCTAGATTATCAGATTTATATTGAGTTTATTATCAAATTTACATAATTACATTTTTTACATATCCATGTACATGTGTAGCTCTGCTCGTTTTATTTTATCTTATTTTAAATAAACTTGAATTCTTTCGTTTTATTATTTCACTGTAACCACATACAAACAAGATACATTTGCTCTTTCAGAAGCCAATTTAATCAACTCCACTTTTGCCAAATATCTAAATATATAATTAGCATTTAACTTGACATAAAACAAATTGCGTATTTCTGTAAATTTATTTAATGCAAAAAGATGGTGTGAGTAATCATAAATTTCGAATTAAATTTTACAATTATTTTTCTCTATTCTTTAATTTATTAAAATTTCGGATTGATTTTAAATATTACTACTGTAACAATCATAGTCATGCCTCGTTACAGCGTTTACGAAATTTTAAAAAGTTTCACATAATACATATAATAATATTTTATTATATATTCAGAAAAATTTTCTATGGTAAGTGTACATATGCTGGCTGTACTGTAGGCGAACGATTCAATAATAACGAACGCAATTGCCAGCGCGTTTAAACCACGCCGTGATCCACGCTCGCTTACCTCTCATCGCGTTCGTTTGGTCGGGGGTAGTTGGGACCACGAGTTCAAGCCATTTTTATCCTTTGGCTAGATTGCTACCTCTCGTCAAATATAAATTTCGCTGGAGATTTCATTTCGAACGTAGCTGCTTTTCTCTCTAACTTATTTCTTTAACGATGAGGAATAATCTCTCTCACGGCGAGGCAATGCCCCTGAGACTCATAGTCGGGCAGGTCATAGGTCAACACGCGCAACGCATTGAATCGCGTTACAGTTCGGCAAATTGCGAAATTTTTTCTCTCGGCTGCCTGTAATTTGTAACAATTAACGTGAGAATGGTGTTTATTGCAGTGTGTGGAAAAAACACGTAACATAATCGAACCGGAGAGAAAGAAATAAGAAGAAAAATTTGTTTTCAGGAAATTGAGGAAAAACGTTTTTCAATCTCTCAATGTGAAACGCTCGATGGACGTCTGCAGTTTTATTGTGAAGCATTCTAAATGTTTATGGCAACAATATACGAGAACGTGGCAGAAACGCAAAAGTATCTAAAATATCAGAAATAGCGCGTATATCCCTTCGACTTGTAATTCTTTATCTGTGTTTGCAAAAGTATGAATTTGAATAAAAACCACAATTGAAGAGTATCAATTTTGAAATATTTGATAAGATTGACTGCAAAAGTGAATTATTTATTCAAATGGACGAGTAAGAATTACTCGATAAAATTTGTATCTTCTGTTAATAAAATCCTGTTTCGATGTCTCAACTCTAACGGAATCAGGAATTTCCAATCTCGAAAATCATCTCCTAGCAACGAAACGAAATTATTGCACGAATTTCAAATTTCACGTGTTCAGCGATATCAGACGTTTTATGCATACTCTTTGTAAATATCAACGTCCGTTTATATTTCTTGTAGCCAAAATCACGCAACCACGGCTTTTCGTAGGCGTGTACAGGGATTCAAAGTTTAAACCGAGCAAAATACCGCGTTTGAGTGCTCCATCTGCGGAACCGCAACGCGGTGTGGTTATTTGCGGCGAAATTGCCGGAAAATCGTGGCCCCGTTGTAACGGAAAGTGAAAGTGAAAGTGAAACAGAGAGGAGGAGAGAACAGAGGGCGAATGATTAGCAGCAATGCGGTTTAATTTAATACCGAACTGATAACAAACATAATAGCGTTAAGTTGAACCAATAAAACGTAAATAATTCCACAAACGAGTAACAAAAGATAAACAACAAAGCTTAAAGTTGAGTCAATGCTGTGCACTCGTTTAACAATTCTTTGCCATTAATGGTGATCTGCCTATTTTTCTCAATAAAAGTTCTTCAGAATCTCGATTCTCAATCTCGATTCGACGCATGGAAAGTGAATGGTGCGCTTTCAACGATCATCATATCGTGGGAATCAATGAACGAGTCGATTTTTAAAATCGAAAACTTGGAGTATCTTTAAGAAAGCGTACTCCTTTAAATTGTTTGTTTGTAAATGTTTCCTTTAAATTGTAGATTTTCAAAGTTTTATGATTCTTCCAGTTATAGTTTGCAAATAAAATGAACAAGTTCTGTAGCGACGTTATCATTATAAAACACGGTACATCGCCTCTCATTGAACAACCGTTCGAGCAATTTATTTCCGTCCTGGCGAGTAATAACATCTGCTATTGTTTCGCGTAAAAATAAAACGCGATCGTTCGAAGAATCAAAGGAACACGTATAAAAGTTAAAAGTCGTTGGAAAAACAGCGAATTGGCACTCGTCCTAATTGATAACTCCCGGTGAACAGTTATATCTTGCAACTTAAACGAGGTTACGCTCTAGTTACAACTTCGACGAGCCAACGGCTGCGAGTCGCTGTTCTCGCTATAATGCACTTTTCGACATGAATGCATTCAGCATACCGTGTACTATGACTACGAGGCAGCTCAACATGCGACAACATGCGGTTCTAAGCGCTTCGACATCGCGGTTCTATACATAACGCATGATTTCGTTGAGAACTTCGTCGCGACACCATCCCAATCGAATTATTTCCATCGTTCCGCTTAGCAATGTCGCCCGATACGAGATAATTCCCCTTTACCGCTGATATCGATATTTCTATGTTTTCTAATTTTTAGTCTGGTCTTTTCAAATTTTTTATACGTACCAGCGATTATTATTTAAATTTTTGCGTTTGACGCATGAGCCGAATTCCGTTGAACGACGCAATAACCGACTCAATGTCTACTACTAGAGGGTCTGTCTCTACTAGTTTGCAAAGGTGATATTTTTCAGATTGTTGTAACGTAAACGGATGCGATGCAAAACGAGGGATTTTTAGATTCATGATTTAGGCCACTTTTACTATCATCGGCACATACATATCGCTTTGTATGAAGAAAGAATGTTGTTTGAAAATGTTGAAAGGCGAAGAGTAAGTGTTATTAGTGAAATGGAAATCATTTGTAAAAATTAATCATTTCTCTCGATCTTTTTATTAATCCTTTAACTCGTTGCCCGAGCGAAATTTTCATTTCGGCTAACAAACAAACTTCTCTTCGATATCCGTAAATTATTGACACCTTGTGGACCTTGTGTATCACATGTATGAAAGAACCATTCATACTGAAATACGAAAATCAATTTAATCATTGAGGAAACTATATGCACATAATCACGTGCGAATTGTTCCGATTAAATCTCATAATAAAATATTAGAAGAAAACTGTGTGATTAAAATTTCAGTTTATAAAAAAAAAGAGAAAGAAGAACAAGAAGAAGAAAGAAAGACGTATCGTGTGCAAGAACCTAACACCTAGCTCCACAATCGCGATCATTAAATCCGCCCTATACCGGTAACGTGTTAAGTTGGCTCTCGGTCGTTTCCACGCGAGCGAAACCAGAGAACGCGGAAAATTGTCAAGAATTACGAGAATCCTAGCCTGTGGCGAGGCAGACGAAACAAAGTGCAATCGAATAAAGAAAGAAAGAATGCGAGTTAACTAGTGAGCGAATAAATTCCGCCTAGTCGAATGCCACCGATAAACAACGATTCAGAGGCAGCGCGTTTCTACGAGGCCTGGGAAACGTTTATTCCCCTGAAACAGGCTGGTAGAATAGTGGTCGCTTTCAGCGCGACTTCTGTACGCGTGGAATTCCTCGCGATATTCAATTACAATCCTCTTAACAATGATTTCCCATTCAGGGCCATCTCGCGCGCCATCGAGCGTAAACGAGCCGGCTGTCACGGCGCGCGATAACTCGATTTTACGACGTAGCAGTACGCGGCACGGTACGCGCGCAGACACGAGTAATTGAAAATCCATTCTGAAGTGTTCTCCCTTTCCCTCTTTCTCTTTCTCTCTTTCTCTTTGGAGTAGCGTCGTCGACGGTACATCAAAAAATTTATCATTCCGAGGCGAGACGCGAGGAAACACCAAGGGAGAACGAACGAACTCGGAGTGGCTTCGTTGAAAAAACGCCTGCCCTCGGTCGAGAGTGGCACGAGTCACGAGTGCAGCTTTGTATATGGCCGAGTACAGAAACTCACGTGTGCAGTGGTGTACACGCGCGCGTTCGCACTCTTCTTCTGCCCTGGGACCGCGTCTTCCGGATCGACAGCTGTCAATTCAGAGTGGCGCACCTCGCTCGTTAGCGTAGCGTGCGTATCGTAAAATCCTCGTTCAACGAGTTTCGCGTGAATTTGCAACCGGGAGCAGGTTCTCTTTTTTTCTTTTTTGAGAATGTGATGTTCGCGTGGGAATTTATTTATTTTCTTTTTTTGATGGGCGCGAGCGGGGTGGTGTGAGAGGTATGATGGGTTTTTGGGACACAGCGGATGTTGATTTGGTTGATTGATGCGTGTCCAGGGATTTTACATGCATGTTACATGCACGCGATGCGGAATCGTTATTTATGTTGTAAAACTGTCACCGGGCTTTTTCCAAGGTTATTGCTTAGACTTGAAAGATTATTGACTCGAGCTCGTGCAGCTTAGTCGTTAATTGGTGTTGCGGAGTCGTAACTAGTCCGCAATAGTCAAGGATACTCACTTTGTAGATCGATGTATGTCAATAAACCGTATGTGGATATTACGTGTTGTGTTGTGGCATCGTTGCTTGATTTTTGGAACATTATTGGTCGAGTGTTCCAATTGAAGAAGTTTAATTAGTAATTGGTAGATATTACATATATGTTACATGGACACGCATTAAAGCGTTACTTGTTTCTTAGAAAATTATTCCTTGGATGTTCATAATGTTCATGAAGTTTATGAAGGTTTACTATTAATTCAAATCTTTAGGTTTTGACTGATTCACGATAAGTTGAACGTTCATATCAATTTTCTCCAAAAATATTTTATATTTTCATCGTAGCACAATGGTCGAATAGAAGTAGTCGAACGCGTAACAAAAGTAAAATATGCTACAGAGCTTTCATCATGATGGGTTAAAAAATATGAGAAATACTATATTTATATCGCGAATATCGAGCAACTGGCTGCGAAAATGATCGTTTCGTGCCGATAGGTGTTGGCAGAAATTCATTTTTTCGATACTGTCTATAAATAAGCTCATACCATGAACTGCTTCGTTTCATAATAATCGACGAAATTGGAAATGTATTCGTGTAATATCGAATCGTTGGATATCAATATCGCATTCACAATGACAAGTTTCATCGACAGCTAAAAAGACTATTGTAGCTGCAATGAAAAACTCGAGCGAAGTAAATTGTTTTTCGTTTTCGACGGTTGAACATTTTTCGAAAAAGCTTCCCCCCCCCCCATCCCCAAATGGATTGATACGTTTTTCTGATATCGTACGAGTCCATATGAATTCATTACGATTGCACGGCTAGACATGAAAAAGGAAGATATTTATTATCAATTTATTCTCCTTCCTAAAATATGCCATTTAACCCCGGCAGATGTATATTTACGTCGTGCTAGGAAATCGTTTGATTCAACTGATGGAATTGCATGTTGAATAATGCAAAGTGGATGCTTCGGCCCTTCCCCAATCGACAGCTGACACATCGGAATAATAAATAAAGGATTATGTCATTTCACGTACCTGTACGCTATATCTCGTGTTATTTCAAACTTTGAAGGTATCGTTGTCCCTCATTAATTTTACTGCTCCGAAATCCTCTATAAAATCTATCAATATCTCAAAACAATAAGTAAACAGCACCAAACCAAAGCTCTGCTAATTGTATGCTCACCGAATTAAAACTGTGTATTAACGTACAACGAAAACGTTCATTCGATAATACACGATGCATCGATAATATGACCGATTAAAATTATACGTATTTTATTCAATTTTTTCCAACTATTTATTCGTTGATTATTTTTATTTCCATCTTTGTGAGCCAAACAGCGCGTAGCGTACAACGAAAACGTTCATTCGATAATACACAATGCATCGATGATATGACCGATTAAAATTATACGTATTTTATTCGACTTTTTCCAACTATTTATTCGTTGATTATTTTTATTTCCATCTTTGCGAGTCAAACAGCGCGTTATGATGCAAATTACGATTGCGTTCCAGTCGATTGAAAAGAAACAAGATATCTATTGTTTGTTGTTTTTAGATGGACACCTGTCGATGCAGGGAACGCAGTTGTTAATTCAGGATGCTACACACAATGTACAAATCACACAACTTCGAATGCACTACAGAAATTCAGAATTCCCATTATTTTTCCCTTTCATATTTCCCGTTGTTGCATATGGACAGTTGGCTCGAAACTATTCCCGTTTTTTCGCACATTGCGCTAGACAAGAGCAAGTTAAAAATTGCTACTTGCGTATATGGCTAACTTTCGTGCTGGTCATGTTTTAATAGTCTGACAACCTTCATCTATTCTGCAACTTGAATTACATCTATTCGTAACTGCTGTCTTGTACAAGTATGATTAATATGCCGAGGATATTATTACAAATTGCACTGCATATATTCAAGCAGAATTTTGTACTACTAGAAGATGAAAAGTGATTTGTGTAACAAGAAGTTTTATTCGTATAGAATTCAGACGTTAAAGATTTATTGTCTGCCGAAGTGAATAACAACGACGAAAGCTTGGATGATAAAACGAGTGAAAATGATGAAAAGATGAAAAAGATGGATTACCTTTAGTTTTGCAAAATTATCGCCTTTTAAATTTCTCTTGTTCGTTACCGTAAGTAATGTACATTTTCTTTGTAACTCTTAAAGCACTTAAAGATCGAATAAAATTTGATGGTTCGGTTTAAACGCATTATTATGGTTAGATATGCTTTGAAAAAAGTAGAAGAGCAGGCTGGTGCTACGAGAACAAGAGAATTAAATTTTAACAAGTTAAAATCAAATTCTAGACGAAGACTTCGCGAGTCCGTTGAATTTTCATTAATAGCTCAAACCTCGTTGCGCTACTTTATAAACTAATAGCTAGTCAAGGTAATTACATTTTTATTCGACCGTTCGTCTGCCTCTTATGCTTTCTTTTTTTTTTTTTTTTTTTCTTGTAACGAAAGAACGCCTTTTCTAGGGTGGCATTTTTGAACAATTTTTATCATCGTCGACTTCATTTTCTTCGCTACGTGATATAAACTTGCATTTCAATTAACTACACTTTATATTTTCTACGTAAAGCATCTATTAATTGCATAAAAAATTATGCTTAACTTCTAATTATTGAAAGTTAATTAATAGTTAAATTAATAGTCGATTCTTTACCTCAAAACCCCAAATAAATTCTACGATTTTATAAAAATTTACGAATTAACGAGAAAAAATAATACTTGCTACTTTCTTAAAAATGTTATTACAGCGATCTACGAATCAAATGTGGTGAAAAACTACAGGGACTAACGTCATAACATTTTACTTCTAAAATATTATTTTACATTGCGATGGTTGTCTTCAAGATAGCTCCATTCGGTAATAATATATCGTCGATAACACCTTTTCCATTTCTAGAAGTTTCACCTATAGATCCTTCTAGAGATCTAGATTTTATATCAAAATCCGTATTTTCTTTTAGTTCTTCAGTCAAAATTTGAAAACAGTATTGACAAGCTATTTAGTTTAGGAAATGAGAAGCCATAGATAATTAAATCAGGTGAAATTACTTTTTACTGATAATTGTCCAATTAGGAAGAAGCTGTGAGATATCGTATTTTAAAATATTCACAGACCTATTTATTCGTAGCTTTGTAATTAAATTTGAAAATTCTAGGAATAGAATATTCTACGTAAATTTACGAGATTTATCAAGAGACAGAATGAAATTTCGCTCGATTCTACGATCTCGAACAATCTTTTCCCTCGCTTGCAGTGCAAACATTATTCCGAGAATTAATGGAAGCATTCTCGCCACAGATGCCAGCGTTTTACGAGTTTCTTCGATAAGCAGCGTTAGCTTGTTTTAACATATTCGCAGTTGGTAATTTTACCGAGATCCTAAAGCAGAAAATCCCAAGGCTTTGCTATTAAGAAAAAGAGAGAAATCGAAAAAACTTCCATTCAAAATTTCGCTGGATCGCGATTACTTCTATAAATTCATATATCTGCAGAATTCTATAAACCAGTAAAAATATAAATATCGTAATAAGCATCGTTCTTCCTCAACTTTCTACGCTTTCACGCATTTATGTTGATCTTAGATATATTTTAATACAATTGTATTTGTCGGAAATACGTGTTGTCTACATATTATTATTAATTGAAATGAATAAAAGAAATTCTGTTTCCTCAGAGCGGGAAAATATTTTCAAGTTACTTATGGTTTGTTAATAATCGAACGATATACGACTATGACAATCGTGTTTCATCGCGATGCTAATAAAATTTCAAACTGTATAATAAGTATAATAAATAATCTCTGTATAATAAATACTTTTGCTAGTGTTTTTAATCAAGCCAATCCCACCTCTTGGAAAGAAGCGATAAACCAGATGCAGATGAAAAAGAACTCGTGTAAAATGTGAAGTCAACGCATGTACCGAAACAATCGATATTAATGTTGCGCTGTTTCGGGCCCGGTACTCATTTCCTGCTACACGCTTTCATCCTTTCTGCTCGATTATTTCACGTTCGCCACACCGATGAATTTTTCCATGAAACCATTTTATGCACGATGTATGTCGGTCGATGGCAAAAAAATAATCAACCCCTAAAAAAGAATATTCTATAATACGAGATAAAACGAAAGTTCCCGATGATCAAAAAAAGCAATCAAAAAGGATGAGACAAAAAAAAGAAAAAAGAAAAAAAGTAGAGAAAATAAGTATCGTGATATTTAACCGTAAGAGGAATCAAAGGGTAAACTAAACGAACGTTGTTTTCTTCGGCTAATCGACTCAGTGTAACGATGTTTCACTCACGTTGAAAATTAATGGCTTTATCTTCCGCGTTGTTGCTTCGTTGTTTCGTTTTAATTGACGGGTCTTTGTACGTGTCAGCACTTTGACAAATCGATAGTTTACCAGGCTAAAACGACCGAAAAGGAGAAACAGGCAGAGTGCGAGAAAAAGAGAATGAATCGTACGAAAAAAATTAGTGAAATATGCCGGTTCCTGGAATTAGTCGAAAAGTGAGACGTCTCCATCTCTGTGTCCCTAATTGCCTAGGAAATAGACTGATTTCGTTAATATATGTGCGATATGATCATTTTTATTTATTAAACAGAATTATTAAACGCGTGATTGTTTGGATAATTAAATTAGTGGTGTGCGATTTCTATGTACTTAATTCCACGGAAAAAAGTTCGCGATATAATCGTGATTACTTGATGATTATCATTAAACCTTTGTACGATAAATATTCAAATACTTTAACGAGCTACTACATATTTGCGAAGCTTTTAAACATATTCGTCTTTATTTTATTTTCAATTAATAATTTTATTATTAAAAGGATCACTGATGCGACGGAAAAGCAATGTTGATATTAACAAAACTTTGAACTAAGATAACCATATCACTATCTGGAATTTCACCAGCTTCGATCAAACGTTCCATCGAAGAACAATAAAGAAGAAAGAGGAAAAAAAGAAGAAGCGGTCGCACCCGAGTTTCCAACCTTTAATAGTTAACTATATAGATATTATACTACTATACTACTGTAGATATTATCCATAAATTCCGGTGAATTCCGGTGAATTCCGGCATGTCGTGCATTCCGGAGAAATTGTTCGGCCGCTCTGTCACCTGCTCCCCGTTCCGTATTATTATATTTCAGGTAATAAAAAAATTTTTCTAATTTCTTCCAGACCGGAAGATTTATGGATTCCGATAACGTCGTATCTGAGCGTCGCTTTCACTTTTCGCGGCCATTAAAAACGAGTCTCGCGACCCTTTCCTCTCCGACACGGGGCAAAAAACCGTCTAATAAAAAGAAGTGAAAAAGGAGGAAGAAGAAGTAGTAGAATGAAGAGAAGAAAGGGCAAACGACAAACAGAGAGAGTCGGCGAGGGTGGGTCGAAGAAGAAAGAAGTTTCAACGGGTACAAAGGTTCCTCCGCCTTTTTCTTGATATGTAGCGTGAAATATTAAAGGCTCTATTACATGAAATCCGCGAAAAGAAGGCGACGAACCGAGAACGGGGCCTGGGTACCTCGCGAAATTCAATGATCCCGCCTCTGGAACCACGCTAAGAACATTTCGGCTTTGACATTAAAGAGAAATCGTTCTTGTAAGCGAAATTCTCGAACACGACAGCTGTCGCTGCAGGCTGACGTCGTCTTCCGGTCGTAAATTCGGCGCTCACTGTACATTCAAGCACGAGGGACGCGTTTAGAAAGCATTACGTTAAGCGACAGATGACAATGTCGCGTGACGTCAAATAAAATGTATTTAAACAGTTGCGAGCCCTGGATTATGCGAATTGACATGGTCGATCATCGATGAACGCGTAAAAGTGTCGCGTAGATATTTTTTGTATGTTGCGTTCTTTGTCGCGCAGCTTCCAATTTGTTCATCGTTTCTCTGTTAATAGATCAACGACGATGAACGCCAATTAGCGTCCTATGAGAAATACGGTGGCTAGAAAAATTATCTCCTCGTTGTTTCACTTATTATATCGTTTACATACTACATAATTAATTACGTTCAAGTATATTCAACTTTCTGTCATTTTTAGTAATATTTTCAGTACTACGTGACTCTAGTAGCTTTTATGACTGTTTGTAAACATAGAAAACAAGACGAATTTTCTGTCATTTTTAGTCATATTTTCAGTGCTACGTTACTCTAGCTGCTTTTATGACTGTTTGTAAACATAGAAAACAAGACGAATTATGATATAATGTCATTTTAAGGGGAATTAACGGTTTTCTTAATTATTTTTGAAATGACCAAACAACTATTTAACGCTATCACTCAAAGACGCCTTAGTATTTCTTTTTCTAACGTTCTACTGTCTTCAATAATGCTAGCGTGTGATTAGATGTAAGTGTAGGATATTGATGATTATTTTGAATCGATGACGAGACCATATTTTAGCGATTAAAGCGACCAATTAAAACTTAAGAAAAACTAGTATCTCTATATATATATTTCCAATTATATTTCACTGAGAAACAACAACAATCTTTATCTTTCTAGAGCAGTTTTACAGAACCATCCCCGGAAACTTTCCTGAAAGATAATTAACCACACTGTTAGCGTTCCAGGTAAAACGCAGAAATACAGAGCTGTAACATCGCGCAACGACAAGGGGAAATTTATTCAATTGCCTTTCTGCTTGCGATAAACGAGCCCGGTTTTAAATTCGCGTCTTATTCCTAGGCTAATGTTGTCGCGATTCATTTATTAATCAACGTTTCCATTAAGCGTTGCTCAGGAAAAAACAATTAACCTCGAAGATTGAAACAGGGAAAAAGAGGGAAATAATTAAAGCCAACAAGATAAAATTGCATCGAGCATAACAAGGAGGAAATCGTTGAAGCTTTACGTATTCTTTCCTTTTGCCCCGCTCTACGATTTTCGTCGAAATAAAAAGGCAAAGCTTCTACATGCCACTCGTTCCGCACGATATTCGACGCGCTCGTAGAACGCGGAAAATTACAAAATATAACGGAATTATCAGACAATGGAAGATGAGAAAAGGAAGGAGAATACACTTGCTTCTTTTCGACGTTCTGCATACACCGAATGCTATTTGCATTTCCCTTTTATCAGAATTTTTCTAGCACCCAGCCCTTTCCACCGGTATCTCTGGATACGGACATTGTTGATTCTAGAGAGTTTTAGAAACTTTTGCGCGAAGTAGTAACAAACCAAGGGGCGAATGAAGTGGTAAGAAAAGTTGCAGCATTGCGAAAAATCGCGGAGGAGGTGTATGTATAAGTAAAGAAATTACAGTGAAAGCACACCCTGTAAGCCAAGTGTAAAAATAACAAAATGAGAGCAGTTTGAATACTCGTGCATAATACATTGCAGAACATAAATTTGCGTACAATTTGGTGTTGAGAAATTTTTTATTAAAATCCTTAAGATCCAATAATAAGATTTTTTTCGTTTACCAAGCTTTATTGAAAACGTGGCAAAAATTGCCACGTAAATACAAATATACGAACGTAATTTTGACAGTAGTCGTTTTTGAAACAATTGCGAAGGAACATCATATTAATGGATAAAAGTATCGATAAGAGTAATTGAAGTTTGTTATTCAAACGATATTACGTAGCGTTGTCACGTGTATTAAATGATACGATCTAAGCGATTTGTTAAATTTTTTCACAGATCTCGCGTTTTCGTATGCATGATAGGCGGACACGTAATCAAGGCATATTTAAATACAGGATCGAACACGTACAGTGATAAAAACTTCTTTTCTCTCCTTTCAGAAAACGAAGCTACCTATAAAAAGAAAAAAAAATGTTCTATACTATCAACTCGTGTTTGTACTAGAAATCACTTCGTATTTGCATTAATAAGCTGCTTCGTGAATTTTAAAAAGCAACGAATGTATCGTAAGTATAGTTTCACGTGCTGCAAACTATTCAATATTAGAGGCTTGATAAAGTTACTAATTTAAGGATAAGTTAATAAAATACATTTGCTCTGGAAAGATAGTGCAAGTTCAACGGCGAGCAAAAGAGAAGAGAAGTTTGTCAAGTTATGCAAGATTATTTTTTATTGCAATTTTATGTTTGTACTTCCACGATTTGCTTTGAGAAAAGAAAATTCCTGGAATCAATTTATAAATGTAAAGAAAGAATAAAGTCGCTAACCAAATAACGCTTCATGAATCGACTTATTTTTCTATTTCGCATGGAACGTATCGAACGATCGATATTTAATTCAGAGTAGATGTTTCACGCTGAATATTTGTATCTCTTGAAATATCAGAAACACTTCTCCTTTTTCATTCTTTCTTTAAGAATCGTATTACAGTTGTCGGAATATAGAAAAATTGATAGGAGAAAGAATGCGGTATATAAACGTTCGCATCGTGAGTAAGAAACAAATATGATGGTACTCGGTCTGTTCAATCGCTTGTAAGCGTATGCATGGAGGAGTTAAAAATATTTCTAGTGCCTGCAGATTAAAATGTTAAAAGTAAAAGGTTTCTAGAACACTTGAGAATGTTAAAATTTAAGAGATAGAGAGTATCTCAGCTTTCAAAGGAATATTAAGTATTTACACAATTATTGCTACTGGACTGCGGATGTTGGTGCATTTATGTGAAATTGAAAGCTGCAAAAGTACGCAGAATACGGATAATACCCAAAAACATATAAAATATCCAAAGCATAGTGTTCAATATGTGACAGAACAAAACTACGCTTACGTTTCACTTCTTTAATTGAATTCGCGAAGACACGAATTTAGCTAGAGAAGTGATCGAGGAAACTCGAGTGTCATCCAAAGAGGCAACAGCTCCTCGTGAGTGAGAGGTTCCAGGAACACGTTCGCCGACAGAATATGGAGGATCGGAAACGAGGTTGTTCGATACACGAAACACGTGTGTACGGAAGTTCTCGTCTCGCGGTGGAAGTAAAGGGAAAACGAGAGGAACTCGCGTCCACGCGATCCGCGAAATAAGAAGCAACGAGGTACTCGACTGTGGACGCGGAATAACGAAATAAAAGATTTGGCGATACGTGAGCGTACGGATCAGAATATAGTCGTATATACATACGTACACCTTCTCGTTCACCGATCTTCCCTATTCTTTCATCGTTCTGACGTGTTTGGCATCTTCCTGGCAATAGTTTCGAATCGCCTGGCCACGATATTCTCGTTCTCCTTCGTGGGAGATTATTTTCTTCGGTTATCCGGTATAGACAGAAGAACTTAGCGAGGATAGGTTTTCCATATTTTCACCGGCGATTCCATAAATTTTTCATGAGCGATTGGGGAGTTGAAATGGTAAACGATGCGAGTACCAAAAAATAGAAAACGATTTCCACAGAGTAGGATGTAGATTCCATGAGGAATATGCTGGAAAATGTATTAATAGTAAAATAATTGAGGAGCTTCCTGGGGAAAGAACCTATGATATAAAATAGTGGATTGAGCAAATTGTGTTGGGAGTTTCGGTTTTAATTCGTCGATAGTAGTTATATTTTTATATTTATAAAGTAATAAAAAGTTTTATAATAATTCGACTATTTGATTAAAAAATATATTTGACACTTTTACATTTATTATTAAAATTGAACTTTAAACTTAATTTTGTTCCATTTTTATCGATTTCAGATTTACGTGAAATCTATTTTTTGCGTTAGAGTCTAAATATTGTAAATATATATAACAATATTTTTATACGTACCGCTTCAATAAATTAGTATGTATATATAATATTACTTGCGAAAATAACGCGTTGATTATGAACCTATGAAGACAAAATATTGGCGATGAAATCTGACTGATCCTTGTCGGTGGGGCAAATATTATTTTAATTCTATTCGCCTTGAATAAATAAAACACTCGAATAAAAATGAATCCTTTAATAGAAGCAAAAGATTACCACCTACCTTGCGAAACTTCAACACAAGCTCGCCAAGTATTTTATCCGACTTTGTCTTTGAGCCGCTTAGAACTCTTTAATCTTTAACTTCAAACTACGTTAAAAATACAAATATTCTCTACTATTCGAAAATATATTACGCAATATAAGCATATCGACTAGACTATTACATCAAAATTCGATTTAAAATATATCCGAAACGTTTTACATCGTTTTAAAAAAAAAATCCACGGTCGATTCGTAAAATATACGAACATTTTACTTCCTCCTAAAATATTATACATACGTACTTGTGTTTACGTAACTTCTATTTAATTTCAGAATATGGACATTTTTCTATGTTCTGCCCAAATTTATATTTTTACGAGCAGAACTCTTTAGCTCTAACAACAAAGATTCTTTAAAAAATCGCAGGAAAAGCTCTGCTGAGATTTATGTTGCCGTATTAAATCAATATTTTTTATGTTTCCAACTACTCATCTTTTGATTTATTACTTTTCAATACTGTTAAAAGTATGATTTGTATCGTTCCTACAATCCTGTATCGTTGTCATGTTTTCGTAACACAAATAAAAACAGAGGTGTAAAAAATATATTTTTAAATCACGGTAAACAAAACTTCAGTCGCCTATTAAAAGAACCCGATCTCTCTAAAAATTAAAATTCCCCGTTGACGCCTGTTTCATTCGATTTAGCTTGCTTTTAAACACTTCAAACGTTTTAATGTCGGGCCATTTTCCACATATCATCGATAGTGGAAACGGTTGCCGGAATTTTGTTCGAATCGATCTAGAACGCATACAGAGGATCGATTACTGCAAACATATCGAGTATCGTTTATACGCATTCGTACCAGTCAGTTTAATCGAGATATTAAACAAATTTTTAGCTTACCATAGTTTAATTACACCTGAAAGTCTATTATTCTAATTTAACGTTAATTGCGCCTGCGTTCTGTTTTAGCTTCGAGAAGAGTCACTCCGATAACGAACGAATTAAAAATGTTTCCATAGAAATGCACTTAGAAATTTGGTACAATAAAATGATCACAAGAAGTTTGCTGCTTTTCTACATGCTTTCACTTTGAAGACAAGTAATTTAGTATTAAATTAAAAAATTAATAATAGAATATATACATAGGAGAAAATAAAATGTGAATTTTATTTAAATAAAAATTCTCTCGAAATTGTTTAATAGACAATACTTATACTATTTCAAAAACTACATACACTATTAATGAGAATTGTAAATTCTATATAGTTCTACGAAGTATTCTCTCTGAAAAATATTAAACGATATTCAAAGAAATAAAGAATATCAATTATAATATTACAACACATTTCCCTGTAATGTTTGCATGAATTATGTTTGTATCCCTAATTATGTTTCTCTTTCTAAACTCGATGCATTTTATACCACAGACGAAAAAGCAAATTTGAACGAACAATATAAAATATCGGTATGCGTTACAAGCTACTGTTTTGGAAAGTAAACCGGAACAAAGAAAAAATGTCTCGAATGTGATGCCTATTTTTTCTCTTTCGCATGAAACGCGAAATTATTTCACACGTTCCTCTGGATCGCATCTGAAAAATTCGAAACCCAAATCTCCGATCGAGAACAAAATATAAAAGAAGTATTACCCATTATTTTAGCGTCTTCCTCCGAATAAAGTAAATAAAGCATAGAATCGAATGTTTTCGATAGCGCGGCGTCTCTTCGACCATTCGGATACGTTTCGTTTCAATGGTCAAAGGCGTTCCTGTAATTTCCCTCGCAGAATAAACGGAACGATTTGATCGATGAGCTTGGCCCAGAGGAAGCAACAACATTCCATTCATCCTAAATATCTTCTTACACATCGGATCGACGGGGGTTGCAGGTTTTATCGAAGCAATTAAAATTCCTGCCAGACTCGGCACGCGCGTTCTCTCTCCCTTTGCAAACTCTTGCAGTTTCACCCCTCAAATAGCTACACTATTCTCTACCGGTACACAATGGTAATGCAACGATACCCGCTGTTATATTACGATTAACATTCTCTCTCTGTGTCTATTTAATCAAATTTCTAAGTGAACCCAACTTTACCAGACTACGGGCTTTGCTGGAAATGGCTCTACCGTGATTATCTCAAATTTTTACTTTCTAAAGGGTAGGAGTTGTTCTTTCTAGTATTTTTCCATAGCAACGAATATTATACTATTTATTTATTTCTGTCAATTTTTCCACTCTTATATTTCATTATTATCGTTTATTTCTTTTTTCGATAGAAATGGCTCCATAGTTATTCGTTCGAAAATGTGCGCTTTCAAGGGGCCAACATATTTTTTCCAATATTATTTCCTTGTTATTGTTTTTACTTGTCTACGTTCCTTTCTGGTCTTCGAACAATTAGTATAAAATACGGAATCACGGAATTCTTCTTGTAACTTGATCGATCGACGAACAGAAGTGGCCTGTTCTCAATAAATCGCGCCAGTTGGAAAATTCCAATCGTCCCGCTTTTCTCGACGCGGATATGTGGAACGACGCATAATAAAGCCTACAAGCTTATCAGTAGAGTACACCGAGCTGCCAATAAATAGCAAACAAATTCAATTAAGCGAACAATGAAAAACACTGTAAAACTATCCGATATTGGGGCACGTACGATGCACGTAGTACGTTTTGTACGTCGTTTTTTCCCCAACGCTATAGGTTTTTATTGCGACGAAAGAATTTTCGCCGGCTCGACGACGTGTTCAGCTCGAAATAAAGCTATTCAGGGTAAAGTGTGTCGTCGAGGACCGCAAAAGGTTAACCTTAAAGTAGTCACCTGACGTCGCACTGCTATCGCTATTTTCGCGCGCGAGCGCGAGCGCACACACGCACATACACGCATACGAAACACAAGCGTATAGATGTTTTTCTATGTGTGTGCACACACGTTTTTCTTCAAAGAACGACGTAACGAGCACGGAGTACGTCACTTTCATTCTCGATTCCTGTGGAATGTAGTCCGCGAAACGAGAGGAAATCGCTTTGAAACAGCGAATGTAAACGCTCGCTTCACGATTTTCCATTGATTTCAGGGACACACGATTTACCAGCAAGCTCGTTCAATGTGATATTTTTCCTTTCTTTCGAAAATTTTAATTGGAAAATAATTCTTGTTTTAAATAGGTTGTTTCTTTATATATAGAGAATAGTTTAATAAACAGATGTCCCAGATTTTTCCGAGATACTGTAGCAGCATGTTTTACGAATAAAAAGTTTCCCTCGTGAGTAAATAGAGATTTTATTAGAAGCGAGGCATAAAAATGCCGTGTGAACGTGGACGAATGCTTTGTTAAATGCTGTAAGCAAAACATGAAGTAACAATGGACTAGTTTTTGGTTCGATAAAATGATTAATCGAATATTATTTTTCACGATAAACTGCATAAATTCGTAGAAAAATAGCAATTACAAACTCTATTTTCTCAAATTTGTCTCATCATTTGCGAGTATTCGTATACACGTGATATCTGTTTGTAATAAATAGATTTACGAGTATAAGATTTCTTTTGAGATCTCATTCGTGCGAATAACGTCAAATTGGAACTACATAAAAAATGAAGCAGATCGGTTTGGCTTCTAAGAGGTTAAAACGTCTCATAAATGCATAAAAATCGGCATTCCAGCTGTCCTGTAATTCTGCGAACATTAATTAAAAAAATAATTTCCCACTATTACCGTGCCACTTCCACGAAACCTTCTCATTCGTTAATAACGTAATAAACGATCTATAAAAAGCTTGACATCCATCTGGAACAATGGATTAGCCGAAGAAAGTTTCATCGAGTGACAAACGAGAAAGCATCCCTAAATTTCTATGGAGCCTTTCTTTTCGCGAACGAAAACGCGTCATCGTGCTAATTATTCCTCGAAGGGGTATTTTGTGCGAGAGGCAAGGCTACTTCGATGGACCAATTACGAATTAGCTCGTTAATCCGATTCGAAAGAGCTTTAATGCCACCGGATTATTAGTTGGAAGCCGGGGCAATCGATGATTCGCGGCGACGTATCGAAAGCATCGCTACTTACGCGGTAGCCCTCGCTTCGAAACTTCCGGCGAGTTCATTAACGTGAGTAGACAGCATCCAAATGCCGAGGCATAATTAGTCATTGAGAACAGATTGGCGGCCAAGCAGGGAAAATCCTGACGATCATGAGAGACTTCGACTATCGCTTACCGGAGACACCTCGTTTTCGTAATTAGCCACGTTCTAATGACGTACCTCTAATCATTGCACGTTCAGTTGCATCTATAGCTCTCACGCTGAATGATCATCGACGTAGTTCTGTATCGTTGCTTTCGAGTTTCGTTTATTTAGTAGACACTGTTCAATCAGTTCGTTATTTTTTCAGGGCTTGGTTCACAACGGCGAATTGATTATTTGTGTTTGACGTTACTTTATTTGTCATTTTTTCTTGCCCTCTGTGAAGGTTTAAGATAAAAGACAGCGCCGTACAATGGTTTCTATACTTTTCATTTTAATTATCGATTTCGAGGTTTTCATAAATCACGTTCGGTTTGCGCGTATAATTTACGACCGTTTAATCGTTTGACTGATTATTCGTACATTGGACGTATTATCCCGTGAAACATTCCATTCAAGGTTTGTTTTAATTACTTCAATGAAGTGGTAGTGATTAGTTACTTTTTAATATTGCGTAGTTAATATATTTGAATAGAACGATATGACAAAATAACAGGAATAAGTGACTATTTGTTTATAATATAATTTGTCTGTCTCTTCCTTTTCCAGGAAAAAGAGCAATTTCATTATTACCAGTGCAAGTTTCATGAAATTCTAAGTATGTTCTGTATTTGTACGAGGACACTGTTAAGTACGTGGTAAGGTTCGATATTAGTCATTTGGTTTATAAGCTTCGCCGCGTAATAAATTTTTATAGAGCAAATTTCCTTTCATACACGTTTTAAAAATATCTGCACTGCGAGTACGTATAGGATTAAAATTTATGAGCCATAAGGTCTTTCCTAAAGACGACATATCACTGAGGATTACATTTCACAAAACGAATGTAATACTTTGTTCACAAGCTTGGATAAATATTTATCATTGAAATGCGGATGTATGTACAAATTCATATTTTTATAAACACAATTAAAGATATAAAATTTAAGTGACTTGTGACGACCGTTAAGCTCTGAATATTTTATACAGTTTACAATAATAGCGTATAACTGAAATTTTTCACAATTTATTTATTACGAAACAAATTGCTATAATTAGTACTGTTCAATACAATAAACTGTCAAGATTTAACAACGCAATAAACTACCAGCAGTTTAAAAATTCCGCCCACTTTTAATTGGAACAATTAAAACAAGAAAAGAGGAATCGAAGTCTGGAAACCCTTAAACTGGGAATTATTGCCATTTGAAAGTTCCAGGCAACTCCACGAACGCCCGACGATATAACTTTGTATTTCGGGAAATACGTCACCCTTATCCAGAAGAAAGAGAGACCCTTAACGTTCGTAACTCGGTTCTTTATCACTTCTCGATACTTTCAAACCGAATTCCGTTCGAACACCTGTCACGTGCTTCGATTTCCGCCGCGAATCAATGTCTTTTCTCGTAATATTTCCGTCGATCGACCACTTTAAGCGGGAAACCAGGAGTGTTCCTCTTATTCTCTCGTATTCTCTTATTCACGCAACACGCTTCTTCAAAAATTCCTACGAATTTCTAGAACGTCTGTAATTCCTTAAATCACATTTCACAAGCGAATCTCGCGAATCGAAAACTATTAATTTCGAGACTTTTGGATGGATTGGAATAACGTGGACGAATTCATCGTCGAACAAGGTTAGATTGCCGTTGGCGGAGATTTAAACGGTAAACCGTGGAAAATTATACCTTGGTATGGCTAATCTGAGCTAAAACTCGACAACATTCAAATCGCTGGAAACTGTAATCTCGAGCAATAACAGTTTGGAATTTCTACAAGTCCTGCCCCCTTCCTACTGTGTTTCGCACAGTTTAATAACACTCGTGTCAATCCGGTTCCTTCGCTTCGCTCGCTACTCGACCTCCAATAACGTTACGAGTTTAACAAACAAAAAAGAAAGGACGCGAAGGAAATGGGAAGAAACGAGTCTTCTTCCTACGTTTCGTTTAAACTTCTGTCCCACGTTCGACGAATCAAAAAGCACGGGAGAAAACCAGGAAGAAAGAGATACACGTATCGAAAGAGACGGAGAGGAGCCGTCGTTTTACTCCGTTTCTTTCTTCAATCTCCGGCCATCCTCTTTGTTTCTTTGGCTAACAGAATCACCATCCTTCACCGCATCCAACCACCGGAGACACACTAACGATAGAAGAGGATTCAACGAGCGCTAGCTCGATCGAGAGCAAAGAAAAGGAGCCTCGATCGCCTGGAAGTCCCAATCCACCGAGGCCATCAGCCTCGAATCCCCATCGAAGCGTTTCTCACGCGAGTTAACCCAACACCGTGTCACGTATCGTGCATCGGTTTGTTACTTACACCTGCTGGTTTGTCGTCGATCCGCTTCGTATCCTCCGCGATCATCACCATCAGATAATCATCACATCCGTTTTATCAGGTTCGATCGTGATGCGTAGCAAATAGGACACGCGACTGAACACGCAAACCTTGTCAGTGAGGATCACGAAAAGGATCCCAACGAGGATCACAATTTACTGCAGTCGGCACGTTAATAATAACGAGACGACGTTCCGCGCGGTTGCACGAGGAAAGGAATACGAGACTTCACGGGAACACGATTCGATTTCGATGCACGCGTTCGTTCCAAGGAACAGAGTGTGATCGCTGATCCCATTATGTTTGACAGGGTTTTTTTCCTTCGCCTCCTGCGGGCGCAGCAGCGCGTTCGCGCGCGTATCAAACCGATCCGAATCCGCGGTCGAAATTGCCGCCGGCCTAGGTCAGCCGGTCGCGTCGGGACGCCTCTCATAAACAGAGAGGGCCGGCATTCGAGCGCGCCCGCCGCGGCTCTCGCACGGATCGCTGCTCGTCGTCGTGGATCCTCCGCGTACGTGGCGGCCAGTGAGCCAGCGATCAAAGAGACGCGACCGAGCCACCGCGAGAGATAGATTCAATGGAGGCGCGTCGCGACGCGGCGCCGCGCGGCGGCAGGTGGCGCGGAGACGCCGAGAGGACTCGGGGGGCGGCGCGGGCTCCGACGCCGCTCGAACGAACGGACACACTGACGACGCCTCGAGTTTTCGCCTGGAGAACGATGCTGCCGCCTCGTGGCGCTCCTTCCAACGAAACTGAGCGCGGTTCCGCGACGTCCGCCGAGAGTCTACCCCCACAGTCGCGTCCGCGACGCCGACGCCGAGTGGGGCGGCTGCGTCGCGACCCTCTCCAACCCCCTCCTGCTTCTCTGCCCCTCGATCCTCGGTCCAGACGGACGCTGCGTACCAGCGAATCCTCTCTTTGCCCTCTGGACACGATTCCACGAGACATTTTCAGGTATTGCACCTACTGCGACGATATGTGCAGACAGAAGATCTGAGGGGCGATTGAATTTTTGCGTGATTTTTGACAGGAAACGAGAAATTTATGGTTGATGTTCGGGTTGATATTCGGGCGGAGAGCTTTTTGAGGAAGATGGTTGGTTTTGATAGGTAGACGGTGATGGTTGATTTGGAATGCGATGTGTTTAGTGTATTCGTGGTACAGTGGTTTAACGAAATTGTGTTTGCTGATTGAGTGTAGTTAAAGAGGTTGGCATTGATAACGAGTCGATCGGTTCATTCAGTAAGTTCTTAAGTTGTAGTCTTGCTTGGAGCGCGATTTTGCCGAGTGTTTCAGTAGTCCGTTTCGTATCATTTCGTTCTTCTCCTCGCCATGTTTGTATATTCTTTTATCGTCAGGAGTATCCCAGGTGAATATTTTCACGATTATGGTTATTATATAAATATTAAAAATCTGATAGATTGTCAAACTTATATCAGCTGTTTCTTTAACTTTGTTAAAAATTTGTATAAATGTGATTATGAGAAATTAAGTTAAAAAGTGACTGACCGTCAAGTGCGTGCCAGTTGTTTTTCTAATTTTGTTAAGAAATATTATATGAATATTTTTATATTTAAAAACTAATTAAGTATTTATATGTTCTCATAATGTGAATGTCCTACGTTATGTGCGAAAGAAACATTAATTTTTTTTCAGTGAAATGAATTGTGATATAGGCTTTTAATTAAAACTCTTTGTTAATTTAAAAAGTTCATTATTCAAGATTATATTCGACCTGATGCATGCAATAATAGATGCGACAAAATAGAATTGGGGGTGGTTTGAACGTATACGTAGATACATGCAGAGGCACAAGTAGAAGTCGATCGTTTATAGTCAGACGCACTATCATACTACAGGGAGTTGTATATCGCTGTATTTCTTCATAACTGGATCACACGTTTTGTATTTTAAATTGAAGTTATTCAAGTTAATAGGTGTATTATAAATATGTGTAGCCAGAAGAAAACTTTTAAATCACGCTTCTATTATTTTTGATTGTGAAAGTACAAAATTTTCTTTTTTACTTCTTACTAACTAACATCTTATTATGCAACAAATAAACATAGTAGGTACGTTTATTAAAACGTTTCTTTAAAAAAAACAGATATTGTTAATTACATTTTTCCATTTATTTATTTTATGTTTTTTAATACTTTTTTGTATCAAATAATTTCTTTTATCATTTTCGTTTTTAATTTAACATCACACGTTTATCACCGATATTTCAACGCTATTCATTTTATTTTATTCGTTTTATTATAATGTTCATTAATTCGACCCGTTTAACGTATTTGTAAGCTATTTATTTCGTTAAAGTTTTTACTGTTCTACCTGTGACAACCGGTTCCTCCACTTGTTTCACGAGGCTGTCTCTAAATGCCTTTGGTTAATAAGTCCTAAACAACCGTAATTCTTTAGCTTTTTATATTTCAAGAAGAAAATGTTGCGCGTGATGTAGCACATTAGCTATGGCACTGACGTTGACACCAAGGTTAAATTGCGAGCAAACTCTGCCGCCTCTCATATATATTTAACCTCCCTCGTCTATCTTTTCCCTTCATTGCCACTCGGTTCTTTTCTGTCTGTAATATAAACCACTCCCACAATACACACAGACGTGAAACAGTGACTCGTTAAAACTTCCATCTATTCCGTCAAATTTTCCTTGACATATAACAATACTAAGCACTTTATATTTCTCTTTCTTATTTCTTTCCCATCGTTAACAGCGATATAATTGATTCTATTATTACATTTGAAACATGTGTCATTGAACAATATTTTTAGTCTAAAATTCACGTAAATTCATATTTGTTTTATTTAACTTTTGATTATCGTTACAACGTGCAATCTAAACTTCATGATATACAAGTCACATTTGTTCTTTGACCATATAAAATTCAATGCGTAATTCAACGTTAGATAAACTTATGTGAAAACAGCAGAGATTGCGTCAGACAAATTTTACGGTTGTACTACTTAAATTCTTCGAACATGAGAATTCTACATACCTTGCTTCGACAGATGAAAGGTCATAAACCCCAGACATAGTTTGAAAAACTCGATGTTTTATACCGGATAAATCAATTTGACGTAAAATGATTTCAAATGGAGAAAAAAGATAAATTATCAAGTTTTCTAAAAATAATTATCGCCGCCGTGACAGAAAATGGAAGTCTCGTCCTCTTATTTTAAAAAAGGATCAAATAAACGAAATTTCAACTGTCGCAACGAGTGACGGCAGTTTAACTGATTATATTGATTAAAGGAAACAAACTTCGCCTCGGACAATTTAATTAAATTACTGCTGTCCTGCTTTTTTCTCGATTCGATCAATCAACCGAATGGTTTCGTTGTTCATTAACGCGATGATAAAAATTGAAATCGCAGAAATAATTATATTCGTCATCACAGATTTAATATAGTATCTCGATGACTTATTTCTCTCGGCCACGATACACTGAACAGAACAGGCAAACGAAACGACAGTAAAGATAAAAATGATCATCGGATAACAAATTACCAAGAAATGGGATACATCGTGAAATTTTGGTTAAGATGAGAGACGTTGTATCACATTGAAAGCGACACTCATTTCAACATGCGCTAATGAAATTACCATTGCTGTCATTCTGGCGATCACGGAGTTTAATGTGAGAATTAAACGTTAATCGAACCATTAATTCGCAAGTTTCACAAGGCTATTGATTTTCCTTGGATCGAACAACGAACGCGTTATAGTTTGCCGGTTTGTCCGATACCATGGCCGGCGACAGAAACGACGAATAATCTACTGGACGTGGTTACGAAAGCAGAAAATTGGCCCGATTGAAATCTATTCTAGCATCTTATCGATCGCGGCAATTGAATTAACCGTCCAATTATCGAGCTCGATCTCGGCTAACAATCACTACTCTTCTCGCATCCTGTCACTTGGATTAAGCAACGCGTCACGAGTAAAGAATTGTTGCCCGTTTCTCAATGTTTCATTTCTGGACACGGCGAAAGCTTTCCAAACGAACTAGAAACGTCTATTAAGAGAAGTAAAATGACGTTTATTATCTTTGAAATCGGCTTCCTTGATATGATATTTATATATTTATGTATTTATAGAAAATTTGAAGATGTTCAAGTGTACAAAATGTACATAATATACACCGTATATGAAACATTCAAAGTATTCGTTATAATATTTAATATATAAATCAAATCTCCATGCAGGTTCCATTTCTTTATTCGCGTTTATAAAGATGTTAGATTACTAAAACCTGCCGCAATGCAGTCATTAGTTTTTGGTTTTCAGAAAGTTCGTAAAACCAGTTATTTAAAAATTGATAAAATACGCTGTACTTTCTACGATGAAATGGATTTATTTTTTAAATAGGAGTATTTTTTGATGCTAATAGTTTCACGGCGTACAGAAAAATCCAAAATTCTAACGTTCCACCATGTAAATGTACTTATCTCTAATATCTGTTCCTCTATCTTCAGTTATGTCTTTAAGGAAAAATAAGCTGGGAAACTAAGCATACAAAAGGATTAATTACAAGTACGAATTTTCTTTGTTACAAGGTAGACCACTGTACGGACGTATTTATAATTTATAACTCTCAGGTGTCGACTTAACTTTCTTCAGCTCCCTGAAACTTCCATCCCTTGTCGCTTCTACAAGCAATGCTCATCTTCGCCATTTCTTACTTTTGTCTCGGATAAGAAGTAGATAATATTTTATAACAGTATATACTTTAAACATTATTATATTATATGCTACTCTGTTATATACTGTATTATTTATAATATTTGTAACCGTATACATATCTGTAATATTTGCAGAGAAAAATCTTGCAAATGATAAAGCTGAAACAGAACGGCCAAAAGAATAAAGTCAATATCCCATCCCCAAATTCTACTTCTAATTCTGTTCGAAAGATTGCATTGTACCTACATGCGCAATATTCCTTTTAACGAAAAAACAAGACTGCGTTGCGATTGCTTGTTAAACACAATTATCGTTTTCCATTTAAAAAATTTCTAGAATTGCTTTGTTGGGGAAAAAAGCAGGGTATACTGCACGTAAGTTTTTGCAATTCATATTGAGGCAGTTGTCGATTTTTCAATTCCGAGGAATACGCGTTACCATTCTATCGAGATTTAGAGCAAAACGATATTTTTCCGTAGGATGGAATTTGCGAAATTGCAATTTGACACTCTCGGTAGACCTAAGACAATCATAAAGGAAACGTATCTTCGTTTCAGCTAAAATTTCCTCCCCTTCGTTGTTCAACTTCGTTGTTTCTTGTTGCTTATAACAGTTGCTTTTACTTCATTCGGTTCCTAGAATATTCTCCAATGAAAACACGAAACAGCATAAAGTCCGTAATACAATTACGACGTAGCTCCTAATCCATGATCCTAGTCTACGACTAGATACCATGCATCCTAGTCTATGTAAATACATATGTATCCTCCGTATAAATCCTTGTACGCTGTCAAGATCTTAGAATACGTATCCGCTAGCAATTAGTTCCGTATCACCTCGCTCAAATATTTCACAAATCCTCTCTTGCGTATTCATTCAAAATTGTAATAAGAACTGCATTGATCGCAAATAGATTTCCAAACACCGATACCTTACGAATCAACGTATAGGATGCTGTAAAACGAATAAATCGATGAAAATAATTCACGCAACGACGTTACCATGAAAATCGTTCGCTTAGAAACGAACGAATCGTCGTTAAACGAGGCCAGTTAACGCTTGCGCGTGAATTTTTAATGGCGCGAATAATCCACGAAGAGAATGGCGACGTATGATCGCTTGACGGCCCATAATCCACAACTGTTCGATATAAACGATTTGCTTGTACCCTACTCCGTGGCATGTTCACGAATTTTTCACCCGGCTCAACGACTCGAAACACCATAAATCCAGCCTGACCGTAAAATTCGTATTGTCGCGCGTTTCACAGGCTAAACCGATACAACGACGCTTTTTTCCCTCTGACTCTCCACGAGAATAAATATCAGATGATGGCTATGCCTATTTTCGTCCGTGCCAAGTGGACAAATTTCTCTCGAAAGCTTGTACGAACACGGGTTTTCGCGTTTCTCTGTTGCGGAAAGATTTGCGCGTGCTGCTAACCACGAGATATTTTTCTTTCAATGAAGAGGAGAGATGCGCTTCACGATTACCATTCTACGATATTACAAACGTTTTGTTTAAATATAGCATATATCGATGATTTTTCGATACAATTTTTTAGGATCCCTTAAACAATTTTTTAAAGATGTTTTCAAAAATAAATGTGAGCGAACTTCATTTATTGGAAGAATTGTTATTGGAAAAATTTTACTTATTTAAATATAAACTCCTATTATACGAATAAAAAATCGCAGGTAGTTGCATGAATCAGTGCGGTAGAAGATTTACGAGGAAAATGATACAAGTGATAAAATATTGAACGCTGCAGAGGTCACAGTCTTGGAAGTTGTATCGCAGATTACGGTATACTTGAGGGACGAGTGAATTTAATCAGTTTATGCTGTATTGGGAATTCTCGTTTGAAAAAAATTATACAAATACGTGAATTAACATTTTACCTCGTCAAATATTTGTCGAATGCGTCGATCGTATAATTCTAAGCATTCTTCTAAATTGCAAGATTTCTAAGCAATCGGATAACTATCTTTTAATTGCTGTGTCAATTATTCTCTTCGTACTTGTTTCTTCGACGTTCTACCAGCGAAACTTCTTGCCAGTGACTTTTCCTTCTTTAAATTTTTGAAGTTAACCGAAGTTCCCCTGGAAGTTAGCCCAGACAAGCGTAGAGAGTGGTTAAAACGAAAAACGGATCTCGATGGTCTTCACTGTAAAACGTAAAGAGACTCTCCGACACAAAGCAAAGACGAGAAAGCCGATCGAGTCTGGACATTTCAAATCTTTTATCTCCTCATCGGTGGGATTTCTCGCCTGAAATTCGATAAAACGAAACGGAACGAAGTGTTAAAAGCTTCGAAATTTGAGGATGATATTAATTGAGTATCTAGGCGAAATCTGAGATAATAGTAAATGAAACAACAAATAAATAAGAAACGATTTTTCAAATGCAGAAATGAAATCTATACTTAAATATTTCCTCTTAAAATAAGCCCTCCAGTTTGAAGCAATCGATTCATCCGAAAGAAACCTTCTCTTATAAATCTTCAAACTCTACCTTCTTTCCTCTACATCGCGTACTAAATAGAAAATACTAACATCCAAGAAATGAAGCCATTATTGCATCAACTTCTCAGTTCCAGTAATGGAAGAGCTTTCTAGAAAGAAGATTCATAAAACAAACTGGCGAATCGAGGAAATTACGTTAGGAGCCTGACGATTAATTTTAATCTTTAATATCAGCTACGTTTAAATTGATAATTGTAATGACTTTAAACGACTGTAATATGTTCAAATTATTCTATAACTTATGGATCGTAGACCCTTCCTTCATAAAGCCATTTAATCTTCCATTTAATCATCGATCAAAGCTAACACCTAAAGAAACTTCGAGGGAAAAACCATTTATTCCCAAAAACTGTCTCGTGTTCTTCGAAAGATCGTTAGAAAAGGAGCAAGTAAAATTTCCTAGGTAAAAGAAAACGACAGTCTGGACCGTGTCTCTTTTCGTTTAAACAAAGCGGCCGGTGCGAGCGTAATTCCCTGTCCTCTGCACCGCAATTTCATTGTTCCTGCAGCGAATGCTGAATCGACGCGACCGATACAGCGCAACAGTTTGACAAGGACAGCTTCGACCGGTGTGAAATGCACTTCGGCCCAACCCGGAAGCCTTATCGTGCTCGTTACACGGCTGTTCATGTGCGACAAACGGTTTCGTTATGGTTCACTGCGTCCTGCATTGGAACTTGCACGTTGTTCCTGTTTTCGCAACATTTTGTTCCATCCAATCGAAGAGCTCTCTTTCTCTTTCTCTCTCTCCTCTCTAATATACCTTTCCCTCTCTTTTTGAAGGTCCATCTGTACATATGTCACCTATTCTATGTGTTTTCTCCTCTTCTCTCCCTTTTACTCTATCCTTTCCCGTTTTTCCATGTCGAATGGAACAACAGACCTACTCGTATCCATGTCGCTATCACGAGGTTATTATTTAAACCGCTTTTGTTGCGTCAACTGTAAACTTTGGACACCGATACAGCGAAAATTGTATTATCAATTGAAAAACTATACGTAGACCACTGATGTCTTTTCGAAATTCTAACGAATTTTAGAATTCTAACGAGTAATTATAGTCGTCCATGGTTGTTTTAGCATTTAGATATAGTATCATACTATACTAATTATTACTTTCTAATTATTTATTATTAATCGTGGATATTAAAGAGATTAGGAAAAGGAACATATCGTATAGAAATTCTACTGCAATTCTATTCTCTATTTGTTTATTCTTCGTATAAGACAGTAACGAGAAAATTAGCAAGGTTGATTTTTATTTTCACGCTTTAGATAAAGATAAATAATACTTTTGCTTGGAAATTCTTATCATCGATTCAGTTATACTCATTATTGTATTTCTTTCTTCCTAATGGAATTACGAATCGGATTTTCACAAAAATTATCGTTAACCAAAGATAATTTCATTTCGCGTTATGCGTATCGAATTCAATCAATTACATTATTTAATGCGAACAGCGATTGGCGTATTCCTACATTATTCGAAGAGTAATAACGATCGTCCTTCTTCACCACTAAATTGGTATCACTTATCCTACATTCGATGAATTATCCGTTCCATTATAATAAATTTAATTCCTCTCCTTGATGTTATTATTGCATACGTATATCATTCCGCTATGGATTATCATGGCTTATGATGTTGCGAGGTGAATTTATCCTCTTCTGTCGATTATTCATACAGTTTAGTTTAACCACTTGTGAAAATACCTCTGTATCCATCGCCCCTCGTATTATTATAACCTTTTTACGACGAGAATCATTAGGCTATTAGAAAGGCGATTCGAGAAATTCCATTGTCTCTGCAATTACGCTAACAGAATAATTTGTATAGGTTAAAATTACTGATTTCAGATACAGGCAAATGCGAGTTTCAACTGCGATTACGTACTACCGAAACGAAATCAATTCATTAGCATGAAACAGGGTGAGTAACGGTAGAGCGGCGAATAGAAACAAAGCTTTAAATTGAAGTAAATAATTCGATAGAAATTCCTCTTTGATAAATATCATCTTTCTATGTACTTTTCAATACGATTATCACGGACTAATGCAATTTTCAGACGAAACGAACACTGAATCGTACACATGTGTATATTAAAATGAGAAATGAGAAAATTTTTCGAAGAAAAAGAAATTAGCGAGACAAATATTACAATAAACATTTTAAATAATTCGAAAGTGTATTTTGGCGCAATTTATAATTTAAAATAATTCACCTCTATATTAGTAGAAAACCAAGATCGAAAATCAAATTTTTTCTGTCTACATTTGTTCAGTAAATAATTCTCTTGCAAGGCAAATCTAAATAATTTTTCGTTGAAAAATTTATTTCTCATTACGGCGTAAACGGCCACGCTCGAACAATCGTTCATGATTCGTTTGTCTATTATCTTAAATCGACGCAAACCATCAATCGGGGGGACCGTGGAAAAGGTAACCACAGAGATATCGTTTCAAGATACGTTTGTATCCTACGACTCTTATTCGCGTGCGTTTCCCTGGTGAAATGGCTTGAAAACAAGGGATTCAACGGCAAACAAATCGATTCTTCCCCTGGGAGTGGAAATGCAAAAGAACATTCGACCTATTTTTTTCTTTCTCCCTTGCAAAACGCAGCTCATTTTCTTTCCCCGCCACTGTTCCTCCTCTGTTCAACCATTATATCTCTTGCTCTTTCTCTCTTTCTGCACTTTCTCATCTTCGTGCCTCTGTCATTTTACCGTTGCAATCCTGTTTATCCCTTTCAGGTCGAATTTCACTATCGACCCGACAGATCTCTGGTAAACTAATTTCAGCCCCCAAAAAGCATTGGTTAACGCGGTCCATACCATCCCTTTGCGCCCTTATCCACATCGAATTACGATAGTCCGCTATCTCTCTTCTCGCTTTTCGCCTTCCTCGTTTTCTCTTCTTTCTCGCACTGTGTTTCTTTTTTCTTTTCGCTGGTTTTATCGATTACAGACGTCGGTCATCCCCTGTTCGTCAACGTTTCGTTTGCCAGTTAAAAAATCTAGACTCTTTCTCTCAGTGACTCGTTAGAAGAGTTCTCCATTTCCGGTCAAATATCGATGTATCGCGTGTTCAATTTTCGAGGGACACAGGCAACGTGATTTCCGACGGCTGCCTCCGTGAAATAGTCTTTGAAAGTCCCGCCACCGAAATTCTCTCGGGGAAATGTTACAGGAATGCGCGATGTTCTATATGTTTGATTGTGTTTAGTAATATTGATGCAAAAGGAAGAAGTAAACCTCATATTTCTTTCTTTTTTTTGTTTGTTTTTATTTATGCACTTGCACATCGCATACCTCCGGCGTATTTGTACGAAGACTGGAGGGAAAAAACGCGATAAATCAGATTTTTTATTTTTTACAGGAAAGCAATTTTTAAATTTAGTACGTTGCTGTACATATTACCAAAGTTTTCTTTCCGTTTGGTTTTGAAATTGGGCACACGTTGTTCCGTTATGTTTGTAATTAAAAAAATATTGCTTGCCATAATATTAAAATTAAAGGTATTAAAATGTTGCTGCTGAAATGTTTTGTTTGGCTATTATAAAACTTCATCAGCATAAAAGCCATTATTAAGGGGCTTATATCTTTGAACCAAACATAGCGTTTTCATTTCCAGTTATACGATACTCTAAATTCATAATCCGTTTCGTCAATTGGCTCTGTAAAAAGCACGAATATTGCATGAACATCAATAATTTGATAAATAATAACAGGTAAGAAAAGCAAATGTTCCATCTAGATCAATTTGAAATAGACAGTTTGATGTAGAAAATGACTAATTATTCAACTATTTATCTATGCCAACGTTGCTTTTTATTTGCAATTTTTATATCCATAGACTTTCCTTATAAAATATCTTTACAGTAATAAAAGATGCAGCAATTTTCCTGAGGATTTTAACGTTGCGAAAGCTTTTACAGTTTATTTATGTAGAAAGCAAAATAAACTTTTTAGAGCGTTAATTTCCGATCGGTCGTTATTGCTGCGATTTTAATAGTCTTTAAATAATCTAGCAGTTGTCAGAGGATTAAAAGGTGTCTGGTTTCAATAGCCATATCGATATCAACGATGCTTCCATTTCAAGGAGCAATTACCAATTTTCGAGTTACTCTTGTCTGCCACTCATGTACAAACCAGCACAAAGGGTGAGTAAATTTTAATCTCAATTATAAAACCTCAATTATGAGAGAAAGCAATTACGAAACAAAAAAAAAGTTCGTATAGATTCATTGAAAGCTTTTTCGTGCAAGACGAACTTTTCCTCGATATTAAGACAAATCCGAGGAACGTAACAGGGCGAAAATCTATTGTACTATAATTTATTATTCGAGCGAGTGAATCAACTTTGTTCGAAATTCACGTTAATCTCGACGCTTTCATTTCGACAAGTAGAATAACCCGAATCAAGCAACAACAAGAAGAATATTACATTACGCCCGGTATCCTAACGTGGCTGCAAAAAGCACGGCTACGATTTAGCAGCCACTCTGGCTTAACCTAAAGGAAAACATATTACCTGACATTTCTGAGGACTGACGTGGCAGACGAACAAGAACACAGGCGATACGTTTGCGGTAGGCTTTTTCGAGCGGAACTTCGCGTCACTAATCACCCAGTTGCTTCAGGAAAAAATCGATGACCCATCTTGCTTGAACGACCACTCAATTAGCTGGCCTCCTTTCATCGATCTGTCCCTATCTAAATCAGACGTATCGTGGAGGAATAGGAGATTTTTTGAAAAGAAATCGTCACGCTACTTTTATCGATTTTAAATGATCAAAAAGTCCTTCGTTCTGTTTTTATACATATAGAACATTGTACGTCCAATGATATGCCCAAGAAGTAATTAATAGAAGATACTCAATATGAGAAAAAAGTAGATGGTAAAATAATAGACTACATGTTACTTAACACTAGGATTAACAGAATGATGAAAATAATATACAGTAAAACAATAATTTATCTGAATTTGGCAGGGAGCAAACAATTTATATAATCAAAGTATAGTAGAAGCTCTGCAACGATTTATTATTTTTTGTTTATACAATAGGAGCTCGCGTCCAGATAAATAAAATCAACCAACAAAAGTTAGTCATTCGGTTAATCGGGTATTAATTAAAATTTCGCTCAGATAAATGGAAATCGAATAAATAATTCATAATTTTTTTATGAAGAGACCACTGTATCGATTAACGAATTTTGTACCTTTAAATTTTTCCTTCGCGTTATTTCAGTTTAATTTCTTTGACACATTTTATACTGTCGTTATCGGTAGTTCTAGTATCAATAAAATGTCAATTTTGAAAAATTACATTGCCTTTTAGATTTCCTAAAATTTATAGCAGAGAGGTTGATCAGCTTCAGGCTCGTTAACCGATACCGATTAGTTAAAAGATGCTCTCAATTTAACAAACTTAGCGTTGGCAATTTGTGTCTTGCGCTTGTATCTTGTTTCACTGTTTGCGTGATTATTGCAGCTGCAAATTGGATGCAACTTCGTCGAATTCAGAAGCTTGCAAAATTCAATCCAAACACTCGCAAAGTTCTGAGTTAGTAGAAACCACAAGTTGGTTTAAATAGTTTTAAATGTTCATAAGCCCCAAAAATGTAACGTTTTATTATCGAAGGAAAGAATAAGGAAATATGTACAGAAAAAAAATTTATGATGCAAAGTATTTTTTAAAGATTTGTGAATCAAGAGCAAGGCGTGTGAACGTCGATAAGGATTTTTTGGTTGGTTTCTTTTTTAACTTTTCATATGCCCTGCGCGGACCAGCTGCATAGATTATGCAAGCACGCAATACAGGAACGTTGGTCACGTTCTAGACTTGGGAAATCGGGTCGTAATCCCATAGTCCCTGTCGGATATCCGACGTTCTCCTGGGTTTACAATGCACGAATCGCCGTCAAGAAGCGAGAGGCAACACACACATACACATACACACACTTCCCAGTTTTCTGATTCCTAATTAAAACTTGGATATTTTCATAACCAATGATTGATATGCTGAAATAAAATTAACTAAAATTGAAACGATACAAGTATTTCAATTTTATGAACAATTGGCTAGACACAGTTTCATATAAGTTTGAAATTTTCTATTATACCACATACGTATATACTTTTTGCAATTATACAAAATTGTAGAAAATAAACGATTAATTCTTCTCTGTTAACGAGCATTATTTTATTTCTTGATGAACTTTTCCTATGTGAACTGTACATTGACACAAAAATTCACGTGGGCGCGCTTGGAATGCTATGATTTCAAATGGTATGATTAAAAAGTTAATTATTTCTTGTTTCTTGTGCACAAGCACGAAACGAAGGGAATTTTTGCGAACTAACCTCGAATACGAATATCGTGCAAAGAAAATACTGGAAAATAAGAACACAACGTAGATAAAAATGTTAACATAGTACGTATAGAATTATTATTATATACTCGATCTAATTTGATAATGTTTCTTCGAAAAAAATACGAATGACAATGTTAGCAGTGGTTAGGTTCAAAGAGTAGCTTATAGAAGTAAAGAGGTCAATTAAGAAGCAGAATTTTCTGCTGTTTTTATATTCTCACACCAATTTCTTATCATCGTTGTTTCCTGATTGACCAAATATGCTTTCGAATCTACAATGCTTGCCCGCATGCTTTTACCATTCCATCGTTGTATGTGATGTCTAATTTACAATCTGCTCGTTCCCTTTGTTAATTTAGAATATCTCCGCAGCCCTCATGCGTCGACGATTCAAAGTGTCGAAACCTAGATCCTAGGTTTGCTCTCACGGAGAAACTGCAAACATATTTTTCCTCTCAATGTTTAACGTTGGTACTCCACCAAGATTCACTGAACCAATATATTTCCGTACATTTTACTACCTACGAATCGTACATCTGTATTATAACGGATAAGATAATATTTTAATTCGTGTATTACGCGGATAATCATCAATAACGATTTATTCTTTTATTTATCTTGTATATTATACTTATTTTTATATTCTTAAATTTTTATTTTATGATTATAATATTTCAGCTATATTATATATCTTCAAAATTATGCACCGTACGTTGATATATTTTAAATATTATTCGCTTATCATCGGACTATTATATTTCGTTATCACGACTTTGGATTCGTATCAAACAATCAAAATAATTGTAACAAATTCTAATTATAATAAAGCTCTGGTCATAGATCATAATTTCAATCCAAATCGATTATAGAGTGTTTATACTGGTAAAGTCGAATTTACACTATTTCTCTTTCGAGGAAATGCTTTCATTTGCAGATGAAACGAGGATGAAAGCAACGTTCATCCGTCGTATTCCTTCAAAGTGAAACAGTATAAATTTGGCTTAAAGCAATTAAGCCCAAAGTGAAAGGTTCAGAGTGAAAGATAACCGCAGTTTACCAGAAATTAATTTCGTGGATCATCCGAAAATAATAAGAGGTAATAAAAATTGTAAAATATCCAATGACGCAAGAACTAAAAATCTCCAAATATTAATACATTTGTTCTCCGCTATAGTTTCACGTCATCGAAACAGTTCTCACTTGTAACGCTCGAAGGTGCCACGATGTTGATCATCAATTCTGCAGAAGCTGTCGATGGACAGATAAAGAGTATCCTCGTTCGATAGTTCTCGTGGACAAGTAACGAGAACAAATCAGATTCTTTTATTTGCGACAAAACAGCGCTGTGTTTGCACAGGTGCATTGTCTACTACGCGAAATACGATTCCGTGTTAACCGATGTATCCAGAAACGTTGCAATTGTCAATTCTAACGCTGATACCTGTTAGCGAACGAATGACTCCTGAGATTCTTGATCAACAATTTAATCGTTCAACTTGTTTTCACCTTTAAATAAGTTCTGTTTTCCCTGCCATGTCTGTTGTCTCATCGTAACGTTTATTGCTCGCGGGAGCAGCTTTCAATTGAGTTTCGATTTTCCCTGGCTTTTATCTTGCCTGTTCGAAAGTAGAAACTGTCCCATTACTTTCTCTCTGTTCTCTTGTTTGTTCGTTGACGCATCCCTTTGTTTTTCTCTATCATTTTCCATTTTGTTATCGTCAAAATACGTAACCGGAGCATACAGGATAATAATAATAGAGGAATTTTATGGTTTGTCGCTTCACAAGAGATTTTTCGTTCAAGTGGACGCTAGCACGCAGCGCGGGATAGATTAATGATCACTTTTTGAACGAACAATCTCTGCTCGGTCGAAAAGAATTGATGGAAAGAAGCTTCTAACGATTGATACTCATACCTCGGAAAATGGAGTGAAACGAGAAAAATGGTTTGAAAAGAATCGATCGATTTATCTGTTTTATCTGCGTGTTTTGGTGTTTGATATTAACGTTCGAGCAACTCGGCTGTAAAATTTGACGTCAATATCAGCTAATATTAATTCCGTCGAAAGCATTTATATGTTCTTAGTAATTGCAAGAAAAGATAGAAACTGAAATTCGTCATTTTAACGAGTTCGATAATTCTGGCGTTAAATCACATCCGATACAGATGAAATTACTTAAATCGATACAAATTTAATTGATGCTAATGTAAAATTACGGTCCATTCTATTCTGTAATGAGATATTTCAATTAAAAATATTCTATAGCGTACGTTTCCAAACATATGTTGTTTTTTTATCAACTGTATTAACTTATTTGTTTAGAAACTTATTAATTTCTTTAACCCATCTCGATGAGGACGAAACTGGTATTGAAAATGAATTTTGATAAGAAAGAAAGAAAGGAAAGAATGACATTCCTGTTACAAATTGAAAATTTATGGAATATTTCGATCACATTCGATGGATCTAATACGTTCGTTAGATACAGTCATTTCAACGTTCTTGGCGACACACGAAATGTGATTTAGTATTAACGTAACCCTTCGGCAGGACGTGCTCGAGTTCCGAAATCTACTCGCGTACCATTCCGGTTGCTCGAAGAAGGTTAGTTCTTAAATTTCATGGGCATTTTACGCTTTACCTCGTTGAACACACGGAACACCGTTCTCTTTGGTAAATTTAATTTCACGTCGCGTATGTTTGATAAAGGAATTCAACCGTCTTCCAACACATTTCTCACGTTGGATAAATAAAATTTACCAGATGCTTAAATTTACACTTCCAAGACCTAAGCTTCTTATTAGATATTTTTATATGCAAAGTCTAAGGTGAGATAATATTTTTGTACTGGATTAGTTTTTTAGTTTAATTTTTTACACCGCTACAGAGTTTCGTTTAAAATTTACATAATTTATAGATGACAATATATATTTATTCTATCATTGTTAGTTTACATATTTAACTTGTTTATATTTTTAGAGAGATGAAACATAATTGGCCTAATTAGACATTAATAAAATAAACATTAACAAAATGGAGACATTTTGATATTGGTTGCATGATATTATGTAATGTCATAACAAGGAGCAATTTACGAAACTGGAAGTAATACTTAGTCTAAGTTTGTTACACCTTAACTTGCGTGAGATTGCCTTAATATAGGTAGTATGAGGCGTCTAACCAAAGACGAACCATTCTACTTACGATACAGACCGCACCTTCATTGCTTGTCCGACTAAATACTGACTATTTCCCTTAAATGGTGAATAACAAATCCAACGTTTGAATTCTCAAACTGAATCCACGATAATTTTTGTATAATTACGTATGACTAATGAACGTACTTATTAATAAAAATAGTTTCTTGAAAAGTTTATTATCGCTTAATTTGATCTCATTGGCCTTTCGTACGGTATCTTTGATATAAAAAAAGAAAGAATAGACGATTTATCCAGTATGCATTTATTATATAATTTATATATACAATAATTTTTCATAATTGATTCAGGTATTAGGACAGAATATTTGACAATAAAATTAAAGAAGGAAGAAGTTCCTTGGGCCACATTTCGGACATTTTCGGCGGGTCATCGGGAATCTTATCCATTACCGAATTAAATCTCGGCCCCGGGAATATCAGGTTGCTATCGATTGAACTGTAACTGCCTGATCAGATACAGGGTCGTTCTACTTGAAACGGTAGCTCGCCATTCTGAGCTAGTTTGCCAGTGGTTATTGACACAAAGTTATCCGAGATCGCCACTTAAACGATAGCTCGATGCTGTGACTTAACGCATTACCGTTATTTTGATGATCTTCGCAATGGTCGCGAGGTGTTAAAATCTGCACGAGTTTCGCCTCTTTTGAAGCTTCGCAAAACGAATGAATTATTACATTAGAGTCTTGATTTAATTCTTCGATATAATACAGAGGGTGTTTAAATTCATAATCAACGGAGTTATTAATTCTTCATTCGAGGAATTCAAGTTATACGTAGAGTATTTGAGCCTTTGATACGTATGATTTTAATTTTATTCGGTTGTTTCTCAATTATCTATCTCAAGCTAAAATCATAAACTTTGATACGCTACGTAATTTCACAGATAACGCGGTCACTCGAAGATGGCATTAAACATTAGATTAGATGAAGTTTAAGGATATTCTAATTTAGATTAGGTAACGTTTAAGTACATCCTAATTTATTTTGAGGCAATGTAGCCTAGTCTGTTTAATCCAACTATAAATTCATGTGAGATGGCTTTTGGTCGATAGAACGTCGATAGTTTTCATGCATTTTTAATCCTTCTTCCAACTCTACCCCCACCATTCCATTTTCTTCTTTTTTTTTTCATTCTAACTTGGCTAGATTACGGTGATTCCCCAACCGTGGAACGGATCGTGATTGTTTAAATCGTCTCTCGAATTAACTCTGCGGCCGAATGCAAAGTTGCGGTGTTGCAGTCACGAAAAGAGACAAACGAGCCGGGTTACTAGGATCCCCAAAGAAACGTATTTCATCAGCACTTTAATGCCGCATCTGGATAAGCGCCACTGAAATATTTCGAGCAAACTGTAACTTAACTTGGAATCCAAGTTTGTTTAAACAGGGACCAGCACTTTTTTCTGCGACTACTTAGTGTACCGGTTTGGGTTCCGACTGTCGATAGATTTAACAGGGCCAAGGTTTTAAAGGAGAAAAAACTACTGGAAAAATATAAATTCTTTTTTTTTTCGATGCTAATCGACCTACGATTTAACGTCTGTGAAATTATTAGGCTAATAACGATAGAGACCCTGGGAACTTTACGCTGATGTAAATTTTGTTATTTTAATTTATTTTAATTTCAGTGTTATGAATACTATTTTGAATATGGTTCGATCGATAATTGGCGTGCCGTTTCTCTTCTATTAATTTTTCAAGTTTAATTGTTCAAAATTGTTGCTCTAAAGTTCCACATTCTGTATTACTATATCATACTTATAGCAAAGAATATTACTGAACCATATTTCATGATTTATATACATAACCATATTCATATTCATGTTAAATATTCTGCCCAGCAATCTACATAAATAAATTTATGAAAATAAGATTTCCTTTTTCGAGGTGTTGAATATTAATCGTGTGTCTGAACATTGTGGATTTGACAACTTTATAAATAGTAGCATCGATCGATTTACTTCCAGAGCAAATCATATAACACAATGTGTAAGAAATAACAATTCGTTTCGCCATTTAAATAATAATTACATACCAGGTACATCGTTTAATGATTTATTTAAATTTCAAAAGTATCATAATTCTTTATCCCCGTTGTAATCTTAATTAAACTTTTCTAGGACGATAATAACCAGGAAATAACATCTCCTTAAAAAGCCCAATAAAATCAATTACCAAGAGATAACTGCTTTCCACTGAATCTCGTTCAAGTCAAATCACGTAATGAAATCGCGATGATTCTAGTCCGTTTACGAGGAAAGTTGAAGATGAAATTAACGCAAAACAAGGTGAGAAGGTCGGTGAGGATGTCATGGCGATTTTCTGTTGGTAGATGCGCTTAAACTTCGACTCTCGCGAGGAGATAAGAAAAGAAGTTACGAAGGGAATGGTTGAGTGATAAAATGGGCGCCTCGAGATTATCCAGTACGAATACCGGGTACAATAAAAGGTAATATTCCGGTCTGCAACAAGATCAGTTCGATTTGACTGTCCCTTTTTGCTATCTACGACACGCGCCCAGAGGTGCCATGAAGAGAGCGAAGAATTTTTCTCTGAGAGATCCTTTTGCACAGACCCCTTTACTGTCGACCCAGATTTTCGTGCACAGTTTCAGAGCAAGCAAAAATCGGAATAAAAAAGGAAGTCACTCGCGACGAATTCTACGGTTTTTAGTCACGTTACGTCGTGCGGAACCATTTATCTCTTTGATCAAAAATTTATTTTGACAGATGAAAATTTTTGTCAAACTATCGTAAATGTACTTTGCTGCCATACTTACGAATATGTCTCCTTTTTTATTTTTTGGTACTCAAGAGTTGTTATTTATTTATCCCTTTTCAATTAATCTCTCTTTTGAGTTGTGTAAAATTCGAAGTGTAAGGTTTTTATCAGCAGTGATGTTCCATTTTACAATCTAAAAAATTCTTATTTTAGTTACTTTATCCTAGTTTAGTAGTTAGTATATCACTTAATACGCTTAATAGGCGATTTTATAAAAGTATACGATTGAATATTTGTAAAAATCTTCCAAAATTTCAAAGATCTTATACCTTTCCTTCTTTTCTTTTTTTACTTATAACATGCGTAGATGAATCTATTCTTTGAACGAAGAAAGGTTTCCTTTGATACTTTCCTTTTAATATTTCCGAGTTATTTTTAATTATTTTGAAAATTAATTCATTGAAAATTATGATATCGTCGATTAGCGCTATACAAATTTAATTTCTGCGGATAATGTAGCTCGAAGAGAAGTTATTATGTAGTTAAGCAAGTAAATGGATTGTACGAAGGTATATAAAAAATATAACATAGGAAAATTAATTTTGCAACAAGATGGCAAAGTTGCATTTACTTCCGAGTTAAAATCTGTTGCTACAAACAAGATTAACCAGTCCATCTACTTTAGGCTATATACGTTATTTAATGTTTCTGGCAAACAACTGGAGAACTTCGAATTATCATCTCCTCGAAATCAATGTTAAATTGCATGCAAGCAATCAAAAGTTTAAGCATAAATGAATTTTAAATTTGCACCGGAGAAACGTTGCGAGAAAACTCAATCGTCAAGAAAGTTAATCATTCATTCATTACCCATTTGTTTTATTTTTTTATTTTACGTTTATACTTCTTCATTTCGCAAGCACACCTAAGCCAAATCTAATTCAAACCTGTTGAACATTAACAACTCGTTTCTAAACCACTTGACCTTGTACTGTAAAATATTTTCTAATGATCGCCAGTTATAATTTATTTTGGTTATTTCAAATTACCCTTTTTCTTGCTTATCTCAAACTTAACAAAAATTGAACGAAAATTCTGAAATATTAAAAACGGTGATTAATATTCCACTTCTCTTCACATACTCTCGACTCTACTTAACTCCATATAAACTTAATTGTTCTATTACTCCCTATAAACCATAAATTCTCACAAAATTTCCCTAGACGCAGACAATCAAGATCTCGTTATCAAAATTTCAATTTATACACCGTAATAACAATGTCAAAAATGACATTCGAGCACCGGTTATCATGGCTTCTATCTCAGCAGGAATCACGCGTTCCCTCCTTCCTTATCATTCGTCGTAACTTCTCATTCAGCGCTATACCATTTCACCGGGTCGTTCCAATCCCGGCAGTCGACCGGATTTCATCGCGCCCCATCATCATGTTCCATTTTGATCCTCCATAACTGGCATCATATACGAAACGCTGTTTCTTCAGTACCGTTTTCGTTTCGTTTTATCATAACTCCACCTCCACCTAGCTATCTTCATTCGCTTTTCCATTTAATTTCGTGAATTTACGAGCCCGGTCAATTGCGTTCAACCAACAGCTGTTTACCGCCCTGCCGTCGATTTTGCGCTATTTTTCGCCCAAGATTAAGATTTCGATTAAGATCAAGCCTTATATTTCTATTTCTCCAAACCACACCGCGAAGGAAACTATTTTTCTCTCTCTAAGAATTATATTTTATAGTCGATTTCGATGGGTCATCCACGCGATTGCCTAATTTTCGACTAACTTTTTGGATTCTTTGACTGTCAAAAATTCGCTATAATGTCCGATTTAGTTTCACGTCTCTTTCGCGTTGATCTTTCTTTCGATCTTTTCATCGATGAATTTCATCTCGCGATTATTAGATATTATGCAGATTCAAACTATTACGAATATGGTTGAAAAAAGGAACACAAGTACACAGGTTTCTACTCTATTCTATCTGTATTTACCTCAGCATGAGATAAGAGAGAAATATGAAACAATAACAATAAGATAATTCATCTATTAAAGTTATTCGTCCGACATTTTTATTTACAATTATTCGAGTATTCTCTGGGCCAAAAAATAAGATGTGTATCTCATACACCTACCTTCTCTATTTTTTAATATTACATTATGTTCTATACATTTTTCCATTGTGAAATTTTCCAAAATGCACAGAAATCTACAATCTACCGATCATCTACGAATTCGATGATCTTTTTCAATTTTGCACTACTCTTTTATTTCAACATTTAAATAACATAATTGATATTGAAATACTATAAATTGATCAAAGTTACGCAGTGATGTATATCGACGAGCTCTCAAAATATTTTTAAAGCATCAGACGTGAAACGTCGACCGTGTTAGGCAATTGTTCTCCGTCGACTGTGCGTGTGCTTGAACGAGTCAAAACACTAGAAAGCCACGTTTAGACGCACACGCAGTTCCGCTCATTTATCAACACGGATTCATAATTTTCCCAGGAGTGCCATTTCTCTAGAAACGAGTTAGTCTTGTCGATACAACAACATACATAGAATCGACAGTGGAAAGTTTTGATCACAGTGTAAAAGACAAACGCTGCTTTTGGGACCAATAAACGCAGGCTAATTGCGCGTGTAACACTTCCAAAAATAAAACTTACTTTTTGAAACCGTAATTATATCGCTGTGTGTACCCCTACAGTGCCAAATTTACGCGCGTAACGTACGGTTTACCGTGTTTTTAACATTATCCATACGATAATTGCTACCTAATTGCGTGTTATTAATTTAATTATTAAGAGAGATGCAATGATTTTTACAGTTTATAAACATTTGCAATCTGATTTTTAGCAATTGTAGAGTGACTTCAGAACACGACAAATTAAATTAAAATTCTAACAATCTCTGAATGTAGGTTAACAGAGATAGTTTTAGAAATGTCGGTCGTATAAAAATCAGATATCAAATACATTCAGCTGCAGCAAAAAATAATCTAACCTTACTTGATAATTACCTTATTTGATAAGGACTTCCTTGTAGAATTTGCCAATTTCGAACAAATGCATTTAAAATCTATTTAAAATATTTCTTAACAGAGCATCCGTAATAAAATAAGGTAATATTACTAAGGTATTACTCAACCGGCACTAAAAATATAATATTTCTGTCACCAGATTCACGCTATATTCCATAATACCTAGAAATAAAAAAGGGGTCTTCGGTCCATCATTTATTCGATACTATTTAATAATTTCATAACCGCCGATGTCACAAATTGTTAACTTTCAAATTTGGAATTCTTCAAGAATCTAGTAACTACGAAACAAAACATGGAACTCGACCAAAGGTATACTTCACTTTAAAAAACAAAAAAGGAGTGTCAACAATCACGGAAACTGCCATACAGTTTCATTAAATTGCCACGTATCTGTTTCATTAAAATTCCACGATAAATTCTAACACATCGACTATTTTAGGAATAACATCGTTTCTTATTCGTAACGATCGTCAGAGAAATGCTTGGAATAGCTTCGTAGGAATGGCAGAAGAGTTATTTAAAGGTGAAAATGATCCTGGAACGGGGTTGCGGTTGAGAGAGCAGCATAATCCAACTTCGAAAGTTGCATCGAAAATAACTGGTTCTCACGTTGGTACGCATATGCTGCCACGTTTACGGAAGTTCAAATACCGCAGGGCAGCCTTGTCAACCACATCTATCGATGAATTCTTTCTCCTTGTGTTAATTCCCCCGGAGCAACGGAACTTTCGCTTCAGGAAACCACAAAAAGAGCTCTCCGTTTCCTCGTAAGCCTCGGACATTTTTCTTTTGCCTGGGTCTCGTGATCACCGGTGCTTTTTCCCTTCTCGCACTGTATCGTGCAAGACACGCAAAGAAAATAGTTCGAGTACTCGTCCGAAATGACAAAAACCCAATTGATTAAGTACAACGCTTAATTGTACACGATATAGAAAATGATATACGTATAGCCATATATCGATATATTTATATATATATAATATAGTTCAATTATCGATAAATTGGGCTAAAAAAGGTGATGACAAGAGTAATCTCGATTTAGGAACCTAAGGTTAAATTTTGAGTTACATTGTATTCTACTAATTATTACCAGGATCAAACTTGTCAAAGAAACCATTGATCGCAGTTGGTCCATTGTCTTAAAAAATAATGTCAGTGTTCGGATTCGAGGTTTCAAACTTTCAAATATCCAAATTTTGAATTTGATTGTTAAAAATTCTTACTTCGAACTTTCTTATCCTAAAGTTTCACACAATTTTGTGCTACCATATTACATGCCACATACGTATACGTATGTTACGTTACGTATTACATGTCACGTGTTGTATCAAATATTTCCTCTTACATTACTAAAGTTATTAAAATTACAATAAAGAACGTGACGAAACGATCAGCAGAACGTTAAACATTCGATGCAGCAATCTTTTGGCTACAATTCAGAGTATTTGATATAACAAGAATCTGTTGTTTCAGTTCCCTTTGGGAGTGCAATACACGAATGTAATAAACAATGGCCTGATTGGCTAGTTATATCTATTGACCAAAATTTAGAAAGCCGTAACAAGCGGGTTGGAAATTGGAAAGCAAAAGCAAATTGCCGAAGTCCATTTTTTCAGTTATACAAATACAGAAAATATAAAATATATTTCGTAACAAGCTATACCAATTTTTATCGATTTCAACTTTTTATTGAACGTCGAACATTATTACACAAACTGATGCTCGGCTGATCCGTGAAAACTATCTTTGCTGATTGAAATCGAAGAATTTGAGTAGGTTCTCTCTTCCCATTGAAAAAAATTTGTATGCTCCATTGGCTGAAGTGAAGATTAAAAAATCAAACTCTTGCTCTTTGTTTCACGCTTGGAAAAATTTTTATTGCAAAATTGAATTGGAAAAATCAAGTTCGATTTAAATGTTATCGAATTTAAGGGATTAAAATTTAATTCCAATACCTTTAAATTCAAAAGATTTCTACATTTAGATAAAAAATTCGAAACACTTCAAAAATCTGAATGATTAATCAATCAAGAAAATATCAATAACGGTACTGATACTTTATTAATAATTACTCTAATATGGTTAATCATCTATTGATAACAAAAATCTACGCTCGAGAATTTATTATTAGATATTATCCTGTTAAGTCAGGGGCGGGAGATAATTCCAAAGTAAATCGGTTAAAGGATTCCTCTCATAAACGTCAGTAATTATCTCTGAAAGTCATGGAAATGGAAAAATACGTTGGATTTTAGATCTGACGAATTCTTGTAGTACTAGAAGAGTCTTTTATCACAAATAGAACGAAATATTCTACAATTGAATAATTTTATAAACCAAAAATAGAATGAAAATAAATTAAGAAGCGTTTTCAATCATATTGTATTTTATAACAATAATCTTTCATTATTAACACACATAATCGATGAGTGGAATAGCTTTGCTTAATTATAATTTGTATATTTAGATCGTTCTAGAGAAAATTTTCTAAAATTAAAATATCAATAGAATAATCGCTTTAAACAGAACTAATCCTCGTAAAAACCTTTTCACTATAATGTTAATGCAGATAAAGATAATAAACCGTTTTATTTTCGTCCATCAATATCATTCAGTAAGTTCGCGTGAATTCATTAGCTGCGATATTTCTAGATTCAATGAGTTTTACATTAGCTACGTAAACGCCAAGAATTCCAGGCTAAAGTATAAGCGTACATAACAAAATTAATATCGCATAGGTACTATGAATTTAATTACGTGTTATATTAATTCATACTTCGCGCAACTCGAAGGATTCAGACTTTAAATGATTTTATTTGTAATTGTAACTATACGGTGCGTGAAACATGCTACATGCCTACATAAAATGTTTAATAAAAACTTTCTCTCTTTACTCATCAAATTATTATCAACTCGTTATTCGTAGTTTTAAAATCGATTAAACTAATGGCTACAGAGGTAAATATACAAAAAAAAGGAGATTCAAAATCGTGAAATATAACATTAAAAAATTCGGACACTAACTGCACCAACTTTCTGCGTTACTAAAAATTTACGCTTTTAGTATCTTATATATTAGTCGTTAAATTCTTTAGAACCATCATTAGCTTCACTGAAAAAGCCTGTTTGAACTAAAAATATTATTTTTTATTTCCGACCAAGAGGTTTTACTATCTCTACACCAGCAGACTATCAGCCAGCTAAAGCAACCGAATATTCTGTTTAGCACATTCCCCTGCTTTATTAATATTAATAGACGGAGAAACGAATTTTCTTTTCAAAGTTCGAAATTGGGCTATAAACTTCGTTTCACGCGGAATACAAAAGCGTGACTGCGATATTTCCTCGTTTCATCGCTGGGATGGAACCGAAAAAGAGGATCCGTTGTTTCTTTTAATTATCCGTATCTCTGGGCCGGGGCCGAGGATAAACTTTGATCGCATTAAACGGTTCTCAAGGTTTAGAAGGAAGAATGGAACGACGTCAGGAATTGGGTTAAGAAGCTGGTTTATTCCTCTTTGAAGCTATTCCCGATCCGTCGTCGATTCATCAAGTACAGATTTAAACTTGTCGGGAGGAAGCTGGAACCTTCCTTCGAGAGTTCCAGCAATGCCCATTCTACGGACGTTCGCTTCGTATTATCCTCCAGTTACGACAGTCACGCTGATTATCGATTGCTTTTATCTACGTGGAAGGGATGATGATAACGTTGCTCTTAGAGCTAAAAAGTTTTACATCTTTTCGCTTTAACCGCGGTTAAAGCTGCCAAGTCAGAATAAATGATTTGTGGAACATTTTTAAAAATTGTATTTCTAAGGAATATTTCAGGATTAATCGAACGATGATTGGAACGTGATTAAATTATGTTTTTCATTATTTTATCACGTTTTGATAAACGTGAAATTACTATTTCATACGTGTACATACATCTAATTATTTCTTAAGATTTTGCTAGAAATCCTTACTTTACCTTTTATTCTTTCAGGACTTTACGTCGTTTTCAGTTCACATCCAAGTAATTTTTATATGACCTTTGTCATAGACAAGATACAGTAAGTAAATGACATTAAATAATGTAATTAAGTGTATGAAGATATTAAAACAACTTGGACGCAAATTTTTGAAACAACATTTCTCTGTATCGCTTGGATAGCTTTAATTTACCGATTTGTCGAGAAACAAACTTTTCTACCTAAGAAACACGTTATTCTCTTCGTTTTTTAATGCAATGTCTCGTGGAACGACAGATATGGTATCCTTTTTTCACGGAGAAAAGCTTCTTATCCTCAAAGCACCCGCATCAAGAGATGTTCAATGCTTTCACCGATTTATTCGCCGTAACCTTTTCGACTTGTCGCAATTTTTCTGTTTCGTTCACGACGAGTACATTTGCGCTAAAACTATTCGATCAAATGAGTTCGTATAAATTAAATAGCTAATTAGCTTTTGAATTTTTTGCTTAGAAGGTGATAGAAAGAATTTTATACTTGTACGAAAACGAAAACTTTTAAATTTAACTTACTTTCGAATCCATATATGTAAAATTTATATCTAGAATCGATTTTGAAATATTACTAAATCCACTATTTCCTTAATAAACGACCAAATACACGAGATACATCTTTCCGAGTGATTCACATAGCAAATATTTAAAAAATGCAACATGCTTAATATCCAACGTACAATATATTTTAATATCCAAAGCACAATTTATTCGTGTTCAATGATGCGCTTACGCGTACGTCTGCTTCTCTGAAATATTGTAATACTTATAGGATTTCAAATATTTCAGGATTTTATATTTTTAAATATCCGGTGGATTTTACCTCCACGTTCTATTTTCTACCTTTCTTTCTCTTATTTGAATACATTGACTATGCAGGCGTCAGCTAGACGTACAAAAATTTTAAAATATTTTTTCTTGTTTATATAGAAGGAATATTTATCTCTAATTTGATTACAACATTCTTCCTACTTCAAAAAATTAAAAATCACTTGTCTATGCATACATCTATGCAGAACAAATCTCAACTCAGATTAAATACAGATGTTGTCTCAAATTAAATAGCAATATTATTAGATTGAATATTAGCATCGATTTGAGGTTCATTAGGAGACATTAATCTTTAATTGATATTGTTAAATCATACGTGACAACGAAAGTACAGGATAGATTGAAATTAGAAAACATTATTAATTATAATCCGTGTCCCGTATTTTAAAATAAATTGCACACCGAACTCGAAAACATAAACAGTCAACAGACACGTGCATCTTTTTGCATACACCAAATCTATCGTTATAAAAGGAGCGCAACTTTTCAATTAATCTACTCGTTAAGCTTTCTCTCTGGGTTTCTCGATATTTTCCTGGCTACCTCTTTCCTTTATTAATCCCTCTACCAACAAACCAGCATGCAACGCTGGGAAAATGAAATGTAAAGGAAATTTATGAGCGTACAGCAATCACAACCGGTTGCTCGATAATTCAATCTAAGCAAACCCGACAAGATACTTTGTCTTTTGTCCAATTCCTCTCAGCACGTGGTTGCAAGTTAGCCAAAGAGTCGAGGTCACAAGTAAACCCGAAGGGATAATACCTTTTCCTGCTGATATTGAGAGTAACCTTCCGTGAGAGGATCCTCCACAAGAATTCCTTATCTCTATTGTCTGTCTTCTTTTATTCTGCCATCTATCTGTTTATATATCTGGCTTTCTATCGTTTCGCGGCGAAACTATTGGCCTGTGGGCTCTGTTCGACATTCGACGGAACTTTGATAAGTCTCGGCAGAGAAGCGTGCAAAAAGTAAGACAAGAAGATACGGGAACATGATAAACGATAGGTACCTCTCGGTCTTCGGGCTGGAATTTCTTTGAAACCACGGGAATATTAAAATTTCATAATGGTTACAGGACGCCAACCGAAGCGTTTCGATGTGTTTCTATCCCGTGGTTCGCGCACCAGGGATATTAATTTTATTTTTATTACGATGTTTCCTTGACGTTGAAGAGCCGTTTCATTGTTCAAGAAGGTTCATCGCATTGTTTGTTATCCTATTTTCCCTTTCCCTATAAAAATCTGTTCTCACTTTAAAAACGTATAAAAACGATAAAATAGATTTATAATACAATCATAATAGAATTAGAGAGAGAGAGAGAGAGAGAGAGAGAGAGAGAGAGAGAGAGAGAGAGAGAGGAACATGCGGACAAAGTACAGGATTTCTGCGGAGTAAGTAGTCGTTTTCTCAGATTATTGTGCGCACGCTACAAAGAAACAACTACTCACGTAGTTGCTTGAAATTGTTAACTTTCTACGAAAATCATTTCTATTTTGTCATCCTCTATGGAATTATACTAATCCTTTGTACGTATGTTTAGAATTATGTATGTTATGAAATATTATGAAATGTAGAAACTCACGAAAATTTCAATTTTAGAATCATATAGCGTCATTAAAAATTAATTTAGACATTCTGCAGAATCGGGAATAGAACCGAGGCATTTTATCAAAATAATTCAACGACGCTTAATGTTCTTCCACTAATAAAATCATTGGAAACTAACGTACCTAAATCTAGGTAGATTCATGTATAATTTATACATAATCATACAAACATAAAAAGGATTTTAATAATCTTGTCAATGGAAGGATATCGTTGAATTATTTAGATAAAATGATTCGGTTCTATCCTTAATCTTATAGAATCTTTAAATTAGCTCTTAATGATGCTACATGACTAAAAAATTGAAACTTTTTTCTGTTTTCATAGAATCTGAACATGTTGTAATAGAACCTATTGTAAATGAAAAATAAAAATAGAACATTCTGTGCAAAAAAATTCGACGATATTTGATTCAAGCGCGTGATTAATCACCGAGCGTATTGGAAGAATTTCGTTGTGTTCCGAGCCACGTCGCAACGAAGATGGAAAATCACGGAAGCAGCCAAGGTATGTCGCATCCGACGATAAAGCCATCCCGGTGCAGGACCGAGAAACGAGACTCCTGTTGCTTTTGAACGCCACTCGCCAACGACCCTTTCATATTTCATTCGTTTTCGAAGTGTCAGACCTCGGATCCAGATGCGAAACTCCCATTTATTTTTCATCCCCACAAAATTTCATTGACCGTACACACAGTCAGGGAAAGCACATTCTTGCTACTCCTCCTGAGCATGAGGTTTTCGTGAATATATTGGCTGCATTCCAATGCGTCCGACAACAGAAATGACCATCTGTGCAAGACTAAATAGACACTGTTACCACAGGATTTGTATACACGGTGGTATGTCACTATGGTATATTTTTAAAAAGTTGAATTTACTACTTTAACTTTGATTGTATGAGATAAGCTATGGTTACCCGAATAATTCAAGCTTTGATATCTTAAACTTTCATTTCGAATTTAGCATAGAAAAATGTGAGCAAATATTGTGTATACATTGTAGCCAGAAAAAGAAAATATCAAATATTTGCAATGGGACTTAGTAAGAATAAATATTTGAAGTCAAATATCGCCAAAGTAATAAACTGCAGAAAACAAATATTATGTAGATAATTAAATAAATGTTATGTTAATGTAAATAAATGCTACCCTTTTCATTAGTTGTATATTATTTATAGCGTTAGAAATTGCGATTCATCTCGTATGTTATAAATTCTTCGCCAATTCTTTTCGTGCAGCTTTCGCGACATTTTGAAGGTTTATTGATCGGTCGAGGATTGAAAAATCGTCGCAACAACACTGGTTTGTGTTTACTCAAGTATAACACGAGATACCAACGTCAAAAGTAGACAATGCAAGTTCAGGTCAAAATAGCATCAAGAAGAATAGAAGCTTGAATATCACAGGGCAAAGGTATAAAAGAAGCTGTGAAGTATACACTTACTGAATTTATATCAATCTTTGGTAAATGACTATGATGTTTTCGATATGAGCATCCGATCATATCGCGTTGAAATTTTTTTCTCTATAGCCTTTACGAGTGAAACGATATAATATCGATCGCTAAAAACAGCAGCTTTTAAAATATCGAATTATCAACGAATATCGAAGAGTTGAAACGCAAACGTTTGAAATTTTATTTAATTTACTTTTAGTAAAAGTCAATCGAGAAAATCAAAGTAATTAAATCAAAGTAATCACTGTAAAGTTATTTGTTCAATTGGCATAAATTGTTTACCGCGAATAAAGTGTGTAAAACATTCAAATAATACATTCACGTATGAACAAAGAGACTACTCTAGCGTCGATTGCCAAACAATGACTGAATACTAAAAATTCACTGCAATCATTACTTTTCAATGTATTCTCTGTCGTGTAATTAAAGCAGAAAGGCTAAAAAATCATCGATCGAAGCTTTAACAAAATTTAACGATACAATACTAAAAAGCTTTTAATAATGAAATTAATTCTCATATATTACTAATAATTAGCGTAATGGATTAACGCATTAATTTTATTAAGTAACTAGAGATACCCATTAAATATCTCTCAAGTCACTTTTCACAATTGTTTAAAGAAGTGACAATGCGAAACCAACGATCCAATGCAGATATATCCAAACATATAAATACCAATAAACCATTTATCTCTAAGCCAACATTCCACCTTTCCACGTGAATGCAAGAATATCCCGGCATCTCCGAGATCTCACGACCGCAAACTCAAACACCCATCAATCCTTCCCTCTTCACCATCCCAAAAAAACGTCTCTCGATCGTTTCCACTTCGGTTCCATTCGAAATTCCCGAACCGTCCGTGAATCGATCGCAGATACAATCGAAACGCTACGAGCCTCCGTAATGGGTGAAACAAAATGGTCGCTTTAAAACTTGACGCATCGACGAAGCGAACGAACGACGCGATTCGATTCCCGTGAATTTCATTCGCCGGCCTGTCCATGCGGATAACGACAACAAAAACAACCAGTTTTTGATTGCCAACGAATTGCCGGGAACCAAGCAGTTTCGCGTTGACACCGATTTCCACGGACACAGCCTGTGTCCCGTGTCGCCGCGGAGATGAAAGACGGAGATTGCGATTCCGCGAAGCGCGGAAGACTTCAAATTGTGTCGCTTTGCCGGATAAAATACGATAAAGCCACCCTGCGAAGCTTCGGCGCACAAAGCTCCCTCTGTTCCCGGCTGGTGTAATATACTCGAGCACGGGGGTGAGAAAGGAACAGAAAGACGAGAGGAAGAAAAGGACGGAGAGCTTTGTCGAGGTATCCCCGATATTCGTGCATGCACTCGAGAAACTACCGCGTCTTTGCCCGTCCAATTAGCGACTCCATTAGGTGATTATTTGTACCGATACAAGACAGCAGTGTCTCGAACTATTATTTGACCAGAAAGACCTCCGATAAGGACCTTCTTTTGTTCTTACTAGTTTGCTGTGTCGCGTTGTACACAGCGAGAGAAATTAGTGGCGCTTCGCGTGGATTAGGCAATTCGAGAACGAACGAAGTTGGATTTTAATGCGATTTATGGATATGTTGTTTGCGGATGTGTGGGGCTTGTTGAGGAGTTTGATGAATTTTCTGATTTGCGGATTCACTTCGTATTATTTCGTTAAGTGTATTTGTTGACAGAATAATAAACTTTAACGGTTAGGGTGGTTTTGTGGAGGGTCGTACTCCGAGAGACGCAAGAAATCCTCTCAGGCTGTTTAATATATCTGAAATTCTACCTCGAGTATTAATTATCGTGAAACTTTTATATTAATACGTATAAACACACAATAATAATAATAAACACATATAAAATTTACCCAATTAATTTTTCGATGATGTACAGTTACATGTTTATTATTTTGTCAAATCTATGGCTCGTTTGGTGTATCAAGTAAGAAGCTGATCATAATCATGGCACTATAATAATCTTTTGTAATAGAAGTGATTATTCCAGTATTAAAGTCGTATTTTGGAAATTACCGATATTACTAGATATGATTATTAATAGATATGATATTGATCTATTATTAAACAAACACTCATTCCTTTTTCACAGTATATACAATTTTCACGCTCTAACAATAAGATGAAACGATTAATTTTAAGACAGTACGTTTCATCTTTCCAATTTGTATCTACTTGCGCAACCTACGTTTTGTATAAAATAAAAAATTACAATTTAAAATGCAGAAACACCGTCATGAAAGCAAAACAATTTATGAAACGCCAGGTTTGCAAGTTTTTCAAATACTCGTTTTAATACCATTATGCGATGCGGTAAAAGACTTTCAAGGTTTTTCTCCAGGAGAAACAATTTTCACAGAAAGCTAGGAAATTCGTTTCACGCCAGATGTAATACAATAGGACCGTGTCTTTCTGTGTTCTTTTCGAACGTTGCTTGACATGGCCTAATTACAAAAATTATTCATCTTAAAATACCGAAATTTCTTTACATCGTCGAGACAATGTCTTACATGTGCACAAACGAATCGCGTTTAAAACTGTTGATCATGAACACAAAGGATACAATTTTACAATTCTTTAATCCTCCTTTTTCTTCATTTCATTCCCACTTTACGCGTAGCTCGTTCCTGACTTGGACATTTCACGAAAATTAAGGGCAAACTCGCCAATTTTTTCTTCGTTTGCTACTTTCAGTCAAAATTGTACCGTCAATATCAATCAAACGAGACAGAAGTATAATGCAAATTGCCATTGTTGTCTATGGAACGTAGATTAATCTTTGCATAAGTCATTTGTTTGCAAACAACGAACCGATATCTCCGACGAAACTTCTGTAACAACACAAAAAGCCACGAAAAAAATACTTATTGCAAAAGAAAAAAAGAATATGTTACTCATCGTGAAATTGTAAAAATTTTACTGGTAGTTGAAATTATTCGAGCTTGCATTACACGTATACTCGGTACATAAAAAGTAAAAAAGGACATTCTGATCATATTGAATATAATAAATTTAAGTAAAAAATAATTTAATGTGGAGATTAAATTTCTTTAGGTTTAAGATTCACGTAATAAGTCAAACTATACTAAGAAATGAGAAAGGTGGCGAAGTTATAATAACGTAAGTGATTACTGATTACACGTCACAGGGGTTGAACTCTGATATAAGAGTTCGTTAAAAATATGAAACTTCCACGAGGTGGAGGGGATAATAATGTTCTGTGCAAGAAGAACGCTTACTTTAGAACCGTGGACTCGAAGACGAGTTTTATTAAGGAAACTGGCTAGATGCATAAACTCTCGAAGACTACAAGACTAAATCCTGGTCTATGGTAAAAGTTTCCTTAATCCCGCGCTCTTTCTCCTCAAAAGTGTAACAATTTTTCTATTAAAGTCTTAGAAAGAATAACAATTTTACTATCCAAAGTAAGAGAAAGATGATGTCAACTTCAAATTTTCGAAATTCTTCTAATAGCCTATAAACATAATACGTTATAAAGTAACAAAGCCACACTATCGAGAAAAAGTTTAAAAGCACTTTTATAATACCCTTTTATTTTTGTCGTCTCTATTACTTGTGTATTAGCTTGCCATTATTCGATTTGTTAATCGTAAATTACCATTTGTCACGATTTAACTCCAAAGATGCTTGGCTTGATTTTAAATATCATTTCCTTTTCAAACTTTCTATCGATAGCGTAACTAAATTTACAGCGGATATATTAATCAGCGAGATTAACCCAATTTATAATATTTTCTCAGATCTAAAATCTACCGAACACGGATGCGAGTGAAAAAGAAATTTAATAAACTCGTCCCTATAGCGAAAGAGCTGCAAACGAGCGAGTACCATCGAAACAGTAAACGACCGTGTCTGTTGGCTTTATGACTTTACACCGGCGCCGCAACGTCCTGCAAAGGTCCGATAAAACGGACCGAAACTCGTCCCGATGGCAGGCTGCCGCATCGAACCGGATTTTCCCTGCGAATTTCAACTGCAACTCGCTCGTGAACGAATAAACGATGACAGGCCACAAACCGTGCTGTCACGCGTGCGCATGATACGTTATTTTTGCTCGGCGTTTCCTTCGACGTAACCAGCGAAATTTCAAACCAACAACCCAGGAAAAACAGCTATAGCAGATGCCCGTTACACGCGATGATAACAAACGTACCGATATAAGTCACCGACCACGTAGCGGTCGCGTCTAATTAGCTAGCAGCCACTAATGAATGTTCGATTCACAAATATCGAAGCCCTATATGTGGATGAAAATAATTTGCAGTCGGTTAATTAGTATTCACGCCTGTTCTCGACCGATTCGCGAGGAGGACAATAGGATTCCGCCTTCGATGCGGCGATAATTATTTTGTGTTCGTTACACGGACTAATTAATAGAACCAGGATGATCCGGAACAATGATCCAGGATGACCGAACGTCTCTTTCTGGCAGTTTCTATCGATGTTTATGTTGAGTTTCGTACGTTCTCGTCGCTGATAACGATTTATGCACAAGTTTGGGATGGTTTTAGACAATTGGCGAATTCAAAATTATAGTCATGTAAGTCAAAGTTTCGAGAATTTATTCAACTGTTAGAAGCATTGCTAGTTTCGTAACTAGTTTCTCTTTCATAGACGAAGTTTCATATTCTATAATAATAAACGTTGACCACTATTTTATGAAAAATAATACTGAAATTAGATACACGATTATGAGTGGATATTTATGTTTTTTGATGTTCCTGTGATATGCTACGAGAATGTGTTAGAAATGGAATAATTCGTGGAATAAAACTGACAAATCGTTACAGTGTAAATGGAACGATGGGCTTCGGCAAGATATAGTTCGAATTTTATTATTTAATACCATCGTAATCACATATATAATTCAAGGTATTTCTTGAGACTCTAGGGTTTAATCGACTCGTCTTACACGTGTAAGGTGCTTCAAAATGCTAATCCCGTGCTTTGCTAAAATTTGAACCTTCGACCAATTTATGTAGAATGACGTGATATGCTCTTTACTAATGAAAGCAACTCATACATTTTTCCAGGTTTCCTTCGTTTGCAATGTGTATAGATTAAATTATTTACTTATGGAGTAAAAACAATTTCCACAAATTTGCTCCATCGAACTAAAATTCCATTGAAATGTATCATATTCCAACCTTATTAGGCTTGATAGATTTTGAAAATTAATTTATTGTCTAACTATAGGTAAAAGACAATAGCTGGCAAGACAACAAGGAATATTCTCTTTCCATTGCGCGAACTTTGAATATTCCTGAATCTCCACTTCATAACCTCAAACTTCGCAACCCTAAATTGTACAAATTCTAAACTCTAGCACCAGTACCAAACTCGTACAACTCCTAATCTCCACAAAGTCGATATACAGTTGCTCGTGAAAATATTCGAACATCTGTAGAAACCTTTTATGAAATAGTCGTATCTCGATACCAACGGAATTGCAAAATATTTTATACGACATGTACAACGCAAACATAAACGTTCTTTACGCTAAGCGTTCAAATACTTTCACGAGTCACTGTAAATGTAGAAATGACAATTTCCACTCGTAAACCCAAACGTATTTAAACCGAATCCATCCTTAATTATCGAGGAGATCTCTATAATCTACGAAGCATCTACAAAGCTGTAATATTTTTTCAAGGACGAAAGGCTTCGAATAAAATGTTCCAGATTAATTCAAGGAACTGTGTCGGTGGGTAAACGGATTCAGCCAATAGTTTCTCCGTCATTCTGCACGCCTTCTCGCGGTATCTAGACTGTTTAGATGGTCATCTTTTGATTGCGTGGATTTATACAAGCGTCCAGATCAGATAAGGGTGACTTCAATTCGCCCTGAAATCGTCCTTACCCTCCACTGTTCGCGTCTCCTTTCTCTCTCTCTCTTTCTCTCTCTTCTTTCCCCTCTTTCGTAAAGCCAGGTCCAATTTTCCAGATATCCCCCTTCTCTGCTTTATCCCCGTTTCCCTCTATTTCTGTTTCGTGTTTATCTCTTTCCATGACGAGCCCTTATCGCAGTGACTTTTGCCCTTCTGGTCGCACGCGTACCAGAAACGCATCTCTCCGGATGGAAACGGGGAAATAGGGAAAATTCTGGTTCTTAGAGCGGTAATTATGATCGGATGAATTGGAGATTATCCATGCTGATCTTATGTTAATCGTTCTTTGCAGGATTTTGATACGCGTGACTTTTCTACGACTATGTGGAATTTAATGATGCAAAATTGCACATAATATGCAGAAATATATAAAACACACGAAGCGCAGTATAGTATACAGTATTTAATAAGTTAAACACTTCTCTACTTCAAATTTGTGGAATAAGTAGTTTCAAATTAGCAACTTTTTAGATTCCACGTTATGCGCAACAGTTTTACGAATTTAATGACACTATTTATAGCGCGTCATTCGTATGAATTTTTTAACCTTAAGTGGACATTATTAATCGAGTTCTAAACACGTTTAACGTACTTTGTGAGGTCGGCACAGCTGGGGAGTTGCAGTTGAGAGATGTACCAAAGGGACGATATTTTTCACGCGCCATGACTTCGTATAAATAAACGGACGAGCGCGGAAAGGGGGAGAAAAACAGAGTAAGTATACAGTTTTCTATAGAAAATTGCCCCTGAAAGGAATAGAACATTTTTTGATAAAACAAAGAAGCCGCTCGAAAAGACTTTTTTCCCCAGGCCAAACAAAAAGAAGGGGGAAATATTTTCATGGAAAATTTCCATAAGAAAAAGTGATATTCTCCCCTGGATAAGAAAAAACACAATGTTACACAAAGCCATAACACCAAAGAGAGAAAATTTCTTAAAATAGCGTAGAGAGAATATAATCTTTCGTCGAAATTAACCATCGGTCCCTAATTAAAAAGTTTTGAAAAATCTGCATAGTGTTTTGTTGTTTAATCAAAGTTCATCTTCCAATCTCACGAAATGTAGAAGAAAATATACGAATTAATATAATATAATTAATAATATAACAATATATTAATACATAAATGTCGTTCCGTATTTTTTGTCATTGCTAGCCCAATTATATTCTCCTAACATTAAAATATCTCGAATTTAAACAAGACTGCAACGAGACTATTATATTGTATGTACAGTATGTACAATTTCTCGTTTTAATTCTTAAAACATCATAAATCTTTCTCGTTTAGTAAAATGGATACGATTGATTGAAATACGCATATAAAGAATCGAGAATCGTGGAAATCATCGTTAAGAAAAAAGTATATTAAAATATTATCATAAGACAACATGAAACAAAATTAAAAACAAAACTACAAACTTCCCAAACGTCCTAGTAAATTCACCGAAAATGTTTTTAAACATCGTAATCGAAGTATTTGACGATACAGAAAAGAAGGGTACTAAAGTCGACGCTTGAACACCGATAAGCGGAAGGAGAGATAGCCGTTCATTATGCAACCATAATCCCGCGTGCTTTTTTCCTTCGAACAAAGATACAACGTAGTAATAAACTACTACTCGTGGATTTATTTGGCACGACACGACTGAAGTTTAATAGGCGTTTTGTTCACTGTTTCGGAAGGGACAAGCCTGGGCTGTAGAAACGCCCAAGACGGCTTTCTAATTCGATCGGCAACATCGCCACGAAAATTTACGGGCCGGAAGTTTATCTTACCGGTTAATTCCGTTCGCAACTGGCTCTTCCGCCCCGTCGATACCCTTACTCTAAGTTTCGTTTCCCGATTACTGTGAGTCTCGACGCGGATAATGCCGGTGGTGCCACGATAAATGACCTTTCTTCTACGCTTTTAATTCACCCCTTTGATCTTGCTCGCGTGTTAAAATTGCATCGTTGAACAGAGACACCATGCGACGTTCAAGGTAACATTGATATTAAATAACATTTTTCTTCGACGTGCTACTTTACTTTAGTTTCGATATTATACGCGAAGGTAAATTTGGATTATTCACAGATTAATGGAAACAGACTGATGCGTCTGAGGGACAAAGTAAAGGAAACAGCGAAATGTCGTTACTAACGAGCAGATTGGCAAAGCGATACGATTATGTAACTGGTAATGATCATAAGCTAGATAATCAGCGGATAACTAGACGATGATTTGATGCTAGATAATTGAACGATATTGGAAGTTGTTAATTCAATACTAAATACCAATAATAATTAAATGTACAATCAGAAAATTCCATTTCTTAGCGACGATGAAATTAACCCGAATAAATTGGATTCGATAAACGCTTTATTGACACAATTTAATCGTAGATATTAAATTTCATTTTCAATATCGTGTACGTGATAGATGAACAGTCCTTGTTAAAAGCTAAGTAGAATATACACAAGAAATTTTTTAACAGGTCACTTCGTACACGCCATAACTCAAGCAAAAAGTTCCAAATACAAAGTTACTACAACCGTAGCACGGGAACGTAAAGTGGTCGTTACGTACGACAACTAGAATATCAAATACGCTGACCTTCTTATTAGTATAGAAACTAAGTTCCTAATTAAATACCCAACTACATTTAAAACTAATATCACCCAACGTGGAACGTACTCAACATACCGCGACATTACAACTCGAACTCTGTCTAACTGTCCCCTTTTCGAGCGTAACTTTCAACAACCAGCCTGATTAAAAAGGACCATCGACTATTTCATCAAACTACCCACAGGTACAACGAAAAACTTTTCTCCGAATGTAAATTAGACATCCAGGACGGAAGGAAGGAAGGAAGGAAGATAGCCTTGAAGTTTAACTCTTGAATCAACGTTCGATTCTGTTCTATCATTTCTTTTCTTCTTTTTCTTCTTTTTTTTTTCTTCCCTGCCTTAACCAAGAGCGCGGAAAATTCGTAAGAAAATGGCCGATCGGGATAAAAGAAATAGAGGAACGAAGCGAACGCGTTTATCGGTCCCTCGGAATTTTTCCACGACTGCGTCCCTGGCGATAAATCGACGACACGAACGTCGCTTTGCCCGCAAATCCAGCTTTTTGGAAAATTAAACCTCTCTAAATCTCGTCGACCCCGGTGTTCACGCGCCCCCTCAATGAAAGGACGCCCGTAATGTCCCACCCCCGCCAGCTGCCCCTATACCGCTATATCGGCTATTTATTTGCTACTGGCAGCCACGGCATTGCCACGTTTGTATACGTGTGGCCCTGCTATACGTGTGTATGCATGTATATTTATTGGAATTGAGTGGAGAATCCGCTAAGAACGGCCAGGATATATATTTCTCCCCTCGGCGAAGAAACATTCGGGCAAGGGGGCCGAGGGGAAAAGGTATTTAGAGATAAGAATTACCACGATTCGTTCCGAGGGAATTATGGTGCAACGGCGAGATGCATAGGGTTAATTAAGTAATTGTTTGGCCCTATCTATTTAGATGATATTAAGTTACCATATAATAGTTCTTTTTTTACTTCTAACATTTTTTTAAATTTTTATGTAGCTGCTTTTTATTGTTAAAGTTCGTTTGATTCTGTTCAATGGATATTCCACGATTGGTATTGATATTTCTGAAATAACAAAATAGTGCATCTCGTTGCGTTAACGTAGGAGTAGCTGTAAAGAAAACGCGAGAAATTTTATTTCAGTGGAATTCAGGTATAAATTTATTACAACGCGAATTTCTCTGCCAATCACCATTTATCATATATCACATGTCATTTTGTTTTCACTTTTTAGTCATGGTATCTTCGTAAAATATGTATATTGTCACGACTATTCTCGTTAGGTCGATTATCGCGCCAGTGAAGTAAAGTAAATTTAAATAATCAATAATCAGATATGCAAATAAACTGATAAATAATAACATTAATCTTTCATTGAAATAAAATATAATATCTATTTCTATATTAATATATTATTCATAATTTTCGAATACGAATTTTTAAGAGATTGACAAATTTCAAACATATATTGTTATTGGCACTGTAATATTATATAACATTATTAACTATTCAATTCCGATTCGTATTTCCATATTCTCGTATGAATTTATTATACTAAATTCACATAGAACGCTGTAGATACTACTAATGTATGTGTAATATAAATATAAATATAATACTATTATATATTATTCATCAGCATTTTACAAACGATATTTCTGCAATACGAAGTGATAACTAAAATAAAAGAATTATTAAAACAATTTCTGACACATAATTTTAGTATATGAATTTTAATTAATATTTCAATTCCAAAAGGAAGCTTCACGTGCGAAATATTTCCAGGCGATGGTAGATAACGATAATGATAACTTGTGAATGTAACCATGACATTTTTTTAATTTTCACGGTACTATGAATACATTGTACATATCGTACCACTTCTGTTCGCGGAATTATTCTAATAATGTGTGAAGTTGCTATATAACTGAGCTTTTTCGAACGATAGCTCAGCACTTCTGGCAAAAATTTATAGATAACGAATTTCATATATCTTGGGACCGTGGAATTATTTTAACAGCTTAAATTTTCATCTCGCAAGATGTAAAACTACATTTCCTTATTAAAGTTATACGAGTCTGTTATTACTCGTAAATCCCAGAGGAACCTGCCATTATTACTTTGAATATCATTTATAATTCTTACGCAATGTTTTATCGTCATCATGCATTTTCAAACAATATTTACGAGTGTCCGCATCAGAGTATTATATCTCACTGCTCTAATTATTGTATCTATAAATTAACTATTGTAGCTTAGATAATATCAAGTATCGATATCTTTCGGAAATTTTTTTTTTTTTAATAATTAATATTCTGATAAATAAGTATTGTGCAATATAAGTATGTTCTGTCCATTAAAATTTCATATCTTTAATAAAAATATTGAACTAAATGTTTTTAAGAGTATCTCGAAATGCACATTTTGCTAAAAAGGAAATGTGTCATTGCTTTGATAATAGCATGTCATATTTTTACATTTAACACCGATATCCGCCACATCCTATGTCGATGCCTATTTTCAGCGTGCACTAAATGTGAACTCAGTTGTATTCATCATGTAACCAATTATATCACTCGACATTTCTCTGCGATCAACGACCACGCCACGTTTCCGAATTGAACCATAAAAATTTAATTCTCCCGATTGTTCCATAGAACGTTACCAATCATTGGTTGAACTTTCTGCACAGTTCAAACGTTCAAACCGAACCAAATCTCAACTTGTTATCCAATAGCGAATGTAGTAAGTTAACTTTGAAGATCGATCGTTCCTCTGAAAATTCGCTTGATCAAACTGGAAAAACGGAAACGAAAAATAAAAGAGAAAATTTTGCTTTCGTTGCAAACTCGAGATAGCAAAGGGGAACTTTCGAAACGTCAGGAGAATCGAATCGATGAACACAGTTCTTTGAGAATTAGAAGAAAACGAGGACGAAAGATGCTATCGACTTATGAGTATGACTGCTTAACATTTGAGTATGTACTTACATAATTAACGAATATTACGTAGCAATCAAGAAGATTCGGCGCCAAATTTTAATGTTTTCCCTCGTGTTTCTTTCCAATCTTCGTTTTACAGTCAACTTACGCTTACATTCTACTTAAAAGGATCTTCATTAAACGATTCATATTCTTCGGCTGGTTAACAATTTCGAATTCAGAAACGCTATCTTGGAAGATTAGCAACACGCTTTCGTGCATCTTGCAGCTTTGAAAGCTTTAGGAGTGGAGCGCACATTATTTCGCTCGGAACTTGTCGAAGTTAATTTCAAGAAATGAATATCAAGAAGTTTCAAGATACACTATGCTGCTTTGATGTTTTAACGATGGCACAAAATTGAAATATCACTAAGGTTTTGAAAATTAGTAGCTATTCCTTGATTTCTGGATTATTATTCAATTTAAAAATTATGCAAAACGAATTATTCTTCTATCATCGATTAAGAAAGTATCGCGTTATTGATATTTAATTTTCATATTACAAGAACGATCGAGAACCAGTAAGTATAGTTACATGATCCTTCTATCTCGCAGCAAAAACTTCCAACGAAAATACTAGAGGCATAGCTTTTTTCAACAAGGCAATTCTTGTTTTAGTAATGCACGCGTAGCAATTTTTACCAGCCTGATGTCGAATTGACAAACAAGTTTCACCAAACGCTCGTACCCCGATGCGAATGTCAAAACGACAATCAATTCGAACCACTGAAACACGCGGTTTTTTATTTACAGGCATCGCCGCTCTTGCGTGAAAGTCGACAACAACGTCACCGTTTACATCGATCCCGCTGTTTTCCCCTGTTTTTCCGCCTTTTAGTGCCTTTTATTTCCAGTCATATCGTTCCATAACAGCGTGTACTATCAGTGCATAACATCAAAATCGGAAATCAGTTATCATCTCTTTCGACGACGACTTTTTCTCGTATTTCTAGTGTTTTAGAATAGTAAATCTCGTTGAAATGGAAAATCATTCTAATTGAAACATATTTCTGAATTATTATCGTACAATTAAAAAATTTCAATGTTAAGCTCGCTAAATGTTGGTTGAATCAACCTCTTGTAGATTATATTTGCCAATTTATATTGTTTTGGAATTCTTGCTCATTCTGATTTTCACGAATACTTTGTTTAACATATACCAATAACATCAAAATTTAACATAAATATTCTGAGCGAACGCGCACAAAGCTTGCGTTATGTTTATTTCGTCATTTCTATATTTAACTGTTTTTTGTATTTTTAAAATCTACGATATAAATTATCGATAGATTGAACTGAAAGATATAAAACTGAAAAGTATTAATTTCATCCTTAAGCCTTTAAATCAATTTTCGCCTTAATATAACGATACTGTCCGCTGTACATTTTTCCATCCTAAACCTTTTAACCCCGTGGTTCACTCGAAACGTGAAAAATCCGTTTCACCGACCCGAAGTCGCAAACTCCACGAGTTTAACCCCGAGCAGACACACGAATCGTTGCCGCTACTTCTTGGAAATTCTATACTGCAGCGCATGTACGACCAGTATACGGTGTATGAAAGGTGACCAGTTATTTTGCAACGTTATTTTGCTCGCTAGATTGCTAGTTGTAAGAAACGTAGGTAAGTGTGTGTACCCATACGCTTACACCGCAGCAGTGTACAAATTCTCTTGTTAACCTACGACTTAAATCTTGCAAACGCAATATTCCAAGCCACCAGTAGTATCTTATGTTTGATTGTAAAAATTGATAAATATATTCGACTTAAGGTATTCTATGATTCTACTTATTCCAGTGTATCATCCGAAAGAATATTTCGAGAAATATATCAGAATTTCTATAGTAGTCAAAATGGGTAATTCGTAATTTTCCATAGAAATCTTATGGATTTACGGAGGTTTATTTTTGGAGATTCAAATGGATTTTCATATGCTTCGATCAAAGTATTTTCTGCGTATAACGATTTTATATCCCTGATGTGTGATAATAAATAAAAAATGTAAACTAAAAGAAATTAAATATTTAAAGAAAAATGTATAAATAATTCTTACGTATTTCATCGGGAAGAACATTTATAAAAAGTAGGTTAATGAAATCGTATTACATCAGATCAAAGCGAAACGTAAGAGGTTACGATCCTAATGGTCTCCAGAGAAATCAAACAAGATGAAAATGTAAAAAAAGAAACGTTTCTACTAAATCCTAATGACATGTTGAAAAGTATGTATTTATATAGTAGATATTGTGCTGAATGTAGAACGTCACTCCGAAAAGCGAAATAAAGCCGCTTTTGTGCGCTACCAACCGCACGTTTCCTTAATAACTTGCCGCGTCGCGCCATCGCATTTCATTTATGTGTCCAAACATTTATTGTCCAATAAACCACGACCGGATACCGTGTAACTTGTTAGCGGAAGCTGACTTGCTTGCGAAATAGAAAATCGAGTTAAAAGAAGACAAGATTGTCGGAGAGAATCATTGGTAAGTAGAAAGTATGTGATTCGGTATGGTCAATGAAACAATAATTTCCGGATACTAGACTATGTAATCTTACGATTGTCTGATAATACTAATCGTAGTTTTGTACTTCGATATTGCTGGATAAAAGTTTCTTTTGTGCCTGAAGCAGACAAATATTTGTATTAATTTCTTATATATCAATTGTTACGGTACTTTTTTAATTCAGGTATGTTTATCGTTTATCTGGGAGGAAACCGTCGATTGTTTATTTCATTTTTGCAAACCAGATATATCTCTAACGACGATACAGAAATCATTAAATTTAGATTCTAAATAGAGAAACTACCGACAGATTTATTGAAAAATCATTAGAAAAAATTGTAACATATCTGGATAAATTGTGATTACGAAGTAGATCAAATAATATAATTATAATTAACAATTCATAATTTATCATTGCTGAATGCACAAAGAAAGTTCCACGTACACTATAATTTTGAAGCTTTAACAATTACAATTTACTTCGGGAACCAAGAATTAGCCTCTCAAAGGAACAAACCTCGTTAACTTTTTCCAATCATGGCCTCATCGAGCCCATACTTCAGCGTGACTTTTCGTCAGAAGCTCACTTTTCTACGATGCAAGAACTGTGCGGAAAATGGACGATTCTTCGCGGCTCGTTAATCGAATCACTCGCGATGAAACGCGACGGACGTCGCTCTCGATTCAATCGCCCCCAGCGGTTTGACAAAATTGATACTGCAAAACGACGTAGCCAAACGCAACTAAAAAGGAAGATACAGACAGACAAAGCTAGGGGAAGAAGTAAAATAACGAATTGAGCAAACCATAATAACAAAAAGACAACGAGAAGTGGAAATAAAACAGTACATGGCACGGTGTGTAATACAAGAAGTTTTATCGCTCTTAACTACTATCTATCATTGAACCATTAGAAAGCATAATAATTTAGGGTTAGATTATTTAATTTTGGATATTTAATTAAATTTGATTTTATTACTAATCTCTATCATGAAGAACGTACAATACAAAATATGAATGAAATATTTTACATTTCAGTAATCTAACATAGCTTATTATAGTCATCTATAGGCTAACGATACTATTTAAGGACTGACTAATTTATGGGAGTGGAACAAAATAGACATACAGTGGTTCACGAAAGTATTTCAACATTTGTCGCAGGAAACTTTTACGTATACATCGCATGTATAATGTAAAAAGAAAAAAATAGCGACAAAACGAAAAGGTAATGCTTCTTTCGCGTTATCCTCTATAAACGTTGCGATAAATCATGGCGAGGGTGACGCGAGTGTACGGTCGCTTTAATAAATTAATTTCATCAGCTAGCTAATTGTCGCCGGTTGTTTTCCCGCGGCAAATACGCGACCGTCAATTACACCGCGTCGAATGGCGGACGTGCAAATGGCGTCGCGATGAAAACAGGCGAAACACAAAAAAAAAAAAGAACAACGACGGACGAAGTTACGAAAAAAGAATAAAAGAAAGAAAAAGAAAGAAATGAGGTGGAGAAAAGAGAGAGAGAGAGAGAGGAAGGATTTGTTTATGCTAATCGAGAGCCGCGTCGATCGCATTTTAATCAGTCGTCGATTGCGGACGCGGCCAATCTACGTGGCGGAACGCGAATTCCTACGGCCGTCGGTTTGCATTTTCGACAGACTAGCTTGATTGCTTGCGAATACGCAACGACAAACGCGGCCAGAGATCGATGCTCCCACATCTGCTCCGACTATCGTTAAATATAAACATTTGCTGTGCATATCAACTACCACAGGAACAAGCTGGAAAGGTTGTGTCTTATGACGTTCAAGTTTCGAATACTGTATGTGTGTTAAATTCCATGTATGTGCTCGGGGGAGTTCTGTCGATTTTGTTTCAAACAGAATTGATCGTACGATTGGAATACGACAGAAAATTAGTTGGATGTTAAGTAGCGAGATGTCGATTGTTCCGTTTATAGATAGAATAAATGAATACGTTTAACCCCGCGACTGATGCATACTCTGACGTTTCCTACGGATGTGATTTACTGGTGTTGTTATTATAAGTTCATTTTCTGCTATTTTTTAATATCGTACAAAACATCAATTAACTATTAACTTTTCCGACAGTAGAATTTCGTTTAGGAAGTTGGAATCATTCGAAATTTCACAATTTCAGGTATTTCTTTTTATTTTTATCTTTTTTTTCTGAAACCTGAAGAACAAGTATGTACGAAAATATATTTTTCATTTGAAAGAAATAATTCAAGTAGCCGTTACTTTGATCTTCTAGTGGTGTAATTTATGTAATGTATAAATGTAACGTAAAATAGATAAAGTATGTTTTCTGCTTTAGATACATCCAGATTTTTTATCTACGATTTTGTTCGATGCATTATGTGTATACGCTCTTAACATCTGTTAAGGCTTAATTCTTTGGAAGGATTAATCGACTGCAACAAAGAAGTGGTGTTTCAGATGATGAAATTTATCAGCGTTTTAATCTACATGCAATCAACGATGAAACGATGTTTTAATGATAAACGTTAATGTCATTTAAACCCGAAAAACGGAATTAGAATAAATGACACTGATCAAATATCGACGCGTAAATTACATCTACTGACCAAACATCAAATATAGGATAATCACGTTGATTATATCGAAACAGTAATAGTATATCGAAATGTCAAGGAATTATCAATCCACCAATTAACAACACTGATGAGATGACGTACTATATGTATACACGATTTCGATAATCAGTATCAATCAGTGGTATCTTGATTGGTCCTCGTCTTGTACACACTTTTAGCAAATTAATTAATTCCTGAATTTCTGAATTTCAATAAAATTTCAGGATGACGGGAACGAAAATGAATTTCGTTTGAATATTTTGTGCTATCTCGTGTATAAATTATATGTATATGCAATTATCAAATGGTGCTGTCATATTTCATGCAATTGATAATTAACGCATTAATAATCAAGAAAAATTTAGATAAGCATTTGTCATTATTTTCTATAAACTTTATTTTTGTCATATATATTTATCAGATGAATTTATTCAGTTAATCCACAAGCAAACAGATTATTCGCAGAGAACGTTACATAATCGTTTATGTAATGTTTCTTCAAAGGGAATGTTTGGCAATAGTGTACGAGGGTTTTACTTTGATGAAGATGCCATGAACCGCGTTTACCTTGGAAATTTCAATTATTTAGTGAATTTTAGGTTCAAGTGACCCGTTTCTATTTCGATTAACCTTGTTAATTGAAATTCCGACGTAGAATTCAACACGTTGGTAAACTAGTAGAATGACGATGATTGCTTGGAGAGACAATTGTTTCTGTCATCACGTACCTGCTAGAGTTTCAGAATTCGAATTTAAAAATAATTTTCTCTAATGAATGTCATCCTTGAACGTTTTAAACGAACCTCCGCTGTAAACACTTTTGTAATAAAAAAAAAAAAAGAAAATAGGAACGTAGATCAGAATTTATTGAATGTTGCGAGTTTAATTAATAACAATTAAACAACTTTATTAAAAAAATAAAAATGAATAATACAGACAGAAAAACGAAATGTAAAACTATAGATTGCTAAGAGATGGATATTTTCACAAAAAAATAAAACAAACGATATATCGTAAGTGAAAAAATTGTTAGTTCCCATAAAATAAAGTTACCAGTTCTGTTCGAAGCTCGATGGTTCATAAATCTGTGAATTGCAATAGAATTACTGTAAACTTATTATCCGAAGATCTATTTAACCGTATAAACAAATTTATAATTGATGTTGGCGCAGGATTGTCCTGTTTCCTGTGTTACTTTTGCCACTTTGATCACTCGCCTATCCCGACAGCAGTGAAAGAGAAACCGATGACAAAATGTTGGTCACTAACGCAGATTAATGAAACGAAATAACGAAAATGAAAATTGATCGATGTGGAACACCGTCTACCACGCTTGCACGCAATCACGATGTATCCCCGCAACACGCTATAGCATTAGGATTATTGCGTTTGCTTGGTATTTTTCAATTTTAATTCGTCTGTGTTTCGCCTTAAACGAAAAGAGTGCCAGTGTGTAAAAACAATTTTTATCAATTGTAACAAGATTTGATAAATTCTTTAACAAATATCGAAAACAAATTGTGGCTACAAAGCTAATCGAAATGAAATTTCAGCGTTTTACAATACGAAACAGGATTTGATAAAAGTTTATCAAACAATTGATCGACAAATTTTACCCGCGTTATTAAATTCCAATTCTGTGCACGATAGTTCGTCGAATCTTTACGAAAATAACAAAATTTGTAAATTCCACGTTCAACCCTTTTCCAAGTATTGTGCGAGAATATCGATCGATTTTATAAGAAATAATTTATCCTAAGTATCTCTTTCTTTACATTCGTACGAAGCGGTATATCACAAATAGTCCGAAAATTCTAATAGTCACTTTAAAATGTTCCAGACTAGACAGAATCGGTACGAACGAACAGAGTTGGAAGGGGTTCCGACTGATCATTTAATCGAAATATTTCCTTTTATTTTCGTTTCTTTAATTAACTGTTCAAGTTGCAGCACAATAGCAGCCGCGGAACGTAAAAAGGAGACGTCTTACGACTTCTTTTTTCTCTTCGTCTTGCTCTTTCGTTCGATTCTTCTTCGTTTCTCCACGGAACGAAGAGCATGGTGTTAAATTCGTAAATACCCAGCTAATTACTTTCGCATCGTTTCCGGTTTACCACGTCCCCCCAAGATTTTCCAGGAACTTTCGTTCTTCCGAACCGGAGAGAGAAAAGTTTTCTGTTTACGGTGGTGCTCGAAACTCAAATGTCAGCGCGGCCGATGAAATTTATCTTTGAGCTCCTCGTACTCATCGAACGGGATCGCCTCCCGCCAGTTTCAACCCGGGTACCGGTTCTTCCTTTTTTCCCTTTACTTCTGTGAGCAACTTTAATTGTTTCACAGCCCGTTGGATCTTAGATTTAGCCTACTTTAATTAAAATCCTCACCCGTCACGATTTCGTCGAATGGCGCATCAAGCGTATCGTTGCTACTAATGATTTTAAGACGCGAGATAAATGCAGTAAAGAAACGTAGATCACGTTACGTATAGTTAAAAACATAATTATTATTGTAAGAATTGGATAATTTCGTGAATATGTATTTCTATCTCAAATAGGCAAATCTTTAAAATACTCTTTTCAGATCCATATCTCTCTATATTCTATAATTTTTATTCTATATCATGTTTGTATATTACAAAACTTTACATAAATCCTTATAAAAGTTATTTCCTGTAAAGTTCGCGAAGTAAAGTTTTGCAATTTAGGAAGCTATAGATAGATACGCGTTGACTTAAATCCAAGGCGTACAGAGTGAACGTACAGCAAGAACTTAAATTGCATCTGAAAATAATAAAAATTGCCTCAAATTATTCATTAGACCTTTTATACCTTATTCTTCGTTTGTTTTTTTAAAAGTCTTAATATATGAAAATTAATTGTCGATCCATCAGCTTTGTAATACTAGTCAGTTTCGTCTAATCGGCTTTTCACATTAAACTCTCGAACGAAAGGAAACCATTGCCACCAACCAACCAGCAAACCAACCGAGTTGATCTTTTATGTAAACCTTGTTACTGAAACATTTATACAAAAATCCTGGTGAAACAATTTCAAACCAGCAGACACCAGAATCGCGTTTTACATCGTTGAAATCAGCATTCAAGTAAACAACAATCCTTGTTTAAAATATCTAAATGAGGAATTAACTTAAACCGAGAGAACGAACTATATATCTATATCTAGTTGGTGCAAGCAGCATGACCGTTCGGAATAATTGCTCGACCGAGTAACGCGTTCTAATCGAGTGCACTCGACCCACCCGGTCGTCACGTAATCCCGTCTCGAGTCTTTAAATAAAGAGAAAAGAGCGGTGTTTCCGGTGGAAGTGCAGGAAGGGTCCTCGAGAGGCATCGCGTTGCGACGATTCAGCTAAGAGGACGCGGCGTGATCGAGGAACGACCCGAGGCTGACGGAATTTATTCGGAATCGATAATCAATTTACTGCTCGCCCGACAGAACAACGCGACGACCGTCGTCGCTTTTGCTCGAGATTGGCCGACGAAACGATGGAGAACAGGATGGTCGAAATCGAATCGAAATACAGAGAGCGAAGTCGCGAATTTATTTTATTTCTACGACGGAGCGAGCATCCTTTGAGGGACTTAATTAAGTGTCTGGCGGTTACGGGGGTATCGATTGCGGTAAAAATCAGCCGAAGCGCAATGCGTCGGTTACGTAATGACCGGAACTAGGAAATTTCCAAGAAAAACGATGAAAACCAGTGACAGAAAGTTATCCGCTATGAAAACTAATGAGCGGTGATGGATGAAGTCGAGTACTAATGAAGTAGACTGGAATGATGTGTTTCCATGACGATAATACCGTTCGTAAGTGAAATTTAATTGCACGTACTGCAAGTTTCGGGCAACGCTTTGAAAATTCTCGAAGATTAAATTGGGCGTGTGGTGTTTAGGTCTTTTGACGGTATTGGACGCTTTAATATTTATCATGATATTCGTTGATTGATGAATTGAAAATAAAAAATCAAAATTAATCGATAAAAAATAAAAGAGATAAATAAAAATAATCGATAAAATATTACGATAGGTATCTTTTAAGTAAGTATACGAACGAAACTTCGTTAGATTCGTCTGTCCAATTTCATCCCTTTACTCCAAGATACGATTTGTAAGAGAAAAGCTATTTTTCTTTACGATAATAATGGATGTATAATAACAAACATTTGTTGTTTTCAAATAAAATATTTGTATTTTGTTATATGTTGAAATAATATCTGTTTGATGAATGAGCAAATATCTCTGTGAGTCAACGTATATAAAATCCTGAGTCAGGAATAAAATTCCCTTTACATATGGACGCATTAAAAGTTATTCTTTAAGTAAAATGAGAAAATACAAGAAATAAATAATTACAAATATCTGCGATCTTTACATAGAGAATGGCGTGGAATTAAAATATAAAGCATCAAAAGACAGAAGCGAGAATTAAAAGAGATAGCGAGAAAGTATAGAAAAATAGAGGAAACAAAGCAAATAGGAGAAGCAAAAGAGAAAACACAAGACTACGAATATGATATACAGCACGAACCGAAGAAATATGGTAGAATAGTATCGACCACAATATATTAAAACCAAATAAGCACGGCAAACACAGAGAGAAATAGGGGAAATTGTTAGAAAAATGGACGATCGTAAAGAATAGGAACGCAGGATGAAGATAAACGAAAAAAATAACGTAATAAAATACAAAAACCGTGACGGCAGATCAAATTGAAAACTAAAAGAAAACGAAATAGAAAAATCGCTGGTAACAGAGATACGGCGATAATAGAGTTTCAAAAATATAGGGCACGTTGAAATTAAGCTGAAATTGAAGTTAAGAAAACTAGGTGACGCGCAAAAAAGAGAAAAAGGGGAACGTACAACAAAATAATTGAACTAAGGGAAGAAATATAAAGGGAACAGACAGAAAGAATAAGGCAGTGGGGGTTATGGTACAACAAAAAATAATTTGCCTGTATTAATATTTAAATGAGTCTGTCGAATAGGAAAATAGAGGAACGTAAATTTGACGATCTCGCGTTTCATCCTCCGCCAAACCACCATTTTCCTTTCTCTCTTCTTGGTCCAGTTAACTTGGTAAATACCAGGGAAACAAGAGCCAAATTCCCTCTTTAGGATAGTTAATTTAGGTTTTGAGAAATCAAAGGCTAGTAATTAAAAAACACTGGATATCTACCTTTTTATGGGGATTTTAAAGACGCAGAAAATATAAAATATATAGAAATCACCGCGATATTTAGGGGGTGAAACAAATCTTTGTGTAGATTTTATTTCTTTGATTGAATTGATTCGCAGCCTTTTTATTAATGAAAATAGGTAGTTTCAGGTAGGTTCTCTGTTTCGTGAACAATATTTTAAATTTATTCGGCAAATAAAGAAAGAAATTTTTGTTAGAGGAAGGAGTATTATAATCGAGGATAGAACATTCGTGAAATAGCAAGTTCGGGCCAGCGAATATTTATTAGGACAAATGTTAAACCAGTTGACAGTTAAATGATTTCATGATTTTTGGTCGTTGGTGGATTTCACATGGCATGACACGTTTCAAGCAGTATTAGATTTTCTGTGTTTAATACACAAATGATTTGCATAGCGCATCCAAATTTGAATTAATTTAGCTCCACGATCTAGAAAGCTGGATTGTTTGTTCGAAATTGATTTACCGAGGTGGGAATTGTATAAAATATCTATTTCTGATGCGTGTCATACATCGTCTGAATAACATACATATTTCATATGATAGTCGGTACTGTCATTTGTGTATTAATATTAATTAATGGACCCATCTATATCCAAAACTAGATATGTATCCGAATCTAAACAACTTTATACTATACTAGGTTAAAGATAAATTTGATAAATATTAACTTATTTAATAACGTAGTAGATTTAAAATAGAAGGAAAAAAGCAAGAAATAATGCAGAAAAAGAGAATCTTAACAAAAGGTGGAAATCCATGCGTGTTAAGGTATCAAAAACGACAAGGTAAAACGTTAGCAAGTGTTCGGCACGAACGAACAGAGAAGTGGTCGAGGGTAAGCTTACAAAGGGGGAAAAAAGATAAACAGGAATTCGACGACGAGAGAAAAGGAAGGCGAACAGCGCTTTCAGAAGGGAGGGAAAATTACAATGATCATTTCTAGGAAGCGTCGTGCAGCGTCGGTATTTCCGTCTGCAGGCAAGTTTCCACGAGGGGTGGAACGAAGTTACTCCTAAACGGCTAATTTCATGCAGCAGAGTAATCTCCACGCCTAGACACCGATGTACCAGGGCCGTATTCCGATACGCCGACATAAGGATAACGTAGCTCTTGGAAATCACTGGATTTTCTCTCTCTATCTCTCTTGTGTTCGTTCTCTTTCTCTGCTTTGAGATTCCTCGAACTTCATGGCGCGTTCCACCTTGATTTTGATTGGATGTTTCGAGACCAAGCTCGTCTCGATTTGCAACGGAAGCGTGGCGATCACGTCGAAGCGAAACACTTGCTTTCTATCCGACTGTCGTGCAATTCGATTTAAGTTGATATTCCTATTGTTTGAGTTTGTCGGTTCGTTATTTCGCATGCTTTGCGAGAAACGGTTATACGTATATTTGATCCTTTTAGATATTTCTAATTAATTATGGTAATAATCTATAATTTTGGCACTCAGACAATATCACGATGAAAGAATACTGCCGTTCTGCCGTCTTTTTCGATTCTCTACATATAAAACTATAAGCCTATGTCATATAAATGTCACGAAAGTGCATAACTGTCAACCGATTTTCTTTACCACAATGGACAATTATAACCAATCGAATCTATTTTTCCGATATTAATTTTCTTCCGATATTACGTCCTCGGTTAAAATTCCATTTAATTAAATTTTCAGGCTACCCTTCATTAGATTCACTTTTTCACAAATATATCAAAATCCTTCGCAATAAAAATAATTATCCTATCTTCGATTAGGTTTTCACTTTCCAATTTTTCCCTTAAAATGCCCCATGAAAACTGTACTACAATAAACCAATAAATTAGCGAGTGTGGCACGTTCTGTGCCGCATATTAATGCGCAAGAAACGCGTGCTCATACGCGAAAGCGCAATTAACGCGAATGAAAATAATGATTATAAAAGTCGACGCCATCAGCATTTAATTCATCGCCGATCTCATTCGACGCGGACTACTAACAAACGGCGTTTTAACCCGAAATCGCGAAACGCTTTCCAGCCGATACAACAGAAACGAATTAAAATGTTGCTTGCAGCACATTTTCAAACCGCGCGCGTCGAGTGCGAAACAATTACGTCCGGCTAAATTTATTTCGCGAAATGTCTGACGGCTACGGAACATCCCAAAACGATATCAAAAAGTAGGCGATTAAAAGGTAATGCGACGTGTATGAAAAAGACGACGCGCGTTTAAATGATTAATTTTAATTGAGTAATCAGCCTCGACGACAGGTCGCGCCCATCTTCCTCGTAATGACTCTCATTACAGAAGCGAACGCTACTAAACGCGAATATCGCTTGAGCTTCTAATCGACAAAGGGAATCGAAAGCAATTATATCGATTCGTTATATTGGATACTTCCATTAGATTTCCAAAATTTTCACGAAACGATTGTCATTACTTCTGTGGTTTTATGTTCGCAACATTGGTATTGTATTATCGTTTTATTTTTCTGAGACTATTAATAACATTTTCTGGATAATTTATTAGTAATTACTAGAATGTTAGTTTTTAACGGATTAACTGTGTTTAGAAACGAATTTGGATCATTGATTTATAGAAGTAAAATTTATAATCTGAATATATAAAATTCATAATCTGTTTGATTATAGCGAAATGCTTTCATTTTTAGACGTTTCGATTATAACATTGTACAAAATCGAATAGTGAATTTTGATAATTAGCGCTATGAATGAAAAGACTTTATATGCACGTGAATTCTTTCTTTTCTCACTACGGGTAATAAAAAGAAATTCGTTCTGCTGGCTATGGAACGATGAAGAAGGCATGTACCCGGGCGGGAAAGGCTGCCTCTAAATGGCTAATTTCATATAACGAAGCAATCTCTACGTCCCGACGCCTGTTCCACGGTTGTAACGACGCTCATTAAAGAAACGCAGATACGGAGAACAATTCAGAGAAAGAAAGAAACCATAATGCTCGTAGGCTAAGAACGTAACATGCTAATATCTAGAATTAATCAATCTCTTTACCATTCACGATCGATTTCATCCAAGTGAATGATCGGCATACGCTATTTGTAATATTTTAATACGTCAAAATATATTCTATATTTATGATATAAGTTCTTATTCATACAGCAGGAAACGTTCCACTTCTGTCAAATTAAATCTTCTCTTGTAAAATCTGAAAACTACTCGAGTTACCTATAATTTCAATTGATAACAATGCGTTGCTAATAACCTGTCACAATAGTTGGTACAATGAACAATTAATTAAGATAAGGAATTGTAGAAAAATGACCATATAAAACAGAAACTCCCTTCTAAATTACTGAAATCAAACCGTTCATATACACCTTTATTACGTTAAATTTTCGAAATTTTGCACGGCGTACTTATTCCATTTCCCTACGCGAATAATCTTCGTGATTTTCACGAGCCATCCAACTGGATCAGCAGATGACGCAGGAAAAAAAGCAGAATATCGCGAAAGCAAAGGATACTAGGAGATTTTTGGGAGGAAATCCTTACCAACACAGGCGCAAAGAAACGATGAAAGAGAAGGTCCAAGAATATGGGGCGGAACAAAGGGCGTCTCTGACCCCGTTAATTTCGCATAGAAGAAGCTCGTTTTTGGTTTCCTTGCGAAAGAACACCGTTGCTTCGAGTATCGCGTGCCTCTTCTTAAGGAAAAAGGGAGAAAGACGTGAAAGTAGTCGTCGGTTTACGCTTTTATCCCGCCGTACGTCCTCCCTGATGCTGATGGCGCATTTCACATTCTGGCTTATGCTCCGCCACACCATGCGCATCCACTCCGTCCTCGTTATACTCCCCCATCCCGTTGTTCATTCCCTTCTTCGTGGTTATATATCCTTACGATCCTAAAGAATAATACAGATACACCTTCGTGGCCGCGAACCAAGCCTGGCTATCCTTACGCGCGAGTCCTTCCAAGGAAGCTCGAGATTTTTTCGCCAAAGATTCGCCACGAAGATCGTCTAGCTGATTCTGAACTTTAGGTATTAGACTGACATCAGGGAAATGAGAAAACGAAAATAGAAAGTTTCAGCATAGGTCGTATACTTACTCGTATTTCTTCCTTTTTTGATATAAATACATATCATCGACGTAATCGATATGTTTCCACTTAATTAGTTAAATAAATTAATGTTTTACCTGAACGCGTAGACGACACGAAACGTGAAAACAATTTCATTAACAATTCATATATGATAATCAAAATTGTGTTTTGTCATGCAATTAAATCATTTCCGAAGAAGGAATAACACGCTTTTACTATTTAATCGAGTATCATTTCAATGTGAATAAAGTAAAGTTTTTGGTCGAAAGTATACAATTTAACGTCTATATCGTGCTCTTGTACCATAGAAAATTAACTTCGTTTTTGTAACTGCACATTTTACGGAACAATGTTACTGCTTTCATTGATGGAGAACTGCAAATTGCGCGGCACCACATTTTTTTGCAATTAGTGGCCCCTGAATAATTCATGCTGACACATTTACTAGCGGCAACACCATTTTAATACTATGCAATTAATTTCTTACAAACTTTTTCCATGACCACGTCCATCGTCCGTTACATGTCCACCTTTTCAAATAAAAATCTATAACTTTTCAGAGAGCCGAATAACAAAAATCGATGAAAATTGTTTCAAAGTAAATAAGGGCTGAAAATGTAACAGCGTAGTAAATTTTTATATTTCAATTAAAAACGGAAATCGTTAAACGATATTTACTGGATTGTAACAATTCATATTAATATTTTGCAGAGTTAATATCTCAAACCTGCATTTTATCGTTAAACTAAAATCATAAACCTTTTTCAATGCAACGTAACAACGAATATCTAAAGCTTTAAATATTCACTGGTAAATAAATACCATTTTTTAATATCTGTTTTTCCATATCTAAAGCTGTTGAAACTTTGGAATCTCTACATTATTAGTTTAATTTAATCAATCCCTTATAAATCATTTCAAACCAGAAGTAACCTATCGATTTTATAAAATGACGTTCATCTAATATTCATTCCAAGCTCGATATCCATATGTATATTACTAAAAAATATACGAACACTTATTTTTAGTAAAATACTTTCGATAAAATTACAGATAAAGGTCAGAACAATAATTTTCTTTTTTATCATTATTACTGTCATATATATTCTGAAATAGAACGAAAATGTATGTAGATCAGTCGAAATTGAATCGCTTGATTTTGATTTTTATACGTAGATTATCCACGACCGAATAATATCAACTGAAAGTCAAACGCAATGTAACAGGGATTAATTTTTTCATGAACAATGATGTAGATTCAGGGATAATTTAAGAAAAATATGGCAATACAATATGCAGTTCGCCAGATAGTTATTTACGCGTGCATCCGAAACAACGACGTAATACCTCGCGAAGTATCGGGCTATGAGTTATTTTACATTTACCGCTTAAAAGAGTGGCATTAATAAGTAATGCAAAATACGGATTAGATCGTACGGGTCCGGAAAGGCTGAATGCTACATTATCTTTGAAACACGATGAAACTTACACGAAGGTATTATAATGCCGCTGTAAACGTAACCGCACCGATGTAAAATGCGAGCAAAAGCGGTGTACCCGCCACGTTCTTACGTAACTTACGGCCCTTTTATGTAGATTCGATCGTAAATTAAAGACCGTTGCAGCTTTCGCCGCGAAATAATTACACGCGATGCGTCCGCGGTCTCTTCTTTACGCTCGCTGATTTTTCCGGAAGCTTGATCCTGCAAGTCGCTGTCCAAATATAACACGGGATTCTATAAAGCGTTTTACATGCATATACACATTTAACGGTCTTGAAAATAACCTGGATAGTTTTATAATTGAAAGTTTATTTAATACGTCGAATAGAAAGCTTCGAACTAAAAGAAATCCTGATCCTAATCTAATTTTGTTGAATTATTTAGCAACTTTGAGAGATTTCTAATTTCGATACCTTTTCCCACGATAGAAGTTGCTGGGACGTCGAAAATTCCGTAGAACTTGTTAGTGCTTCATAATGCGAGTATGTAACTAAGTATCATCAAAGAATAATACTTTCCTAGTTCGTAATAAAGTTCATTCGATGCGTAAAACGAATGGAATTTTCCAATATCTTTTTATAAATATTATACTATATTATACTATATAGATATTATCGTAAAATTGTAATTCTGCATTATCATATTTCTTCTGTCGATACTGAGACCCAAAATGAAACTATACATATATATGTGCCTTTTAAGAAAATTACCTATTTATTCTCACTTTATCCTCTTCCCCAAATTTGAGTGAGTTTAAACAAAATGCATCTCGGAATGATTAAAGCGTGCGGTGAAGCCGCAGAACGCCACTGCAGAATTAGGAATATGTATGCGAAGACGTGAAACATACCTAACTTCTTGAAAAGCAAAACGCTACACTCCTCTTTTGAGAACATACAAATAGAAAGGAAGAAACTGGCATTCAAACTGAAGCAAAAGCGAAGAGTACTGGAGATCGATCGAATTCTGGAAAAAGGAAAATAGGAACGATAGGTATAATACGTTTACGAGGTTTCTAGGTTGGAGATGTATGAACAGTTAACAAACCCTTGGAACACTGTTTCTTGTATTTTTAGGTCAAAAAATAAGCGGCATGATATTGGAATGGCGCTACACACGCTGAAAGCAAATTTAATTTTCTGGCAGAACGATTCGATCAAACGGTACATTAATTGATCGTAGGTTGCTTTGACCTCAAAGAACTACGTGACTCGAAATTGGGACGCAAAACAAAAATATTGTTTAAGGAGTTTCGGAAGGTTTGGAAAAGATTTTTTCCAGATGAAAGCAACAAAGTGTAATTATTCTAGGTAATTTATTGTAAACTCTCTGGCAAAGTTATGAGGTCACTTCTTTCTTGAAAAGATTCAAGATAAGTCCATTTCCCTTCGAGAAACTTGCAATTTTCGACGCGAATATTAACTTTGTCGATAAATAGCTTTCAGAAAATGCAAAACCTGTCCTCGATCTTCCAATAAAGTTCTACAATTGTTAGTATTTTATATCAAAATTTTTGTACATTTACAATTTATGTGTATAACCTTATCTATACCATATACTTATTTGTATATACTTACAATTTATATTTTCAGATTATATTTGCGATATTGTTGAAACTTCGTTAATTCCATGCGGATCATTCTCCTCGTCTTCTCCTTACTACATCCCCGAAACTAGAAGCGTTGAAGAGCTTTAAAGTAGTCTCCGAACCGAATAGTTCGCTTGGCTTTGATTGATCGAGTTAAAACAAGCCAGCTGCATCCGATTCGTAGTCGAGTCATTCCGATGAATTCATACTGGCTCCGGCAAACTTCTTCCGTTTGAGACAACGAGAAGAGAAAGAAGATAGAAAAATATAAAAGAATTCAAGAGGTATTACTTCGGAAGAAAAGTAATCGCGCGAGACAGAAAGGCGAGAGAACGAGCACAGCTCGACGACACACGTAGATAAACGACGAATTGTTCACGGGTCAGATCTTCCACCTCGATTCACCTTCTTTTGTTGCGTCGAACTTTCCGCGTTCGATTTTTAAATCGTCCCACACCGTTCTTGTATCCCGACATGCGTTATTCGATAACGTATATCGTGTGTCTGAAGAAAGGATTATGTATATTCCTATCGAAAATCGAGAGATTCGACGAATGCCCCGCTTCTGTCACACGACAGAGCATCGTCTTTCTTTATCGTTGCAAAGTTGAAAAATTACAGCTTTACCGAACAGACTATAAATAGACATTCTGTTCTTTTTAAACAGTTTCTTAGCACATTTGTGATCTGTCGACTGCCTTCGAACGAAATATCAGGTCATACTGAAAGTTTTTGCGGTTTTTAGAGTATTTCGTTCGTAGAGTAGTCGTTGAAAGATACGAAGGAATATCATTCAAATCGATACTGTATACGACAAAGAAAGTTTCTAGGGGTACATTGTGCTAATGTATATACTATAGAGTGCATACGATTTTACACTGATAATCTACGTTGGTACACCAGTACTGACGCTTTATCAGAAACAAACCATGTACCAAGATTTTTGACTGAGAATGTATATCTTCGAAATATCATACAAATAAGAATAGAAACTAATTGCTTTTGTCGTATTCGTTTGTCAGCAACGACTACTTTTCTCGTTGTTTTGTGATAAATTGTGGAAATAATAAATCTCACATCATACTCGTTTGTATCGTAAATATTACCGTAATTAACCGAAATATATTTTTTCGTAAACTGAATTCATATTAATGTGGAGATTTTCGGGAATTCGGGGGATCCCGATATCTTTATCAATCTTCGTCGTAATATTCACTTGGACGGAGATTTCATTAAACGTTAAAGGAAAACATTTCATGGGACTGACTTAAGTCAAGCTACCGAACTCCGAACCTAGTTCGATCATTTATTTCGGCAAACAAATTGCGAAAGCGTGGTTGGAAACTGCTGCGAGCGAATTCTGTACTATAAATAATTCCCAGTCAATTCATAATCGAACCAGAGTTTATGAAATTCTAATGTCGAAAGCATAGATTTACCCTGGCTCGTCGAAGTCTTTGCCCTGAGACACAGAGAAAGCCGAGCAATTTAACAGCATTTTCCACCCTTCGTCTCGATCTATTAAATTCGTCTGGATAAATCCACCGAACCTTGTATAAACATTTTATCAACTAATAACCGAGTTTCCCTCATAAATTTTCGATATTCTCACATCGATGATAGATATCTGCTTTTGGAAGTGCCGCCTTGTGAAGCATCCAGGCAATTTGCGAGGGATTAGCTTCGAGCGGACGAAACGTGAAAAAGAATACAATACGATACCTCACGGTAGAGGCAGAATGAAGAAGGAATTCAGAAAAAGAAAACTTCTTCAGGTATAGTTATTTTAAAAGAATATGAGAAGGCCAGGTATAGGAAGCATGGTGAAAGGGGACTGTCGGATGGAAATAGCAGTGAACACTCGATAAGAACGTCCCTCAGGAACCACGCCATCCAACGAATGGAATCATTCGATGAGACGTAGGTGTACGTGCATGTGGTTTTCTATGGAAATAGCTTCTTGGGAAAAACGATTGCTTTTCGATAAATATGCCTATAGACCTATTGACCAATATAATCACGACAGTCGATTCCCTTTACAATGGCAAGGAAATTTCAAAATAATTCATATAACGCGAATAATATATTCATAAAAGATTTTTACAGGTGTCCCAATTTTTGTAATTTATTCTGTGAGTTATTATACGTACATGCGAGACTAAAGTGCCATTAACGCGAATTATTGTATTCTCGATGGGTTTCCGACAATGAAATAGAAACTTTATGAGATATAGAATTATTGTATAAATCTCTAAAGAGTAATTAATCTTTTGGTGCTTTTGTCTATTCTATGAAAACGAAAAATTTTGATATGACGTATTTAATGTACTCGAAACTAGCGCGTGTACTTTAAAAAAGTTGTTGCTTCTCGATTCAATATCTTACTTTTTATGTCAAAACTGATATTAGATAAATTACTTTCAGCAGTGATCATATACATATAATGCAATGTAAACTTCTACGTGTAACGTCATGTAACTCTTTGCCACGAACGAGCTTAAATGACTCCGATCAACAGAAGAAGAAAATACGAAAGTAAAAATTTAATCGGTCACACCGAAGATTATGAAATGTCCTCAAACTCCAATTTCCTCCAATTGAACGATATAATTCCATTAATAAAAGATATTCCCGATTGCTCGGAAACGCTGTTCGGCTTTCTATGAAGTGGAATTCCCATTTTCTGTTCTCACCCTTTGAAACAATGCGGAATCAGCGGCTTGGAAAATAAATTGTCAGTCAAATTCTGTCTAACTCAGGCACGTCAGGATTCCGCATAAACCACAGCTATTGAATTAAATAGCCGATTTAATCGGTCCAAACGAGTGTCTTCGTATTTTTTTTTTTTTTTCTGAATAAAGACTATTCACGCAAGCTGCGTGCTCGCAAAATAGAAACATTCGACGATTCAAAATTAATTTCGATTCGACGTTTTTCAATATTTGAAACGGGTGTATGATCGACGATGCGAAATAACATTTCGATTGCTAGAACATGTACCTGCAAATAACGAGAGGTCCTTTTTAACTGATCAAATATCGATAAAACAAATAATTCTGTCTTTTATTAGTTTTATTGGTATTTACTAATCAACAAGACTGATTTTATCTCTTGTTAATTGAAACAAGTGGAGCCAACGTGAAAACAAATTTTCATTTCGTTTATCGGCAAAATCATTAAATCATAAATCTGACCCGTTATTAAGATTATAATAATATGTATATATGTATATGTACATAATATGTATAAATATGTATGTATTTTAGATAGAAAATAAGCGAAGAATATGCTACATTTAAAGCTTGCTGGGATTTCATAAATTCATATCATAAAATTGTTTTGAACCTAGCTTATCTCTGACTATTTTTCCATAATTTTTTTTTTTTTTGAAAGCAATTTATACGGCTGCGAAAAAACAGCAATACGTTATATTATGAAATTTTTAATATCTTCAAGAATCTGTAGCATGAAATTTTCAATAAACTTGAACTAATAAACAAGCCAGTTATTTGAAACATAATATTCGTCCGTCTAAACAGTAGCTTAATCACCTATAATTTACTTTAAAAGTAAAACAAATTTGTTTATATCCGACGCTTTATAAATAGAATCAAAATTACACCTACGTCTTCGTAATGTTGGCAGTGATTAAAAAGCAGTTCGAAAAAGCATGGAATGTAGAGGCACGGCGCGTTAAAAAAAACGTAAAAGACCAGGCAAGCAGATCGCGTTAATATTCGTTCGATAGCAATTACTATTCTTCCAGTTTAGCTGTCGCGTTGACCCGATTCCCCCGACAGTTTTATTTATTTATCGTCGCACGACAAACCTCAGCTCGCGTCCATTCCGATTTCATTTAGATATTTAATGACGATTTTAACGGTGTCTCGTACGCGCAATGTTTCTCCAAACACGAAACTCGATAACGATTTTTATTGGTCAAGTACATATCATCCTACCATTAATCTTATTCGAGGCTTAGATGTTTATCTAGAAACGACAACGTTCTATAATAATTTCATAATTTTTCGGATGAAATTGTAATTACAGTTAATTTTCAATATTACGAATCGTCATAGTATCGTGAACTATTCATTGAATATGGCTAAATTTGAGTGTTTGATCAATACCATATTTTGAAACATAGTAAAATATGTAAAAACATAAAATATATAAAGTGTTCATTCCTTCGCTTGGATAATCAAATAACCTTTAATATTTTATCGACCACTTTAGAAGTGACTGAAATATTTTATTTCATCAACCGACTAAACTTAATCAAAATGTATTCGATTACACTAATTCAATCTGAGCTATTGCTGATCTACGTGGATCGTTCAGAAAGTACTATCCGTACAGAAGCCATATAAAACGATAAAATGTACTTACGAAAAGATCATCTAGCTTTATTCGTGTATTGACGTAAGTTATGCAAGACTTTGTGTTTAAATATTTCAAATATTGTCTGTAAAAATTCTTCCAAAAGAAATTCACCACCGATTTACAACAGTTAACGGTAATAGGGTTAGGGATGAATTATTAGTAAGACTGTGGGTGCGGGATTCAATAAGAACAAAGAAGCTGTACGTGATCGTAAGCATTCAGGCTGCCCGTCTCTCATTACAGAGGGGCTCAAGGACGTGTCTGCGATTTCATTGCAAATGATATTCATTGCGTTTTTTTTGCAAAAGTTTAAAGAGCTTTTCAGTCGATAATACTTCACAAGAAACGATGATTTAAAGAATTGAGTAAGACGATGGTTATGTGAATTGACGGCGGAAGCATATGACGGAAACGTACAAAAAGTTCGTATAACGTTACGATAAGTGTTCAAACAGGGCTAGTGGTTGTATTGAAGAATAACTTAGTATATATACTAAAATTACCAATAAAGAAAACTTTTCAAGATGCATTTGTATCGTTGTTATTTCAAAACGGATATTACTTTCTGAACGATTCTCGTATGTGTAATACATTTTCAACAAAAACCATTGCTTCTAGCTTCGAAAATATCTTGCTAGACAGCTGTTTGCTTTACGCATTGTGTAAAATTGACAGCATCGCAACAATAGAAATGTTATAGGTCTAATTAGTGAAGTCTCACGTCTAAAAACAAATTCTAAACAAAGCAAGTAATCTCTATTTGAAATATACCATAGTTAATTCACTAGATTTCAATTTTCTTATTACGATACCTACGTTACTTCTATTTATTTACTATTTATTATTTATTACAATTATATTTATTTCATTAATATCTACTCGTCGAAAACAGGATTAAAAACGATATAACAAACAGATTTCACAAAGGTCGATAATTCCTTTTGTTCACTTTGTCCAGATTAATGCCGAAATACTGTTGACAACAGGAGAGCACAACGATAATTGCGAGCAAATCGTGAGAAATATTTATCTGATACGAGAATATCGTTATTAACGATATTTTGGAATATTCACCGGTGATCTCGCTTTTGTTTCGCATTATTCTTTTCCCATCTCATTATTTCACTTTATACGCCGTATTTTTTCTCCCTTTACCACCGTAATAATTTTTATAGCCAGCTAATGGTATTTTCATCATACTTCGCGGTGAAATGTCCAGGGTATTTTTATTCTCGCAATGAGAATACCGTAGATTAATCGCTTTTGGTTGATACTCGACCGTTCTACATACAGAATGCTTCATAATTGACGAAACCTGGATCAAAGCTAAATCGCCAATACAGAAAGACAATGAGAAAAAATTTCTATAAATAAAAAATCAATACGATGCGTCCGTATTTTAGAATTATGATCGGTGTTCTTTGAAATCTTTTCTGAAATTTAATCTAATGCATTCTGTTTCACATTTTATACAAATTCATAAATTACTACATTAAAAGGTATCCTTTCATTTGGCAATTTCAACCTTAAGTATGAAACAACGTATGATTCTATATATGTATGCACTTAAAAATGATAGGAGCTATTTGCGAATATTTATACAAGTTTATTAATGTATTACTAATATGAATTACATATATATACATACATTTGTTCCGTCGTATATTTCCACTCGAATCTCTTCGAAATAAAAATTATGCAAAGATACTAGAAATGTCGATAAAAATGAGTTAACACGAGAGAAACACCGTCGGTATAATATTTCATATTGAGCAGAATTGAAATTTAAAAAATAAAAAGAAAAATGATCAAAAGTAGAAAAATGAACGGTAGTAATTTTGCCGATAAATCGGAGCGTATTAATCGTAACGGTATAATTTCCCTTCGCCGGGTAGTGCGTTGCTATATAATTATAACGAAATGTTGCAACGCGCCAGATTGCAACAATTATCGTCAGTGGCTAATTAACAAAGAACCAAAGTAAATCATTGTCTCTGCACGCTATCGTTATGGGGCGCGTACACGGCATACGGAAAATCGGAGTGCATCGGTATGGAAGCTAATTATCGTTAAGCGACGACTTGAAATGGCAACCAGAAAATCGATGTACCGAACGGTACGGTCTTAAAATTACAAATAACTATATCCGATTGCCAAGCGAAATTGCAATAAATGTGCTTAAGTTATTGTTCGTGGCGATAATCGCTGAATACTTCTATTGCGTGAAATTTTGTCAGAGTAACTATAGTGATTATTCCACGTACTTAACATTTAATCGAGTCGTGTCATTATAATTTATTCTACGATTATCAGGAATAGTACAATCCGTTGAATTTCGAAAAGCTTGCGGAAAGATTTTGCAACGTTCTATAATTTTCAAAGAGTTTTACGGAAAGTACCTTTAGTTAAGCAGTTTAAAGAACCAAGTCAATTCTAATATACCATGAAAGCTCTTTGAAAAAATAACGACTGTGGCGAATCCTTTAAAGAGATAGTATACAGGATTTCGATACTGCGTTTTCCAATTTCCACCTTTCCCTAAGCCTTTTTCTTTTCCACGACACGACATTATTTCAATAAGATTGTTTCCCTTTTTCTACTTCGTCGAACTTTTTGTTCGACTAACTTGATATTAAATTTTTATTCCTAAATATGATCGTAACTATGTACATAACTATATGTCGAGAGATATATTTCTACTCACGGTTCTGTGACCATTGCGTTTCGAGGTTAATCCGTAATCGTTGGCAAGTCTGTTTGACTCGACGAGACCCGAGAGACAAGTTTTAATACTTACTTAAGAACGGAACGGCTCTGAACGCTTCAACCGATCATTTTCGTCTTTTCACAAACTAAAAGGGGAAGCTACATGCTTCTTTGAACTCGTTTCCTTTAATAAAGTTGCTATTTTCAGGAAATACCTCTCAAACGAACTATTTCGTAGTGAGATGTGATACGCAGGATAGTTGAAAAAGCAAAGTTGAATCTGTTTTCTCGTTCGTAACGTTTCAATTTTAAGAAGATTGCTCGTGCATAACGATAAATAAATAAAAATAATCGACACGCTTATATTTATGAAATTTGTGTTTTAAAGTTAACGTCTCTGAATCAAGATATCACAGATTAATTTACAATTGAAAATTTCCTAAAAATATCGTATGATATTTTGAATTTGAAATTGTTATTTTTGAATATCGTTATGTAGGTTGTTAATAACATATGCCACTTTTTTACAATAGATATCACAATGAATCTCGACTTGTTTAGTTTCTAGGAAAGTAAAATTTATAGTCGGTTTAATCGATTCCGGCCCAATTTACTCGATTCGGTCATAAACCACTGACCAGAAATTACAGTTTCGTTATCGAAAATCAAAACAGATCCAACCTAGTTCAGCGCCGTTCCAATGACTACATCAATTTCAACAGTAATACTAGATGATAAAATCCTTTATGTACTTACATCGTATTTTTCTTGAATATGAGGCCCAGCTTGAGCGATGTACAACGTGCTGGCTGTGTCGAACATCAACTCCAGAGGAATCCTCGTTACTCGTTGCTTGGCCATTTCGTGACAGTTTAGATATAAGGTGACATCAGTTGTCGATACTCTGATTACGATCTTCGACCATTTCTTTGTCAACTTCGGCACCGTGAATTTCGCCACCTCTTCCGAATGCGAATGCAAATCAGAATTGGTGTAGACCAGTGAGACATTCTGGTTTGTTCCTGGACCATCCTATAACAGAGAGAATTTTATATTTAATTTTAAAAATAGTAGAATTTTCTTTAGATCGGTTTGAATCGGGAGAAAATGCCAAGAGATTCGAAAGTCGAAGCGTTTTCGCGCGGTCTCAATCCGTCGCTATCGATTCTCATGGGAATCGTACTCTCTTTCGAAACGTCGAAAGCAACGGAGAGCTGCTTTCGCTGCGGAACACGTAGAAGCGGTATTACCCGTGGAAACGGTGCCGCAGGAAACGTGAAAGATCTCAAAGAAACTTGAAGACCCGGCAAGCTACAACAACGGCCTCAAAGATATTGGGAAACATGAGGAAATGCCCTCCATACACCGACAAGGAGCGTCGACTTAAAAGTCTATCGCGCCACCGCAGCCGGTTCCTTCTAAATCGACCGATTGTACTTGGAAATTTTTGCCTATTTTCCGATTGCTTTCATATTCAGACCCGAATCGTTTGTGTTTCATTTCACAGTTTTATGAAACGTAATGCGATGAAAGCAGACGAGTGAGACTGCGAACCCTGTCTTATCAGAAATCTTTTAAGTTTTGTTAAAGTAACGAGGATACGACAGTGTGATCGTTCATTAACATTTTTAACTAAAATAGAAAAATTAAAAATGGAAATATTTCTGAATTTAAAATAGAAATACTTGTGTATTATTTGATTACAAAAACATTTTATGTTGGTTGTATCGTAAGAATAGAAGATAATGTACAACGTTTAATAAAATAGAATGAAGTCGCACTTTTAGCTTCGATACTATATTTCTATTGTTCCCTACAGATCCCTTACGTATCCCTTGTATGTGTAAATTGATGTACTTACGGATATCCGGATGCCTAATTGCACAACAGTTTCGAAGGGATTTAGAACGGCGAAGAGATAACTGGTTCTAAATGACGTCGGCTTAAAAGTTGCCACCAAAGTGAACTCTGCTGGCAATTTTTCCGGCAAATATAATCGATACGGCTGTTTAACTTCGGAGCCAGGTCGGAAGCCAAAACTTGGAAATCCGTCGAGACCATCGTCGATGTACAAATTATTGTCGTCTGTTAATGCCACGGAAGCTTGAAGTAAATCATATTCCAGCTCTGAAACAAAAGGGTATGAAGAAAAACAGTTAGAAGGCTTTCTTCTTTAGAAAATATGGATTACAACTCTTTGACAAAAATTGTATATAATATTTCGTGGCCGCAAAGAGAAATTTTAATCCCAATGAGACGTAAACATTTAGATTCCATACATATCGAACTAAAAACGCAAAGTTATATTACATCCTTTAAAATAAATAAATTGATTTTCAATAATTTATAAGCCTCTATCTGCTAGCTAATATCTGATGAACATTTATTACATAAAATCCGGACTTGAATTTAATATTACAAGTCCCGTTAATATTAAAAGTCATATTAAAGAGTAACAAATAGAATTATTCAGGAATTGTGATTATTAATACGTATACCATCTATAGCGTAAAAAAATGCGAGAATAGAACCAGATATATGACTAACACAGGTTGATCGATCAAGGACTCTACGGTTCTTTCATTTTTATTTAATCCAAGTCGGAGGCAAATAAGCTAACTCTCATACAAGCGTACCTGCGCATCTCGTTTCCCCTTATTTCTATTTGCCAACCTGTTCCACAAAATTGCAAACTCCCTTAAGTAAAAGAGAGCAAAAGATTCAGGACTTGGAGCTTCAAAGTGTATAAAACTCCTCCCGTTAAGACGATTTTAGATCAACATCATGAAAGTGGACAAGTACTTGAGAAGGGGGAAAAAGAACGACGAGGATCTCAAACATAATTAGAAATCCTTTCCTCGGAACTTTTTTAAGAATAATTCACAATCCATTGTATCATTGTAGCAATTTTACGATTTTCGCTACTTTTTTAAACATCAGCGATCAACTAACATCGAAGAATTCTCGATAAAAAAAAAAAAGAAAATATCAAACATGAGATAATGATAGGTACTACCGTGGTATAAATATACAATCACTGAAATAAAAACTTTAACGATTCATGCGATTTCTGGTGCGAAAATCGACAGAAACGAAGTGTAATTATCGCGAAAATTGGAATTTTTACATAATTTCATTACGTTGATCCTTTCAGTGATCAAAATTTCACTGCAAATTCCTTTCGAATCCCTCGATGCTTCCAATAAAGCCCCAGAACTCTGGCAAAATTCACGAGCTCTATTTTCGACGAATAACAGGGAAAATAAACGAAAATCCATTCAACATTCCTACGTCGAAAAAATATCCGAATTTCCCGCCTCGAGATTAAATGATAATCCAGAGGGATTGTTATTTACACAGGGAAATACTTGACCGGCGTTGTTATAATGCATCCCCGGTATTATATAGCAGGCGTCTAATTTGCACTTCTCGTTTCATGCAAATTGTTTAAACGCAATTCGAACAACATATCGGGTTCTTGTAATATCACGGTGAACCGCGGATATTATTTAAATGCGACTGTTACGCGAACTGCTCGATTCCCTACGAGACTATAGTTAATTAACGACATGCTGTTGAAAACGAGGCGAGTGGCGGCAGAGGGGGCGAAAAATGCGAATCGACGAAAAGTAGTTCAAACTCGAAGCGAGAGAACTTTAATTAATTCGGTGCGTGGAGACTTGGGGCAGCCGCCTTCACGGGATTAGTGAACGAAATCTTGATAAAGCCACCAGGCGGATACGATTCGGGCTACGAGAAAGTCCTGAAAGGTTAACGCCCTTGAACATCTTGTTTGGTCGAACTGATTGGAATTATTAAGCAGTTTAAATTGGACAGGTCTCCAGACGTAGTTAAAGTTCGCGGCAGCGAGTTACCTTTTTTGAAACTGGAATTGGTTGTGAAGTTCTTCGATCCGTGGAAGAACGAGAAAGGTAAAAAAGCCCTTGAGGGTATTTGTTATGAATATCGTAATTCCTTTACATGGATATAATTTTAATTTACTTGATAAGTATTCTTTGCATTGATAGGTAATGGTAAAAATGTGAAATCCGTCAATAATAGTTTTAACCAATCAATTCTAGAAATAACTAAATGTACAAATTTTACGAACAATTTGTTTTACAGTTTAACGGGGCAGTTGTTTCAACCGTTCGTAGTTTTCGCTGATAATCCATTCCTATTTCTAGAATTGGCTAGTCGATACTATCGTTAACAATACAATTTCAATGAAACTAGTATCGACTTGAAAAATAAAACCGAAAATAAAACTGAAAATTTTGCTGAACATTAAATAAAAGATGAGTCGATCTTCAAACAAAATAAAAAGAGGGGAATATTTTTAATGTTATCAAGAATTCACGAGAAGCAGAAATCGATAAATTAGATTACACAGAATTTATGGTAATATTTAAATTACTACGTTACACGAACAAGTTTTAATGTATAAATGTAACTTCCGAATTCAAATGGTTTTATACTAAATTCAAATGGTATTACACATATCTATGCTTTCCAAACTCAATAAAATTATGCATATGAATGATATTGGCTAAATTCATATTATATTGGTTTTATACGCTTTAAACTAGATTTCCAAGTGATTATGATCATACTTTTTTAATACATTACAACCCCATTTCGCGCGCCATGCGTCATATAGATTCGCCAGACTCGATATACTGCGGTTACCGCAGCTGAAAGCTTACTTCGATAATCGATATTTATTACCGAAATATAAGTCCGTAAATCGCATTAAAAATTGTATGCCTAGCATTGTTCCGCTTGGAAAACTAACACGACTTTTCTTCCCATACGTGAACCTTTTTAAACATTATACGTTTAATGTAGATGTAGATATATATTTATATACCTGCTATTGTATTTTACGCTAAATAAGTATAGCTATATTTCACGATTATTTTAAATTACATATCATCAAAGAATTAGTCAATAAATAGCTGTAGTACATTTTCCATTTTTTAACAAAATTCCTCTCAAAAATATTCCAAGACAGTCCTAGAACAAATCTCGTAACACAATATCGTATGAAAATGTTCAATTTCTTGCCAGCTATTTCTACGCTGGTCTGTTAGCCTGATACAAGCGGAGCAATCTTTAGATGTGTTTTCCGATGGATCTTTCGCTTTATCTTGCCTAAACAGGAAGTCTAGAAGCTATTGAGAGGCAGCGAGCTGTACAATACTTCGAATTCTAAATGTTCGATTCTGCTTTCTTAAAGCTTTCCCGCCGATAGGAACACGTTGCAAGATTCGAGGAAGTTCGAGGGCGAAGATTTCAATGCTTGACGGATTCGATCACAGAATATACGTCTATGGAGACTTCAACGAACGCATAAGACATGGTCGGTGGAAACCTTCCAAACGCGTATATTCTCCTAATACGCAACTACGTTTTGCGCAGAAATTACAACAAAATACACGTCGCGAGAGAATTAACGATATCAATCGCGTGATAAAATATTTAACACAAGCTCGTATGGATTAATAAAACACACTGTACTGTTATTTTTAAATGATAATCTTGTAAGAATCTTACAGACTAAGGAGTCTCTTTACTTCAAGATACTCCATGAATAATTATTTCTGTGAGAATAAAAAGTACATGTAACAAAGAAATATTTTACGACGTGATTTCATATTAAATTTGTACGACGAGCAAAATAATTTGATTTTTGTGCAATTTTGTCATGATCTGTTTTCATACGAAATTTTCCTCTTGCATCATCTGCAGAAACTAAGCGGTATAATAGATACGTATAAGAACATTGTCGGGGCGGTGCCGAGAGAATGTAAAGCAAGAAGTATTTCCTCGTTTAATGAAGATTGCAATCAACTTAATGTAATGGCAAGAACGAAGACTACAAAAGTAACAATTCTCCAATTATAATTTTCTTATGCTGTAACTCTTAATTACGCGTAAAAATTCTTATTCTTAAAATTCTGTAACTAATAACGATACGACCTGACAAGTTAAACAACTTTTATATTGTACCTTCTATAAAAGCTAACATCGTAGAAAAATACTAAATCAATGTCTATCATATGACATAAAAGTAGGACCAACTATAAAGTTGAGAATGAAACATGGAAACTGTTTTCATCGTGAAAAATGAAATGAAATAAGATTCCAGATACAGCTCACACGCGAGTAAATAACTCGATTGATGTGATTCCATCAAACTGTCAAAAGGCACCTCGAAAATACATTTTATGAAAGAATTACGTAAGGCGGCAGGAATGTATGAAAAACGTCATTGTTCCTATTCGAGTAAAAGAGAAGGATATTTCGCTCAAAACCAATCTTTCGCTTAAGATCTCTCTCGCGAGACGATACAACCGTGAATTCATCGAAAACCTCTTCTGTATTTATAGGAATCCGCGAAGCGAATTCCATCGACTGTTACGAAGAAATTCGTTTGTTACGATCAGCAAATTGAACTGTCTTTCGGTCTTTATACTTTCATAAATGCGAAATCAAGAGTAGATGATGCTGGCTGAACATATAGAATGTTCCTTCAAATAGAGTTCCGAGAGGAATAACAAAAATTGTGAATCTCAGATTAGAAATTGTGTATGTTAAAAAGATAATGTATATTTTTAATTGAATTACGATATTTACAAGTTTTAGTATATAAGGAAAAGTAGGAAATAAAATTATAAACTTCTGGTTTAAAAAGTTCTTTTATAGTGAAATTTTCCTTAATAAAGGAAGATAAACAAAATAGCCTGACACTGTGCGATTTGATGGAAATGTGAGAAACTGTAAAATCGTAAAGCCATAGCAATTACCAAAGTTGTAACAGTGGATAATAATAATATCGCAAGCTACTTCGAAATTTTATGGAACCATAAAAATAAAGTTTGTTTTAAAATTTTTTAAAAGTTCGAAGATTACAACGAGTGAAATTAACGTAGATCACGTTAATTTGATTCACAAGCTAACGCTATTTTATTTCCACAATTCCAACATTGACAAGAAGAATCATTGCCCAAGTAAATTATTGCACTTGAACCTACTTAAACAAATCTGTTGCGCTAAACATTATTATTTAAACTAAACACATACGCTAAACACTTAGATAATTAACGTATCTTGTACAAGAAATTTTCACTAACCTCCTCTCGCCATTACACCTTTTAATTCATTAAAGGACTTACGGTAAGCTCTCACGATCTCCTAAAACACGAAGCACAAAAAACGCCAAAAGAAAACTACCAACAACTTCCCTAGACAAGAGTTCCCAACTAATAAAACAAGGAATAGAGGGGGAAAAAAAGAAGGAAGACGGTGTAATACAATAACGATCAGTGTCAGATAAGGCGATCTCGAGATGGACCGAAAGTTCAGCGTTATCCTGTCGCGAGAAGTTCTCAAAGCTTGCCCTCTCGCGGGACCAAGTTTCCTCGAGGAAAGTCGAGGCCACTTCGGAATTTTCACGAGGACCGATCTTCTACAAGCGTCTTCTTACGTATCCGTTTCACGCCCGTTTTAATTCGATTCTTGCTGCACCAGCGATCGACAGAGAAGTGAAACGGCCACTTCGGTTAGAACCCAAGGCAAACGTTTACCTCCACTTTCGCGGCTATAGATTCACATAGTTTCCATCGTCATTTTCGTTCTCTACTCGTGCTACGTTCGATTAAAAACTGCCGGCCAATTCCATGGAGATGATCGGGGTCGAGTTCGACGCGTTCACGCGCGCGCCCCAATGGATTGACACGGATGATTCGCGAGAGGAATTCGCGTCCGAACGATCAATTTCTCCCGTGAGCAAACTGCCAATACGAATCGATAGTCGGGGAACAATGCATACGAAATCACCGATTGATCCTAAACCGTGCTTCGCGGCTAATGAAGATAAATGGAGCATCCGGTTTTAACGCGATCTCACCCTTCGCACGGTTTTGCAAATTTACATTCGACCAACTGGTAAATAGGAAAGACTGGATTGTTTTTAAAGAGGTGTCTCTCGCGTGTTTGAATATCATCATATTGAATGCGATATTATGAGAATTAATTATAAGCCGGAAGATAATAATAATGTTGAAATAAAATTTTGTTAGGACGTTGTTAGATATTAAATATCGTGAGATAATATTTTGATGCGTTTATGTGAAGGGTGATTTTGGGGCTCTGGTGAATGTTACATGGAAACAATGGGTTCATTAAACCACCGGATATAGCTGTTCATATTCTGGAAAGCAGAATTTTTATTCAGAGTCGTGCGCCGTAAAGGCAGCCAAATTAGCAAGTTTTCCGTTCCTTTGTTTTTAGAATATGTGCAAAGCCTTTGTGAAAAATACACAAAACTTCTGTATGAATTAGTTGACGAATTATTCATAAAGAGAGTAAATTCTGCCACGTACGCTTTGAAGCCAATGATAGCCCTAAGTATAAATATTTCTAGAAAGATGTATTATTTCTATTTTTGCCTATACTTATGAAACACAAGCTTGGCTAATGTCAAGTAGTATACGCAGTAATTAAATACTTCAGTATAAAATATGATCAAGTTAAAACCGGTAACAAAATCCCACAGAAATAATCTTCCAAAAAAAAACAAAAAAATATTACGTTCCAAATATAACGAAAAATGTACCGCGTGTGTAGTATCCAAATATGAAAGTCGTAAAAGTTTATAACCGAGGCGAAAAAACAAAAACAGGGAAAGGTAAAAAATTCAAGCCTGCCGTCGAACGTCAAGCGCTGGCTTGCAATTTTTTAATGCGCACACAAATATTGCGCTGTGAAGTATTATCGATCTGATAAACGCATCACGTCAATTGAAAGGACAATTTCTGCGCAAAACGAGTTACATAGTAAATCATAAAAAAGAGGAGAAAACAGAAAAAGTAGATAAAATTTTATCGAACGAGCAACGGTAAGACCGGAATCGAAAGTGTGACATAAAATCAAACATCAGCAACAAGGATAAAAGAAACAGAGGAACTACGTTCCATAAATGATACCCGAGAAATTTTGCAATTATCTTTGAAAAAGGATATCAGGTTCTCCTATCGGAAAAGCTATCACATCGTGTAGAAATGCAATAAAATATCGATCTTCTGTTCCCACTTTTAACATGCGCTACCAGATAACCGTAAGATTCCTCGAGCTGTAGAAAATTTAGAAATCCTATCGTCGATGCTTTCAACATACGTAAAAGTATCCGAACATCTTTGCGAGCAGTTTCAACCAATTCGCTGTGGATACTTCTGGTTAACGTAAGCGCTATACGTGACTGAAAATATGGCTAGTGAAACCTGCGAACCGAGGCTGTATACTTCGAACTACAAGTTTCAAGATATCCGTTAATACGTAATAGAAATATGTCTTTCGTTGTTTTCAATACTTAGTTATAGTTCCTAATAATTATTAGCCATTTTTATGAATTAGAACACGTAAGATTAAAATAATCTATACATTTAGTTAGAGCATTAAATATAGAATAGTCTATACATTTATACTATTATGTCTTCCGGAGTTACATGTGAACTAACAAAGACTAAATGCTAAATATATTTATGTGCCAATACTCCTCAAGAGTTTAATAGTGAAAAATTGAAAAAAAATATCCTGTAAGGATTTCAAGGAACTTTTATAACTATATATGATGAAAATATTTTCAGAAAAGGAAATAATGAAATTATCTGATAATTTTTAAAAATACATTTAAAGAAACAAATTTAATTAATATATTTATATATTATATATAATATAATATAATTATATATATAGATATTTTCTTAATTTTTCTTAAATTTTGCTATGAACACTTTGATCGAAGGAAAAACATTTTCCATTAAGATCCTGATATATTCCCACGCCAGACCGTTGCAACTTGGTGTTCTATTAACTCAACAAGGAACGGTACAGTTAATTATTTTCACCGATAAAAAGCGTCGCCAACATATGCGACTCTGTTCATCTTTTTGGTTTTGCACTCATTTCCGAGAGGATCGGTGCAACAGACGTGGCAACACGTGTATCGTCACGTTTTTACTCAGACCTCGGGACAACGTGTGTTTCAGAATGTCCCTAGCATTCGATAATTACGAGGTAAACTTCTTGTTACTCATTTAGCTGCGGCTTTACATGCGTTCTGTTTCATCGTGTTAACACGTCGACTAACGAGCGAAGAACCGCTTGTATTCCGCTCATGAAATCGCGATAAAACCAGCCATTGTCGAATAAGTGTTACATGTGCATTTTAATCCTCCATAAGGTGCTGAAATTTGTTACCAGTAATTTTATGTAAACATTGTTTCCTAAAAGAGTTTTTTGAATATTTTTTTTTTTTTTTTAATACTTACTGGATAATGATACATTTATTTGTACATGTGACATATGGATAGCGGGAATTTTATAAACTTTGAGGAAATGTCACATTTTGCTCATGACAATATTATACAAATGGAAAGATTTATTAAAACGACAATTGAAGAAATACTAAAACAAATACTTCAAAAACTAACTGAGAAAAATGTTACTTAAAGCAAAGAAATCTTAAATAAGTTAAGTAATTTATATTTTCTAAAAATAATTTAATAGATAACCTGATAATTCTGTTCCATGAAACAATAAATGTACTGCATATATATATGTGTGTATATACATATATCAAACTTCTACATTACTTACTCGCTGATTGTGTATTATATTATGAAGAAAAGTTTTACACTACTTGGGAAATTTAAAACGTTTCAAGTAAAAGCGAACTCTATAGCTACAACAATTTAATTTCTCTCCGTATAATTAAACTAAAAATTATAAGAATAACTAACCTCAATAATAAAAAAGCTAATGAAAGCACATTCTAAGAAGAAATGCCATAAGAACATTAACCTACTAAACTGGTAACGAAATTACCATTTAGAACGATTTTCCACTTCTGTTTCACGTTTATCTCTTTCAAAATTAAGAAAATAAAGAAATTACGCAGTGATGCTTGAACAGAGTGCGACACAGTCTTGACAAGCATGCAAGAAACAACTATGAAATTAAATTGTAGGTTTATCGGATAAATTCGTTAGAGAACTACTTACTGTTAAAGTGACGCGAAACTTCGATGAGTCGAGATCGTAGAATGCTTTGATCTGCCGAAATTCTGTTGAAAATTCCTTTATTTTTCCTTGAAATTTCGCTTGAAAATAACGCGCGCGCTTTTATTCGACATCTTTTTTTACAAACTGTCGTGGTTCGACCTTTCCCCGTTAGATGGCGCCAGTCTGATCAACGACCAGTTGACTGACTCGTTACAGTCACTGCCTACTTTACTCTCTAACACATAATTCTAAATCAACATTTCATTAGACTATTTTCTTGTTTCATTCAACTGTTTGAACAAACTTTTTAAATTAAAATTTAAATTAAATTAAAAAGTGTGATCAATCGTTTGAAAGAAAAAAAATTACGTTGTTTATAAATTTACTTAATTTACATGGAACTTTGTGTAAAATTTTGGAACGTTCAAACGTATATTGGAAAAATGATTTTTTAACCAAATAGTCAAATACACGCTAAATTTCATTTAAAACTCTAATTTTCTTCTTTGCTTACCGAGTTCTCTCTTATTTTTCCGTTGCATTCTTGTTAACAACTTGCGATCAATCAAACATTCTTTATGGTTCAGCGGTTTCCGATCTCCAACTGATTTGTAGAAATAAAAGAGGGAAGACAAGAGCATTCCGAATAGACAAAGAAAAGTTACGAAATGGATTTCCGAGGCAAGGTAATACGAATGACTGATGATCCTCATTCGCCTTCCTCGGAAGTTGAATCGTGGGGCATTTCGCTTTTCCGAATTCTCATCAGCAATATTATGGGGAAGGAAATTTGATAAGACTGTTTTGTAACGGGTCATTATGTTCCAAATATTGCGAGTGGAATGAGAAAAAAATATTTGTAGCGAAGATTTGAGTATATCCTGGGAATATTTACATACAATTTGTCTGAAGTATTTAAAAAAAACATTAAAAAGTAGAATACTATCTTACAGAACATAATGATATATTATTTTGTTATTCAAATTTATCAGCAGGAAAAATGCCTAAACAAGATTAAGTGTAATTTTTGTCATTTTTTACTTTATAACCCTGAAGAACTCGAAGAAAGCTTCCTCGTAGAGGCAACTCAGAAAACTCTCTTTCCACAATTTTTCTCGTCCTATTTGAAACCAAATGAGGAAATTTTAATAATTTTGAATTGTAATATTCGAACAGTATCAAGCATTTATTGTATGAATTTGTCCCATATAAAGACGAAATTCAATTAACTAGATTAAAATTAAAATAAAGTTGTTTACCCGCAACTCGATGAACTTTCGTCGCTTTGCAACGCGCGATAGCGACAAGACAAATCGAAGGAAACGACCCAGCAACTCTCTTGCTCTCTGTCTGTCTTGTGGAAACCAGCGCATCCAGACGTCGAACAAGTTTTATTTGTCGAGCAAGTTAGGCTAATTGTTCGCCAAGGCTGCGCGAAACGATGAGCCCGCGTTAATTGGCGAGTCAGCGGCGATTTAACGCGCCCTGAAATCAAAGCTCATGCGGGCTTACGGCGGATTCTACAAAGCGCTTTGTTTCACAACGAACATCGGCGACAGCGGACCAAGTTAATGGTTCAAGTAAATTGGGAAGCGAAATTGCAGTCCGCAATGCTGGGCCATCCTTACTAACTTAATTAGAAAGGAATGGAGATGTTTGTGCAAATCCAATAGCAATCGGCAGCGATCGCTTATCATAGACGATTTTTAAGAGTATATTGTACCTATTATACAAAACTTTTCGTGATTTGTCTCATCAACTACGTGAGCTTATTAATATAATGAACAATTGACCGTCTAGATAATTTTGTAAGCTTACGCGAAATGTATCTCTGCAATAAATATTTTGCATCTATTCGTATCAGTCCTATGTGCATCTTCGCATCAAGTTTTGAATATTAATTTATATTAATTTTCAAATAAAATAAGTTAAGAAAAACATGATGTAGGTGTGGCAGTGTAATGCGTAATTTACAGTTTTAAATCTATTGTAAAATAAATTGTATTTTTACGGAGGCTTTGCGACAGTACAGTAATATTTTTAAATGTATCGTATTGCACGAGTTTATGTGAAATAGACCAAACTATTAAACACAAAGAGAATACAGAAAAAAAGATGGAACGTGCTCGGAGCTAAATTTGTAGAACTTATTTTTGTAACGTGTCTTGCCTAGAATTTCGAGATATTCCCTGAAAATATATCGCAGAAATAAAAACAATGGACTGGCAATCGTTTTGGGATACTAAAAACGCAATCAGAGCTCCAGGAAAATCGGCTTCGAAGGAGAATTTATTGCGCCCTTTAAATCATCGCTTTTCTTGGAAATGCATTTTTCAATATTCTCCTCACGTAATGCATCAGGAGTGGATGTGTATTTTGAAATTATGTTCGAAATAGGTCAGGATTATTAATACTTTATCTACCATATTTGTATTGAAAGATAACAATATCTTATAAACACTTCATCATTGACTTTTCTCTTTTCCACACGCATTTTTTTTTCTTTTTTATCAATTATTATTAGAAGAAATTATCATAAGTTAGAAATCATTTCTTTAAATTAAAAGTAACAAATTCAACTTTACCTCCGTAATAAACTGGAGATTTTCATTTTACTAATTTAGAGACAAATTTTTCAAATTCGTTCGCAGTTGCAATGTCACATTTTGCGTAATAGATTCATTTAGAGTAAAAAATTTCACGTTTTTAAAACAGCACTGCACATTTTTCCCGTAATGTTGGCATTTTAAGTAAAATGATTTCATATTTCATAAGGATTACACTGTTTCATCCATGACATTCCCTCGTTGCATTTTTACCCTGTCAGTTGTCCTGCATCAATATCTGTCATAAATATTTGTTTTCTGATGTGTGTGCATTGTCACGATATATCGGGTCCATCTACGGAAAGCAGCTGCTCATGAATCATACGCCGAAAAAATGTGGAAAAATGTTACGTATATCGTATCATACTTCGACTGCTTTAAATCACACAGATGTCTATTTAATACATGAAGATTATTAACGGAGGTGTCAAAATAACTAAAGAAATATAAAAGCCTAATAACATTTCTCTCCTGTAAACATCCTGTCACACTTTAACTCACAATATTTATAATCTCTAAACAATAATTATTCCACTCTTAATTATTTTATTTCTTGATCATTCATCATGAGGGTGACCTCTATGCTTGCTTCATCAGCGATATTCCTTACAACGAATCGAATTTAATTGCCAATAAAAAATTGTTCTTTGACATTAGGTATCGTCGAAGTGAAAGAAAAAATTTCGGAAAGCTGATTAAATAGAGCGTGGCAAAACGTTATATGAAAGGGATCGACAGATTCTCGCAATTATTTGCCGTGAGATGTTCAGCCATTGTTCAAGGTCGGCTTCGACAACGAGCGATACAGGCCGTCTTTGGCTGGTGAGCGATGATAAATGGTTCTAGAGGAAAGAATGGTGTTCGTGACAAGAGGAGATCTCCAAGCCACGAATCGGGTTCTCAGGGACTATCGAAAGACTAGGGGAAACCACGATAAAAGAAAAACGTCATCGAGCGTTGATATAATTCATTAATCAAATCCTGATTAATTTTCAATTTTGTGAAAAAGGCATTTCTTTTATGGACGTGGCAAAAATTACTCGACTTGAAACTATGATGGATTTCTGATCGAGCTTCGATTAAGTAATAAGATTAATGGGCTGGATGAAACTGAAAATTGAATTCGCAGTTTGTAGTTTCTAGAAATTCAAATTCTATGTATGAGTGAAATGGTATTTATCGTGTAACGTTGATCATTTCTCAACTATAGCAATTAAGTGAGAATAGAAGTGGTTTCTTCTCCTCTTTAAGTACAAGATATCGTAGGGTAAAACTACTTGCAGAGGATTGAAGCAAATAGTATCTTATCCTGCTTTATTTAAGAAACAACAGAAACTATATCCACGCAAACTATTTCTTTGCGAAAAACTCAAAGTACGTATTTACATTTTGCGACATGTCTGCCGAATACATTATACCTTTTTAATTTTCATAGTTACACTAATCTATACAAATATTTTACTTATAAGAAAGACCCACTAATTTTAATAACTCTACAGTTCATTTTAATTATTCTACGCTTCGTTTACTAATTTTTATTTCATCACTTGTTAACCCTATCAAGTACCATTAATTTGACATACCAATTTTCCGGCCAACCTTTCAATAAAAGTATCCGCAAAAATTGAAGAACTTTCCTGGAACGTTAAGTGGAATTTCTCCTTGATCATCGGAGTGAGGACAGTTAGCGAGCGTAAAAGAGTCACAGTTTCCTCTTTCCGAGCTCTTTTTCCCACCTGGTGCTTCCGATGGCCCGATTCCGGGTCTAAACGAGAAGAAAACGTAGTTGATTCCATCCCTTTCTTTCCTTGCCCCTCGTTCGCCCTCCAACTTAGAAACCAAAGAACTGATTTAATCAGAAAACTTGAAACGAGAGGACAGTTTCTTCTCTGTTCGATCCTCCGGTCGCTGCTCTTCCTCCTCTTTGTCCTCTACGCCTTTCCATTCTTAACTTTCCATTGTTTAACTTTCGTCAAAATGACTTATCACGTTTTTCGTTCCTCGAAATTGCTCGAAATCGAAGAAAATTCGCGGTGAGATTACGTTATCGCGTTTGAAACGATTGTTCGGTTCTTATTCGTCCTACGCGTCGTTTCAACCTGAATACAATCGAGAAACTGTCGTGGACACGAAACGAATCGTTTATTGTTTCACTGACGTTTGTCCGTCTCTTCGATGCTCTATTCCGTCGCTCAGATTTTTATTTTTGGAATTTAAAAAAAATACGATAGGACTAGAATATTCCTGAATTTTTAGAAACTTTAGAAGGAAATTAATTTCGCTACGTTCTTTGAATTTTGAAATCCTAATTTCGCTGCCGCGTCAACAAAGAAGAAAACCTTAAATCCTTTAAGAAATATATTAGCATGAAGTTGCAAGAAGAAATTATGCATACCAGCATTCTTCTAAATATTTCTTGAATCTAAGAAACTTTGTCAACGTTTGAAAGACACGGTTAACTTCAAACGAACCAACAGATTTATTAGGACGATATAATGAATTTTTATTTCACAATAATTCAATAAAGAAGAATGGAATTGATAATTCCAAATGTAGTTTATCTTCTAAATTTTCTAACATTCTGTAACAATTTGGTTCAATCCGTTAGAACACCGAATTGGTAGTTAAGAAACCGATACGTATTCTTCAATTAAATAGAAATGTCTTTAAATAATCCATAGCAACTATCAAAGAAAAGCCACATAGAAATTAGTAGAAATCATAGCTAAAGCTGGAACATGGAATAACTTATACAAACGCGAAAGGAAGAGGAAGATTGGCAGACTTTCATCGGCCCATAAAATCCGTCGTCCTCGCGATTCGAATGAATACATCTCGTATCGTCTGAAAATTTGTTACACCCTCGAGAAACGTTATCTCGGTTATGCCTCCTCCCTACCATTCGTGCTGCAATACGTTTCAGAAGCAAACCAAATATGACAGTCTGGCTCATCTCCAAGCTCCCTCGTAAATCAACCGTTCTCAAAGGAACGAGAGAGCATACAAGTTCTCTGAGGTAGAGGGAAGAACAGAAGGAAAGGAAGAGGAGCGAAAAGAAAGATACCCCAACGAGTCAAAGGTGAGATATCCCTCGTATATTTTTCGTTTCGAAACATTATTTACTCCGATGGAATATGAACGTATCGCGTGCCATATGTTGCGCATTGTTGAAATGCTTTCTGGAAGGTCACTTCATGAACGAGATGAAAAGTCGAGCCGCGGAGATTAAACAAATTTTGGCATTGGAATTTTGTTTTATGCTTCTTCATTACCTTCACGCAATTTTGTGAATAAAATTCAAAACATTTTTGTGATGGACACAGTCTCACGACATTCCTTCAAACTTTTAACAGAACCATTGAAGTCTATTCAACTAGTAGTATTAACTTTCACATACCTTCATGCAGAAAATGTCATACAACGTTTTTCGACAGAAAAATGCAATTTCGTGGAATTGAAAAAAATTATATTGTATATCAACGTGCAAGTATGAAACATAAAAGTTAAGTACTTCGATTCTTTCTTTTTTAAATACTCGTCTCTATGACACTTTCAAGAGATAAACGAGAAATATTCGACTCTTGCATATGTATCCCAAAAAAAAAGAATAAACTTTTATAAAAGTAACTTTTAAATTATCTCGCCGAAACAATCCACATATTGTAGCACTATACGATATATTCAAATTCTTCCAAAATATAAAAATACCGTGTAATTGAAAATGGAAATGGTAATAACGATACCTGACCCAAAATATACAAAGACAATAAATTAAAACTAGGACAACTACCTCCTTTCTCAAAAAATAAAATAGAATAAAATAATCAATGCATATGTATGGAACGTGAAACACTTTGGTTCTTTGTGATGTTGATGGCAATGATTCGTCGTCGTTAAGGAAAATGAAGCACTTAAGAGGTACATAAGAAGCGGTAAGGGTGCGAGTGCATGAAGGGCGTTAATTGGATTCAACTCCGCTCTCCTAATTTACCCTCCACCGGGAGCGAGTATTTTGAAGCAAGAAGCAAACACTTGGAAACCACGGCGTGTTCGGACAATTCTGTTGGAATTGTTGAAAATTATAAGGAGTGTTCGCCTTGCTCATCCGGGCGAAACTGTGAAACCAGAAAATTCCTCCCAGTCTTTTTCCTTCACCGACAATCTTGATTTAAGGAAAGAACATCTAATGTGAACTGTCTGTCCCGAGAACTGCAAACTTTTTGCGAGAAAACGAAATCACAGTAATTTCCAGCTGCAACCCCGATTACGCCGCTCGAATTCTCGCGTTTTATTAACAACTTTCTTAAGTCACTATTATGTGAAAATTGTTGCATTTGGAAGATTAATAGAGAATGATTATAAGAATTTAATAATAATAAATTATATAAATCCAGGACAAAAATGTGGCTGCAGAAATACTCAGAAAAGCAGCGTTATTAAACAGAAAAGAATTCTTTTAGCACGACTTACCAGACTACGAATAAATTGCAAAATGAAACAGTTAATGTTAGTTGTTAACTTCTTTTCCCAGCTAATGGCTAAATGCATTTATGGAAAATTTAAATGCGTAGAAATATACAGATTAAAGGTAAAATATCTCTTATACCATTTACATTTATTTAATAATAGCAGATATCCTTATTTAGCTTTCGCTTTTCTGATTCCATACTTGTTTAACTCATGGCAAGGTTGAATGTTTATCAAATTGAGTTCTAATAAAAAAAGAGTGTTTCATGAATGAAAAAATCACGAGTAATTTATACGAGATAATTATAGATGACAGTGAATTTTCAAAACTTGTTAAGGAACGCTTTATCCCTCTTTTTTATATTTTGGTTTTTATAAAATAGCAAGTGACAAGGTGTGGTCAGTACTCGTTTTCTTTGTTTGCGAGGCTAATCGACTTGAGTGCACCAAGAGCTGTCTGAAGTTAGTTTAACGCAATTATTTGGTGACTTGGTGTACGCAGATTCTCGTGGACGGTTGCGTTAATTCGGTAAAAGAAGTGATAAATTTTCAAGTTATGGTTCACTTTGGGAAATTAAATAAACTAGCAAGTTCATAATTTTATATCAAGATAAAACTTGGCAAGAAAAATTCAAATTAACGAGCAAGCAATGCAGCTCTATTTTCATGTTCCAGTCACGAAAAGGAAATTAATAAATCGTACAAACATTTTTCTCGTTTCCACGTGAAATTAAATTCTTTAAATTATGAAACATAGATCATGCGTCGCTTAAGACATTGTCTTTCCGATTTACATGGTAATACATTATGTATACGCATGAGAAAAGTTATTTATTTATTTTCCAAAGAGTAGAAATATTGCGATAAGAGGAAACTTTAATTAGGTCCAAAAACTTATACAAATACCATTTTAAGATATCGTTTGAATCGATTAACAGCTCGTTCATTAATGTATCAACGTTTACGGATAAGTAAAACGTGTATTCCTTCAGCGTTTGAAAACAACGAGAAAATTAGCTACAAGCCTATTAGGTAACGCTTGCCATCTCACCCTGTGAGAGGAGGAAAGAGAAAACAGAGTCCTCGTTAATTAACATCTTTCGTGAAGCTTGTTTGTCCATAATATTTTATGAACGCGTAAAAGCTTTCATAAGAAAATCAAAAGTACACAATGCTGTATTTAGCTTTATAGTGTGACTTTACTTGTCTGCAAACGCTATTAATGTACAACATTATTAATAGTATCCTCAAAGCGGTACGAGCCTGTGTTACAAGTATTATTTAATTTATAAATATTATTGTAAATATTACTTGACGATACTTCATTATCATTACTACGTTCATTATTACGTTAGATATTACAGCATAAAGACATATACATAATTCATAAACTGTCACATTAACAACCTGCAAATAGGCCTTACAAACCAGTTAATAGAAAATGTCGAGGGCAACTCGAATCGCGAGACTGAGTTTCAGAGACATGGCCCCTTGAAATCTCCCAACAAAGACGTGACTTTCGAGGCACACGACCATTTAAGCGTTAACATGAATTAAACAAAGTTCCACTCGTATATGAGAGAAAAGAAAACTCTCTCGAATCGTGTCGAGTCTAACTGAAGCAAAACTCTGATCAAACAGAACCGATTCTTAATTCATGCAAAAGAACAGGATGACCGTTCTGTAGAATTAAATTCCTGTCGGACTGTGTTTGCAGTGTGCGTGCCAGGGCAGTGCCGTAGGGCATCCTGGATGAACCCTCGGCCCTCTAGGACAGGAAGTACCGAGTGGCATACAAAAGGTGCAGGTAAGAGTCATATTGTTTATTACAGGTTGCCTGCAGGCAAGTCTGAGTGGTAGTCTCGACGTGTACTCCTCGTATTGTCTTGCAGGGCAGCCTCGAGACATCCGGGGTGCCCTCATATTTCAGACTCGTCATTCTCGAGCATCTCTCCCGAGAAAACGTACGCCATCGTGATCATTTCTTTTCTTCCGTCTTTTTACCTTCTTCTTCTTCGTTTCGCATTTACTTTACGTTTCAAAGGGTATCGAAAATGTACATGGCGAACATAAAAGTCATAGTATCAAAAAATATTTGTCTCTCGACTTTTTCATAAAATTTCGAACTTTCGGGATCATAATTGTTATTCGCGAAAAAAAGATTAGAAGCTTCATGCTACGAATTAGATGACAAATATCACAGTCTTTCGTCTGTCTTTTTGTAGAATTTCAATTTTCAATGATTAGAAGTGAAATTATTACTCTTGAAATTAAGTTTCTCATTAAATGAACTTAAATAGAACTTACAGATGGTTATCAAATTAGGTAATGACATCGATTAAAGGCTTAGATCGGTATGCTAAATATCGAAGCGATATCAATAGCTTTTTATTGCACTGTCGCTTTACAGAGGTGATCGAGTATGAAAATGCAGGAAAGAAATTTTCATGTAGAATTAATTAAGCGCGAAGATTTCCTACGTGCATTGTTAGAAAATAATTTGACGCCGCGCATAGAAGAGAATACGCTTGTTATCGAATAAGTAAATCCATTGGAATAGATACTTAAACTCCTGTCACAGGACTCGATAATTACTCCGGCTAAACTGCGACGAACAGGTCAGGTCAGTGTGAGGTGATACGAAGTAATTTGTGAAACTTTAGTCGAGTTAGTAAGAGGTGAGGAAATAGGAAGGTAATGGAGAACATAGTACAGCCTTGCTCTAACTTCTCCGTGTAATTTCAAAGGCTTAACACCGAGTCGATGTCGTCGACTTCTATCCCGCTCTTTACCCTCCCCTTATTGTGCTTCCTGTTCGAGTTTTCGCCAATGTAATATGGCAAAATGATCCTGTCACTCGAGCTCAGAATTTTTCGAAAATGTCACCCCACTTTTCTTAAATAATTTTTATCTTCTTGTCTTTCGACGTTCAACGTCTTCGAATTATCGACAGACAGGAGCGTCGTTGCTCCTCGCCTCTTAGTATAATAAAGATGTATGTAGCGACACGTGAAAAATTTTCGTTGTCGATACTTTACGACAGTGGAGTTCAGCATTTGAAATTTAAAGCGAATTGAATAGCGCGAAAGTTAGAATAATATTGAATTTTAGAAATTTGTAATTTAGACAAAAAAGATTGGTGTTTAGACTGTAAAATTTTATGCAAATTTATATTTTTATGGACGTAATTAAGGAAATAAGGAAACGCTTATGACGAGTATTTAACTTTAGATGTTTTATATATATTTTAGATATTTTAGTGTATTACGTGGGTGTTTTATATATTACATGTATTCTGCGCATTTTTGCATGTTGAAATTTCGCATAAATGTATAAGAATCCGCAGTCTTGTTATGTTAAACGATTATTTAAATCTCGAATAATATATTACTTACGAAATTGATAAATATTTTTTATTTTAAACACAACGACTTCCATATTAACAAATGTAATATCAAATTAATTGAATTATCATTCGAACGTGCGATTAACGTAATGTAGTGCATTACCATAATCAGTATGCCATTATTAAATTATTGTAATATCACTTTGATCATGCACATCATCAAGATTCATATTTTAACCTCATGTAAAACATTGATATTCATATTGTTGTTTCATAAATATAGTATTAAAATTTGAACAAATGATATTTTCAGTTTATTAACTTCGAATGTATCATGCGAATAAAAATTTATTAAAATTTTCTTGCACATGCACGAACTTTCATGCTCTACAATGTTGAAACTTGCATTCTAGTGTTGCTAGATTCTAATTTCATCAGGGGCCAAAAATATCACACGGCATATTTCTCTATTTTATTAAATTTCTAAAAGTTTGATTTCTCTTTTATATAAACTCAACCGTGTTTTCTTGTATTCAATGATATCGATTCTAACAAATAATAATGATTATACTAAGGATTTTTGAGGGAGAATTATGGGAAGAATTATGGAAAATTTGGAGATGCAATGTTTTTAATTCACAATCTAGCAATGATGATAGTCTTGGACAAACTTTGGTTGAAACAAAGATAAAATATAAGAATGAAATAATTCTAAGGAAAATCATTTGCCTACTTAAATAATCTAACGCGACACTATCTCAAGACAACATCTACATATACTATATAAATATTTATAAAATAGCAATTATTAATATTAACCATGAATTAAAATAAATTAAAATAAAAAAGATCATAGTTTTAGACACAATCGAAACCTTTTAAATTTATGAAGAAGCGATGCAATTGCTTTGTAATCAAATTATAATTTATACCATGACAATGAGTAAATCATCTTCTTTAAAATATTTTTGTCTCATATCGACTCGATTTTTCGTTCCGAAGATAATGTTGTTTGAAGTAAAACGTAATTTTCAACATTTCGCTACGACTTTCTCTCTCTAGGAAGAGGATCTCTCACTCGTGCCGTTACACTGACCTGCCCCACGATAGACACGCGTGTAGTGGTCAGCAACGAACGCTGCGTCATAGTCTTTTGTTTTTTACTATTACTATTATTCGCGACGTGCGTATTTTCCTAGAAAAAATTGTAGGTCACGGCATTTCCTACAATTTTAGCTGTCATTCAATATCCGTACCCTGTGTTTCAATTGCGTATCCTTTCAATGATATCTCGGGAACGAATTATCGTATCGACATGAGACAGAGTGCGTTTTAAAGAGCACATTTCGCTCTATCTACTGAGTGGTATTTTGTTTAAAATTTGACAATCCTTTCTTTTGCATTTTGTATTTAAAGTTGAAGTTACTTGTACGTACTACACATTTTGTGAATGACTCTTGACTGTAGGTCATCACTTTTGCCAAATTTGTAAAATTTTAGGCATATATTGGAATAAATGGTATATTTTACAAGTTTATGAATATCGTGGCATGTTGATTAATTTATAATAGTTTAATGTGAAATTAAACAGTGTGAGACATAGCAATACAGAGACGAGTGGATAACACAAATTTTGTCATAAAATTCTTTGGACGAGTATTTGGAAATATATATAGAACGGAAAATATTTTCACGAGTAAAAACACTTCAAGTCCTCCAATTCCTTCTTCGTCGTGTATTTAATTTTGTATCACGAACAGGATGGTTCGTGACGAAGGAGATATGAGAATTCGGTGTAACGACCATCCTGCAATGGAAACCGAAGTGACGAGAATTCTATTCGACGATAGTCGAGAAAGGGTTTGAAGGATTACGTCTTCTTCGAGGGGTCGCAACAATGCCGACTCCTCGATGCCAAATATTAACCGAGAACGGAGGGAGCGACACCAAAGGATTCACAGATCCGTAAAAATGATCCTCCTTCCTCTCTGTTGCGTGTCGGAAGAATTTTAATTTGACCCTTTTGAGACGTGTCAAGCTGGATCGAATAAAGGGAAAAGTATTTTCAAATAAATAAACAACGCTGTGATAGGAATTTTCTCCACCATTTTGTTATTATATGAAAATGATTCAATAACGATATATACAAGAAACATACTTACATATATATATAAGAAGACGAAACGAAGATCGTAAACAAATAAAGAAAGATTAAATTAAGTAACAATATTTAGATGTATTGAAAATGAGAAAACGCAAGTTTCGTTTCTTTCGACCAATAAACTGAGCTAGAATCCTACAGTTCCAGTAGACGAAAGACCATCCAGTGGTCCGTCAGAAAGTTGGTGGAGATTAAAATAGTTTTACCTTCATTCATCGAGATCGAAACCGTCATATGGTTCGGCAAATCGTATTTCCTGTGCGAGCTTCGCATAATTTACAAACCACCGATCGTCGGACGCCATCCAATATCGGAATTGGATTTAACTGCTTCTGAGTTTCAGGCAACCGCTCAGTGGAAGACTATTATGCACCCACATCGGCCATTGAATATCGACACGTTACATTTCACAATTTTCTAATAAATGCGACCCGAAAGATCTCTTGGTAAAACCACCAACAAATCATTGATATACATTCGATTTTCTAAAGAAACGTTTCTATTAAAAAGAGGTTTTTACCTTTTTATCAAATGATATTATGTAAAAATAGTCAGAGAATATAGCGCAATTGTACTTAAAGAAATCATAATTTATAAAAATTGCATTAAATTTACATAGAAGAAATAAAATCTATACTGTAATCTGAATAAAGGTATATTAATCGAATACGTCAAACTTTCTAAACTAAAATCAAACTTAAAATTTCGCAGATCGAAATAAAATTTGTTAAGTTTGTTTTATTAAAAATTGGCGAAGGATTGTAATATTCAAAGTTGTTCGGATTTTTGTTTTCAGAATATTTCCAATATCTCTTCAAATGTAAGACATTCTATGTAGTACTCGTCCTTTTCAACAAAATGTACATTTATAATAAAATTTCAAGTATTACACGCACGACACGGAAGAAACATAATAATAGAATTAGTCAATAATCGATCAATTTCCAACTAGCATTTAGCAATGCCGAAATTCAGTTAACAGGTGTTCATACGACACGGTATTCGAATAATTGGATTTCTACTATACGCAGTGTGCAATGCAATAGAAATGGCGCAAAGTCCTCTACACCGTTATAAGGTAATAACGCCGATAAATTTTCAGCAACATGGTAATTCTGACTTTAATCAAACTGCACTTTACTCGGTAATCCTGATTAAACTCAATATTGCCGATATCTACCGTTACAGAAACAATAAATACACGTATAATATTGGACCCATCGAATTCGTGTTCACGCGATTTCCAGCCACGATTTTCAACAGTGATTTCGTCTCGATTGGATGAATTAACCATGTTCCTCGCTATATTGTTTTCAATAAATGTCCACAATTCAAGTTATTTCAATACATGCGACGATTACATGATATCATCGAATTTGAAGTTTAATCGAGATAGAAAAAAAAAATATTTCAGATGTAAGAATTTACGAATATTTAAAAAAATTATTTGTCACTTAAAAATTATTTATTACTTACCGTATAATAAATTATTATTACTTCATGCTAAAGTTTAGAAATATCGATATCCAAATTCTAAAATTATCTATGTATATTAACCTATATGAATAAGAACTTTATACTTTGAATGTACTAAATTGTCGACGCCGAGGATTTTACGTAATCAAAATAGAATTATTGTTATTAATTACGTAAATATTAATATAATATTAGATTACTATATTAGCATTTACTGTACTACTTATATTCATTATATCTCTGCATTAATACATAAAGATTATTATATAAATGTAACAATAAAATTTCATAATATATAGAATTAGTATAACTCAGGTAACAACAGTACAACGTCGAATATTGAAAAATTCACTTTACATAAGTAGAACATAAGTAGAACAGATACCTACATACCCAAATCTAACTTCGTTAAACAAATATTCATCGACGAATCACAATGATCTATCCTTCGTTTTGCATAAGCCACTATTGAAGGAACAAAATGAATGACGACGAAAATATAATTTAACTTCTACCAGCAGTAAAATTAACTGTAAAAGTCCAGGAACCAGGACACAAGCGGACGCGATAGGAAAAGCACAGGTGATAGTACGTGAGAAAATTTCACCAGCGTGCCAAGAGAATTGGACGATGTAAAGTAGCTAAATCTGGACAGCGTTAAAAAGCCGGGTACTAGCCACTGGGAACATTCGTCGACGATTTATTATGTTGCCGTGGCTGTGAGCTCACGGTCGTCGAGACTCCCGTAACGAGTTTATTAAATATTTCATTCGAGCACGAAACGAGGGGATTGAAGTGACGCGACTCGCTTAGAAAGGGCCGCATCAGAGAAAAGGAAAGGGTGCCAGCCGAGAGAAGGCGAATTGTGAGAGATACTCTTGAAAATCAGAACAAGAAACGAGCTTAGAATTCATTGGACGAAGATTAAACAAATATAAAGAGAAAAAATAAAAACAATGTAAACAATAAAATGGAACTTTTATAAAAGAGTAACTGACTGAAAGTAGAGTACTGTAGCTACTGAAAGCATAAAAAAAAAAAAATGGAATTTTAGTTTGAAAAGTACCTATACCATAGTAGAACTTCGTATATGTATGCATGCATATGTGTACCATTCTTTTGGCCGATGTTTAATTTCAGGTTTCAAACACTGTATTTACATCCTTTGATCCTCCTCCTTGCTATTCCTTATTCATTTCTGTTTATACATATTCATTGCCCTTTTTTTCTACTTATAATCAAAATTCCATACGATATCAAAATTTCATCTGAATAAAAATATACTTTACATAAGAAGAGTTACATATATGTGACATATACTACATATGCAGGTAAATGTTTCAGAAGGATTAATATAGGAAAAGCTAAAAGGTAAGGGAAAGTAAATAAAACGCCACCAAATTATAACCAAACAATTGAATAAAGTATGAAGAAAAAGCGTACGAGGATGAACAATCAAAAATAAAGAAATAAATTATTGCGATAAATTCAAGGAAAAGAATATAAATGAATAAATAGTATCTGAGAATAGGTTGCTGAAACGATAAGACAAATGGGAAACTTTATGGTAATGTGCGAAACGATAGGTGACAGGCAAAATTGACTCGAAAAAGCTGGAAAAAGCTCGAAATAGAAAGGGGCGCGGAAAGAAGCAACCCTTTTATAATTTGATTCCCTGTGACAACCCTTGCTTGTTTTCTGCCTGCGTTTCGCTGTTGCTCTCTGGCTGTTTCAGCCACCGCAACACGATGTACGGCACACGTGCGACACGTCAGGCCTGTGATTGCTATTTCGTGCTCTTCCATGAGTTTATTAAATGGTTCGGTCGCTCGTGAATAATTCTGTGTAAAAGGAGGACCAGGGGTTGGTAATCCAGGGTCCACATGATCAATATCTCACTGGATACTGATACAAGATATTTTTTATTGACTTTTCTTTTCCTAATCTCTGTTTGTTTTCAATTGTCCAATGTTTGTAAAGATAAGTTATTGTTGATAAAATATATTAAATAAATGCTTATAGCTTTTTTTCTTTAATTGGCGATAAAATCACTTGTCCGAATTATTCAACGTTTGCAGAGAAAATTTAAAAGGTGTTATTATAATATTATAAGGAAAATACCTTATTAGTATTTAGGATACTTTGTTATGGAATTCTGCTGTTTTTCTTTTAATTGAAAATTAGACCGCTAATCTTGACTAAGTAACAAAATTATTCGAGAAGTCTCATCTTACAGTGTAGGAGGTTTTCGAGTATTAAACTTGGATAAATAATGAGACGTCATTGAAATGAAACCATGTTAAGAGTATCCCGTTTATTTGATTATCTCAAGATCGTGTCGTCATCCACTGCAAATACAGGTATGCGTATACTTCGTTAAGAAATTATAAGCGATATATGAAATATTCGAATGATGGAGATTCTCTTCGTTATGTGAATTTTAATTGCTAGGAATAAATCAGTTAATTTAATAATGGTATTTCAATATTAAATTAGCTAATTAGCTTAATAACGTTATTAAGACAAAAGGCAGCATTCAGTAATGCAAATTGACTGAAAAGAAATCGCAAATAAAACGTTACGTTAAAACAACTTGAAGCAAAGTTGAATCACCTCAACTCCATTCCATATCCATATCCAAACGGAAAATAAATAGGAACGAAGAAATACAGAAGCAATGTTCGTCGAAATGAACAATGTCTGTCGAAAGAACGATTTCTACGGCGATGCAGAGGAGCGACGAATTCGAGCATCGCGCTCGAATAATCTCGTAAATTTAGAAGTGGAGCGCGGACGAAAATTCAGCCTGGTTTTCTAGCAGCCTGCGTCCGCGTGGCGACGTGCATCCACCAATTAAATTCCAGACAGCGGTGTAGCAAGCGGCAAACGGAAAAGAAGACAACGCCGCGTGCAGTTTATGTGTTGCAGAATCGTGCGATAAAAGCGAAAGGGAGCGAGCGTTCGACTGCGCGCGCGGAACCGTTTCCAGCGTTTTCAGCGTTTTCAGCGTTTCCAGCGTTTCCAGCATATACTTCCACTCTGTTCGACCAGCAACGTTAATTCGCGTTAAACTTTTCAGTCATAAGTTTTTACCTCGAAAGAAGAAAGTTGAAATGTAAGAGAAGTATTGTATAATACGATTAATTAAACGTTTAATGAGAGAAGAAAATTTTATAAAAATCGAGTAGAATCATTCTATAACATTCACTTCGACATTGACTTATTTACTATGATTATTGCGGTTGAAACACTGGGAAATTATTGTACGATACGATTAATTAATCATTGAGTGGGAAGAATATTTCATGAAAAGTGTATCAATTATTGAATTCGATGAAAATGTGTAAGAAAATTACTTAAACGTTGATTTTGTTAATCTACGCGATATTATCATTTTTCATAGATATATTATAATTCATCACCTTCAACTTATTTTCTGAAACAAAATTTTCGATAGAGAGTTAATGAAGATCAATAGACGTGCATGAGGTAAATTACTTAACTAATCGCCTTGTTATTTCCAATATTATCGAAATGAAACTTTCTCGATTATCTTGTAGTTTATGAAGGACGCGTTGTGTTTGACAGTATGATAGATTGATGCATGTATCTATTAAGTCTAGTTACAACAAAGGAGAGTAATTATTGACGTATAACAAGATCCGTCACAGTATTGAACCTCAGCCGTTAATTATCGCTCCAGTTAATAACATAATCGTCGATGCGATTTGCTAATCCCGATATTATTAGAACATTAATTACTCGAATGTAAACTAATAGAAAAATAGATCGGTCTAACTGTTAATAACATATAGTTCGTTTGACGTAACGACTCTGTGCATTACTCTCTGTTAACCGTGAAACGAAATTATACTAAAATCGTGGAAATACTAGGTATTAGGTATCGTACAAATAAAATGAACGCAGAAACGTCAGAAATACAGTTTTGTCGTTTGCGTAGTTTAAGAAAAGATTAATACAGTCTTTACAGTCTTTACAATAGCCTTCCACAATCTTTTGAAATAAAAATGGTGAAAAGAAATAATAAAATCTCTTGCATTTAATTTCTTATTGAGTATACTTCTACCCAACTTTCATTACATGATTGTTTTTGCTTTGCTTTTAAATGAATTTAAAATGAAAAGCACATAAACGATGCTTGGAAGAAGTAATTTAATACAGTCACCAAGAGAAAATGTTCTATTCCACAAATTTAATTTATGAAATGAGCCGTTTCAGTGTCGTGTCTTGCAAACCAAACATTCACATCAATCATGTCCGAATTGCATCAAGATATCTACCAACTGCCAAATGAAACCCATCAAATCCTCGTCAAAACTACACCACCCCTATCCCAAACATCATCTCGCACTCCTAACCAAATAAAACACCCAAATAAAACAATTAAGCAACCCTATATCGTCGTTCATCCGTCCATGAAAACACAAGACAAACAATATCACAGGATAGATCCAAACTCTCGTTACCTAAATTATAAAAACGCGTGTTGTTACTCCCTTAACCAACAACTACGGGCATAGCCCGTAGTACGATGATCGGGCCAAACGTAAATATTACGTGTATAGCCCGTAGTAGATGTCGGACCAAACGTAAATATTACACAAGTCGTGCGAATGGCTCGAAGGCTGCGCGAGCTTGTTTACGTTTTCGGCCCAAAATTCTCGAACGGAAATCATAAGTTAAGGAGTTACGATCGCCCATTATTCCTGCATATTACAGATATTCTCATTAATTTAAAGGAATATCCGAACGTAAAACGTCTCGGTCGTATCATAAATATAATCTAACAACAAAGTCTAACACGCGTCATTGAAACCCTGTCAACGTAGAATTTAGTTTTTCTCGCGGTGTACTTTCTGCCGCTGGCGTAATATAACGGGGGAGAAGAGCAAATTTTCATGGTGTTATCAATGCTCCCGCAGGGACGATCCGAGTGTCGGTTCGCACGAGTGCGTGTAATTTCGAGGGTTGTGTTTTTCTTACGATCCAACGGGAGCTGTCGGGAGATAACGTTTGTGTAAATATGAACGTAGCTTAGACAGAGGGATAGGAAAAGAGAGAGAATTCACGAAAAGAGAAGGGAGGTACGAATGACCGTGGCAAAGCGGAATCGAGCTGAGGAAACGGGCGGAAAAGCCTTCGCGCACGGAATAATACCGCTCAGTTTTCTAAGTACGCTTACAGCATTCCATTATATCCCAGCCTGTGGCTCTACAAAACGCGCCATTAAATAGCTACAGCTGCGTATCCTCGAAAAACGGGCCGCATTTTCTCTCAACGTTCCCGGTCCGATCGAGTTTCGCGAAACGACGTCGATTTGAACATTTTACGGACCCGTTACAGTGGATTTTAAAACGAAATAAGAGAATAAAGCGCAAGTATAACCGGTGGTGCGATAGAATTGGGGATATAACGATAGAATCGAGGATAGTGACATATAAATGAACACGTTACGTAGAAATCGTTAATGCGCGACAGGGAAAGAAAATGACGAAGAATGATTTTCAATTTAAATCTGATTTTTTTCAATTTGATTTGAATGCAGTTGCGTTATTACGTACTAGAATTATCGACTGAGGCATATAATCTCTTATCTAATGTAAGGATATAGGGTGGAAAAAAGATAATTTTATCTACCTATCCATATATTTTACAAAAAGTTGTTCAAATTCTGGAAAGTCACAGGAATTTAAAAAAGCTATCGAATTAACTGTTTTCGTTCTTCAGAATTGTACTTGTATCGCACTGGTTATACTGGCGATAACTTAGCAGAACTTAACGTACCGTGAAAATTCAATGTTACGACACTGTAAGAATGTTACGGTTTTCCGTGATCATTAAGGGGACGAGACGCGGTTTCGTGGCTTCGCCATTTTGATGTTCAGAGTCTCGAAGGATGCTTGGTCGTGGAAAAATAAAGGGATGACGAATGGGAGAGCGATAACAAGAATCGTGGGATCTCATTTCGTCGCCTGCCGCCACAACGAATAGAGAAAAAATTTTTCGACGTCGCGAAAGCATAAATTCACCGAGACGAACGCATCTCTCCTGTTTGCCCTAGCATATATCGCAATTTTTCATTTCAAGCGAAATATTTTCAACGTCAAAATGGTAGGAGGGTATGGTTGGGGTAATTCCACTGATCAATTAATTTCGTTTTATAAATTTTCGTCCTTTGAATTTTCATTAAAACTGAACTTAAAATTGATCGATAGTTATATGTATAAATGAGATGATTCAAAATATTGTACTTAATAAAATATATTAAAAATCATTAAAATTGGTGAAGTGTGCTCTTCCATATATAATCATAAAAGAATTTTATCGATGTAAGATATTCAACTAAAGTAAAATCAGGATTAAACTATGGCCTCTGCATATAAATGGCATCTACAACTGTACAAGTACTTTTGTAAGCCTGTATATCTTGGGCATATTACACAAAGTATATGACACGAATACCAGAATCGCGAACAAGTGTTCGAGTCGTCGTTCCATGGTATTACGATTTCCATCCGGAAATATCGGATGCAGCATATGTTTTTACAACGGTACACAGTCGTCGCTGTGGGAATTTACGACGAAATTTGTAAAATAGAGGAACAAATTGATTCGCCGCGGAAAAGGAATCTTGTACAATTGAATATTCTCCCAGGAGCATCGAAGGTCCTGGAAATCTGTGCCGTAGCAGCCAGCCCACGTGTTCCTGGAATACTAAACCGGCTCGTCTGTTTCCCGATTCCTTTGTCGGTGTGGAAATCGGTGGGCGCGTGGAAAAATCGCTGGTCCCAGGGAAAATCGAGGAACGAGCCACGTCGCCACCAGGTCATCGGGCTTCTATCCACGACGTGACTCGAGGACGCTTCCCATCGCGACGCTTGAAAAGGGGAAACGATCGCCCCGAGGGATATTTGCGTATCGGAGGAAAGAAAATTAAACTGGAAGCCCCGTGGACTAGGGAGACGCGTCGCGTGCCTCCCATGTCCACTGTACCGTGGAAAAATATCAACCAATATCTTTTGTTATTTCAATCTAGAGACACTGTCGCGCGGAAAACTACGCGTTTTGAAAAAACTTGGAAATTCCAATTGATATCTTTTTGGTTTCAAAGATAGAGAGCTTCAGATGCAGATAAGAATATTAACAAATGGTCAGTTTTGGAAAAAAAATGCTTCCAAAGATGAAAAAATAGCCACCATCAAACGTACCCATACGCCTTACTTTTACACCTGATCTTCATTTTCTTGAATTTCTGATCCAGTGACAGAATAATTATTTATTTAGATGGACAAAATAATTCTTCAGAAATTCTGCTGGTAAATCACTCAAAATTCAAAATCGAGCAAATCTACAGTATCACCAGATTGTTGCTACCTCAGAGCAACAGTCAATAACGATTTCGTGATACTTCGGATTTGCTCTATTCCAAACTTCAATGGATTTACCAGCAGAATTTCTAAATAATTATTTCATAGATGAGTCAGTATAAATACTAATAACGTTTTTTGTTCCTTGAGAGATGCTGTTAAACGCCCAGCAAGGATTTTTCGTTCGTAAGCAGGTTCCAAAATGGTCATTTTTTAACAGCCTCTTATGAAGTCGTTCGATATGAATTTTTATACGAGGCGATTGAGCCGAGAGCTTAGATTGTAAGACATTAGATTAGAAAAGAAGAATTTATGGTGAGTGGATCTGACTAAATGTATTATGCAAATGACCGATGAATCTCATGTGGATAGGTATCGCACTGGTTAAAGGTATTAGACTACGTTCTATTTTTCATAGAACTTTAATATTTGATGGCTATGAATTTGTCACATGTAGAATGTCGATACGAATTTGTAAATTGTATGAAAGTTTCAAAAAAATTGTTAATTAAATGATTGTTAGTATATCCGCATTTACTTTCATAATTTAAAAGCCAAGACTTTAATATTAGCAATCTGTTCCACAATGTGCACGATTATTTAATTCAGAGAGCACAGTTGTACATGCGGCACCATGTGCAGCATTTTGAACAATTTCAGCGTTATTAAAATGTATCTTAAAAATTACGTGTCATATTTTCATTTGTGAATCCTGTTTTATATTGATAGAGGTAGATATCAATATATAACCGTATGAACTGGTTACGTATGATACTAACGCTTTTTGAAACAATACGTTCTGTGCTAAAATTACAAACTTTTAGTTCTTTACAACCGACAGCGAGAAATAATTTTGTCGATTCTGCCTGAAAAACGAAAACGATGAAGTATGAAATCACTACCAACGATCGAAAGCGATATAGCAGAATCACGAAGCCAACAAACGCTATTTAAACTCGAGGAGCCAATCGTAGCTTGAAATCGTTCGGATTCTGTCTTGAAACGTCTCGAAATTCCCAGTATATATCCTGTGGGATGAGTTTTAAATTATTCAAAAGCGCGACCGGTCACGATATCTACGATCTAAACGCGAGATGAGTGGCTCGATTATTCCTTCTGTCTCCTTTATTAAGAAGTTCTCTCGGTCGTTGCGTTCGCGCGATTATCATCCCACCGAGAATTCGGGCATTATTGCTTCCTAAGAGAAGTCGAATCCCGTTAATTTCGAGCCGCTTTTCATACGACCGACTCGAGCCGTTTTCCATTTCAACTCTGTGTACACGGCCGAAGCCGAACGTTGAATTCATTTTCGAACTTTCGATGGTGCTCGCGAGTTGATCGAGAATCGCGACGACAGTGCAAAGAGACGAAGAATTGAGGAATCTCTTGTCTCACGGTGCTACCAATCTTGCTTATTTTACGTTTGAAAATGAAGGAAAAATTAATCGAAGATGTTAAACCAGATCTTTGACATTTGACTTATTTAAAGGGCTCGTTTGTCAATTAATAAATCTAGAAAAATTTGAAATTTTTACCTCACTTAATAACAGTAACAGAATATTTGAGTTGAACAGAATATTCTCAATATTCAGAGTTTTTTTTAATATGACATTTAACAAAAGGTAAACAACTAAAATAAAATGTTCGAAATATGTTACATAAAACATATGGAAAGCATATTCGATGTGCGAAGCGACTACGTTAATGAAGATGAACAGTATAGAAATAATGAATACGGTGTCCTTTCGAGTTTAAAAACAGACCGTCCTGGTCACGTCGAATAGAACACAGTAGAGAAGATGCGAATAATCAGACGCGGTAGAATCAGAGATAATGGACAGACAGTGGAAACGACGTGTATGGGTCAGCCGCGTTAAAAAGGGAAGATCGGCTGGTTAGTGGAGAAGCACAAAGTCGTACAGTCTGGCATAGAATGCTTTTCACAGAGGTTACGGCTGATATAATCGCTTTGTTTCCCCATTCTTGTTTCGTGGCTTTATTAAACGAATTTAATACAAAGTTTCGAATTATCTTTCGCTACAGATCTACTGTATTTTGAATTTATACAAGGGTATTGTAATAAACCGTGGAATATGTAGATCTCTCTATGAACCATATCGTACAGAAGTTTCGAGAAGTGAGAATTATCTTCAGCTTGATTTGCATAACTATAAATATAATAACACTGCTTTCAATTAATATGAGGAACCGAATGACTTTAATTGTACACGTTATCAGTTGTATTACTTTGGTTGCAAATGAAATATCTTTCTTAATCTTGAATTATAAATACACATTAACCTTTTAGATGTTAGGAATCATTAATATCATAAGTTTATCGCGAAAAATTTCTTCTGGTAGCAAAATTTCTTAGAAATATTTACTTCGCTTACTCAACAATTAATAGATTTTAAATGTACGTCAAACTTTTTCCTTGTAACTATCTTAAGCGTAATCTTCTAAATGAAATATTTTAGTATTCACGCTTTCAACTTGCACTGTTTTATAAGTTTTGCTTGTTTCTGCTTTAGCCTGTCGAATATAGTAAGGGACGATAATTCACAGCGACGATCTTCAGTGTAACAACTGTTAGTTCAAAGGAAAAATCAGTTGTAATTAATTACTGGAACGATATTGAAGTTGGAAGGTTAATATTCCCATTAAGGATGCGATCTCTATCATAATTCCAAGAAGTTCGATAACTTTCCCTTATCGCGATCCCAACTACGGTGGTTCTTGCAAGACTGTCCTTTGACTTTCCGACATGATTTTGCGAGCAAAATCAGTTTTATCTACGGGAGAATAATTTTCCAACAGAAAGTTCCCGACCGAACATCGTTGTCCTAATAAAAATTTTCTCCCTAGGAAAGAAAACTTCGCCGTTTACCTTTGGCAATACATTAAAATTCCTCGTATTAAAAGAGATTCAGATAAGTGTTACAAAAGTTTTCATTTAACTTTCGCTGTTTTCTTTTCTTATAAAAGTTGTGAATAATAATAAAAGTGACGGAGTGGCAAAAAATATCGTTTTAAACAATGCGATCATATGTCGAATTAATAAAATATTGTTTTTTTTTTAAATCAGCTTAAGGAAACGACGGTAAGAGGAAGTATCAACTGAGATTTAGAATGCACGTAAGCTTTGCATCAAAAATTTCTCGCAGTTTTTCAAATCAAGAATCCGTACACTGTCTAAAGTACATATTTCAACTTTTCCTTCTTCGTGCATTAAAGAAATTCACTTTGTGTGTAACCGGCTGTGCGGCGAATGATAAACGAACCCGCTAAAAGTTGTAGGAAAAGTAGATGCCGCGGGGAAAACTGTGTAACGGTACTAGATGGCTACGGAAACGAAAGCTGGACGTGGAAAGGGTCAACTGGTATATTTACATAGTAGGTATATACCTACAGGATACGCGGTAGGATGTTGGATACGAAGGCAAGTTCTATGATTAAATATTACCGAGGATGCGCTGTCGTCTCCGGTGAGGCCTTCTGTATCTAGAAAAGAGCTTCAAAAATCCCTTGGACGCGTCTCAGTTCCCCACTTCTAATCTGCATGCCAGCCATTCTTCCATCTCGCTTCCTGTGTCTATCTTCTTAATTCATCGGTTACATATTGCAAATCCCGCTTTATATGCTTCTCTGTTTCCTTGTTGTTATTATTATTTTTCAAAATAATATACCGTGTAAAAAATATAGTATATAAAAATTCTTGTATCCTACATATTAGTATACATATAAAAAATATTCTATCTTAATAACATCGAAGCAACTTTCACATCAAATATTTTTCAACGCAAAATTCATTCGATCTTGAATTTATGCTACCACTGAACTCAGAAAGACTCGGAATCCACAGGTTAAAGTTAATACCAACCAAGAAATCTCCGTGATACTAGATAAAAAATTCCATTCGAGCGTTGCATCCTACATATCATTCTCGAACGTCGTCCACATAAGACATTCATATAAAAACTCCAACCTCCTAGCGGTAAAAATCTCAACGGAAGGTCTTGGAAAAAGATGGAAGCGGAGAGCGCGAGAAAAGGAAGGTGAAGAAGGAACGAGCTCGTAATATCTCACGAATATTCTCAAACGGGCTGTAACCACGGGTAAAATCGCATTCAAACTTCTCGATTATCTTCCCCGGGAGTCGAAGAGCGTTACTACTACCCTCTGTGTTCCCTTCCCTCTATTTTTTCCTTCTTCCCATTCTTCGTCGTTCAGCAGAGCCAGGCTTGACAAATGTGACCCGATAAACGGCCGTTCGCTTCCTGTGGTCCGTTTTGAACTCGAATAATCGATCGTTTCCCATCGATCGTGCTTTCGAACAATCACCTCGTTTTAATGTTACTTGAGGAATGCAAACGGTTAGAGAAGATAAAAAAATTTGCTTGTTGTGAAGGATGATTGTTTCCGGGATTCTGATTGGGAATAATGATGAATAGATTCTACGTTTATGCATTTACAGAATCTTTAAAAATCTTTTTGCAAAAGTAGATAAATCTCAATACATCAAGACACATCAGAGAGAAGATAAAAACTCCATTTCAGCTTTAATTTAAAGAAATAAAATTGTAATAAAACATTTCCAAATTAAAGCACTATTGAAGAAAAAAAAGAACAAATGCAATGCTATTCAAAATTAGTCATTTGATTTCATAGAGTCAGAACAAAAAGAAGAATAAGGTCCCATTTCAACTACCCGTTATGTCGTCAGTTCACAACAAGAGCCAAATCACGTAAATACAGGATACCCATTCAATTTAAAACGGAGAGAGATTCGAGGTGGCCTACTTATTCAGCGATCCCGAAGAAATCGGTGGTCCTGTCATTCAGCCTAAAATCAGGCCACCTATATCGCAATTTTAACGAAGTCGCGCATCTTCTGTTCCCTCTGATTCTACAGAAATTGATTTTATTACCTCCCAAAGGCTTATACACTACGCGTTCCCATCAAGAGCACTATTCGGAAAAATCGTCGCCCATTTTAATTTCACGAATTCATAGTTATCCTTTGCACCATCTCTCGTTTCTGGGGTAAAACCTCGGATTCGGAATTCGATTCTAGTCCTTTAGACGCTTCGATTCGGAACGGCACAAATTATACGTTACTCCTGTTCTTATAGCACTGAAAAAGGAAAAACTCGTGTAATGTTAGGCGAGAAAAGACTTGTCGCAATGGGAAAAGGATTCGAATGGAAATACATAAGCGAAAAACGAATCGTATTTAGAACATTCGAAAAGAAGAAAATGCACGGAGAGAAGCATCGTTTTAAACTATTAGGTATAAAACTCGCAATAGGATGATCGTATAGTAAAATAAAATTTTATAACAGTTTCATATATCAATTCTAAATGATAATTACATTACTGTTATATTACTGTCATATCGCTATTATATTACTTGTAATTAAGTTATCATTGGAAAATATTTCTTAAGGAATACCCTACTTTTATTATTAAATTATTTTCTTATTATTAATTTCTTCTTCCTTAAATTATTCTATTCTATTCTTAAAATATTTCCCTCTACCCAAACTTTAAATTCCATCCTGCCGAATTAAAGAAAGAAATAACGAAACGAATGAACACACGTAACCATAAAGAACCTCTATTTCTCAAATAATTTTGCATCCCTCAAAACTGGTAAACTAGATTACCTTTTATCTTCATCGTCAAAAACTGAATTACTTCCTACATTTCTCGAAATAAAAAACGAGAGGATGGGATGAAACATTTTTACACGTTGCGCAAGCATGTCGAACATTGAATCAAAGGTGTCGCGTGCAACACGTTTTCCCTATCGCGACACGTATATAAAGCACAGCTTTTGTCCGGCTCGTAATTTTTCGGTTTCATTTGGCCAGCCTCCAAACGGCTGCATATTGTGTCAGCTGAATTCTCTTCTCAGACACGCGGGAAATTGCTTGGCCGGAAACGACCACAAGGTAACGCTCATTGTCCCCGCGGCATAGCAACCCGGAAAATCGTTTTAATTGGTTCCATGGACCAGCCAGAAAATTAGCCAGGGCAAGCACGCGAGGTACACTCTTCACGGTTAATCCATGTCGCGATAACGATCAACGAATTTCTCCAACGGACAGGAGAAATAAAATATTTTCATGGTTCTGATGAATGGGATCTAAAACAGTTCGAGTCTCTTCGAATTTATGTTGTGGTTCGCGAAAGTATTTGTTTTTGTAATTACTGAAAAATATACAAGTGCTTTCGGTAATATCTATGATCCCTTTTACTGAGATAGAAATATGATTACTGAACTGCGGAGTATTATGTATTTATGGGAGACTTGAAGATGCAAAAATACACAGAATACACAACATATAATATTTTGTACAATATTTGGTACATAAAACAATTTTCTACCTAAGTTCCGTCTTTCAAATTATATTCATAAAAATATGAATTTCCACAAATATCCTCTTGAGCAAGATCTTCAAGAATTCTATGTTTCGCATTTATGTTCGAAATGATTTGAATCTCCTCAGTGTTGAGTAATTTCGAATTTTCAAAGATTTAAAAATCGAGAATCTAATGCCCATTATGAAATATATGGTTCGTTGGAATCTGGCGAATTTATCAAAATCAAAAAACGATAGTCGATTTCGAGGATGTGGCGACGATCCCATTTCGGAACGATGCCACCCTGCAATTACTTAATTAGTTCACGGGAAGCGATATTTAGGGAGAGCGTACTAATTCGCAAACTGGCGGCTGCGTGGGGAATTTGTGGAGTTTCATCGCGCAACCGTAAATCCCCTGTGTCGTAGAGATTCTAGAAATGCGCGAGTTAATTTTGGTCGCTGTCGTTGGGAGCGTTGAACGCGCTATGTGATAGAGGTAATGTTATTTCTCTAGGAATATTAGAATACTAAAGTAGTAGATATTGCCTTAATTAGTATGCATTGTATCTCGGTGGTAAGATTAGGTAGGTTTGAAAGATTTTCGCTCTTGTATTTTAACTAATTATCGCTTTATGAGATTATATCAAATTAAAGGACGTGTACTGTAACCTGATCAGGAGAATAGGTCGATTTAATTTGTGAGATTTTCACATCTGGGCTCTCTTGTACGATAATTTACTTTGTTATAATATCGGTAAAGCGACAGTGGGTCATTTTACAATTCTATAATTCCGAATAGACATATTGTATTAAATGAAAAATTAATTTCGTTGTTTGAATTTTGTAAGAAGAAGATACACTGATAAACGAACTCGATATGAAAAACACCTTCGAACAAAACCTACATTAAAAATTAAAGTTCCGAATCCTTTTGATAAATCCAGGGGAATAAAGATTATCAATTTAATAAATTGCACATATAAATATATGATAAATCTTCAAGATAGTAGTATTTCATAAACATTTTCCTGATCGTTATAACGTATTTTACATATTTCCATATCTAATATCCCTCAGCTCTTCGTACGAAATTATATTTCGCCTTCATTCGACATTAACTCGCGTTTCCATCGTGCTCGATTCCATTTGACTGCGCGTATAGGATTTCGATCAAACGATTACCCTTTTTATTGCAGACAAGCGGACTATCGTTTCGTATTTCACCTTTCTTTCCCACGTTTATCCCCAATATACTCGCGTAAGTATCAACGCGGAATGTTCTAATATACGACGTTAGGATCGCGAGTATTCGCATTTACGAGGGTGAGTATGCGCACGCGGGACAATATTACATCGTGCAGGTGCAACTGTGACATAAAGTCCCGGAGGATAAGTAGTTGCCGGAAGCCAAGCAGAAGGAAGCTGTCGGCGAAATGCAAAAAGGAAAGAGAACGACGATGGAATACATTTGCAAAAAGAGAACACCGTGGAAGAACGTAATTCGTACAGCGGAGGGGGGAAACGCCTTGGTACCAACAAGAGGTATTTTCAGAGGAAAAGCCTGGCTTTAACATGCCGGAATTCTCCTTCAACATTTTACAAGGAGAATGATATAACGTTGATGGATAAGAGGGTGAAAATGAGAAGGTCATGATGATCCTGTAGATACCGAAAAGCAAAGAATATCTTTTGGGAATTTTTTGAATAGGGTTAATCAATTTACAATAGAAGCGAAAAGAAATATGCTAAATCGAAATTAGAAATCGTAACTTTCTCCGACCATTTAGAATTTAAAAGGAGCACGATTCAAATATAAAAATCCAATCTCTTTGGGCATAATTCCATTAAATTTTGATATTTTGCGTGAAAATAAAATATAATACTCATTGTGAGATGTCTATCAAACTGTAAACTAATTATATAGCTACTCAGACATCCAATAAAGTTAACACTAATTTCCTCTCGTTCGACCATTACAAATCGTTTAATTCGGAGAAAATGTACGACCACCGATGCTCAAAATTAACGACCAGCTGAGCGTATTCACACGAATGGAGAAGTGAGAAACGGACACGTTTTGAGTGTCACGTTATCCCTTTTAAACCAACGGTATCAAAGCACGAAGGAAGATCCCCTTAACACCTAAAACTCCACCGTCAAAGCAGACAAGGTACATCTGTGCAACGCAAGTATCCTTCCGCCTGTGTTGTGATCAGCATACAACGAAGCGTTATTGCGCGGCCCGGCTGGAAAATCCGCCGTTAAATCTCAAAGGGTAGATGGCTCCTCGAAACTTGAAACCAAAAGAAAAGGTAAGAGCAAGAAGAACACGAAGCAGCAGCAGAAATTGGAAAGATGATGGGCAAAAAGCGAGAGCGGGAGCGAAACGCGGATAACAGAGCGCGCTAGAGTTGATCGAACGATCAACTTGATAGAGCTCCAGAGAAATGGATGACGCGTAGATAAACAAAAATGGGATGTTGCGTGAAAGATTATCTCTTCGTGTACAAGCAATTGCATTCGTGTACAAACGAAACAGAGTTGAAGAATTTGCGAGAGATTATTAAATATGCGTGACGTATAAATCTAATTTGTGAATCAATAGCTGACTATCTGATAGATTAGCTGATAGACGGATCAGTAGCTGATGGTGGTGGTTGTAAATATTGGAATTTTTCAAAGCTATTTCTGTAATTTTAAGAACTTTAAAGGATTACCTTTACCTCTGTGAAACGTCTTACTTTCCATTTGATATTATATCAGAGTGAATATTAGACTATAAGTTATCAAAAAACGACGATTAGAACGTGAAATTTGAAAATGATCGCTTGTAAAGATTGTTAGATTGTTACATGTTATATGTTACATGTTACATGACAAAAAGATTGTTACATGTTTGTTCGAAAGATTTTTTGCTCGTGTTTGAGATAACAAATGATTTGTACTTAAATCATCTGAACTTTGTATCCTACTTTAAGTTCTTCTTAAAACTAGTCATTCTTTCCTAGAGTGATTAAACTATCGTTTCAAAGAATTGAAACCTTTAACGCACTAACTTATCCAATTTAGTAGGACTGGCTTCGAGTAACAAGTTCGAGAACATTGATAGAAATACGAAATCAATATTTCTTATTTGCTATTGTGTACAAGCAAGCAGGTAGCCAATGATCAGGCACAAAATAACAAAGGAACAATTTTATATCTCAACGCTCTATCATCCTAGAAATCTTACGATCAGAGATATTTATCTACATCCATTTTTAACATTTCCCCATCGACTTGCCCAAGGGAGACGTTTCCCGAAATAGAAGACGATAAGGTGGTTCGAAAACGTTCCTAAAGCGAATGAAATCCCTGTTCTAAAAACAAACAACCGTCTCCGATACATTTATAGAATATATTCGTTCGTCTGTAAGAATCGAAATCGGGAACAGGTTGAAGCGGTGAAACCGTTTTTCCGGCAAGGAAGCCTCAGGAAATCCACTTTTCGTGCTGCTAGCCAAGCAAACATCCTGCTCTTCTATCCTCGGAAGACGAAGATCACTTTGGATGTAGTGTCTGCCTCCACGACCAGCGGGATGGTGCCTATTTGCTTTGGGAATCGCGCTATAGTGCTTGTGCACCTTCGCCATAGAACCAGCGTTTTCCTTTCGCAACCCTTTCATCATGATTCGTACAGTGTCTTCTCCGAGTTTTTCGGTTTGTATGTATGTAAAGTTTTGTATGCTAATATTACGGTATCGGTTGATAATAAAATTAATTTTAGTTTTTCCTGTTAATTTTATTAACAATCGTTGTATATTGTAGAAATGAAGACAAAACAATATCTTTCGATTAAGACGTGGCATCCTTTTTAATTATCCAGTAAATTGCATTTTCCTTTATTCGAGAAATACGATGGTTTATGCTTTGCTTTCCCGTATTTGTAATAATAAATTTTGAGAAATATTTCTCGATTTTGTATCATTGTAATCTTTCCATCTGTAATCTTTAAAATATGTCGAGGATTTATAACGAAATAACATTGATATCATTTGCAAGAAATCACGCTTACAATAATTTGACGGCAATAATCTAAATGTCTAACTTTAAGAGAAAATATTTAAATAATAATTTGTTCATTATTATTCCTTATTTTCTATAGAGTATTTAAACCTTACATTTATAGATGTATAAATATTAAAAAATTGTATAATCTCGACACACGAGCTAATTAAACAGGAAACATTTATAAGGGAACTATCATTGAAGCATTCTCATATAGGAAGTAGCTCAAGTATAGGCAAAGTAAAACGTACACGTAAGATAAGAAAAGCGAGGATGTAGGAAGATGAAGAGAAGCGAAAACTCAAACAGAACATTGGCTTTGCTTCCTTAGGGGACACGACTAATGGAATAAGCAGAATAGTAGAGGAAAGAACCATCAAGACTGTTTTAGCAACACAGACGAAAATTGGACAGGTACTTTTCCTCCCAAGAGTACACATGGTACTGCGCAACCACATTTGTAAGAGAAAGTATACAGTGTATTTCATAAAATGTGCTCCTAAAATGTATATATTCACAGTAGTAATCTGACGATTAAGAGTAAAAAGGAAATTCATATCATATATTTTAAATCTCGTATAAGTTTCTTCAATTTTGATTCAAATAATTAAGTTTATTCGGGCATTTCCATCGAGTAAATGAACTCGACTCAATATTTTAATAAAATCATTAAAATATTTATTAACATAGAAAATATTAGAATTTACAATGATAGAATCCACAATGCTTGTAGCTACTATTTTCTTACTGTTTTAATGGAATTTCGGGTATGAAATTATATTCTCACGTTATGAGTAAACCTGTATATCCATAGAGAGTACCAATAGATGAATTACATAATTCAACGCAAACAAGAAATGTCTAAAATTGAATGACTGAATAAATTCAGGAATATAACTATTAATTGCTTGAACATATTTTGCAAAACACATCAACACGTACTCCTAACAAGGGAATCAAATATCGTTTCGTAATTCCGTATTCCTTGTTCGTAATAAGGATCTATTATAATGGAATTTTTTCAATAAAAAAGCAAACATTTCATCATGGCTTATATGTAAATATATCTTTATTGATGAGGAGAAAATGTTGCAAACACGTTTCCAAACTTTATCCGAAAATATATGTGACACGGTACAAGATAGGTATATAAGGTCTCTCATAATGAAGACAACTCTTTACGACTCTGGAGACAAATAAGAAGTAATCAAAAGGAATGTTGTCGCGTTCCTCGTTTATCTCTATGTTTCCGTCGTGGCGAGCTAAGTGAAAATCCACTCAAATATCTAACAAACTTTAAGAAAATTAGCTGTGCTTTTCATCTAAAAAAAAAAAGTATTATTTCAAATAAAATAATTCACTAAAATTATAAATGAATTTGTCGTACGAATCTTAAATCAGTTATTATAATAAAATAAAACCATAGGTTTGTCCAATGCAAATTTTCACTAAAGCTATTTTCTTGTATAAAAACTTGAAATTGGTAAAAAATAAAATAAACGACAGCGATGAAATTGTTACAGATTTGTGCGAAAATTAAAAATGTTGTAATTCATTATCGAACTCGAAAGTAATAACGTTTACAGAACGTCTATTCAACATATAATTTCGTTTGATTGAAACGTTTTCCTTTTTCGTCGTTCCCCTTTTCACGCTCTTTACCTGTATTCCTCGATTCGCGTTCGAGAAACCTGTTTCTGTGGCAGCCAACAAGAAACAAAAGATTGGAGAAATGTTCATCACGAGCGAAGAAAGACGTTTACATATTTTTGAGATAGGAACGACAAGCGTGCAATATGCAACAGCTAAAATAGAGTGGAAAGAACGAAAGCTGCCTTGGATGGTGCAGCGAAAAATAATAAATAACTATTCCACGCAACGTTACTAAATAAAACATTAATGAAATTGATAATAAATTATGGTATCTAATTTCATAGTCTTAAAGTAGTCTTCCCTGTTGAATATTTCTTCTGAAATTAAGTAAATTGCATCCTGTAATTCTACGCGCTATAAAGTTTGTAACTAAATGTTAATTTCGTACTTGCTCCTTTCAAATTCCACGAGCCGATGTAAAGGGTAAGTGAAATTTATTATCTATTAATATAGGGAGTAAGAAATTGATACGTTATTTATCTCCAACAATTTCTATAAATATTTACGAAATATTTCGTACGACATATTTTACGCATCGTGAATATAAAGGTAGATTTAAAGTTTATTAACCTTGTAATTAATTTCGATCTAGCTATACATTAATTCATATCAATATTAACATTTTCATGTCAAATTCCACTATTAATAATGCTTGCATCGCGACGTTTTAGAACAATCAATATGTCGATAAACTTGCGTTCGATCGGTTTAAATACGCATACGTAAAATTTCCCACGATAAAGGTACATATTTATCTCGTAAAAATGGAAGTTGGAAGATAAAAAAAATTGTTGGAGAAGAAAATTTGCTTTACACCGTAGATACCCATCGATTTCTCCAAGACGGTTGTCGATCATCGTTATGTTCCGATCAAAATGTGGAGACATTCCGCGGAAAGAAGTGTCCATCTCGACATCTGTGGTCCGACCAATGAAACGAACGTCGAATAAAAGCGGACAGGTGGCCACCCTAGAGGCTCCAGATAAGCTGCGGATCAGGTTTATGGTGCTGACCAAGCAGATACATTTCAAGCAAAATGAACTTCTCGAAACTCGTCCCTTCCACGGTTGTCTGCCCCGTGAACGGACCACACGTGTTCGGTTTCTGGACCCTATAGGGCAACGCGTGCCCTCCAATAATCGTATAACATGCGTCCACCTTGTTAAAAGTCGAAGTAGGGAGTAGACAATCGACGTTTGACCTTACTCAAACAATGTCAACGATGGCGTAAAGAAATCCATTTCCTTTGTTATTCTATGGGATTTTTCATGCTTCTCATTTTCTCGTATCTTTTAAAACGAATTCCTAAATATATAGATAACTCGTTGTTTGTTTTATCTACTTGTTCTTAGTTATGGTTAAAACATCACCTTTCACCTATAACACACAGTTTTCTCTTTAAACACATACTTTCCTTAAGGTACATTCACACGACTTATACTATACGTGAAAAAGTACTTGCACACTGTTGTATTTATTATGAGATTTTGATATTGAATAATTAGGTTTAGGTATATTACATTTTATATCGTTTTTAATAGTAATTATTTAGTAGTATTATAGATATTTGAGTAAGTCGATTAATTCGGACTAAGTTTAAAGATGAACTTTCGTTTCTTACCTATTTTTAATTTATTTATTTCAGATAAAGAGTTGTAGTGTATGAAACTTAATCTTCGATAAATGTATTTAATAAATTGCGGTATTATTAGTAAACAATTTTTAAGCTTTAGATTTACTGGTAATAAATCATTTCAATTAAAAGTAATTCCCTGAATCCTTTATGAGCACTGAAATGAAAAAGTGCGAAGTTATCCAGGCGGAAGATAAAATTATACACCGGAAATTCGAATTAAAAGTAATGACTACGTAGCAATCCCCGTAAAAATAATCGAATTACTCGGATCGTGAAAGGTTTTATAATCTCAGACTTAAATCGGTATTATTTTCAACTCGCTAAATCCAAAGAACCATTGTGAATTAATCAGTATTTAAATAAAAAAGAACGTATTGCGTGCAAATCCGAAAAATTACATTTTCTCTAACTACGGCACCTTAATATACAATAAAGAAATTCACATGTTTCTCTACTTCTAGTTACAGAGAACAATAAAAAAAGTTATGGAATAATCAACATGAAGCATAAAAATGGAAAAAAGAATTTCACAAGAATCAGAAGAGGTTGCGTAAAGTATCTACATGAATAAATAACATTGTGGAGAGTTCCTTTGCAAACAATAAATCCAGAAAGAAATACTAGGCGTGATTCGAGACGTTCCTTTGTATCGTCTCTGCTGGCTGACAACAATTTGCATCAATAATATCGCTGGGAACGAGGGTTCAAAGTTTGTCCCGTGGGAGGCGTGGAAAGCTTAAAAGGTATTTCACCGCAAATATAAGCAATTACTAAAATGAATCGGAGGATAAAGGTGTATTTCTACGGCGATGGAAAAAACATTTTCGAATTTACGTTTTGTAAAATAAATGGAACTCTACGATACTCTACGATACAAGCTTTTCATATAGTTGCTCATATCGATATGAATTTTGATATGAATACTGATCGTGCATCTGTAATGAGAAATGATGTACATTTAAAGGGGAAAAAATATTAAAAGAATAAAATATATCGTATAATAAATAAAAAAAAATACTAAAAGAAGATTTGTATCGTTATCTAAATTAGTTATAGTTTAACTCTGAATGTTTGCTTTATCCAACAACACGTACGTTCGAAACAAAACTAAACCAGTAAAATAAGATTAGACTAAACTACATTTTTATTGCGGGAACGTGTTTGATAAATTCATATCGCTCTTCTGAGTAGAACTGTGCGACATTAAAATAAACGAACCAGTTTCGTTTGATTTTGAGAACAAAATCGAACAGATGGAAAAAAGGATGAAATGGACGAACGAAGGGAAGAACGTATCAAAGCTACGGGCCTACCTTTGATTTCAACGAAAATTAATAAATAACGATGGTATCAGCTTCGTTTCTTTTACATGACAGAACAAGAAATACAAGCAATAAAGATGCGAGTTTATGGTTTCACTTGTGGCCTGCATTCCAAAGTTACGATTGCATACGACTTGCACGGTGCCTCACACTTGACGAAATCTAAATATATCGAGTTTCAATGGAAACAAAAGTTCTTAAAGCGATCCTCAAAAAGTAAGCGGCCTACTAAATCCACCACTGTCACGGTTAAAAATAAATTATCAATTTCACTCGAGCAACCTGTATCTTTAATATCTTTGCTTTCAACTATTTTATCTTTCATTCGTCTTTACTTTTTCATGCTGCATACTTCAGTATTTTGTACAAATAAAACGGTATATATTTTATCTTATTTATTTTGTTATTTGATCAATAAAATACCTTACACCAACAAAATAGCACTTTTTTTTAGAAAGCATAAAATGCGTTTAACGGATTGTTCATTAGGTTAATTGTAATTACGTGACGGAACGAAGCAAGGTGTACAAAATTAAGAAGGACTACACAGAGAATGAAGGATGGAATGTTGAGAAGAGAAAGAAGCAGATGAAAGGTGAAAAAGAAAGGTAGAAAAGGATCCGGCGAGGCGAGAAGAAGGTCAGGCATGCAAATGCCGTGTTTTCCGGGACACCTGATGCAGAGTACGTGTACTCCCACGTAAAAACATCGACACTGCATCCTCGATTCTCCGACAAATCTCGTGAGAAACGCGCGTACAGCCTCTGCAAGAATTATCCTAATAGTTTCCACGACACTCTAATTCCTTGACTAAAGACGAGCGAGCTCGTACTACTAGCTACAATTACAGGGCTAAATTGTTCAGCGTATAATCCTCGTTATTTAAGTTCTCTATACGTGTAATACAGAAATGCAACAGCTTGAAAAAGAAAACTTAAAAGTCAACAGTGTAACTACAAAATCCTCCGAATAAAAAGGAACCCTCCAAAAATTACCATTATCCAAATCCCGCTTCGAAGAAGGCGCCTCAAAAGATGAAACCACGAAATTGTCTGTAACGTAAAACATTCGGAGTTCGTGAAACCCAGTGTACGTTGATCGAACGAAGAGCGTCGGTGGTTTCGAATGTGGAGCACGAGGGCGAGGGAAGGGCGAAAGTGTAGAGGAGACGCGTGGAACTAGCAAAGGTGCAGCCACGAAGCATGTAGTGGACCGGCGGCAGTGTTTTGTTTACGAGGCTTTTGTTCCGGCATGAGAGTAACGACCATTCGTTACCAGCCACTCGCCACTTCCGTTCCGCAGGTGAGAGAAAGCTCTCCTCTCGTCCCAGCCTTCGCGAATTTCCGCCTTCCCCATTTGTTCGCTTCTTCTCATCCGCATCCGTTACTTCCGGGTGTGCCGACAAATTCTAATAAAGTCGACTTATTCCACAGCTACGCGCCTTTCGTCGCTCATTTCACGCATTCGGCAGCTCAAAGAGCTTTTATGATCACTCCATGTCGTGATATTATGCGTTTAGGGGATACGAGGCTGAGGGACGCATAATATATGTGATATACGATTTATGACGCATGCTGCTCGTCATATTGAAGAAAAGAGTGGGATTCTGAAAGATTAACTGCTTCTTTGTCGACTGAGTGTTACGTTGAATCGTTGATAGTGAGTTTGGGAAGTTTGTTTTTGAACTGAATTAAACATTGGAGTTTGGAGAAGACAGTGAGTTGAATTAGTTTGCTAAGTAATTATAGTTTTCAATGCGTCATGTGATTAGGTTATTCGTTAAATCTTTTACATTTATTATTTTAAGTAGACACTCCGATGAACTGTTAAGACAAATATTATACATAGATAAATCTATATTGTCCATAAAATGAAATTAATTGTATTGATAAACTAATAAGGATTAGTAGGAAATGGGTTTTGATTTTTAGTTAAGGGACTTCATTATGCGAATCTGTCCTTTTATTAGCCTTTTATACATATGTATATACCGCACTTTATACGAAACACATTATCAAACATAAACTTGAATTGAAGCTTACATCAGAATAAAATAGGTACACAGAAACTTGGAATGTTATGATTGCACACAACAAGTATATACGTTATGCTTTCAGACTTCATGTTCACTTATAGTTGTAACATACACACAAATGTATTAAATTGCACATTTCAGTAACATCAATTTACCCAACTGGAAGTGCGGATGGATATAAAGGAAACTTATATCACAGTTATAATTACATACATACTATCTAAATCTAATATCTGCTCAGAAATTAAGTTTTTTATCGAATGTACAAAATTAATAAAAATTTAATTAATGCCCACTGTTATGATTTCATTGGTATTATAATTTATCATCGTTAATTTTTTCTAATTATTACTTATCGTTAAATTATTATCATTCATTCATTATAATTTATTTTTAATAAAGATAATTAATTTCGAACAGACGGTTTTGTCATTCTCTTCACCCTCACTTTTCCCCTTGACTTCCTTCCACCTTTGCCATATATATGAAATATATAGATATATATTATATATAATATATAAATAATAATAAAAATATATAAATATATTATATATAACATATAAAATAAATATAAAAAATATGTTATCATCAGTCGAATAACGTTTCAAATTAAGAATAATAACAGCAACCGTGCAACGTCCACCTGAATCTATGATTTTCCAATTTCCATTCTCTCTTACCGATCTCCTATAATGCGACTCTTTTTCTCTGTTCATGGCACGCAAGAAACTCCCATAAAGTTAGCTCAGGCGGCAGCTTTTCAACGCGGAATGCTTTTAAATGCCGAAGCTCAAGCATAAAGTTGCTTTCCCCTGTTTCGCACACTTCTCTCTCTTCTTAATATCGCTTTTCTGCTTTGTTACTTTCACACGACTTGGTCGAATTTTCGTTCTCGAGCCTTAATCCGATTTCACCGGCTGAAATTCCACTATTTATTAATTTTTCCTCGCGAGAAGCCAAGGCGAATATATGTGGCCACAGGGGTTCGTGTGATATTACTTAAATGCGAATAATAACGAAGATTAAAGCACATTTTATACGAGGGATACATTTACATGGCTATTTTCACGCCCGGTACTTTTTAAATCCTAAATTTAAAATATTAAATTATGCTCTGTGAAATTTCCAATTAGTTTGTTTGTTCTATTCTTTATTTGCGGTCGCTCGACTGTGAAGTAACTAGCGACTACTTAGCGGGTTCAACGACACATGCATCATCTATGTTTTACTCGCGTACAAAAGTTCTAGTACTCTAATTCTAGTGCATGTGGGCCACTGTTTTCGGCACTAGTACATTAGTACTCTAATGCCTTAGTGCGTACCAGCGGAATGAGCAACAATGATTTTGGGGGACATGTGGAGAACTTAGTTGGGTGGATCCCGAAACACCACAGACCGTGCTCAAATAACTAATACAATACAACTACGAATAAATCAAGTTGTAGAGATGCTCCAGTTGGTATTTTATTGAAAATCAATTAATTTAATTTATTGAAGAAGGAAAGTAACAAAAACGTTTAACTAATCTTACTATAAAATTAATGTATCCTTTCAAATTCCTTACTTTTTATTTTGTAAAATTTTTCTTGTAAAATTGCTTGTAAAATATAAATTTTATCGGGATTTGTTTAATCAACGGTAGCAATTAAAGGCTGGAAATTTATCTATAAAAAATTTATTACAAATCCATCTTTTTAAAATAAATTATAATAAATCCTTCGATTTCTTTCTTAAAGAACTTCGTATAAACAAAAAACAAACACGAAGCTGAATTGTCTTGGACAAACCAACGCCCCTGTATCACGTACTTTTATCAAGCTGTTTTCGCCGACCACAAACTTTTAAATGCCAAATAAAACGAGAAATGGCCACGAAAATTCTTGAAACGGTAGAAAAGAAGAACTTGCGAGGGAAAATAACGGTTGGTCCGTGCTCGATTGACGGACATCGACGAAAATGGTTGTGGCAACGACAAAACGGGCCAGGAAATGGATATACGCGTGAAGAAAATGATAGGAGAAAAAAGAACGAACGATATATATTTACGTGTGTGTGTGTGTATGTTTCATTTTGTGCAAGAAATATCGCGAGTATCCACGACTGTTTTACGAGCACGCTCACCTAAAAACGAAATCGCTTTTCTCCCGACAATCATCCCTTTCCACGCTATTTTTTCTTATTTCCAGCGATGGAATCCCTTGAACCGAGGTTCATAAAAATACGATCGAATAGAACTCGATTATTAAACAGCAGATATTTATGAAAATTTGTATCTTTATGGACAAAACTAAAGAAATGGAATCTGAATACAGATTTGTTTCGTCCTTTGACCTGTACCTGTTCTCTATGATTTTATTCATATTGGAATTTATCTGAAATTGAGGAGATCACTGTTCGTAAAAAAACAATATATATAATGTGATTAGAAAATTATCGCTCTTGAATTTTTACCTGGTAATGTTTAATTTTCATTATCATCTAAAGATACTTTCGTTATGCTGTATTTTCCTATTATTTATTTCAGTCTGTTTCTAGCCTAATTCGAACTCCTTAAAATGCCTACATTTCCAGGACATCAGATTAACGAAATCAATGATATTCTTATCATCGCACGAAATTTACTCGGAGCGCATCTGTTGCATAGATTGTAATAATCTGCATGTCATATGACAGATTAATCTTGTCTGACTAGCATAGAAGATATGCAATTGGGCAGAGTTAATTACATTAAGGTGTTACACAGTGTAATTACTATCTGTCCAACTTGTTATAGTGGTTGCTGCGCGCTAATTGATTGACATTTTCGAACTGGTTCTGATACGATTGGCGTATACATATACATATGCGTATATCTTCAAAGTGAAGCAGCAAAGGAATAATTATGTTCACAAATTAATATTACTCGCGATCAGTTACAAAAATTAACTTTTTAGTTGATCATTATTCTATCTGCTAAAATTTCTATAAGAATATATTGTTGCGTAGGATAATTGATTTATTTTTTTCACAGATAAGAAAAGAACGTGAAAAATTATGTAAAATCGTTTAAACGCTTGACTAGTTCTTTGATTCAGCGGTGTATTTAAATTTGAATAAAAAGTCCCATCAACTTCTTAATTTAAAAAAAACTCAGAATAATCAAAAATAACTTTTCTTACAAAATTACGAATATTGTAAAAATTACACGAGGATATATTTTAGAAATTATTAATGGATTACGATGTCTAAAAAATGTAAACTATCTCATAATTTATACACGCTCAAGAAAATCTCTGTATCTCATAGAAAATGTAAAAGTTTCTAAAAAAATAATATAATTAGGAGATAGGAATAAATTTATCATCAAGTAATTATGATTTAGCAAATTCTCTGTTATTGTAGAACAACCATATCTCTAAAAACCTTATAGTACAAAATATAAAGGAGAATATTAGAAACAGAAGGAAATTATATGCAGAGAAATCATAGAAAATGATTACCGAAACGTGTTACAGACATGTCTGTGACCGAGGCGAGATATATTGGGCACGGAACGTGCCGGGAAAGTATAAAATGTCTGGAAGCTTGTTCTCACCCTTTCTCCTCTTCCCGACAATCCCCGCAACTTTCACTACGTATGGTTAACCCAGCTTGTAATATATCGCCTACTTGTTCCACGTACAACATCAACCCCCTTGTCTCTAACATGTGTATAATCCTGCGGTTTATCAGTCTGCTGCTCCCCGATTCATATCCCCGAGGCTATCTTGCGAACAAACTATGATATTTCACACAGCTTCTATCACTTGCTGACTATTTATGATAGATTAGCCGTTGTCATTTTTTGACATATTCTTTTTCTTCCTCAAATTTTGCATTTGTCTTGCTTTTTCGAGTTTTCGTGGTCGAAATATTTTGAATAATTCCACGAGAATTTTTATTTCCTTGTAAATGATAAAGTAGGTTATATTCGATAGGAAAAAGTATTTTCATACTTACACGCGGTTTTTATAATTTGTATAATTTTTATCTTTGTATATTGATCAGATATTATTGCGATAATAGTATGTCGTTAGAAATGTAAACTGTACTTAATAAAATAAGCCGATATAAAATTATTCAAGTGATTCTATAAAACAGAATTAATCGGGTTATTGATTATGTCTTACGATTAGCAAATTCTGTAAGTTGCTGTTCAGAATATTAAATATAATATTTCATTTGATATTTAATTTTGAACGGAGTTGTATCTATATACATATCGTCCTTGTACTCATAATGATGGAGTCATCTAGATTAATTTATCCATTCTGCTGTCAATGTACTTTTACACTTCAGATATAAGCTATTACAAGTAACAAATGGATATGGTAATCGTAACTGGAAAGAAGTTGTCATAATTCCATTTTATTCTCCCCAGTGACGAATTGCATTTACCTTGATTGAAGTATTTATGCCATGACTATGTCTTACGGATGAGACACACATGCTTCGTCATCATGATTCAGAATCGTAAAAATAATTCTATCAGGGGATGACAGAGATCGTCCGAGTTGTTCCAGTTACTTTAGAATCACGCCCAAATATGAAGTCATGCTTACAATCTGAACAATAAACTGAGAGTTACAATTAGCAATAGACCTTCCATACAAACATTGTAAGTCAATCATTTTCGTTGAATATAAAATATAAATTCTGTTCAACTTTATTAAAACACACTCATTTTTCAATACAAATCTGTTGTCCAAACTTCCTGAATAATTTAATTGAACTGCGAAGCGAAGTGCCAAGAAATATTTTATATTTATATATTTATTTACATTCGTATTCGACTTTGGCACTAAAATATTAAAAACTAATTTATTTAATCTAAAGGAAGACACGATTTCCATTAACATCAACATATTTCATTTATCTGACCATAATAATTTTTGTCAGAAAAGAATCATCATGACACTTCCGATACTCTGGAATGTTCGCTTCTAAAAACTACGTCAAAACATGTTTGTCAAAAAACATCAATTTTTATAAATCATCCACTCAAACCTACCTATCCGATCGACCCGAAAAGTCGGTGGAAACAATCACACTTACATTTCCAATTTCCGGGAATCGATTATCCAACAAAAAGCAGGTCAATTCGACACGAAATTCTTAGTATGTCACCGCTCTCACGGCCATTAAAATGCAACAGGAATCCACGAGTGGAATCGATTAGTCGACACACGCCGCATGTAAATTCAGCTTAAGCCGTGACTGATCGATGAGTCATGCCGAATTATTGGACCTCATTGCGATTACGAAGTATGCGAGATTCGATCGACGCCCACATCCGGCACACACCAAAGAAAAAACAACGAAATTCGAGGCACATCGTGTCGTAAATCGTTTCATCGGGCCAATCCTTTGCGCAACCTCTTCCTTTTTGTTCCAGCCGATCCCTTTTATTTCGCGTTTCGCTCGGTAAAATTTCTTAGCGAACAAGCTTCAAATTAATGAACGCTCTGCTTTTCAGTGACAGATACGAAAATACCAAAGTGATCGTGTAACGTGAACCTCGAAACGTTCTTATTTGTTAAAGTAGATTCATCATCTGTCGTGAATCCGGAAATAACGTGCTACGAGATTAAGTATTACTCAACGCGAAGGATAGCTGACCTGAAAAAGTCGCGCCGAATAAACTTTCGTAAGTTGTGGGACAGCTTTTAAAAAGATGCTTCAGTGGTCGCTCAAAGTAACGTGGGGTAATGGATATTTATAGTGATGCAATTTTCCAGAGGAATTTGGTTCGGAAAGCACTTTCGGATATTAATGTGCGTGAGACGTTACTGAACGTGGATCTACAATATTTCATAATAAAAGATAATAATGTTAAATGTAGTCACTGCGTGTGGTCTTAATGTGCATATTGATTATATCGTCAAACGAATATTATCAGAAGATTCGTTAAATGTAACCTTCTATGAGCATAACTGGAAAAAATATTAGTTGTAAGAACATTATTTTAGCGCATTCCTGCATAATCTCCCCTCATCGCTAGAAAGAAACTGTCACTGTTAGTTCGTCTCCGATTTTTAACTGACCCTGCTTCTGCTCATAAATTTTAATCCAGCCGACCGCGACGTCTCATTTATTTCTAAAGAATTACGCTATCAATCGTAACCGCTACGGCATCTGGCGTGTTCCACTATTCCCCATAATGTTCAGCTCGATATTTTTCCCCTATTTGCCTGTTGAATATCTAAGTTCTGTTTTACAAATTTGAAAACTTTTTAATTGAGGAATTCTAGAGTTCAGATAACTTTTTTGATAAAAGTATAGCGATGTAAGATGAAATTCTTAAGCTCATCATTACTCTTATGTGATTACACTTCCATGAATTTGATATCCTAATAATTTATAATATTCGGAAATTCTTCTATGAAAAGATAAATAATATAACAAATTTACACGTTATTTCCGAAGGGAATTATAAACATTTCGTAATATCGAGACTGAGCCTGAATATACATATAGTTTATTCATCTCAAAAATACTAATAAATATTATTACCTCTACTTTTTTAACAATACGACTGAAACGAGATATTTATGAACGATATTCGTCATTATCAAATCTTGCGGCAAAAAGAATGTTTTATATCCGAGACCAGTTTAATAATTTAATGAAATGGCAGATATATTCTTTTCGATTAAAAGATATTTATACTTGGAGGCATCATTGTCTTTTTAATGCATTATTTCCCTTGAGTATGAAAATGTAATCGAAGAATCGAATCGAAAATGTACTGTGGAGAGCGTGCCGGCGAAGAAGAAGTAAGGATTTTCTTTACGATCGGAACAACTGTCGAGCTGGTCGTGTAAACTAAAACATTTTCGATGCAAATTTGTAATATTTCAGTTCCTTATTCGCGACATTCTCAGGAAGCAATTCTCCTCGCTGTTTCCTAAGGTAAACAGACCGACAATAAAACAGTTTTGAACGCTTCGTCTGCCAGACAACGGAGAACCATGTCTCATACTTTTTTACTACCGTGTCACTAAATTTCACAACATTTTTCGGTAACAATTCGGTAAAATTTACAATTTAAATATTTGTAAGAAAAGATATTACGTACAATTGCGCCAAATAAAGTAACATATATGTATTTTATTTCATTCTTAGAAAAGATTAGACGTAATGGATAGAATAAATATTTTTAACGATTACCTTTAGTTTAACTGGCAGTCTATCATCAGAAGGAATATTGACTATCTTTGAGGATGTAGAATTGCCATTGAATTTAATTTCAATCGGTCAAACTCTCACAGCGATAAATCAACGTGGACGATGCTCCTCTAGTAATTTATCTATTTCGTGTCCATATTCTACTGTTTCGCTGAAATGTACGCTGGAAAGATAATTAAACCAATAGCAGTAAATTTCTATTTGCACGGTTCCTGAAACGCATCCAAGTATATTCATTATCTTGTTGCAAGAACAATTTCATGGAAAGATGAATGAACCACAATGAATTCTCGGATCGTTTCTTTCTTTTCGTTACGACGACCAATGCAATTGCACGTGGAATTAGTTTCCAGCTTATCGAATAAATGTATTAAAAATAAAAACTAAACAATTATCTGTATTCTCCCTAAAAGAAAAAAAAAGAAAAAGGAATTATTCACGATCCTATTATGTAGTATTAGTGAAACTATCTTTTATTATAAAAGAATATATACATTTACGTTGATCAATATTTTAAAATATCAGTACTGTCATTAAAAAAAAGAATTTTTCAATTTAATTGGCGTAATCTTTTGCTATTATCCCTTACGTTTCAATTTAGCTTAAAAGATAAATTAATATCATTCATTCTAACAATAGTATTTCTATTCTATTACTGTAATTTATGATATTTTCAATTAAGTCTATATTTCTTTATTAAATCCCTAAATTTTATCAGAAGTTCCACAATAATTGTAAAAAATTAGTCGTTATAATTAAATATTCTCAATTATCGTTTTAAAACAGTAGGGAAGGAAAATGAAATTAAATGGCAATTGGGTCTGACCAATGACGCGTCGTTAAATATTGACGAGGCAGTGATGCAAAAAGTAACCGTTCACCATGGAAGGTGGAAGAAGAGAGGCGGATACAAATGAGGCTATGGGGATGAGAGTTATCTCGCATCCTGCGGGAGCTATTCGTCCCTTTTCACCCCGCTCTCCTATACTATAACACCACCGACACAGCCGACCTAGCCTCTTTGCATCCGCCCCTGATAAGAGAACCGGAAACTCACCGAGCGGCTGAGTCTTTCGAGCTTCCGGATAACGCGATGCTTCTTGCGTTCGTGGATTATCGACTTCGGATTGTCTTCGAGACAGATCCTTAGAATTGTGTCTATGCATCGCCGCAAAATCGCTTGGGAAATTAAAGTATGAATGCGAATCGTTCATAATCTTAAATTATCGTTGAAATGATTTTGAGCATTTCGATCGTTTTCTTGTTACAGATAACGTGTTACGTATTCAAATTTTATAATTAGCTACTTGGAAATTTAATAAATGTTAACGATAAGTTAAAAAACTAAATTTATTTTGGTTAAGAAAAAATACGGTATTTCAACCATAAACTATTTTCAGAATATTTCCTCAAACGTTAATATAACATGTAGGTTTCTTTAATTATTTAAAAAACTTCTTAAAAATCTACTGAAAGTTCATATATATATATATATATATATATATATATATACATATATATTATACTATATATTTTTTTATTTATTTATTTATTGTTGAAGAAATACTCGTATAATAATCCGATATTTTCACTTTTAGTAAAAAGATATCTAAAACATGGAATGATATCGATTTAAGTGGAAACATCACCGTAATACGTCCTTTTTTACAAACTCCCTTCAATATCTTGAAGAAAGGAATATTTGTTTCGTTTTTAATACATTCGTCGATACAGTGACAGTATACGAAAAATGAAAGAATCGATAAATTATTTCTTAACGATTCAACTGTGATTCCTCGATTTTATAACGACTGATCAGAATAATATGGAATGCCGGAAACGAAATGAAGGTCTGTATAAAAACGATTTGCCGGAATGAAATATCTGCTGAATCTGAGACGCGACTCTTCGGGTTATGAAATTCTTAAAGGAGGAAATAAAGATATGCTGATGATCATAAAACCATTTCAAGATATTAGGACTTTGTAATCACGATTCAAGCAAGATTTTTATTAAATCCTTCTTCGGGAATCTCCATTCTTCTTCGAAACTTGCTTCGCATTACTGCTAATATTTTACCTCACTTCATGAAAAATGGAAAATTGCTCGGAAATATGAAATAGTTTCGTGAAAATTTACAACACCATAAAATTGTTACAATCCTGTATTTATCATACTTTCCCTTAATAGAATTGCTATTGCAAATTGTTCTTAATTCACATTATACTGCAACGTTAAAAAGTGAGAATTATTTAAAGAAAATTCATGTATAATATAGGATAAAAGAATATTATTTTGTTATTATCGTCTTAAACAGATAATTTGAAATAATCGAATTTGTCGTTGTTACTTTTGCAATATAAGGGTAACTTAAGAATCCAAAAATAAAGATCCTAACTTCATGTTACATCAACTTCAACGAGATGGTCCATTGAGAATGGCTGGACGATTCGTTTTTACGAGTGACCGACCTCACTTAAGTAAGAAAGAAGTCCGCGGGTTCGGAAAGAATCACTGCACTTTCCACATTCGACGGAAGAAATTCGAGCTATAACTGAATTCAAAAGAGCTATCAGTACGACAAACAAACTGTTTATACTTTACATACATTTGAAAAAGTTTTGGTATCAACATGAAATACAGTGTAAATAAAACAAACTACTTCAAGTTGATAGAACAATCCTTTTTAACTTTGTCCTTTCCATTAAAATTCCTCTTACTTCTCTATATTTGTATTAACTGACCCTTAAATATTTATTTCAAGAAACAGCTTGATCTTAAAATTAAAGTTGCAATCGCTAACAATTCCTAATGAATATAATTTCCTAATAGGTATTATCAATCGATAAAAACAAGAAGCTACTGCAGTAAAAAAGAAAAGGATATGAATATTAAAACAACACAGACGAAAAGTGACTTACTGAAAAATGTAAAGCGATTGAAAGAGAAACCGACGAAATTTCGTTTAGCTTGTTGCGGACGGTTCGCGAATAGCTTTGTGACGAAGCATTGCTCACGTAAAACGAATAACGTTGGAAGTTCGCGAGAAAGATTGGTAAAAAACCCGCTGAATATTCTTGAGAAGTCCTCGACGAGTGAAGAGCCCTCCTGAGAATTTTGTACCACGGATCGTCATAGTAGACGACGTCTGGAAGGGCAGAGAGGGACAAATGGTCCTCGAATCTCTGAATCACCAACCCCCGAGTCGGCCCATTATCGTTGAATGAACTGACACTTACCTTTTTTCTCGTTGAAAAAGTCCGCGTTGACGCGCGTCACACAGAACAGGACGAATATCAACCACTGCAATCTGAAATTAAATGTTTCGATGTTACTTTATTTCGTATTTGAAATGATTAATTAAAAATGTAATCGATATCGATATAGTGTGATAAACAAATTTTCTTCCGATTTATATGTTTATGCTCTTCTTTCTTAAATTATACGAATGTTATAATGAATGTTATAATGTTACTGTATGCTGGATAATTATTGTATAACGCAGTAATGTTTATTCCAGGATAAAATAAAATTCCAGTGATATTTATCTGGGAGCTGTAAGAACAATACAGATAAATGAAAAATAAGTAAATCTAATTGTTTTCTAGGCTGAAAAGTAACTAATGCGAAGTCCGTTTTAAACTCTTCTGATTACAATTAAAATTAAAGACGAAGATGTTAACGAAGGAATACTGATAGCAACTTGACCAATTCCATCTACTTACAGAGAAAGTTAAATTAATATGCACGACATTTACTAAGATTAGATGAAATAAAGTTATACTTTCTTTCGATACAGAAACACAAAATAACTAAAAAGATCCAACTTTCCTAATAATTCTTTTCAACTACTCTTTCTTGTTAAAGTTCTTCTACGTTCTACGTATACATAACTCTCTTTGACATAAGAATAATATATTACTTTATTCCTAAGCTACTCTATATCTATACTATCTTTAAAAAATGGCAAACACAAAATTCCCTTTTCCCCTGAAATACCATTTCTAGATACGCGAAAAATTTCTTGACAGTCCTGTTACGATACTCTTCGTATCATTTCAATATTCCGAGTATCGATCATTACTCGGTTTTGCTGTATTTAGATACAACAATTGCCCACATAGAGCTAAATGCACGGATAAAAACAGATGCAGAGATATCGTGAAATGAAAAACCGAAACGATAGCGATTAAAACGGGGCTAAATGGGGGCTGTAACGATTGCATAGGAAGAGATACGCGATCTCGGGAAAGAAAGGCGGGAGATTAGCGCAAAAACGATTCGAAACGTTAGCGTTGTTCCAGAGTAAAACAATAAAGTCCGTCTCTTGAGACTGAAAGCGGGGGCGGATGATACTGACGCCGGAAAATTGGGTTCGCTGAAACGTGTTTCGTTAATGCGATCTCTTACGGAAAAAGCAAGTCTTCAAAAGGTGTTGAAAATCTGCTCCGTGAAAATGGCTACTGTATACAACGAACTTATTCAGCGTAAGTACCCCTTGTAAAAAGGAAATCCACCTTTTATGAAATGTTCTACATATCTTGACGGCTCTTTTAAGATAAATAAGTGTTGCGTTAAAATTGTGTACACGAGGGTTGTTCTTTCTTACTACGTATGTTACAACAGCGTTAAGGGCGTGGCAATATTTTACTGACACGTGGAAATATAAAAGGTATAACTGTGAGATAAAACGGGACAAAGATAATAACAATCGTGTTAAACTAAATAACGTAACAACAATTTACAAAATGTAGTTCCAAATTTTCGATGCCAAAAGAGAAGAAAATCTCAGAGATAAGAAAGCAAAGTCTCAAAGGGTATGAAAAAGGTCTCCGAAGCTTAGATCGAAAAATCAGCATCTTTCGAGGTAGAAGATTCCACAGATAAAAGACTAGCAAAAGTGGAACAAAATCAAAGATGAAGGACACGAAACTGCTTAAAAACTTAGGTTTAATAATGACTGACTCGAGAAATGAAAATATTGAAATTTTTTATCATTAATTACTTGTTATTAAAATCTAACTATTGTTCTATTTTATATTGTAATAAATTTAGTACGAATCTAAGCTCTCCATGGAATGTATAACTCTTTTTTTAGCAAATCCCCCAGCAATCATTTCCTAAACCAAATGGACGTTAAAATTTATTACGAACTCTTTTATGGTACGAGCAAGCGAAGAGATTTTTCTTGTCAGCAGAAAAATCTACGCATATCCATAGAAATACATAAAAGTGGCGGATAAAACGATCGTAACATCGAATGACGCGACGTCTATGTATGCCACTGTAGGTACGACTGTATGCGCGTCAACCTACAGACGATTTCTCACGTGTCGAGGTTAGTGTAACACGAGGAATTCGTTGCAAGAGTGTGGACACGTATTTGCATCAGGCGGCGAAAGGCGATTGCGGGCGTTTGGCAGCAACCGTCGATCATGAATCACGATCGAGAACTATAGCCTTGCGTAACGCTTGCAACCGTCCCACGTATACGGCCGTGCCCGCGGATTTCGATTTCCGTTTGTCAAGGTCGTTGCACTTTGATGCTATAACGGAATTCGATTGAGATAAACGAATTTGAAAAAGCTTAAGTAAGTTATCAAACTCATTGGTTTATGACGACATTTAAACGGTCGACGAGGAATAATGAAAAATATAAAATATTCAAAGTTCTTGCACTCCGTTGTTATAGCTTTAAAATAGAATTCGGATAAAATACAATATCAAATATGAATATCTTACAGAAATAATTAAAAGAAATAAGAATGTTAAGTTTTTAACATGAGTCTATGGAAAATTGTTTTCAATATTGAAAATTATATTATGCTTCAACAGTTGTCTCAGATATTTTTTCTTTTCTTCCTAAACGATGCAGAAAATGTGTTTCGGAACATTTACTGAAATGCACATGCATACGCTTTAATAGGATAATGGGATAGCTCTTTTAAATTCACGCAATGGCCATTCGCAATGGGTGGAATGAAAATGAAAAAAGAATATTGCTAACATCGAGCAAATTCTTCGCGAAGGATAAGGGAAAACAGTTACACACTTCAAGGCAGAAAAAAGTAACATTCCAATTTAATAACGCAATAGAGTAATCTAAAAATGATAACTAACATAGAGAGATCTCTAAGAAATATACTTTTATGTCGAATTAATAAGATATTTCGTACTTCTAAAATCTGTATGAAAAATTTGAACGAATAAGGAAAGTCGCTCGTTCCTCACTGTACTTATTCGTATAATAAAATTTATTCAACGTATAATAGAATGTATGACTCGTAACGTTGCCATTCGATCCACAGTACCTACTCTGTTAAAGGCATATTGAACACGAATGAAAGAATGAGCTTTTTATATCCAACATTTACTTTATATTGACCGTACAAATCGAGATTTCATTGGCAGAACTGCATATATGATATTTTGTAAACATATATGTGATTAACGATAAATGTGACTTGCTCGATAAGTGGAAAAAATGTCTTGTTTTGCGTGTACAAAGTGAAAGAATAAATGAAAAAACAACATTTCTTCTTCAAAATGACTATAATGTATTGAAGCAGACGATACAACAAGATGAAGAAAATTCAATTTTCATTAAATCATAATTTACGTCCCGATATAATTAACAAAGAAATATTTAATTTCGATTTAATGAACAATATTATTCAAATAATGGAATAATGAACGGTGACTCAAAGTTGTTTATTATAGCAATAAAAAGAAATCAAGACAATTTTGTCGCTGATGATGCAACATAAAACTCGTAATTAAGATAAAAGAAGAAAATTAATGAAACCAGTTAGAGAGAGATGAAGAATTTTTATCTTTAAAAGCTCATAAATTATCCGTATTAAAAGATAGTTAGTTGTCGTCGATTAAGATCTTCACCTTTATTTTTATCATAACAGGCCGGCTACTTTGAGAGATTCGTCTTTTTAAACGGATGACATCATCAAGCAAGAAATTTCTTAGGGAAAAGGCAAATAAATCTCAATCCAACGGAAACGCACCATAAAGAGAGAAAAGGAAAAATGCCGCAACGATAACAGTTGTAATTTGTAATAACGAATAAGAAATAACGAAATCACAAAGCAGAAATATGTAAGTATATGTCTGCGTAACTTCTGCAAGGAAAAATGTCCAGTCCGTATTTTATTACTCAACTCTTATTTCAATTTGATGTCCTTTGGCGGTCTTTTTAAAATCGTAATAAATAACACTTGAAAATAAATGAACGACACATTTTGCCTTTAATTAATGCATTGAAAAAAAATATAATTATCATTTTCCCCATCGCAGTAGTATCCACCGTCTAATTAAACATATTTGATCCAACAAAGGATTACAAAAATAGTAGACAATTCAATTATCTTTGAATCACCCTAAAGAAACACTCATTTAATAGCAATTTCACGAACATATTAAATCAAGCAATTACTCAACATCTCGCAGAATGTTAGCAGAAAGATTGCAAAAATTCCATGAAGCGATTTAAATTTCTCAATTTGGTCGCGAGGCGGTAAAGCTGTCTCGCGGGGGCGAGGTTAACATCTAGAAATGAAAATATGGACGCTACCATCGTTCGCTGTAATGTCGAGGAATGACGACACTCCATTAACCTAGTGGCCCAAGGAACGATATAAAGCGGAATTAAAAGAACGGGGAAAGCCTCAATGAGATCCAGAGACACGTGTAGCGGGTGGAATAATTAAGCGTGGAACTCGAGTGGCGACGTCGTCGACGACAACGACGACGCCCAAGTGGTGCTCGTTAATGAACCGATGCACCAGAGACGGTTGAAGAGCCGACAAAATTCTGGGGAAACTTCGGCAAACAAAGGATCCGTACCTTCCATTCTTTGGAGTGACAACGCCGGATAACCAATTTCACATTTACAATCTGATCTCACAGGAAGGAAACGTCGTTTGGCTCTCATTCAGATGTTTCAGGAAATTATGCGGTTAATTACTGCCTTCTCTCGAGGTCTTCTTTATCGCGCTATTATAAATACTTTAATATCTTTAACAGGTTAAGATCAAATTTTTGATACCTCTCTATACGACTCTTTTTATTTTTTGAAATTTAAAAGTAATATTCTTCGCAAATTAGTAATTTCTGCGAAATGTATATGTACCAGCATTAAATACATATACATCTGCAATTTTGTTGTAACAATTACCAATATCATTAACAATCGTCATCGTAGTGCCAATAAAATTTCTCAAGACGATTCGTACAATACAAATAATATATTCATAGAAAGCTTTTGTAAGTATTCGAATACTTTCGTGAGCTATTGCAATGTCTAACACGACCTTCCATTGATAAGAACAATCTTATCTTATTTCTTATCACCTATGTAAAGCAAGAAATCAAGCACCCTTGAGAGAAGAAATCCAACGCATCTTCTCGCATAGTCATTATAAAGTAATACCGCGAAAATTTATCCGAATCATAACACTCTAGAGATACTGTGCTATCTACAGAATGCTCGTATATTTTTTTCGACGTTCTCCCCATTAACTTCGCCTTGTACTCCGTCGAATTTCCCTCGACGCTTTAATTAACAGCGTCGTATATCATTGCGCGTACGCGGAAGGGAACGATGCTGGTTTGTATTTCATCGAGCTTTTGCGATCGATGACACATGGTCCGGCGAATCTCGAGGAGCCATGACTAGATGACGAATGGCGAAAAATAAAGAAGTTAATTTATTCCTGTCCCGAAAACCGAAAGTAAGATCACAAATCTCTCGTGGTTATAGTGGCAAAGGGAAACCGAAGAAGAGATTTGTACACTTAATGAAAACATTTTTATTTTTGGCTTCCAACACGGTCCAAGAATTCGCGCAGACTTTCGATATGTTTACGAGCCTTCCTGGAATGTTTGACACATGCGTGAGAAACATATGAAGTAGTAAGGCGACAAAAGAAGAGCTTCTTGGATGTATGTATACTACAGAGATTGTGAAATTGATTTTTTTTCACTTTGTAATAGTTAGATTAAGAAGAGAATTTAATGTGTTAACGTACGATTTCATTTGCAATTTTTTCTCACTCAATTTATCGAAATCTGTTTTTTAACAGTGTGGTTGTAAAATAGAATTCCAAGTATTTGTTTAATAATATTCTTGTCGCCATTTCTTCCTCCATCTAGATTTTACAATGTCATAAAGTTTCAAAAAATATTTATAGTAAACAAGTATTTCTTTGAATAAGAGTGGAGGACTACGAAAATTTAGATTATTATTACAATGTAAATACGAAGGTGGAAAATTTAGGAAGAATAACTCTCACAAGATACCTTTTAATCTATCAAAGAGACGAAGCAACAAAATTGAATAGCTTATAGCTCATAAATTCAAAATTATTAGCAGTATCTTGTCTCTTCCCTTTTATTGCATTCTTACGACTTAATCTTCCACTTCATGTAGTACATAGAAATGTAATCGATGTACCTACAACCTGTCTACCGCTGTAATATCGTACAAGCAATACCGACGTTATAGAGTCAACAAACCGATAACGCTGCTTTATGGTGATGATATTACTATCGGATAGATCAACTGTCTATACAGAACGAATTTATTATAATTAGAGTCGACAGAGCTGCAGGTGTCCGATAAAACCATTCGGCGCTTCACGAAACTACGATTCCCCATTTGAATTGCGAATCATCTACAAAACTGACAGCTACAGATTCGAACTGAGAGTTAGTAAAAATGAAAATTACAATATTTTCTATTTTGATTGTAAAATGCAAGAAAAACATAGACGCAAGTGGGAAACACAAAAGACACATTCACGTAATATTTTACTTAAAAGACATTTTGCCCGTGACATGAAACTTTTGTATAAAAATGAATGTTTGTGTTTTTCTGTATTAATACAGGAACTTAAGCTCGTTATCACACAGAAATTATATTTTACTTTCGATTACGATAAAAACCAACCTCTATCCAAGGAGCTATAGCAACAAAACTACGTCTTTCCTATCCAATCGTTACTCGCAATCTAAAACTTCTCAGTCGATATTTAATCTCGACCAAAATGTAATAATTCTCATTCAATCGCAATTCCTGAGCAAAACCTAAAGGGTCTAATTCAATCTCAAACTTTAATCGAGCCTTAAAAATTCTCATTAAGACCCTGTTGCCGGCCAAACCCTAAAAATTTAACATAAAACGAAATGTGTTCAAAGCATTACGTGGACAAAGGAAAATCGCAATTTCGTTGAATTCAGCGTTAGGAAGCGGAACTTTAATCTCGGTCTCGTAAGAGGCGATAATTCAACCATGGTCGTGGCTGAACAACGTCCTCCAGTCCCTTAAGCCATCTCTGGCACGTCGCTATCTATAAACCGACGTTTAGGACCACGTGCCTCTGGCGATACGCGGTCAAGATGATCCTGACGCTTGCCTGAACGTCGCTCGTAAAGATTCACGACAGAAATGGTTCGTGTCCGTATTGACGAACGAACGAAGCGATGAGCAACGTGCAGATCCGCTCGTAAAGAACGTTCAACCGTGTCGACTAACGCGATATAAATCATAAAATCGCGTTAGGCGAAAATACATCGCGATAATGCTTCAAAAGGAATATGCGATGCGCCGTTTATAGTCGCTAAATAAACGGGAATTTATTTGACTTAAAATCTCAGCCCTCTTCACTTCGTGCGCAATAGCTTTATGCTACGGACAAAACGCTTTATGTCTGTTTAATTCCAAAGCTATTACGAACAAAGGGGACTGAGCTTAGGAAAGGATAGTTTGATGAGGAGTAATTACAAATGGTTGTGCAACTCGATTTTGTAGGTCTGTTCCAAATTTTGTGTATATAGCTGTTAGGTGAAATTGTGCGAGTCATCTATGATTTTATTCGAAAGAGAATTATATCGAAATTAAAGGAGGAAATTGTAGACAATAGGTGAACAGGAGTTCTTTATGTATTTTATAATAATAATACATAGGTATACGATAAACAAAATACGTGCTGCAGTTAATTTACTTATAGAAGGTGATATAGAAAATATTGTACTTATGATGAAGAATAATATAAATACTATATTTTTAAAAAATAATACGGAGAAGAGATTATTCATAATCTCCAACATAAGAGGTGTTTTTCAATTCTTGTTCTCAAAACTTCGATGTATAATTAAATTTTTCATTAAGTTTTGCATAAATATATTGGAAAAACGGATACAAAGTTTCTTCTATATCGATGTTAAATTTTAAAAGGAATACTTAATGTGTCTTCTACACTTTGACAATCTTATCTTTAAAGCACAAAATTTTTAATGTTTCAAGGAAATGGTAATATATAACAGAATATATAAAAGAGATGTAGCTTTAGCTAGAGATAGAGCCTTTAGCTAATTTCTTTCAAAATAAATCTGTTGGAAGTTCCATGGTATAGAGAATGCAATTATAGCAAGACGTGCAGTAACTTACGGTAACTTAATCTTCCATGACTGATAGGAAATATGCATACCTGGTCAAACTTCAGCTGACAACGTTAAGTTGCTCAATTCAAATAGCGCAACTATCATCTATTTAACTTGTTAAAGTAACTTTCCTAAACTAGCTTTCAGTCAGTGATAAGCGTTTATACAAGATTCCATAGAGAACACGTTATGTTTTTATAAGCAAAGAAACCCGATGCATAAAACGTAAAAATACTTCTACCGCATTGCATCGTTTAACGGAATCGATTAATTTTTCAACTGTGCCAACTATCTCCTCGCTGTCATTTTCACACATACATAGATTATCCAAGCGTTTCTTAAAAATCCATTTTATCGTGTTTTATGCTAGTATTTTATACTATTTTATACTTCGTTGTAGAATCTTTCATCTCTAATGTTATAATTAAACCCCATTTCTTTGAAGGTAAATAGATATCCGAATATTTTCGTATATCTCCTGGTATTTTCCTCTTTGCACGATGTTACAAAAGGTTCGATTCTTCGGTAAATTATCTCCGTTCTATTAAGTTGTTAAGTCCACACGAAACAAAGATTAAAATAACTCGGCATTTAAACGTGGGCTGAACATTTCAGTATAAGTCTTCGCGAGACACGCGACACAGACGCTTTTAATCGCCGTTGGTTTACACGCGCGTGTCTTTTCATGCATCTCCACTCATTAACCCTGTCCAGGAGCACATGGTGTAATTCACACATAAAAAGGAAAAGGAACATCGACAGAGTTCATCGATCGGAGCTTGTTGCTCCGGCTTGAAACCCCAAACGACAACGTCCTACAACGTTCAAGGGAAAACTGCCAACTATTCCGCCCGAGAATTTTCATCTCGTTTTTCTTTCTTTAGATCGGACCGTGTCAGACAACCTGCCCGGTTACGCCAGTATTACATCCTAAGATTAGCCACGGTGCACACTTGGGAAATGCCATTCAGGATTTACGAGGAATTACGCAATGGCAGTCCCTTTTCTTGTTTTTTGGAAGAATGGGATGAACAAATAGAAAAATAGACATCAAGGTATATCATCAGACTGCGGATGCACTTGTGAGAAATTTAAAGATCCAAATATGCATAGAATGCATATATGTATATAAAAATATGTAAAATATTCAAAGTACAATACTCGTAATATTTTGCGGATGGAACATTTTTCCGCTTGGATTCTATTTTTAGTGTAATTATTATTTTCGTGAACACAAAGACATCTATTTTCTCTCTCTCTCTCTCTCTCTCTCTCTCTCTCTCTCTCTGTCTTTCTTTTTTAGTTTTAACTAAAATGAGTTTTGGGAGGGTTTTATAAATATCGAAAGATCTTTTTTATAGAATTGGTAGAACGTTTAAGGGGTGAAATAGTTTTTGAATTGGAATAGTTCTCGCGTAATTACTGCAGAAGCATTTGATATAAAATTATTCATTCACATTCCTTGAATGAAAATTACACACCGAACGTGAAATTTTAGTAAAATGAAAGTTTCATTTCACATGGTTCTTCGTTAAGCCCTTTGCTTTACATCAAGTCCTTTACATCAATAGGAAAGTAAAGGTAGTTCATATTTAATTGGAGAATTTTTAATCTGAATTTTTAAAGAATCCTTCTATATTTGATTCTCTTACATTGTTCATATTTATTTGTATAAAAAGAACTTTATCTTTGCGTACGATTTATCCACAAACTTAATGAAGACAAAATGTAAAGACAAAATTAAAATTTTTTCTTTATGTGAAATTTCCTTATTTTATTATATCTGTTTCTCATTTTAAGTAACCTAGATATTCGTAAAGATTTTCAAGAAACAGCAAAAACTAAACCATACCATTAGATTCGATTGCTTTAATTTATTACACTTCGTAAAATCCGTGTCCTAATATTATTATATCAGTTACAGCTCAGAAGCAGGTTCTATACTTTTTATATAAAAACAGAGAAGTATTATTTTGTAATTTTTAAGCAAGCAAGAGTGTCCACTACCGAAGACGAAATAAATTCAACTCGTAAAGTTTCAAGAATCGTATCATTTTATGACTATGCGTAGCAAGAATGCAATTTATATTCGTGTCTTACGGCTTCTACTGTCTCATTTTAACAAATAATGCAAATTGCCCAAGATACCAGTAACTTCTTACTGCAATCGACTTCTTTATTACTTTCCGGATACATATTCCTTTGATGTTTGTCTTTTTCAGTAAGCTGAATCTATCTCTAGAAATCGATGAATAAATTCAACTTAATATATTTTTTAATCGTTGTATCAATGTAATAAAAGATGTATGACAATATGAAATATCTACTTAAAGACCAGAAGTTGCTGTAACACTGGCTGAACTGTAACTAGAATGTCGTGAAACGATATTTTCTTATTAGATGGGTATACAGTCTTATTATAATGCTATAAAAGAAAATGGAACTCAGCAAGGTAACAAGAAAATGGAAGGAAAATCCTAATATGCCAAAGTACTTGAATCTCATGGTAATTACTTTCTTTAACCACTTTAAAATTTTACGAGATCCATGAAATCAACTAGAAGAAGATTTTTCTATGTGGAAATGAACGATCTAAAAATATATTAGTTGTCACTTAAATTTAATAAAATATCGATAAACTATAGAGAAAAGTAGGTATAGTTTATATGTATATAAACTACAAAGTAGATATAGTATAATAAACTACACAAAGATCTCAAGATGAGACTCACTAAAATTATTGCATTTCCAATTAATAAGAGCAGACACATTGATTTATAAAAGTATATTTTTCTTTGTATTTACTATTAGATTGATACTCATGACTATATTCATTAAATTAAAGATGGCATACCGGAGAAAGCATTTCTATTTGTTCAACGCCACAACTAATATTACATATTAAACGAAACAGCCGTTCCTTCTCACAGTCATTTCCATTTTAACGGAGTTTTAATTAAATTCCATATTAATTGAGCCGTTACAATGCATTATCGTTTTACCCACCAGAGGAACACCATGCGGAATGCCGTGATAAAAATTGCGAGAATATTTATTTACGAAATATAAAAACGTTGATACATGCAATCTAAACAAAATTCAACGCGACTTTTGTTCTTAATAAATTAATATCCTTCGATACGAAAAATGTTTACTGCATGGTAAAACAGATGGCAATTCCATGAGATAAAAAGAAACTTGATGTTAATCACCGGTTCACCTCGCCCGTACAATTCGAAATAAATGCCGCGTTAGCAGTTTCATTTGTGGCCACACCGGCATGCTTGTGCATTATTGCGACGCGAACTACATCGTATTCCACGATTGCATGCTTTGAACTTAATTTATCATGGCATGCGAGGCAGTTGCACGTTTCTCCGAGCGGACAACTAAGAGTTACTTTTATTTTGTTCGTTTGTATCATTGAGATTTATAAGATAGGATAAAATCGCACCTATCGATGGATTAACGACGATCGCGATTCAATTTTAGGAAAGGCACGATTATTCTGGTTGGATGAAAAAGGGGATATTTTGTTTTATTCTTGAAACTTATTAAAAAGTAGTAAATGGAAAGATGATTGATTATACGTATTTATACACTTCGAAGTAGATGTTCACAAAAAAGTAATGACAGAATCGAAGAATTAAAAGTAGTATCATAAATATATTAGAATACTGTTTATCAAGAATTTCGGTTACTATTATTAATATATTTTTGTCTTAATTATGTTAGTCGCCGATTCTTTTTTTAGGAATGAAATACGATAAAAGTGTAAAAAAGATGATGATCAGAGTAACCGACTAAATTTATAGCGTCGAAGGAAATGACGAAAAACTTATAGCCATTAAATGGTGGATCATAAATATGAAACGATGAAGATAGTATTCTTGACAGAAAGTTGTCCACTAGAAACTAGGTTAAAACTTTCGTGCACCATATTTGTGGACACTGAATTCTCCTTTTATATGGCAGTAAAACTTCTAAACATGAGATCTAGCACACCTTTAACTTCCTGGTACCTTGAACCTCTGGTGAAATTGAAACTATAACGTGGAATTATGTATGGTATTATCACGATATGCTTCGCAACGAAGAAAATATGATAAATAAAAGAAACAAAAGGGAAAGTCATTGAATTCGTACGATGAGTTGAAATAGGTTGCTTTCTAAACATATAAATAATTTATTTTATTTTATTTTTTCTTATTAGTATTTATTTAATCGTTATATTCAATAATTTAGAAATTAATTCATACTGTTGTTTGAATCAAAATCATACGTAAATGATTGTCTTCATTGGAACATAATCGAACAACACAACATTTTCCTAAATGATAGTAAAATTATGGGTTTAATTCTGAAGCTATTTCTATCTTTGATTATTGAAAATCCCATAGATTAGGTTTCATCAGTACGTCGGTTCAAACTTTCCTTTAATACGTTAGCATAAGCTCTTGTTTGATTCAATTACCTAAGCATTACGGCTTGAACGTAATTTAGTATAATTAGATATTAAATATATCGATGAAAATAAAATTAATTTCCCGATAACGTTCAGAAGAAATTTTACAAATATTTTTACTGTGTTTCTTATTACTCCATTTTTTGGATAATTTACTATCTTAATAATATACAAATATACGTTGACATTATAATAGAATATTAATAAATCAGTGATTCATTTTAATCTAATTCGATATCTAAGGTAAAAGGGTAATGTCCGGAATTTAATTGGAATAAAAGTTTTAATTTCGACAGGAGGATGCCAGATAGGTTCAATTTTAACATGAAGACTGAGGAATTTGCAGGGCAGAGTAATTGGAAATTCGCGTAGGCAGATCTGAAAGTGCGTCCTACCGATGAATATTGGAAAAGCGGCGTCTATCCTCCTTAATTGATCGCGTAGATATAAAGACTTCGTAAAGAGAAAAAACAAAATTGTAGATTTTAGAAATTAGAGAACAACCATTTAATGATTAAATAACGCGTGTAATCTTTTCCAAGCTAAAAATATATGTAATTGTAAAGTTTCTACATTTCCAAATATGAAACATTAACGATATTCAATATTATCGATTGGCAAAGATAAAAGACAATAAACTAACATCAAAGAACACAGCATACATTTATAAACTAAACGTAAATATGTCGTGGAAAATAAATGTACCTACGAAAAAAGACAATTTTTAACATATATTACTTACCTACATTATATTACACTATCTCATTTGAATAATTTCTCCATAAATCAATAGCAATTACTTTACGATTGCTTTTTAACCATTAGCTTTTAAAGTAACATTGAATCATTAGAAATTCATCGAGAACAGGAAGCGTATCACGAATAAGGATTACACGTCGTCTGTGATAAATCCGACTCATTTGGAGCCGCGGTTAAAATCTGCACTATTTCCAGCTATCCCCTGAAAGGCCGTAAATTGGAGAGTTAACTTTCGTACGCCTTCGAAATGTATTCGCGAGAAAAATGTTGTTAGAGTGGCATGGAAGCGATTGGACGCTAGAAAAAGGCAATTCAACGCGGAACGCAGATATACACGCCCGTCTATTTTCCACAATTTACAGCGCCAGTGTCAACTTATATTTCCTCCAGCGAAACTCAAGAAATTACTTAATACAAGCACGAACAATCGCGTATTTTTGCTGTAGTCTCAACTTCCTCGGCGATCAATTAGCCTCGTGAAGAAAAATTGTGTTCTTACACACGACTAATTAAACCGAGTAATTTCTATCCGAATAGTTTCTAAGCATTCAACGACGAATTACAAAACAATATCGAGAAATACTAAGTAATGTACAATGTGTATTAATGCCGAACTGATCAATTCCAGGTTTTATCAATTTCCTAATTTCATTGCGTAAGTATACGGTCGCTTTTCGATTCTCAAGAAACAAATGATTTACTTCCATAGTTCATCGCAAGAAGATGACATAAATACTAATAAATTCTAAAATAGATTTTAAAAAACGTTTTAACACTTTTCAATGTATGGAATTGCTCGATATATCTTATGAACGTCTCATATATCCTATCATAGAAGTCTCTAATTACGGAACGACTTGATTAGCAGGTCAACTCTTTGAAAATATAACACAATAACGAAGAATTTAGAATACAGTTAATTTTTAAGAATTTTGTATTTCTCGTATCAGATACAAAAAATACATATATCTAACTTTCCATAAACGATAAATATTAATAATTGTGTTACGTATGATTCACGATGGTACATTGTCAAACGTTTAAGTCAGCAATTAATGTCCCAAACTTTCAAATAACCAATCCGTCATCGCGTCTTACGAATTTTTCGATCCAAGTTCTATCCGCCTATTATGCATTCACTTTCTTTAATTCCTCCATTAATTTCATTCATAGTCGCCACGCCCGCACGCCCGTAGCATTCATTATTCATGAAATTCTTCCGAATCCAATCGTAAAATTCTACTAACGGGTCTGCGCTCGCGTTGAAATTTCGTTTGTCAAAGCGAAGGAGACGTCCTTGCTCGTTCGTGTCCCACCTCCGCGTCACATTTATTCGCCGTTTCTGAATCTGACGTTTATTCGCCGCCCTTTCGTTCTTCTTCCCGCCAGTGAAACGCGTTACGAGTAATTCCCTCTCCTCTTCACGCGAATCGAATCGAACAAACGAACGTTCGCGGACGAGGAAAGGATTTCGCCGCGCAATCTTCCAGCGAGAATGAACGAACGTTTGAAATACGCGATGGTCGTGAAACGACCAACGACGAGGTAAAGAGCGAATGGTAAGTTTGAATACGACGATCGAACGTTTTCTCTAACAGAAGCGGACAGGCTCGATGATATTTCTGCGTGTTGCAATTTCAGTTGCGTCAGGGTGCGTTTAATTGCATGCTGAGTGCTGCAGTGTATCTTTCATGTTAACGAGTTATTGTGAAAATACGAGGTGGATGCTATTCGATCAAAGATTAGAATAGAACGGTCGATTGTTGTAACATAGAATTTCACGGCGAGTTTCTTCTTGATGATAGATTTCAGTATAGATGAATGTAATTTGCCTAATGATATAGTAGTTTGCTTGAAAACATACAGTTAGTCAGAGAAACGTTCGTATTATCTCAATTATTGAATTCGATGATTTGTTTAAATCTCCATTTACGTTATAACGAATTGCTCTTTTTCAGCAAACGAGATATCAATCGACAGCTTAGTTATTGCGCTATATATTGCTAAATGTTACCGACTGTATACTGTTAAAGGATATTAATCATTTGAGTTCAACAATCGCAAGGATTTATGTTTCACTTTGTGAATCTCCCAGGTAAGATTTCGCGTACAGGCGGAGAGATCAAAAATTTAAACGCACCGTGAATAAAGTTACGTAAAAATCAGAACAGTTAAGGTGGAACATCATTCTAGGGCTCAACACACGTGACTGTTTGGAATAGCGTTAACTGACGAACAAAGCCATTATCGCGTTTACCCGCTACATCTAATATTAGCCCATCCATCGGCGGATCTCGATGAATCCAGAATTTGTCTGTTTTCATTTTCGAATTTAATATTCGATATGCAGAGGCGCGCGTGTATCGGGAATGGTAACGTTCACCGAATCGTTTTCAAAACTCTCTCCGCCCTTAACCCGTTGCGCAAAATAGACAGAGCCATGAATAAGTCGGTATTTTCAATTTTCTAGAAACCTTGGCCGGTACATTATGGGAGCAGACGACACCGGCTGAACTTTCGAATAGTTTTCGCTCGAGAAAACGCTACAAAAGTTCCTCGCGACTCGTCGTATGGAAATAAATTATTCTTTCCCTTTCAGAAACCTTTGCCAGCAGCAGCGCGAATACGCCGTTCTCTTTATCAATTTTACAGTGAATTACACCGACAGAACCGTTCTTTCGAACTGTAATTGCTGCCGCGAATACGAGGGAAACGAACGCTTTTTCGAATTCGCCTTTCCAATGACTAACTTAACAACTCTGACTTTTCCCCTGTATCATTCGATCTTTCGTGCAAGGAATTGAAATATCCAATGAAGTGGTTCTTTGGCAAATTAGATCGAAGTTATGTGATAATTTTATTGATACGTATTAAGAACTGGGATAATGACTTGCTTTCAGAAGAAGAAAATAAGCTGAATAAATTTAGCATAGCAGGAAATCAAATATGATCGTTGGTACGTGTATACGAACTTGTTACCGATAAATCAAAACCAAGTATTATATTTCGTCATCGTGATTGATTATGACAGAAGATATGTCTCCTCTCGGACAAAAGTATTCAATGTTCGGTAATGATAAATTCATAAAATTGTTAGTAACGAATAATACACGATATTGAGTATGTTTAAACGAAACTGTCAAAGTTTCTCAAACTCCTCCACGCGTCAAATTCGTATTTTCATTTGATGGCAAGAAAGATATTAAAAACGTAGGAAAAGAATTATCCCAAAATTACTGTGCCTTAGAAGAGTCTAACCTGCAAACGCGAAATGAAAAATATTCAGAAATTTATAGGAAAAAGATAAAAGTTTAAAATGCTACCCTTAAACTCTCCCCTAAATTCCTTCCAACAAGGATCGTTACAATCGCGATCCTGTAGCTGATCCTTTACAATTGGAACACAAATTCGCGATAATCTGCGCGCAAAAAAAGCATTAAAAAATAGTCGTTTCTATTCTGGGAAAGCGAGAGCGCACCGGGTCCGGGACAAACGATGGGAACGATCCTACGAATTCACGACGAGAGAGGAATCCTCCGCGGGGGCTGAAAATGAATCAGCCATTTGCTGGCGCGCAAGAAAGAACAGTGGTCGCGACACGTTCGTAGATTTTATCTACGACTGGATGTAGAACAACGCGCAACACGGTAGTCCGCGTCGCGCTTACGAGCTCCCAGTTAAAGCTGCCGCGGCACACGTGCGCCGAATGCGAACGCACTCGTAAATACACTCCGCGTGGATTAACACGCGGCCATCACGTGCCACGTGTGTTTCACCCCTCTCTCATCCCCTCGCAATTTCATCTCTCTCTTCGTTATATTCACCCTTTTTCCATCTCACTTTTCCCACTTGCCTCTGTTTCACCTTCTATTCTTCTGTCTCTTCCTTCTGCCTCTCTTTCTCGTTTGCATTCGATGCGCTAGTAGGGTGGCCAGAGAGAGAATTCCAAAAAGAGCAACGACAGTGAGTTATGTCGTCGAACCGAAAAACACGGCAAGTGCGAATGCCACCTCGACCCTCTTCGGCCAGCGGGATTAATACCGTATCGCGTAATGCACCTACGAACCAAGGCTTGACGCGTTATTTTTCGTTTATTGCACCTCCTTCTTTTCTTTCTCTCTCTCTCTCTCTTTATAATACTTTTTGTTGGCAAGATATACGCGTGAACGCATCGCGATATGCTCGTGACACCGCATAATGCAAATCCAACCGCTCGTACGATTCCTGATGCATGATCGTGTTCTTCGTAGTGTCTGAGTAGAGAATTCGGCAGGCTTCGATACATCGATCGTGTTCTCTTCCATTTGAAATGTTTAATGAGAAAGTTCGTAGAGTGAAGGTTTGTGTAAGCCCATTTAAGAGAAGTTGTATGAGTCAGTATGAGTTCCCTTCCTTATAATTCAGTGATCAATTTTGTAGCAACGACGAGGATACCAGCGATAAATCGTCAACAGTATTCTACTTGAAAAGATTACATTAAGAAATTCGTATTTCCTCGATTCTTCGATGAAAACATCTCGTATTTTCTGGATGTTGTGAAATATATCTTGCTTTCGAGATTTTATATATCATTGTATCTCTGCATATATTTTGTCATGTTCGAAGCATTGAAATTACCTACTACGTTACAAAATGATTTCAATTTCTGTAAATATACTAATTGTTCGCAAAAATTACAACCACCTACTCATAGTATCTTTGAATATATTTTACGAAGCGTCTTTTATAAAACTGTACAACACCGAGTACAAACTGCTTATCATATCATGTTATACTATAGCCTGCGATAAAGTACATAGTTTCAAAATGTGACTGAGATAATTCAAAGAATTCATACTACACTACTGAACAATTGCTGGAATAATGCAACATTTCGATGAACTTTTATCGTAATCTATATCTTCTACGTGATATATTTTACAACGAGGTCAGCCAGATTTAAACCGATACGAATAAATAATGCATCGAACACTACTAAATACTATTTTTTCACGTTCCTATTAATAAGAGATCTCTTTTAAGAAGACGAAGAATACTAAATAAATGTCACGAATGGAGTACACAAATATCATGGTCTCAGAATAAAAATGCGCCTTTGATTCACTTTTATTTTATCCATTGATCCATTCACAGAAACCTATCGGATTAAGGCTCAACTTCTAAATAAATTATGATACTATAAATTATTCATACACGTTATATGATTAATTATTCTCTTCATACCATTTCGCAGAATAACTTTCCTACGGCAATCTTCCCTGGTGAAAATATTCCGAATAGGAGAAATCAATCGAATTCAATATTCATATATGGAAATACATATGAATAAACTTTGATTTCTGTGTCTAGATATTAAAGAAGATATGCATCGCTACTTAATGCAAATATTTTGTAAATCGATCCTTATGGCATTGTGATAACAGTTCTTTCTTTTATTAATTTCATAATATTTACGAATACCTATAAATAAATTAAAATTATATATACGAGATGCATGGCTAAGAAATTATCGAAAAGAAACGTAAAATGGAAACCAAATGTTTCTTTTCCAATTTTACTTCAAATATAATAAAATAGACGCGTGGAAAATTTAATGGTTCTTTAAGGAAATATCTTTCCTCTTTTACAAATCGCGCACTCGCGTGTGACTGCGCTTAAATGACTGTTAAATGAATATAAAGGACTTAAGGAAACGCAAAGCGCAGGTACTTGATGGGATCGAGACTGGCTCGTTCCTGGAAACGTACCAGCCCGATTATTATAGACGACTGAATTTCCGTTGGGACGATACGTGAACGTATAGAGATTTTAGACGAAGAATGGGTGTTCCAGAAGCAGATCCGGTTATCCAGAAGTGCGACTGAATATGTAATACCTGGCATAGTCGACAAAAGAAAAATAGAAGAATATTTCTTCATTTCTATACTTGTAATACGTTCGTGAATTCAAACGAAGGAAATGAAATACGTGTTAGCTTTCCTGCAGAAGATCAAATTCACATAAAACTAAATCCGACATCTAAACATTTTAAATACGTATTTTAATTATTAATCGAGAGACGAAGAGCGGAATCATTATTATTGGATCTTCAAATTTGTTATTTAAATATTTAGATTTCGTTATGAATAAAATTTCAATGTGCCATGAACATATCATTTTCATATTACTAGTTAGAGAGAAAAATTCACGATGTTTTAAATTTGCTTATTTATAGTACAATGAATATTTATCATGCTATTTATATAAATATTACTCGCGTACCTTAATTATACCTCGATGCAAATATTACTTAAAATTCTACCAACATTCAACCAAATTCTTAATCGTAAACGTATTTCTCAATTTTCTTGACTTATCGATCACCACGATATTAATTTATTCCTCCAAACCGTACTCGAAACAACCTTACTCTGCCTTCTCACAATTTAAACGCGAACGCTCGTAGGAATTATAAATTGTACAGCGGTAACAGCCGCGTACACGTGAATCCAGTCACATAAACATCGATCAACTCCCGTTCATCGAGCAAAAACGAGTAAAAGAATAGTTTCGAGCGTACAGTGTTCCAAACATCCGCAAGACGACACGACTCGAGAATTACGAAGCGACAACGCAATCAATGACACGCGACAGCAAGAGCAAACACAACCGGTAGAACGTAAAGCGATTTCGAGGTCAACGACCAGAACGAAGAAAGCCTTTCCTTCGTTCCATTCATGGCGGCGCGTAAATAAAGGCCGAATTACGTCTGTGAACCCGATTTTCCAACGAACGAACGACTGTCGATTTATCACCGGCCAAGACCTCGTTACCATCGTGTTCCACGTCCCATGATTCCTTCGGTTGTTACGACTGCACCACGGGAAACTACCCTACGTTCACGGTTTCTCGAGTTGTAACGACTGTACAGGCAGAAACCACTCTGCGACGACAAGCGTCCTCGCGTTTACGAGGGTTGAAAACTTGTGGAAGTGAGAAACCGCGAAATCAGCCAAGTGGCATTCCTATCCTTCTTTCTAGCAAATCCTACCTGTGGCTCGTTCGTTCTCGTTCAAACCCCTAATCCGTCTCTTTGATTCGTTACAATGATCATATCTTTAGAATGGAATCGTATTTCCTATTTATTTTTTATACCTATTTATTTCTTATTTCCTGCTTATTTTTATTTTCTATTTATTTACTGTGAGCAAATGTGAAGATTTCCAGAAGGCAGAATTGCAAGTCTATAAATCCTTGTAAATCCTTTTAAATTGTCTGTGATGTGTTTAGCAACATTCCCTCAAAATTGAAAAAAATAAGAATACAGAACATGCTCTATTGTGTTAAACTACATTAATTAATTATATTTATAGAGCAATAAATAGATCGCGGATGTTTATGGATTTATGAAAGAATTAATTGTGCAGAATATATAGAATGCACATACTATCCAAAAATATACAAAATATCAAAAATTATATCAACTCACCATTACAGCAAATCCCTATTTAGATTTCACTAAACTATAAAAGGACAAATTTAGATGAACATCCGCAATCTGCTAATAACACGTAAACACTCACCTAGGCCGCATGTTGAGTCATTCCATCTGACTTGACAGGTGGTTAATCTTGCCCTTGATGAATCTCTCCCCCGAAACCGTTTCTGTCCGTCTTCTATTTCACCCGCTAAACTTCCGACCGCTTGAAGGTGACTCTGCTACCACTCTTAAAAGTTCACTCCGCGACACTGAATCGTCTAAACTTTCTCTCTCTCTCTCTCTCTCTCTCGCTCTCTCTCTCTCTCTCTCTAGTACCAATCAAATCGTTCGATCGAAGAAAGCAGAAGTTGAAGTTCAATGTAACGCGGTCGGAGTACACTCGATTTCAGCTCGATAGCAGCAACTGTAAGGGACCGACGGTGGCGCCAATTTCCAAGGTCGGGCCGAAGAGCAAGGTCAACGTACTTCCGGGTCGGATCGGCACCAAGGATCTCCCTCTGATCACTATAGTTACCGCACGCTGTCGTATCGAACGATTTTCCTCGCTTTCACTAACAATCTGTAAGAACAAGATCCTCGTAGGTACCAATCGTGTTCTACCACTCGCTATGTCGCAACCGCTGACAGCCCAATCGACTCCACGGTCCACCACTCACTGACAACAGTCCCTTCGTGACACTTGCCGCTTCCTTCTCGATTTTTCTCCCTCCTAACCTCCTCCTACTCCGCGGCTGCCGGCACAACGTCGTACTAGACGTCGTCACGCTGATCTAGTCTCTCTTCTGCTCTCTCTGCCTCTCCTATTGCTACATACACACTCTCGCTCCTCTTTTTCCAACTGTTTCCGCTCCTGTCTCAACAGATCACCAATAATAGCTTTAGCCTTAAGTGCAACAATTCTTCGTCATAGTTAATTTAAACCTACTAACCCTTCTTTCTTGGTTCGCGAATCAAATGTTGAGAAGAGAGAACTCGATGGTCGTGCGATGGGGGTTGAAACGACGATCGGTCGTCAAGGTGTATGGGTCACGGTTCCAAGAGGCCCAGCGAGCTCCACGCTGTTCTGCGTGGCTTTAAGTCGACGACGAAGCTACCAACCGGTGGCGGCTGATTCAAATTCGCTCCCCACGTGGCGGCGACGGCGTCGTCCTTGCGACTGCCACCGGCACGACGCCCGGCGCCGGGCAATGCGTCGCCATCTTGCGGCCGCCGGCTAAATCCGTTTTAGTGAACCCGCCACCGCGACGAAATTGCACCAGACATTTTCATGCTTCCTCCTTTTTCTCCTTTTTTTCTTCTTTTTTTCTCTGATCGTTTCTCTCGTCTCCTTTCCTCTTCGTGTTTCTGCTCCACCGGTTTTCCCGGCTACCGGGGACCTGCAAGGAATCCGGAGGTTTCAGAGCGATAGCGAATCGATGGTATCGATGCTGGGTCCTAGCGTTTGTGTGTATGTATACTCGTTTCGTGAGTTTCGCATGGGAACTGTGTATGTTAATTATAAGGAGAATTAATGTGATACCCAGGTTGATGATAATTTTTATTGTAACGAGTTTCGGTAAATTAGGTTTATTATCGTCTGGAATGTCTCGGTCAGAATTTTTTTCCTAATTGAATTGTTATGGAAATTGTTTGCATAATCGGATTGATATTATTAGCAAATCTTGTAAGTCTTATAAATCCTATAGCGGTAAAAAGTTTGTTATATAAATCTCATAAATAATGCAGTTTTCATAAGATAATTGATTGTACTACTTGAGATATTTGACGAAGATTAGTACATATATTTATGAAACAGATATACAATACAAATATTCCTTTCGCTTAAAAAAGTAAAAAAGAACGATTTCTCTAGCTGCGCAAAATTGAAGGACAAAAGTGTTTCTCATTAGAGTAATGGCATTGAATATGTATCAGCGGCACTTAATGATCCATAATACATGTACGAGCATCTTATACCGAATTAAGTACAATAGCTCTGACAATCGTAACGCGTGCATTAATAACAGTTGAGTCATCTGATTCGTAACAAAATAGGGATATTAAAGAGAAGATGTGACACCCACAGCGACTCAAAAGACTTAAGAGTAAAAATGAAATAAGAAAGAAGCCATATACAATACAGTAGATATGTTAAAAAATATTTTATCCTATCCTCTTTTCTTTTATATTTTTTCAATTTCTTCACTTCACTTCAATCGCATTTTTTTGAAAAATTAAAATACGTTATTTCTTAATTTAAACGTTTAAATTATTGAATTAAGACGAAAAAGCGTATTCGTAATGGTACAAAGTGCAGACGTGGGTCAGTATAGACAAAACAATCAAAGGAAGGAAAACAAGCGATAACAAACTAATTTCTATGTTGTTTCCATGTAAGAGCCGTAATCGAATCATAACAATAAAATCATTGGCGCCGTATAAATAACATTGGCCTGCTCTTTGCGCCACTTCAATCACTTTGCCTCGCATGTGAGTACGATCTGTCTGACATGTGTCAGAGTAGAAGCCAGTGATTACAATTCACAGAAGCTGACAATTGAGAGAACATTGTTCTACATTTTTACGCATCGATAACACCGTAATATACTTAGAAGTGCCTTAATATTAATTATTCTAATACAATTCTACACTACGAAAATCTTAACCTTTTCGATATTAAGCAACACTGTACTTTAAAAATTATTACACAACGAAACAATAAACGTATTTTTTTTACCAAATTAGTAACAAAATAGAATTCAAGAAGATCAGTTAATTAATGATAATAATAATAAATATATATACACATACAATTATTAAAATTATCGATTACAATTTATTTTATTTAATAATAATATTAATATTTAAATAATATTTAAATATTTTATAAAAGCAACTTTTTATCGATATATGAAAAATGTTTGCCCATCAAAGGAACAAATGTATTCAAACACTTTCCCTATACAATGTTTTGCGAATAAAATAAAAACGACTATCGTGACGAGTCAATTACCATAAAAACTATATTTGGATTCATTGATGAATCAAGCTTTCTATTCAACTTCAATGTTTTAATACACGATAACGATTTACTAAATATTAATGAAAACGCGATATGAATTATCGCTACATTGAAAAATTGGTCGTTCGTTGAATAATCTGAAAAGAAGAAACAGACGTCTAAAAACGGACGTGACGTACTCGAGTCGATAGAGAAACAAGTCTCTTCTCCTCCGGCGATCGTGCTGCTAACGCTACTGTAATCGGAATTCTATAACGGGAGTTCATCATTCGCCCTCCCAACTTGATCTTCTGCCTTTACGTCCACAAGACCATTCATTCTTGTAGCCGAAAGATAAACCTCAGTGATCGAGTTATATTAGCGTGACTCACGATGATTCCTTCCTGTGTAAACGTTGTTGATGTAACATGGCGATCGACAGCTGCTCCATCCTTGTAATTATTTTTAAATATGTTGCCATAAACGTCAGAGATTATGGATAGACTTCGCGTCAGTTTCTGGAAGAATTGTAACAGGTTTTTAACAAATAATGACTTCGCTTGGACCGGAATATTCTTTGAAATATCGTTAAGGGATTTTTTAACCAAATTATGTCGACGATCTTTCAATAAATTTTCTACTCTTGTGGAAAATTGATTTATTCGATTCAAGTTAATAGACAAAAAAGAGACTGGGTAATGAAGATAGTATATTCTGTATAAAATCAGCAATCTTTTCAGAGAAATAGCAACAGAAGCACATAGATTAAAAACAATATGAAGATAGAGTTCGATCTTCTTTAAAGGATAGCCATTTTTAAAAATTAAAAAAAGAATCAAACGTGATTCGATTAAACAGCGGCTAAAAACCGTGGAACGATTAAACGAGACTTATAACGAAATAATAGAATTTGAACAGCGTTCCTTTTAGAAAATTTTCAAAATTGTTGATTTAAGTATGTCGCTATTAAACAAGAAAGAACCGAAGTTAAGAAAAAGTCTTGAATAATTCTTTCGGTACACGTCAAATTTGACATCTTCAAATCTACCGAGAAAGCAGTTTCATATATGCAGAACGCAACTCACATTTTTTACCGTGTTATTTATTGTTTACCGCTGTCGAGATTTCGAGAAGCGCATATAGGTCACAAAGTATTGTGAGTGAGAATTATGACTTTCAACGGTTGACAGGAATGCAGAATCGACACGGCGATGATATTCGTCTTTTAACCGAAGAGAATGACCCAACTTGTCACGCAAATTATCAAAATTTTTCACAGGATAATTTATTTTCTCAAAATGTTTCTACATTGTTATATTCGTATTAAAGGCAATCAAAAACACGAATAATTTTAATTTCTTTTCATAAACCTATCCTCTTTCGTCTGAAAATGTGTTCGGGTTGGAAACGATGCAATTAATGCAGTTTAAAAGTTTTAGTCAAGAGCTCTTTAGTATTAAATATCATTTATATAGCAATGAATTTAATTATCGGAATTGATAGACATATGTGTTATAGAAATTTTCCATTCGTTGAATCAATCACGCGAATCATTTGAATTGAAAACACAGAAATCAGTCCATTCCAACCGAATGACCGAGTAAACATTAATACGAAGAAATAGAAATACAGAAATACGAATTGAAGAAACTTAAATTTTTCCACGAGTGTCTAAATTAAAATTGAAATTGTTTATATTCTATTTATGAATAGCAGATGTAGAAAATTAATGAAACGATCAAAGTGAGTTGTAACGAGTAATTTATTTTATTTGCATTACCGATTCGTATTCATTCTTCTATGTCTATAAAACGAAATAAGAAGAATAATTTGCGACGACTAAAGACTATTATTCGTACGAAACGTAATACGAATTCATCGAAATGAAATAGAAGACACGTTTTACGATTGATTCGGCACCAGCTAAACCGTCAGTCGTGATTAAAATCTTTTATCGCTGAACGATTGTATCAACGGGACAATCACACTTGATGAAAAACCTTTGTTTCTTTATTTAGATGAACGACAGTGTCAATCCAGTTCCGTGAAAACTTCGTAAAAATCCTACGGTAGACGATGTCTATTCGCAAACAATAAGTCTTTATTGCAGTCCGGTATTTTCAGATAAAGAAATCGCCGTGAACAACAATGAAAATTTATTTCGCGTAACGATCATTTCCTTACCAATTTAGAATTTTCTCAAATTTATTTTTTACTACGGAATACGAATCAACGATTTGTATATTTTTCTTCTTTATGGTATTGTCAAAATATAATTTCTATTTGTTTTATTTGTTTTATTTAATAGCAATGACAAGATAAACTTCCCTTTTACAATTCTACAATCTTACACTAAATAATCTTAATAGCTCGTGACTCGTGACACGTGGAATTTTTGTAACACGAATTTCATCGTGCAAGAGAACCCTAATTCTCCTATTCGACGAGAAATTATAAAATTGTAGAAATTTAAGACTGGACCGCGGATATTTATGCCAATTCACATTTTTATAAATGTAATTTGAAAAATGAAATCTACATAGGTGATTCTTTCACTCGCTGAAAATATTACAACATCACGTGCTAACACTTTGAATGTTTCGTTTAAATGCATAAAAATCCGCAGTCTATTTGTAACTCGCGACTTTGACGATCAACCGTCATTATTAGTGACTAAATGCTGCTTGCGAAATACAATCGTATATCGCGAACACGCGAATTGCGCGCGAAATTAATACAAGAACAAGCTGAGGCAAAAAAGAGAAAAAAGTCAGCCCGTCCCTATGATTAATCAATTCACCAGAAAACCGTGCACGGGCTAATAAACAATATCATCGGTTTCGATTCGCTTTCGCACCGCGGCTGACTGGAATTCTTTATCGGTGGGCAAACGATGTCTGCCTACCAACAATCGATCGCACGCAACACCATCACAAGGTTTATTAATAACGCGCCTGGAACGGTGAGCCGACTGAATAATCGAACATTATAGACGCGGTGATGCAGTTATGACCGGGACGGGGTTTATTGTTTTCTCGTGTCGCGATCGAAGGTCATAATGAACGTATCAGAACAGAGGCCGATCTGGGGTGGCCGGGAAACGCGGCAACATCTAATTACACGTCGCTCGCAACACCTCTAACCCGTTGCCCGTTTAAAACCTTTTGACGCGTCGCTTTATAGATCCATCGGGGACCGTTTTATCGCCGTTCAAGGTTTCGTCGATTCGACGATGTATAATTTATGCAGCGACACGTGATTTTATACGACGGAAATTCTCGTTTGTTCGCGTTGATAGGTTCGCGAGGATGATTCGCGAGAGTTGACGTAAATGGAGAAATTGAAATAGTAAATGATCGAAGCGTCGAAAATGAAAATTCCTAACAAGGAGCGTGTATTTCGATATTTACATACAGAAAATCACGATCGTGTTCCAACGATGGTTTATTGACATTTTCTAACGAACGTGTTATTACGCGCGCTAGAAATGGTAAATAACGTAAGTGTAAAGACGAAGATTCTCGACAAACAAGGCATATTTTGACGTTACGTGTTTCGAAACTTTTCCTTGCCAATAACGAGACTCGATTATCTCGTGCAAGATGGCAAATATAAATACTAGAACTTCGTATATCAAAAGAAATATTCAATAAATATTGACCCTTGAAAGATGAAACGCTTTATTTTGATCCACAGTGTCTGTACATAGCTTGTGATAAATTATCTTTTAACCGATAAAAATGTCATACGCGATCGCTGTAAGGAAAGTCCATTAAACTAAATTCTATCTTTTATTCAAACATCGTCCATCCGATTGCGAATACAAGTGCGATATGCCAGGAAATTTCGAACAGTGGAATGTTGCGACATAAGTAGGAACAGAAACGACGAATTAATATTCTGGCGGGAGCGAATGACTACCTTTTCGACCGAACATGAATCAGGATTCAACGTCGACACCGCTAAAAATTTACGCCGTGTTAAGCGCAGATCGAGCGTCAAGGAAGTTAAACGAGTGGAATAAACGGCCCATTATAGGAACGAACGCGAATTGCCGCGATTCTCGCATTAACGTCCCATTCCCGTTTTCTCTCGAACGACACAGGCGTCCATCGTACTTAACAAATTACTGGCAAATGAGGAAAAACGAGGTAACCGGGTAGAAAGCAGCCGACGCGTTGTCCGTGCCTAACTTGACACGCGTTAATTAACAATTCTGCCTGATGCACGCTTGTGTACGTTGCTTCGACTGAAACGAATCACCGTAACGCTCGACGAGTTCGATTACGAACGAACACGCGCAACTTTGACTTTTGACAATTTACATTAGAGAAATTCGAAAACTGAAGCGAGTTCGAAGATGAACGTAAAACTGTATGAAAATTTGTTCCCTGCTACTCTGCCATTCTTAGTTAAAATGTTCTATCGGTGATTCTCAAAGAGAAGAAAACTTGAGTTTTACCATTTTCTTCGTGCAATTTTTATATTTCTTTATTTCATTTAAGATATATAATATTTGGTCGTTTTATAACAGACCGTATAATATAATATAATATAACTTTACTGAAAAGTGAATAAAAACGGGCGAGACGATAAATACTTTAATTATCTTGAAAGATGAAAAAACGTTTGATAAGACATTTTAATTACGTAATTATTCTTACCGCATTTTGTATAAATTTTGCATCGTAAAAGGTTCCATTCTATTTCGATTAGAAATCTTTATGCGGAATTAAAAAGAAACGTATTTTTACGCAGAGAAAAGAAATTGCTTGCATTCCTCGTAACGTACAAAGGTTCGGAATTAAGAGGTTTTCTAATTAGACTAACAACGTGCATTTCGATCACAGATAAAATTCCATATTCCTCGTTCGTTGCTCGTATCGTTGAACCGCGATATCCGTTGCTCCGTATAAACGAGTTGCTCGAAGTGGACTCGATACTTCAAAGACAAGTATCGACACGAATATGCATGTCACGATTACGGCATTCGCCGATGTATTTCCATATCCGACGGCTGTTCAAGGTTGCCGTTTGAATCGCCGTCCGATATCTGGTGGAGCTCGGTTAGAAAATACCTCGTGCATCGTCCTTCTCCTCTTTTCGCTTGTCTTTCAGTCCAGCTAGATAGCCAAATGAACCGACGTAAATCACCGTCTAGCTAGTTAATCGAGCCTGTTCAAAACCAGTTTTACGACCGAGTATACATACTTCCGTTGTTAAACGTCTCGCGCACGAGCAGAATTATTCGCGAATCGAGTCACGATTTTCCACTCCACTCTTTTGTCTTTGCCTATTTTCACGTGGATGCTGGTGGTTTTAAGGATTTAATCGCGCAATATGAAAGTTCTAGCGTATAAATCGCTGTATAGAATATTATCGAGGGCGTTTTGGCTCCATCCTGCTGCAAACCTCGATCTTTTGTATTTCGATCTTGTTCTCGTTTCTAGGGGGGAAAGAAAGGAAAATAAAAAAAAAAAGACAGAATTTCTAACGTTTCGAAAGAATATTTAACGTAAAATCGAAACGAGAAATTACTAATTAAATTATTAATTAACGTGAGAATTTTTTCATATTTTACCCAAACTTGAGATACTTTGAAACATTCAAAAATTACATTCGAATTTAAAAAAACGATAGACAGAACAGAGTGGCAAGGTTTAACGTTACGTATCCTAAGATATAGTTGGAATTTCTTAATTGCATATTTTTTTCTTTCGTTCGTTGCCGCATTTTTGCATTCCTGATTTTCGAACGTATTAGGTCATCCCATAAGTTCGTGCCGACTTTTGCGTATACGTTTCACGTGTCGATTTATAAACATACGGCGATAAGGGACCAATGCACTTGAAAAATGGGAAGAAGTCGCGCAACGAGAGGTGGATTACATTTTTTCGTGAAACCGAAAGGTATGTAAACGATGTTTACATATATAGCCGCTCGAAAAACGGAACGAACTTATGGGATGACCTAACATTTCTCTATCGAATACATTTCATTCTCTGTCGCGTTTCGTATTTCACAGACAAAATGTTTAACGTTAAAACGATTATTAAGACGTTACTCCAGCGAGCAAATAAGTAGCAATTATCGTAAGTAGTTGCGGTTAAAACGTAATTATAGTTGTTCGATTATCGCAGTCTAGAACACAACGATGCGAAAGATGGTATTAAATTAGTGGTTAATAGTATATCTCGAAGCGAGTTTCAATTGCCCATTAAATTCGACTTCTTTAGAGACAGAAGCACCGTAATTTTCTTCGTATAAAATATAATATTCCTTTGTTGTAACAAAATGAGTTGCGTCTTATTTGTCTTAATATGAAACGACATGATTACAGTTGGGGCGAATGAACAAGACGAGTAAACGAAAGTCAACTAAAAATCAATGAAACTCGAGTCAATTTTTGATTTCCGTCGTAAATTCGTATTCGATCGATATTCTCAGTAATACGTTTCTATACTCTGACATGTGAAACCGATGTATACTTTTTTTCTTTGCTTCTCTTCTTTTTCTAATAAGTAGAAGCTATGTTCTCGTAGAATATCACGCCACCAATAACGAGTTAGAGTTTATTTCTAAATCGTAGATCGCTTGGAAATTGTTCAAAACTAAATTTGGCGAATTACAAGACAAATTACTTATAGCTTCGCTCAAATAATTTTACCTGCTACCGTTTCGTCGCTAGACCGTGGATATTTATACAAATTCATAGCTTTACGAATATAATTAAAAACTTGGAAGTGGAATAAAAATTTGTTTTGTCCATTAAAGTGCTATCGGGTATTTGATATATTTTTATATATCCATATTTGCTGTAAACGCGCAAAAATCAACAATCTACTTATCAGTCCGGGCTAAAACGTCTTGCAACCGGCAGAAAAAATTCCACGAGCCTCGAAACATTCCTGGAAATCGCGACATGGTTGATCGACGCTCGTTGGTCCCGCATTCACTGCCAGTTCGCTGTTCCACGCTCGTTTCAGTGAAGTCGAAGCACAGACCCGCGTGCAACGCGAGACACGTGCGTTTGACAATGTTTCGCCAAACCACGAACATTCCCCAGGTGCATTGAAGGCCGCAAATGATCGAAGGGCCGTCGACCATTCGGCCAAAGGAGCACAGCGTTCGGTCGCTAGGTACGCGAGGGTGGCTCCGATGTTAATTGAAATCATTGAAATCGTAAAACAGGCCGGCCGAAAGGGTGCTTGCTCTTTCACCCCGTGGTAATTCCACGAGGCGTCAAGCGGACCGGCAAAACGTTTGTCGCATCTCGCCACGTTCGTCCGCTTTAATAAAGGCAAAACGTCGCGCGCAGACACGAGAATTTCCGCAAGGGAACGAACGAGGAGAAACGCGAATCCTCCGCGTGACGAGAGAACTCGCGTGAAAACGCTATTTCTCCCGGTGAATCGAACGGGTAATGGGAAATTTTGTTTCGTTCGAGTCGACCGTGAAGGAGGTACGAGGTTTGGGGTTGATGATTTGCGGCAGCTCGAGCAAATGCAGCTGGTATCGACACTGATTGAGCGTGATTCTTGAATGAAACGGACGGAGAAGCACGGATGGAGTGCAACGTTTCCGAATCGGCGAGTAACCACGACTTTTTCAAAGAACGGAAAGTTATTGCGGTATATGAAATACGATTGAGGAAAATAAAGTTGCGTACCGTTTGAAAGAGGGTGCTGTTAATGGAAAATAAATATGCGATGGGAAGACGAAGATGGAAAAGCGATTTAAGCGTAATCAGATTGTTCTGCGTCGATTTTAAATTTGCACTAAAGATATAGATGCCGCGCAATCTCGAAATGCCACGCAATCGTGATATAAATTGTATAATAAATTCGCTATGAATACATTTTGCGGTCTTGTATACGATGTTCCGATTCAGTCGAATATTACACAAACGATAATGTTCTGCAATTTAATGAAATGCGGCAAAAGAATAGGACAATGCAGTGTACAAAATAGGCATTTCAAGAATTTTAAATATTGCCGAAATTATCGATACGATTAGTAAAAGCACGCGTTGCCATCTATACAGATTTGCTAGAAACTATATAACGTACATATATCAATTCTTAAAAAATTAGGATTCTTCCTTACCGATTGAAACAGTCCCGATAAGAAACTTCTAGAGAAAATAACTAAAATACAAAATTTTAAAAGCTAGCAGTGGTAAGTCATAAACAAATCCTTAATATGTATAAGCGAAGCATTTAAACACTAATATTAGTAAGAATTTGTTATAACATTTACCATCAGATGATATTACCGATTCACAATACAGTAGTCAACACCAGTCAATAACGGAAGACGAGGAAATCTTACTTATCGGAAGAAGGTAACTTTCTTTCTATGAAATCATAGAAAGAAAGAGCGATAACACGAATTAATTCATATTTCAAGCACTTTTATATACAATACAAAATATGAGCATGAAATATAGCTATTTTTTGCATATATTTCACAAAGTAGAATCACAGCACACGGAATGGTGTATCGAACTTTATCATCGATTTTCTTCGATCATTTGTTCTATTAATTTTTCTTCTTCTTCAAATTTTTCTTGCTCTTCCGACTCTTTCTGTTCTTCCGACTCTTTTTGTTCTTCCAACTTTTTTAGTTCCTCCAATCTCCTTTTCTTTTTCAAAGTTCTTTTGTGTTTTGTACTTCCCATATGACTGTTCCACTGATGATAACCAATAAATATCCTGTCGCAGATCTGTCAAGAAAAAATGCAACCGTATAATTGTTTCCGATCCAAGAATAACCATATATCGACGATTAATGATTAAAAATATAAGAAAAATTTTTACATCGCAATAATGTCTTTCCTCGTTGCTGCTGTCGGTAAATTTTTCGTTTTCCACCGTCTCGTTCAGAGGTTTCTGTGTAGGTTTCTCCCCTCTAAGCACAGCTTCGATTATTGCCACAGCTGGTTCGTACACACAACTGTTCCACTGATCCAGATTAGTGCAATCTAATGTATAAATTGGCGGTACCTGCAATCGTTTAATCAAACAGAATTCAGAAATTCCGTCAAACTTAATAAATATATTATAATACAGAAACGCATAAAGAACATTATATCGTCTTTAAATAAGATATTTATACAGTTGAATCATACCTGTCTATCGCTGCGACGAACTAAACGATTTCGGATCCATTTTTCTTGCCTCCTCGCGTACCTTTTTGTAACCAGTTTTAGGTCGTCGATACCCTTTTGTAGTAACTCCTGACCCTTTAAATAAAACATTCCTCTCTATACATCGATATAACACGACTCGTGGGAATATAATATAAATTTTATATTAGCTCTCTATCGATCTTTCCCGTTCAAACAACCGACGCGTCGGATCCAAAGAGAAACTGTCATCGTCGTCGTACATCTTCCCAATTTCTTCGTCTTCCAAACGATATCGGTGATAATAA